>NC_086318.1:326642711-327842711 GCF_036172605.1 Pelobates fuscus | reverse complement strand
TATTGTATCCCCTGTCTGGCATTCTTTTTTATGTGTTTTGTGTCTTCCCACTTTTCTTTACCCCCTTGCGTCACACACTCACTCGCTCATACACATACACATACACACACTGACCGTTACACACATACTGCTTACATACACACACACACACACACACACACACTGCTTATACACACACAGTCTCTTACACACTTGCACTGCTTATATACACTCACTGGCTCTAACAGACACACACACACTGACCATTACACACATACTGCTTACACACACACACTGCGTATACACACACACAGTCTCTTACACACTTGCACTGCTTATACACACTCACTGGCTCTAACACACACTCTAACTCTTACACACACTCTAACTCTTACACACACTCTAACTCTTACACACACTCTAACTCTTACACACACTCTAACTCTTACACACACTCTAACTCTTACACACACTCTAACTCTTACACACACTCTAACTCTTACACACACTCTAACTCTTACACACACTCTAACTCTTACACACACACTAACTCTTACACACACACACACTTACTGTTTCTTATAGTTGCTTATAGGTCCGGCTGCACTGTTGAAGCTTTCCTCCTCTCTCCACAGCAGTTGGCCGCCGGGATATGATGTCACATATCCCAGCAGCCTGTAGCTTAGGAAGAGATTTGCCGCGGTCGCTCCTCGCTGTTCCGCCCCCTTTCCTCAGTGGCTGCACATTTCCTGGGCAGATTGCTGCAGAAATTGACCGGCGGGAGCGGAGTTCTCCGTGCTCCCGCTGGTCACTCGGACATTTTTGCGCCCCTCGGGTCCGTGCGCCCTAAGGCGGCCGCTTGTGCCGCCTTATGGTAGCGCCGGCCCTGCTTGGAGCCCCACACAAACATCCTTTCAGGGCCCATTTCAAGGTCTGTCTAGGCAAACAGAGGACCAATCTAGGAATGACTTCAAGTGAAGGTGAAAATCTTTAAAGGGATTGTATGCTGCATAAATGCAGACAGAGGGGCATCTAATGAATAGACATTTGCTAGATAATGAACATAGAAATAAGTCTAGAATTCCTGATAAATGTGCATTTGGCCTAGAGAATAGTTTCTTTAGTGATTAGTTTGTTTATTATTTAAATGACTACTGTCACCTCAAAATTATTTAAAAAATAATAATCCTTTCATCAAATTTTGAAAGAAAATATTTTTTTTTTTTAACGAAGAATTTATAAAGAAAACAAGGAAAACATCCTTATATGACTGGATCCTTCAGCGATATACATGCATCTTGGTACAGTGTTTTAAAGCTGACAGCTAGCCTCTGAGGACTTCCTGTCCTCACTCCCTGCACAGATGCTGAAAATCAGAGTTTGCAGGAATCTATGATCTTCAAAATTTCTTGGTCTTAGGGATGAGCATAACCACCAAGCAGAGCTAGTCCCGGAGTCAAACGCCAGAGCTGAAAAAGCACTTGTACTGTGTTCCTGCACAGCAACAGCGTTTCAGCCAATCAGGTAATCAGGAGAACTGCGCTGAGCGTGGGAATCCTGATTACCTCCGATTTTTTAAATTGGGGAAACTGCGGATGGTTAGCTCATCCCACAACACACTGAGAATATATATTCCCCAAAAGGTAGAGAAACCTAATTAAACATCTAAAAAAAAAAAGAATTCAAGGACCCAATAGTAAAGGGGAACAAGGAAATATTTAAAGGGACACTATAGTCACCCAGACCACTACAGCTCAATGAAGGGGTCTCTGTGCCAGGCCCCTCATGTTTTAACCCTTCACATGTAAACATAGTAGTTTCAGGGAAACTGCTATGTTTACATAACAGGGTTAATCCAACCTCTAGTGGCTGTCTTTCTGACAGGTGCTAGAGGCGCATCTGCGACGCTGGATGCGAAATTCGCATCAAGCGTGCAGAACATCCGTAGGAAAGCATTGAGAAATGCTTTCCTATAGACAGTTTGAATGCGCACGGCACTTGACGCGCATGCGCATTCCCCTCCACTCGGGAGCTGGCGTCGGCAGGGGAGGAGAGGTCACCAGCACTGAGGGAACCCGATGCTGGATAAAGGTAAGCTGCTGAATGAGTTTTAACCCCTTCAGCGCCACGGGAGGGGGACCCTGAGGGTGGGGGCACCCTTAGGGCACTATAGTGTCAGGAAAGCCGCTTTGTTTTCCTGACACTATAGTGATCCTTTAATAAGTTGTAAAGGCATATGAGATGGACTTGAAAACTTTTGTATAATGCACACTGCTAAACAGATGAGGCAACAATGTATAAGCTAAAGAAAGTATCAAATAGACACTGAAACTGGACATCCTAAATTGCAACAAAATAAGTTCTGTAAAGAAAGATGAAACGTTGTAATAAGTCTCTGAAAGCAGATTCTTTATGCAAGGAGCCCATGAGTATTTCCTATTGGAGATATTACTAGCATCCAATCTTCCTACTTAGGAGGATCCTTGGTTTGTTGGTCTTGTCTTGGAGTATGGTTATAGTCTGTCAAAAACTGAAAACAGTTAGATATAGGCTGAATAACCTCAAGATAACCTTATGTAAAGAAAAACAAACTACCACCAGCAGGCAAAACACTTACCCTAGGGGAGGGTGGGACAGGAGCTATTGCTTGGTGATTATGCTGATCCCTAAGACAAAGAAAGTTTGCAGATCATAGATTCCTGCAAACTCTGATTTGTCCTCCGTCATAACCACCTGGTGGTGGTCCTAAGAAACTGAAGGCGTTCCACATCTGATGGCCTCCAGTAAAATCTAACAAAGATGGCCAATTACTCAATGATCTTTCTATATCTAACCCTAGTTCTGCATCTTAAAGATGAATTAATGATGTTCAGGACCTGATCTGATAAAAGAGGATGCGTTAACAGCCTACCAGGGCTGCGATCCACATTAGCTGTGGAAGCTTAAGCAAAAAAGCTTGGTTCCCTTGACTAACTGATGGATCAAGGGGTACCAGGGTCTGGAGGTCCATACTGGGTTAAAGAGAACTAAACACTGTACCCTGTTCCTGTGGATCTTCTCCAGTACTTTCATCAGTAAAGATGGAGGGGGAAAGGCATAAGGGGCTGGGACATCTGTCCATTGGAAAGACAGTGCATCCATTTTCCAAGCTCCCTTTGTCCAAGTCCTGGAGACAAACCTGGGAGTTTGTGCAGACGTTTGAAAAGCCCAAGACCAAAGATCTAGAGCCTCCAAACAAAGACCCCTTGATCTTGTGCCCCCTCTGTAGTTTATATAAGTCACTGCTGTCCTGTTGTCCGATTGGACTTTTACAGACGTTGATAACTGGTTTAGAGGAACTAGGCCCTGGAAAGCTAATGTTATTGCTCTTAACTCAATATGTTTATATGAAGGAGTCTCTCTTGGTCTGACCAAATTCCTCTTATCACATTTTGGGCTGTAAATGCACCCCAACTGTGATTTGAGGCATCTGAAGTTAGAGTAACTTATCTGACCTTCTTGAGGAGAAGGAATTTTGATTCCCAATGGCAACCCTGTGTTAATTAATTCCCTAAAAACAGCTGACTTCTACTGGAGAATGTGCATTGGATAGGCCAAAGACCATAACAGTCCACTGCCACACCTTTCCTTTCCTCTGAAACCTGAAAAAATGCCTGTGGTTCTTGGCTATAGGGACGGAATGAAAGTCATCTTTTAAGTCTAACTTCATGCAGAAAAATGTTTTCTGTACTTAGCCTGGGAGATCTGATAAACCCTCCATCCTGAACCTTTTTCTTTTGATGAAAGCATTCAGAGACCTCACATTTACAACTAGTCTCCAGGAACCATCTGTTTTTGGTATTGGGATCAAAGGACTGACCCATCCTGTAATAGACATGTCTGCCAACCTTATCTTCCCTTGATTTAAAGCTAGAGAAAGGGAGGCATCTAGTGCTGGGTTCACCTCCCTGCCGGGTGCAATGAACTGGGAACCTTAAAATGGGCAGTTGTAACCCCCTTTGAAAAATCTTTACAACCCATTTTTCTGAAGAAATATCCTTCCAATTTAGTGTTGTGTGAGGAGGCACACTTACTTGAATGCATGGGTTTACTCTTGGAAGCTGAACCACCTCTGGAATGAGCTCCTCTGCCACCACCTGGGAGCTTGTGTTTTCCACTGTATTGGCAGTAATGGGCCTGGTGAGATGGTTCTCAGACACTCCTGCAGCCTGATGGGGTGACCCGCTGTCCGAAAGGGCTTCATGTAACCAGGAAAATACTTTTTTAGCTCCTTGCCTTATAATGTCCTTTAATTTAATTAAAGAATTGGTCAATAATTAGCACTGCCCTGCCAGACGCTTTCAATAAAGCACTTTTTCTATACATCCACTAAGTCTGTGGCAGACACAGATATGGAGTCCTCCATCAATGAAGCCATTTTAAAAATCTGAAGTAATAAGGATTTCTGTGCTCAGCACGGCTCTCCTGATTACCTGATTGGCTTAAATGCTGTTGCTGTGCAGGAGCACAGAGCAAGCATATTTTCAGCTCTGGCATTTGACAAAGGAGGACAAAGACTATAGACACCAACTGTCAGTTTTTAAACACTGTCTAGCCCAAGGTGAATGTAAATGGCTTAAGGATCCTGCCTTATACCAAAGGTAGGGATGACTCACTTTCATTTTCTTCCCATATACCTAATTTAAAAAAAAAACTATTTCCTTCCAAAACTTGCTGAAAGAATTATTATATTAAAATAGTTTTGAAGTGACAGTTGTCCTTTAAGGACTTTCAATGGAGAAAGGTACTTTAGAATAAGGGCTAAATATACTCACGGATGACTCATACTGTTCAGACTCCTTTTAATCATTTTAGTGCAGAATGATACTCATGAGTATGACACAATATATTGAGCATTTCCAAGTTTGAAATTGCCTACTTTGTGCACATTCTGTATGGGAAAGGTTTAGGCGAACATTCTTTTTTTGACAATCTTTATTTAGTAAGAGTTTTCAGAGTTTACAGTTTAATACAATACAGGAAGAAAATAGTAAAGTAAAAACAGGCTGCCCAGTATCCAGCCAGCCACACAATTTTTTTTTAAAGTATAGTAATTATGCATACATGAAGAAACAATCCGCAGAGTCTTGGTATTGCATTAGAATACGATAAGCAGTTACAAAAGGTTTCATTTTGATCAACATGTGCGGAGATGGACCCACGGGCTCACTAAACCAGAAAGTGTTTGGTGTAGGCTAGCATTCTTAATGGAAACAGTAACTTCACATGAGTAATTTCACACCATCTAACATTGTCCAACATCCCATGTAGGACCTACATGTCATGACTGAAAGTGAGAGGTCAGTCCCTCTGATGGGACAGGTACAATGCCCCAGTAGTGACGGTTCGCTGGCGAATAGTTCCCGGTGAACATAGCATGTTCGCCACCGCGGGCGAACACATGCGATGTTCGGTCCGCCCCCTATTCTTTATCATTGAGTAAACTTTGACCCTGTACCTCACAGTCAGCAGACACATCCCAGCCAATCAGCAGCACACCCTCCCTAGCAGACCATCCCACCTACTGGACAGTATCCATTTTAGATTCATTCGGAAGCTGGAACCATTTTATTTAATTTTTTCAATTTATAATTTTTTTTTTTTTTCAGTGCATACAAATGTTACAAGCAGATACTCCCCCCCCACACACTCTGTATTATTGCAGATACTCCCCCCCCCCCCACACACTCTGTATTATTGCAGATACTCCCCCCCACACACTCTGTATTATTGCAGATACTCCCCCCCCCCACACACTCTGTATTATTGCAGATACTCCCCCCCCACACACTCTGTATTATTGCAGATACTCCCCCCCCCACACACTCTGTATTATTGCAGATACTCCCCCCCCACACACTCTGTATTATTGCAGATACTCCCCCCCACACACTCTGTATTATTGCAGATACTCCCTCCAGACACCCTGTGTTACTGCAGATACTCCCCCAGACACCCTGTGTTACTGCAGATACTCCCCCAGACACTCTGTGTTACTGCAGATACTCCCTCCAGACACTCGGTGTTACTGCAGATACTCCCTCCAGACACTCGGTGTTACTGCAGATACTCCCTCCAGACACTCTGTGTTACTGCAGATACTCCCTCCAGACACTCTGTGTTACTGCAGATACTCCCTCCAGACACTCTGTGTTACTGCAGATACTCCCTCCAGACACTCTGTGTTACTGCAGATACTCCCTCCAGACACCCTGTGTTACTGCAGATACTCCCTCCAGACACTCTGTATTACTGCAGATACTCCCCCCAGACACTGACACAGAGCAGAATAGGGACTGTTCCCCCTACATAGGGTCACTTGGCAGATATGGATTGACACCTATCCTAAGGATCCCTGATACACACTGACACAGAGCAGAATAGGGACTGTTCCCCCTACATAGGATCACTTGGCAGATATGGATTGACACCTATCCTAAGGATCCCTGATGCACACTGACACAGAGCAGAATAGGGACTGTTCCCCCTACATAGGGTCACTTGGCAGATATGGATTGACACCTGTCCTCAGGGACCCTGATACACACTGGGGGGGGGGACCTACTGTCCTCCCCCGCCCCCACCACTGCGTGGTGGGTGGGGGCCATAAAAATAATGAGGGGGGGGGACCTACTGTCCTCCCCACGGCCCCCACCCCTGCACGGTGGGTGGGGGCCATAAATCACAATGGGGGAGGACCTACTGTCCTCCCCCCGCCCCCACCCCTGTCCGGTGGGTGGGGGCCGTAAAAATAATGAGGGAGGACCTACTGTCCTCCCCCCCGGCCCCAACCCCTGCGCGGTGGGTGGAGGCCATAAATCACAATGAGGGAGGACCTACTGTCCTCCCCCCCACCACTGCGTGGTGGGTGGGAGCCATAAAAACAATGAGAGGGGACCTACTGTCCTCCCCCACCCCTGCGCGGTGGGTGGGGGCCATAAAAAATGAGGGGGGGGACCTACTGTCCTCCCACCTGGCCCCCACCCCTGAGCGGTGGGTGGGGGCCCTAAAAAAACAATAAGGGGGACACCTACTGTCCCCCCCAGCCCCCACCCCTTAGTGGTGGGTGGGGGCCCTAAATAAAAATTCCCCCCCCAATCAAAGGTGACTAGGGGTCCCCAAGCCCCTAGTCACCCACCCCCCCCACCCCAAAAAAAGTTACCCCCTACCTACCCCCCTCACCCTAAAAAATAGTGAAGGGGGAATAAAATAACTAGCATGTAAAGAAAAATTCAACTTACCATTTGACGTCTTCTTTTTCCTAAAATCTTATTTTTTCAGCCCAAAAAAATGCCAAATAAAAAGCCAGACGCAATAAAAAAAAAAAAAAACGAGCGCAAAAAAAATAATCCATCTTCACCCATGGAGGGCTCCGCGCAGACTGAGCTCTGCAGGGCGGGGGAAGGCTTATAAAGCCTTGCCAAGCCCTGCAATTAGGCTAAGAACACTCTGATTGGCTGGTTTAAGCCAATCAGAGTGCTTTTTGTCATTTTACACAGCGTGGGAAAATTCCAAAGAGCTTTCCCACGCTGTGTAAAATGACACAGAGCACTCTGATTGGTTAGATTCCAAGCCCACCAATCACAGTGCTTTGTGTCATTTTACACAGTTAGGGAAAGTTCTTTGGAATTTTCCCACGCTGTGTAAAATGACAGAGAACTCTGATTGGTGGGCTTGGAATCTAACCAATGAGAGTGCTCTGTGTAATTTTACACAGCGTGGATAAATTCCAAATAACTTTCCCACGCTGTGTAAAATGACACAGAACATGGGGGGGAGGTGGGGGCCAGGGGGAGGACAGTAGGTCCCCCCTCATTATTTTTATGGCCCCCACCCACCACGCAGGGTTTGGGGCGGGGGAGGACAGTAGGTCCCCCCCAGTGTGTATCAGGGTCCCTGAGGACAGGTGTCAATCCATATCTGCCAAGTGACCCTATGTAGGGGGAACAGTCCCTATTCTGCTCTGTGTCAGTGTGTATCAGGGATCCTTAGGATAGGTTTCAATCCATATCTGCCAAGTGACCCTATGTAGGGGGAACAGTCCCTATTCTGGTCTGTGTCAGTGTGTATCAGGGTCTCTGAGGACAGGTGTCAATCCATATGTCAAGGTGTCAATATGTCATATGTCAGGTGTCAATCCATATCCATTGTGGTTTAGGAATGTTAGGTGATTTCTGCCCTTTATGGATTAAAACCAGACTCTGCATCAACTGTGTAATTTTCCATGGGAGTTTTGCCATGGATCCCCCTCCGGCATGCCACAGTCCAGGTGTTAGTCCCCTTGAAACAACTTTTCCATCACTATTGTGGCCAGAAAGAGTCCCTGTGGGTTTTAAAATTCGCCTGCCCATTGAAGTCTATGGCAGTTCGCCCGGTTCGCGAACGTTTGCGGAAGTTCGCGTCTGCTGTTCGCGAACCAAAAATTTTGTGTTCGCGACATCACTGCCCCAGTTTGTGTTCAATCTTTTCTCCGTATACAAGAGGATCCTTTGCTGGGAGCAGGAAAAGCCCTCTCTCCATACTCCTCAGAAAGTTTCCTAGAGGAATAAATAAAATGATTCTAATGAGGTCTTTATTGCAGAACAGCAGGGAAAAGGTTGCAGGGAGAGCAGAGTATATCAGGTGCGCCTTATTATTGCCACTGAAGAGATGCATTGTAGGGAATTAAGCGAATAATTATTGAGTAACTGGCAAAGGTGATACACTTCTTGATATGCTATGTAAATAATAAATAGCCAGAGAAAGATAAGCTGCAACAGTGCAAACATATTTTTTTATTCATATGGAGTGAGGGAAAGGTCACAACTTATTTTAATGAAGATTTCTTTTCCATGACAAATATAAACATTTCCTTAAGTGAATCATTAGGCTATTTGATTAAGGTAATATGCAAACTCTTCCAGCACATTAGAAACAAACATTATCAGTCTTAGAAAATATGTTTGTATTTTAATGCACAAGGCTGGTTAGCTGTGAAAAAGGATTTCAGTTTTCCTGATATACTTGACATATTTTATGAAAAGGATGATCTACTTGGAGACAAACAAGCCTTTAGAGCTACATGCATGGACGAACTTTCGTCCACACTCACATCTCTTTTCAGTAATTTTGGTCAAATTGTAATAAGTTCATTCGTGCTTTGTATGAATAAATTAATTGTGTGCAATTTTGATGAATTTGCATTCATTTGAATGAATGCCCAAGTCTACTGATAACCAGCTTCCTATCCTGATTCATATATCCTATCCTGACTCGTATTGTCTCATATACTATTTTATTTCTAAATGTTCCATTGAATAATAATTCCATAATTAGATTTTTTCAACACTACATTTACAAAACCTCAAATGTATTTCATACTATTGTATAAAATTATTATACTGGTAACTCATAACATTACATTAGTTTAACTTTTATTGATTAACATAAGCTAATATTGACTGTTGAAATTTAATATATTCAATCATTTTCCGAAGGGATGGGCCTTTTTGTTGAATAACATTTCACTGTTTGACCTTTAGAAACTCAGCCTGAAAAATTGCCTTTGTGTTACCTTTTTCTTGCTACTTGGAAACTAGCTGCTGAAGAGATAATTACAAATGTAATTTAGTCCTAACAGAAGCAGCTTACAGAATGTCACGGTTCCGGAACCAGACACATGGACAGATCACAAGAGGTGAAATTGCAATACCGGTCCTTAGAATGCAAATAGAGAGAGGTCAGATTATGAGTCAAGGTCAAAGGAGAAAAGAGATACGGAACAACGAAAGGACAAGCCGAGGTCAAGGATCAGAGAAGACAGAATAAACGAGGGACAAAGCCAAAAGTCAGAAACCAACAATCAGACAGAGTAAACGCGCTATTGGGCTACCAGAAGACCACAACAGGGCAACAAGAAATTGGAGAGGTGAGTATATATAGACAAGAGCTAATTGTGATTGATTAACTTCCACTTATTACTACTTGCGGAGGTTGTTTAATCCTCCTAATATGACCCTTGACGTCATTGCTAAGCGCCAGGTTAGATAGGTCACTCGGACGCCTTTTGCGTGCTGCGTCATAGAGACCGCTGCACATGGAGTGGACGGGGAGCCTGACAGCAGCAACCGGAGCTCCGGCGGAGTGCGAGTCCGAGGGGAACCTGACACAGGTATTATAACCCTGAAAATACCATTGCGGCTAAACCAACTGTCTCCCCAACAACAAGAAGGAAACATAACTCAAACTGTCTGAAAATACTTGGAAAGGTGAGAGAGTAGTGGGCCCTCAAAATAAAGAACATTTCATGGATATATTACACTTATATATATTACACTTTTTGGAAGCTCTTTCCAAATAATGTGGCAAACCTTTGCACCCCTTAAATACATTTAAAAGACTACTGCAGCATGTTTGTAGAAGTTATGGTTCCAGTAATGACCTGGAACCCCCACAGTGTAAGTAATTAAACAGGTTGCTAATGGTTTGACAACTTATCAGGGATCTACCATATGCTCATTTATTCTTCCATTGAGAGCTGGAAGCAATGAACCAAGCCCTGAACCGTTAAGCCTTGTAGTGGGAATCAAAGAATAGATATGTGCAATTAGTTTCATCCGAATGTAAATTCGGATGAATTTCGGCAATTCGGACATTCGGATGCGTCTAAATGTCCGAATTGTCAAAGTGTTAAAGTGTTGAATTTTGGAAGTGACGAATTTCGGAATTGCCGAAGTGCCGAATTTCGTAAGTGCCGAAGTGTTTCGGATTTCTGAAAAGTGGCAAAAGAAGAGAAGTGCCAAACCGCACCGAATGTTTTGCCTATGCACATCCCTACCAAAGAAAATCTAGGCATGGGGCTGCCTTTCAAAATAATCCCTGTCCAACTTTAGGAGCATATATTAAATCTCGAGTGGTACTTTGGTGAATCGCACTCTACTATCCCGATCATAGTTGACCAACTAGTAGATCATAGCCAGAGTCAGATTTCTCATTGCCTCATGGTGGCACTGTTTGCTGGCATTCTTTATCTTTGGTGGTATAGTAGGAGTCAGTGGTGAGCGTGGGTGAGAAAGGGAATAGCCTTTTCTGCTTCCAGCATGTCACATGCAGCTTTTACCTTAGTAGTCATCCAAAGAAATTACAGGAAAGTGCACAGAGATGATGTCAGCAGCAGAACCCAGTGTAACCTCCATTACCTCCGGGTGCTTGCAGTTATTTTGCAAATCTAAGGCTGCTGGACAGCAGTTGATGTGCGCTGATGGGGTGCTAGAAGAGAGACACAAATAGTGGAAGAAGGGGAGAAAAGAGGGGAACAAGTGAGGTAAGGGAAATGAGAAAAGATGAAAAATGGGGTAAAGACAAGGAGAACACGTGAGGAACAGAGAAATGAGAAGAGAGGAGCACAAATGGGGAAATGGGAAGAGGAGCATGTGAGGGGGGTATAAATAAAAATAGACTAATGTAGAGTGATAGATTATGGGAGATGGTGATTGGAAACAATGCATAAACATAAACTTGTACACATGCACACTAATCCTTCATACTACATTAAGTACTTTTTCTTTAGTTGCACTGGTTGTGCAAAAATATTATATTAAAAAATATGCAAAAGGTATTTTTTTCCATTTTTAACTTTCTATTCACACTTACTAATGGTTTAGATATGCATATAAGATATTACAAGAAAGCCCTTTCTGTCTTTTAAAAAACAATATATAATATGTATGGGAGCACTTAAAATAACACTATAGTGTTATGAAAACAAAATTTTATCACATGACAGGAGGCTTCGTATTTTGCATAATCTTTCTTTACTAACTACATAGCAGCAAAGAAAAGAGTGACATAACTGAGAACCAATCACAATGCAGTATAGAGTATAAGAGGAGTAACGTATGACATAATTTCCTTTTTCTTTGCTGCTCCATCACAAGATAAGTACAGATTTGGTTTATCCTCTCTGTCTTTTCATTACTACTGTATTTCATTACATTTTGTAAAATACTGTTACTATTATAATATTGCTAATTATCTTCTATATTCCTTTTGGGGACTTTCCCCTCTGTTCTGGGGTTCTTCCCCTGGCTCTGGGAATTTCTATTGTGTCCCTTTCCCTTTATTAGAGGTCTTACCGGCTTTTTCGCCATCTTCACCTCTAATTCCCAGTGTCAGTTCGTTCTCGCGGTATTTCCCGCTCTTTCTTTGCATTTGCACGTTGTATTCGTTTTTTCGAACGGCACTTTGACCATTCATTCATTTAAATTAGTTTCTTTTGCCGAACGCCTAGCGTTCAGCAAATTTCCCGCGAACGCCTTGTATTAGGCGCTCTAGTTCGTTTCATGCGCCGAATGCCCGCACCATCTATTGGCGCGTGCGTTCAGCTAATTCGTGTGCACGAACGCCGAGCGTTCATGTAAATCCATTTTTGCCTCCTAACACCTAGGGGAGGTACTAAAACCTCCCATTTCAACTGTCTTTAGTCCGGCAGCCATTTTAAACGGCTGATACTGCTCTGTCACAGACTCCTGTTAATCTCTGCAGCCAGATATTCTAGAATATTATCCTGAAGCCAGGTTTTCTTTCTCCGCTCACTGTGGGACCAGTACAAGGTTAGTGCTTTGCACTTGGGGTCGGTTTAAAAGCCAGTTGGTGTATTCCTTATTCTGGCTGGGGTGAGCCCCCATTCATGTGCTGCTGAACGGACCTGTTTATGCAGGATTCCGAATTCCTGGGTGAGCCCCAGTGACAGCCCTCATCATCTCATTTGACCTACCAGTCGCTTAATCCTTTCAGGTTAACCATACCTAAATTCATACCACCCCTGGTCCCAGGCCTCTCCAAGTTTTTTGTGCCACAAGTGCCCTCACGCATAATTTCCGGGTGAGCCCCGAGTGTGAGTTATCATGGAAGAATCACAAAATCCCTCAGATCTCCAGGCCACGATTGCAGCAGCGGTAGCTGCGTCCATGGAAAAAGCATTTGCGAAGTCGTTCCAAATGGAACAAGAGGCATCTAAGCCCACTCCCAGACGGGCTCATTATGGGGCAGATTCTGAGGACTCCGATTCCTCCAGGGAGCGCTCCCACCCCCCTAAGCACAATTGGAAAGGCGAAGCCATGGGACCTCGTAAGTCCAAAGGAAAAACCCCTGCTAAACGCAGAAGAGATACAAGCAGGTCATCTCAAAAACTCGCTCAGGCTTCCTCTGGAGAAGAGGATGCAGGACCATCACACACACTAGCGGTGGTGGACGAATGGCAGGCGGCTGCCTCCGACCAGGAGGAATCCGACTAGGACTCCGCTGCCAATTCTGACCCTTATCTGGTAAGGGAACAGACCCTGGGTGAGCCCCAGGATTCTGCGGCCACATCGTTGTATACTCCACAAGAGGGTTCAGAGATATTTCTGGACAACTCTGGCCACCGAATGTTCGACCCAAGGAACATTCGCCATCCCTGTTCGGAAGAATGGACACCACCCGAACACTTGACCAGATTCATGCACTTCTGGCTCCGAAAGTCTCTCGATAAGGAAATGAGAACGCATGAGATCGGAATGTCCTCGCCCAAGCCTACCAGACAAGGTAGCACACACTCCCGAATTCGACCCGCTTATGACCACGTTTATGTCCCGCGGGGGTCGGGACCCACGCAAGGGAGTGGAACGTGGCTTCAAGGGAGCCCAAGATAAATTATTGGATGCTATCGGTCCATTGGCGAGGATTATGGATACGGCAGATGATGCCTATGAAAGGGCTGATGATTTGGCTGATGATTCGTGAGTGGGCACGAGATACCCGAGAGTGGGCACAGAGGTGCTTCTGCTTTCTCGGGAACACCAATGTGGCCCTCTCTTCGGAGAGGCGCAGAGCAGCACTGTTCCGAATTGATGACAAGCTTGTCGAACTGGGGGGTAAGGAATTGAGCCCCTTGGCACAGGGCAAACTGTTTGGAGTGGCCTTCCTTACTGAGCTCAATAAGGGGAGGGCTGGTCGGCAGAGGGGCCGTGCCACCAGCCGTTTCTGGCCATCCGGCCCCCACACAACCAGGACACAGCCATTCTACACAGACTCATCTGTCTGCCATCGATTCCACCAGTTTAGGGGATCGGATCGTAGCTGTGGCGGCCGAGGACGCTCCAGAGCGAGATTCTTGAACGGTAAGTCACCTTTCTATCCTATCTCTAACCCCCTGCCGTATCGCAGGACGTGTTTCTCTTTTTTTCCAGAATTGGGCAGACCTATCCTCAGACACATGGATACTGCGGATGGTACGGGGCTATCAAATAGAGTTCGAGACGACGCCGCTCCAACAGACCCCACCTCGCCCGATTCAACTATCTCAGGCAGACGCTGGCGTGATAGACGTGGAACTTCAGGACCTACCCTCCAAAGGTGCCATCCAACCGGCTCCGGATCCCTCCGGATTTTACAGCAATATTTTCCTGGTCAGGAAGAAGACAAGAGAATTCCGACCCGTCATCAACCTCAGGGAACTGAATTCCTACGTGGTATATCGCCACTTCAAGATGGAAGGTATCCATCTTCTTCGGGACCTACTTCGAGTCAACGACTGGTTCACGCGTCTAGACCTCAAGGACGCATACCTTACCATCCCCATGCACGAAACAAGCCGATCATATCTCCATTTCTACTGGCACGGGACGCCTTGGCAATTCACCTGTCTCCCGTTTGGCCTCAGTTCGGACCCATGGTGTTTCACCAAAATTATGAAACCGGTAATGGCGAAGCTGAGAGCCCAAGGCATAAGATGCATCGTCTACCTCGACGACATCTTAATATTCGACGAGGATGTAAGGACCCTAGCGAATCATACAGCCTACGCTGTACACCTACTCGAATCTCTGGGCTTCATTATCAACGGCCCCAAATCATCTCTGATTCCCGCTCAGGTGATCAAATTCCTAGGGTTCGAGATAGACTCAACATCGTGTACTCTATGCCTTCCGGCCGCAAAGATTGCCACCATCCGCAGAGAAATTCGGAGAGTACTTTGACTGACATCCATACCTTTACGACTACTGGCACGGATCGTGGGCCTTCTCTCCTCCTCCATCCAAGTCATCTTTCCCGGACCCCTACATTAAAGAGCCATGCAATGCCTCAAGGCGAGGTTACTTCACAAAAACCCGACTTACGACCAACCAGCCCCTATGTCGGACGAGGTTCGGGAAGAATTGCAATGGTGGCTAAACTGCAGGCAGGCTTGGAACGGCCAGGCCATATTCGGAAACCAACCAGACTTCATACTGGAATCAGACGCCAGACGCTCAGGCTGGGGAGCAACGGACGGCACCTCCTCCACGGGAGGAGTATGGACTCCCCACAAACTTTCTATGCATATCAACTGTCTGGAGCTCTTGGCAGGATCGTTCGCCATTCACAGCCTGGCAAAGGAATGATCCAACTGTTGTATCCTGCTCCGGATGGACAATGTCTCAGCGGTAAGATACATCACTTGGAGGCACCCGCTCTCAGGCACTAGTAGAACTCACAAAGGAAATCTTCAATTACTGCCTACCCCGCAACATCACATTGTTGGAGGAACATCTTCCAGGGGAATCCAACATGACAGCAGACTGGTACTCACGCCACTGGCGGGACGCCAGCGACTGGCAATTAGACCCTCAGGTTTTCGAGATACTGGACGCACAAAGGGGTCCTTTCTTCCTTGATTCATTTGCCTCCCGCAACAACTGTCAAACGAAAGACTTCTTCAGCTGGCTCCCAGACCCGGAAAGTCTAGCGACGGACTCTTTCCTACAACAATGGCCACAACACGGAGCCTACGCATTCCCGCCATTCTCGATGATAACGAGGGTTCTGCACCGAATCCAGACACAGAGGGTGACACTGACCCTCATCATGCCACTGTGGCAGAGCCAGACGTGGTTCCAGGAGCTCCTGGAACTGTCGAAGAAGGATCCCCTCCTCCTACCAGATACTCCGACCATTCTCAGGAACCCAATGGGACTACCCCATCCAATCGTCAGGGAAGACCGGCTTCCTTTAGTGGCCTGGACTCTTTCAGGGGTTCCTGGCGAACCGAGGATTTATTGCCGGAAACTAGGGATCTCCTATGGGATTCATGGGCACCAGGTACAAGGAGGTGCTCTTTATCAGCATGGCACTGCTGGACAACTTGGTGTCTGGGACGGGATCTCAATCCCTTTACAGCACCTATTCCCTTCATCATGAACTTCCTCACATCCCTCTTCACAACTGGGAAATCGTACCGGTCCATCAATGTGGTACGTTCGGCCATCTCGGCGGCCAATATGCCGACTCAAGGAACACCAGTAGGCCAGAACCAGCTCATCTGTAGACTCCTTCACAGCATGCGCCTCCGGTGCCCCCCGGAACCCAAATACTCTAGACTCTGGGACTTTGGCATAGTTCTACAGTTTTTACGGGACTGGCCTTCCAATAAAAATTTATCACTTCGCCAACTTACGTTGAAATTCACTTTCCTTCTCTGCCTAGTCTCCTTTTGTCGGGTCTCCGATGTACGCGCTTTCGACGCCGATGCATTTACCTTTTGTCCAGCGGCAGTAACCTTCCAGGTTTCTCGGCGCACAAAGTCGGACTCTTCCTCCATCTTCTATCCTTTTTTCCCCTCAGAATCCCAACTCTGTGTGGTCTCTAGTCTCCGTCAATACGTGGAATCTACCGCGACGTTGCGGAATACTTACAACCATCAACTTTTCATCTCCTACCTCCGCCCCTACGCTCCAGTCTCGGTCACTACGTTGGCCAGATGGGTTAGATGGCTCTTGGCCCTTGCCGGGATAGACCAGGGTTTTGGAGCACACTCAGTTCGAGGGGCCGCAGCCTCTTCCGCCTACGCGGCGGGGGCCTCCCTTCCAGATATTTTGCGGGCGGCAGACTGGACTAGGGAATCCACCTTTCGGACGTTCTATTTCCGTCCTCCATCTAATCCGGCTTTTGCTCTACTTTCTCAGCGTTGAAATTTCAAAATACGAAGCCTCCTGTCATGTGATAAAATTGAAGATTATGCTAGCTTTAGTGTACAGATAATCTTAATTTTAATAATGACAGGAGGCGAGTATTTTCCCTCCCTGCTCTATCTCGCTCTTCCCTCCCTCTGTTTCATGCATATTCTATCTCTTCATTCCTGTTATTACTGCTCTATTACCTATGTTGAGTTTGTTGCACATTTAATTATATGCCATGTGGGTGGGATGTTAGTTGGCATCGATAGATGGGAGGAATGCATTTACTATATTTAATAATACTAGTTTTATCTTATCTTAAGGGGAATCAGTTCATTGTTTTTACCCAATCAATATTGGAAGCTAATATCTCTTTACATTCTCGTTTCCGTTTAAACAGATGAAGCAAGACATTACAGACTCTATTGAAGGGTGTCATCATCGCCTTGCCAAGGAAGATCGTCACTTTACTTCAATCAACCTTCCCTTGGAGTCTATCTGCTTATGTTCTAACGTTCATGTTTTGAGTTATCGTTAATGTTATTCTGCATTGTAACCTTGTGATGTTGCATGTTTTAAAGAGGAAATGATGTCATACGTTACACCTCTTATACTCTATACTGCATTGTGATTGGTTCTCAGTTATGTCACTCTTTTCTTTGCTGCTATGGTTAGTAAAGAAAGATTATGCAAAATACTCGGCTCCTGTCATTATTAAAATTAAGATTATCTGTACACTAAAGCTAGCATAATCTTCAATTGTATTCCTAACTCTATAGATCCGTGATGACTGCTCCTACTTGCAGGAAGAAAAACAATAGTTTGTTCACCTTTTCCCACTTTGTAGTGCAGTCAATGCAGCTGAACCCACCTTCTTGGCTGAGATCATCAAGTTCAATCTGAGACAATCCAGTGCTTTCCCCTAGTTTTGCTATACATGTAGGATATTAAATGACAGCCCTTTCTGTCCTTTAAAAAAACCAGTATATAATATAGTGGGGAAAGGGGGTACACTTAAAGGTACACTATAGTGGTGGAAAAAACACATAGCACAAATTCAAGGTTTTGTTGGGTTCAAAACTTGGACTATTGTCTCTGACCGTAAGGGCTTAATATTTACAGGCAAAATTATATATCATCACTGGAGAGTCTAAACCAACTCTTTTAACAAATGTATTGTTTTCTTATCTCTAACCATTAAACGTGATCTTAAAAGCTACCATTGATTTTAATAGGGAGATACACCCCAAACCCCTGGTTTCTATACCCAGCTCCATTATTTATGAGACCAATTTTTATTGGGACAGTACCTCAAAATAGTTATACCAATATTATAGAATAGTATTATCAATATATCACTGACACATTTAAAAACCTAAAGCAAAGTACAAGTACATCTGTAGGTTTTTTCACTAAAGCGAGATTTGCTGGGGATTCACAGTGGATGAAAACTGAATTTTAAATGTGAAGCCAAAATATAAAAATATTTCCAACAATTCTCTCTTTAGTGAATAACTCTGCAAGTTACATGTATATTGCTTTTAATAACTTGAAATAACCAGTTACATCATTTTACATATTACAGATTAGATACACATTTTATACTATTTACTGTACTCTGTTTCACAGTTATTAAAAGTAAAGGAGAAAAAATGTTTTCAGCATTTATCAAATATGTTTATAGAATACAGACATTAGTAATCCAATAGAATTACCGTACTTTTCCATTTTGCAAACATTTTCATTATGTCAGTTTGAGAAATGAACCAGTAGATGGAGCTCCAAGTTTGAAATAAAATGTATATCGCTTCTGTTGAAATACAGCAATGTGATTGATTTAAATGTGTATTGTGTTCTATCTTTGGAATCCAATTTTTCAGAAAACTAAATGATCAATGGTAAAAAAAAAAGGCTCTTACAAAATAGGACATTCATTTAACTGGATTAACATTTTAGTTAGAGTTGCGATTAGTTTATCTATATATTTCTTATCACTCCAGCACGACACAGACACCAGTTTTAAAGATATAGAATAAAATATTTTATTTAAAAAAAAAAGTAAATCACATGAGAGGAACAGTGTGCACATTCACATTTTAGCTTTAATATTTAATTGATATTTAAGGCGCATACTTTCCAATACTTCCTAATAACTTTTTTTTTATCATATTAAATGTTGCATTCAAAGTCTCTGGAATAGTTATACTGTGTGTTTTACCCTTAGTGTGCTTATGTGGAAGTAGGGGATAGCCTGGGTCATTAATTCTAGTGTGAAACTAGAATGTTTAGTATCTAGTACTTCCAATAGCACATGAAACACATTTGAGTGGGCGACAGGAGACTGACATTGTGATTTTTCTTTTGTCTGACTTTGATTCTAGGGTGAGATTAGGTTTAAGTTAATGCTGTATCCATATACCTGGTTAGTACAGAGTTATACACGGCTAGTCACTGCCACTTGGCACTGACTGAAAAATCACCAATTTACAGTTTGACAGGCTTTTGTTAAGTGTTTGTAAAAATAAAATCCTTTTTGAGTGGGACATAACAACACCCGGGCTGCTATGATGACATCTCTGCATCCCTGTCTGGGCTGCATCCACTCTGAACATCAACTTCACCGGCAAGGGGTCAGCCTTCCCCTTCAGGCCCATTGAGAAGATCAATCTATGGCTGAAGGGCAACAGTTTCTTGCTTCACACTCTTTCAGGATTTTTTTTAGGTAGATGTTCCACCTTCTATGTCAGGACTCTAGTACAGCAACTTACCTGTTGAGCTTCTTGACCTGCAGGTTGAGCTCTTCCACCTGATTCCTGGTTGCCTGTAGGTGTTTGTCTCTAGCCTTTTCTCTTGTTACCACTGCAGTGAGTTTTGTATGCATGACTCCTATTTTGGTCTGTGTTTTCTTCAAGCCCACCTTCCACACCTGCCTCAGCTCTGTCAGCAGCCTCTTATTATACCCTTTGGTAGATGGGGAAGAATTATTGTCCGACTCAGACTCTATATAAATTTCACTGGAGCCGATAAAGGCAGTGGAGTCTGCCTCTGCATGGGATTCATCAGAGGCCTCACCCTCGGTTTGTGCCTCGGGCACCATCTTGGATTTTAGTCGCCCTGCAGGTCTCTTTAATGAGAGCCTGATATCCGGCATGCAGGAGCCTTCTGGGTAGCGGTACGTTTTTCCCCCATATTGTGATTTGGGGAGCTAGTGGGGAAAGGTAAGTGAAATACTGCTGTCAGTCATTGTAAAAGTAGATTTATCGCAGGGCTATAGAAGTGTATAGAAGCGCCACTGTAACATGTCTGGTACGGCTCTTCATTTGCCACGCCCCCCTTACCTTTTGTTTTATTTTAATTCAGTAGAAGGTGAATCTTTTTTGCCATTTACAGGTAAATGGTCAATCTTTCCTATCACATGTATAAAATAAAGCCATGCATATTTTAAATAAAAAACAAAACACCTATTACAATTTTTTCCATAGACTGGAAAAACTATTCCTTTTTGACTCCAAACTGTTACTCAGCTTTCTCCTTGGATCTGCAAGTTGACTATTATATCCTTGTTGTGACGGTCCAACCCTCTCTGATCGTCTTGGGTTCCCTTTCTCCCAGTAGTTGGCGAATAATCCTTCCAGGCAGAGTGTAGACACAAGCATAGCATAACCCTCCACACATGAGCCGAGGCTTAATGCTGGTTAGAGATCTGTTTAATGGCACACAAAGCAACAGTATTCATGCAGTAAAACCACTCCTGCTCTGAGGAAAAGCAAAATGATAGTTAAAAGGGTCAGAGAGAGTTTGAAAATATGACAGTTATTAAGGGTTTAAACTGGTGTTCTAAGATGGGGGGGAGAACAAAACAGTCAAACTAAGTTCATAAAACAGGGGTTTTCTTCACACACCCCAAGGGCCATAGTCACAAGGCAAGAGGCTGGCAAGCAGGTCTCTCCAAAACCCAGTGGCGAGGTTACTTTCGCCACATATCTCCCCCTCCCAGGGAAGTCTAACCAGGTACCCGACCTCACAAGTTAGTCTGGCAGCCCACCCATAACCAAATACTGGACCTGGTGAATTTGGTAGCCTGTCTCTGTCCAGTCAGTCCATCAAGGTTGTGTTATGCATTTTGTTTTATCATTTCATGCTCAGGCTAATTTTTCTTTTTACTTTTTCTTTTAACACTTTTTCTGGAGTTTTCAACTATATTATGAACTTTTCCAGCAGCACAAAATAGGCATTCTATGTAAACAAATCCCCCTTGCCTCCCTAAAAATGGAGGCAGGTTTTTAAATTTTCTGTAACTAAAGGTTGCCATTAGCTTCCAGATTTGATTTTGTAAATCATTTATTATTTTACTGTTTTGGGATTCCACAGACCAGATGTACTCAAGGATTGTTTGGTTTTGACTTATTAGCCCAAAAGGACTTTTAAATAGTTAAGTATACGATATATAAAAGGAAAATTAGTCAAACGTTCAATTTTCCTTCCCACAACAAGCTGCACAATCGCCAACACATGTTGGCAGTAGTCCAAAACCAAAAACCCCAAACAAAAATACTGTATGATTGGTAACTTTTTTGAAGATATTAAGATGACAATGTGTAAGTCATTGCTCATTAGAAATTCATCACCAAAAGCTGTTTCTATGCCTTTTCTGCATCAGAAGTGATTCTCCTGCAAGGGCCCTACTTTTACAATCCCAAACATGAAAAATCTGGAGTATGATAGCAACCATGCTAACTCTGTTTAAAGACAATCTCTAATACTTTCCATAAATACATTTATACACATACACAGGAAGAATGTTACATTCTAATATTCAAAAAGGTATATTATTTTATACACAAGTCAACATGTTTCTTTTTATGTTTCCATTCTCTTTTGTGCCTGTTTCATTGTTGGTGATGCTTGGCTGGTTTACTGAACGCGATGGCAGTAGTATCCCAAGACCTTACACTTATCACAAAGATACTGTGGATGCTCTTTACTCTGATCAGACACATCAAGGCCATCTGTTTTTTTCTAAAGGTCTCTGTTTGTGAGCGTATACGTTGATGTGACACTTTATCCACTCATCCATTTTCTTTCGCACTTTGGGCACTTGTATTTGGTGAAACATCGCTTCTTCCCTTTGTATGAGGTTAATCCTTCACCCTTTGGACGAGCCTGTGGACAGTCCTTGATGTAGTGACCTTTGTTGAAGCAGAGGTGGCACAGGTAGTTAGGAGGGGGCCTCTTGCTGGGTTTCCTGTTCTCAGAAGAAAGTGAAAGTTCTGAGAAATGTTCCGTTAGAGAGCTCAACCCATCAACTATGTTGTTTAAAGATCCATAGGCTGATGCACTTTTAGAAAGGCAGTTGCCCAATGCCTTGGTCTCCGATGTTTGAGAGTGGCTTTCTGCAGCGCGGCTCTGAGCTCGGATAGTCACAGCGTGAACCTCCTGGTTAGGTGTAGGCATATAGGCAGAAGTAAGTGGACCTAAGTCATTTCCGAGGATCACATCTGCAGGCAAATCCTTCATGACCCCAACTTTCACAGTTCCAGACCCCACACCCCAATCCAAATAAACCTGGGCGGTAGGAATCCTGTAGACGGCTCTCCCTGCTACCTGTATAGCGATAGATTTGCTGGGTGGCTCGTGGTTGTTGAGCAAGTATCTCTGTACTAGGGTGATGGTGGCTCCTGTATCTTGTAGGCCTTGCACTATCTTGCCATTAACCATCATTAGTTGTCGGTAGTGTTGTCGATTATCTCCGCTGGCGGCCTGCACCGGGTTGGCCTCTTGAAGGAACCCCAAGGGCTCCTCCCTGGTTAACTCCCGGGCCTCCAAGGTAGAGGACACGGGGTAGTCAATGGTGTGCACTGCTGGTCGGGAGCTGGTACCAGATGGACGAGTCCACGTAGATTGGGCAATCCCTGCGGTAGTGTCCCACCTGTTTGCACCGGAAACATCTGGGTCCTGTAGTCTGGGGAGGTCGACTAACGGCTGCTGGGGCTCGCTGTGGTGGTGGATAGTTGCCCCCTGACAGTGGTGCTGGTGGCTCAACCCGTGCTGGTTGAGGTCTGAGGGACGGTCATTCCGGCTTGCGGGCATCCGTATATTCATCTGCAAGCCGGGCTGCTTCTTGCAGGATGAGGGGGTTACGATCCCTCACCCATTCCTTTACATCCGTTTGAAGCAGCGAGAAAAACTGTTCAAGCAGTACCAGTAATAATTCCTCCAGGGTGGTAGCTTGGCATCCATTCATCCAGTGGGTGGCTGCCCGATGCAGCCTGCAAGCCCACTCCGTGTACGAATCGGTTGCAATCTTCCTGGAGTCCAGGAATTTTCACCGGTACGCCTCTGAGGTCACTGCGTACCGGGCTAGGAGGGCTTCCTTCACCCGCTCATTGCTGCTTATGTCCTGATCAGGAATGGCTCTGAATGCATTAGCTGCTTTGCCAGAGAGCTTTCCAGACAAAATTGGAACCCGTTCCCCTTCTGGTATCTTGTGTAGGGCACATTGTCTCTCAAAGTTGGCCAAATAGCCATCAATCTCATCTGTAGCCTCCTCAAATACTTTGAATGCACTGAAGGGAATTTTCCGCGGTTCGGGGTTAAAGCTGGAACTGTTCAGAGCGACCGCTGTAGTTCTCTGCGCCTCCACTAAGCTGTTTTGTAATTCCCGTCGCTTATTCGCATTTTCATTCGCACTGTCAATTATGCAAAGGATGATTTCTGGCGCAGGCTTTGGCCCGAACAGCGCCAGCTGTTCACTTATTTCTCGGTCCACTTCACTTTTTTTCTGCACGAACAGCCGGGGTTGCCGCAGCCACGCTTTCCCGGTCCAGCTCCATTAGTTCGCTTACAATACAGCGGTTGGTCTTATTGCTGCCGCTGCACCCTCGAACCTCCAATAAGTCTTTCAGGGTGTTGCGCTTGAGCTCCATGCATGCTCCAGGTTCAGCCTTGAATTATAAAATCCTGAGAAAGGGATGATCCTGCCGCTGCCACCAATTGTGACGATCCAACCCTCTCTGACCATCTTGGGTTCCCTTTCTCCCACTAGTTGGCGAATAATCCTTCCAGGCAGAGTGTAGACACAAGCATAGCATAACCCTCCACACATGAGCCGAGGCTTAATGCTGGGTAGAGATCTGTTTAATGGCACACAAAGCAAAAGTATTCATGCAGTAAAACCACTCCTGCTCTGAGGAAAAGCAAAATGACAGTTAAAAGGGTCAGACAGAGTTTGAAAATATGACAGTTATTAAGGGTTTAAACTGGTGTTCTAAGATGGGGGGGGGGGGGGGTGGGAACAAAACAGTCAAACTAAGTTCATAAAACAGGGGTTTTCTTCACACACCAAAAGGGCCATAGTCACAAGGCAAGAGGCTGGCAAGCAGGTCTCTCCAAAACCCAGTGGCGAGGTTACTTTCGCCACACTTGTATTTTCTGTTAATTTGTACAAAGTTTAATAAAGCAACCTTCATAGTTAGAAAATTCCACATTTTTATTGCTACTGTAAATAAATATTTTCTCTGTGGTAGGTGAACTCTCCTGTCTTTGAGTCTAACTCGATTTTGGGCAGTCCTATTAATGAACAGATTACCATAGAGATGTGTACTCAGGGCCGGTGCAAGGATTTTTGCTGCCCTAGGCAAAAGAAAATCACAATGCCCCACCCATATGATCTGCCATATGAACTAACGCCAGTGCTGCACACAGTGTGTGTTTACATTAAAAAGCCTGCAGTGACAGGCTAAAGACACCAGAACCACTTCATTAAGCTGCAGTCGTTCTGGGGGCTATAATGTCCCTTTAATGTGAGGTAAATTAGAGATTAGTATCACTAATAATATACTAGATTGCCTATTTACAACCAGATGAGGATGAGGATGGTGATGGGCTCTGGCTGCAGTTTGGCTCCACTGGTCTGGTGTAGAACAGGATCTGTGGAGGCTGTTTGTAACTGTGGTCACAGAATTCAATGTTCTGGGAGAACGTGAAGCAGCTCCATTTTTGGGGGGCCCTTACATAGCTCAAGGTCTGGGCCCCAGGGCCTGACGGTAAGTATGCCCATAAGACCCACCCATAAGTCCACCTACATGTTCCACCCATGAATTTTCTCACATGGAGTCGAGTGTGTAGGGGATGTGTTATGTGTTATTGTAGAGGATCTAATGTGTGTGCTTATGGAATGTAGTGTATAGGAATGCCAGTTTGTGTAGGTTATGTAGTGTGTTTGTGTGTAGTGGAAGCAGTGTGTTTTTGTGTAAGGGATAGAAAGCAGTGTGTATTTGTGTATAAGGGATGCATTATGTGAATCTGTGTGTGTATGCATAAGGGATGCATGGTGCATTGAGTGCATGTAAGAGATGCATTGCTTTTCTGTGTGTATGTAAGAGAAGCAGTGTGTGTTTGCATGTGTGTAAGGGGTGCATTGTGTGTTTCTGTGTATGTGTGCAAAGGATGCATTGTCTTCATGTGTAAGGGTTGCATTGTGTGTGTGTGTGTGTATTTGATGTGTGTTAGGGAAGCATGCGTGTTTCTGTATGTGTAAGGATGCATTGTGTGTTTCTGTGTATGTATAGGGATGCATTGTGTGTGTGTGAAAGAGCTCCCTGCCCTGCCCCCGTCCTATAGAACTCTCCCTTCCATCCCTTAGAGCTCCCCCCACCCTCCACTAGCGGTCTCTTCTCAGCCCCCCCGTGTTCTCCTCATCTCCCCTTCTTATCACCTCCCTCCTCCCTGTGTTCGCCACAGCTCCCCCTCCCTGTGTTCTCCTCATCTCCCCTTCTCCTCACCCCCTCCCTGTGTTCTTCTCATCCGCCCCACCCTCTCTGTGTTCTTCTCACTCCCCCTCCCTGTGTTCTTCTCACCTCCCCCCTCCTCATCTCCCCTTCTCCTCACCCCCTCCCTGTGTTCTTCTCACCCCCCCGTGTTCTTCTCACTCCACCGGTGTTCTTCATACTCCCCCCTCCCTGTATTCTTCTCCCTCCTGTGTTCTTTTCACTACCCCCTCTCTGTGTTCTTCTCACTCCCCCCTCCCTGTGTTCTTCTCACCTCCCCCCTCCTCATCTCCCCTTCTCCTCACCCCCTCCCTGTGTTCTTCTCACCCCCCCGTGTTCTTCTCACTCCACCGGTGTTCTTCATACTCCCCCCTCCCTGTTTTCTTCTCCCTCCCTGTGTTCTTCCCACTCCCCCTACCTGTGTTCTTCCCACTCCCCCTACCTGTGTTCTTCTCACTCTCCCCCCTCCCTGTGTTCTTCTCACTCCCCCCTGTGTTCTTCTCACCGCCCCCTGTGTTTTTCTCATCCCAACCCTCCCTGTGTTCTTCTCACCTCCCCTTCTCCTCACCCCCTCCCCGTGTTCTTCTCACCCCCCATGTTCTTCTCCCTCCCCCCTCCCTGTGATCTTCTCACTCCCCTCTCCCTGTGTTCTTCTCACTCCCCTTGTGTTCTTTTCACTTCCCCCTCCCTGTGTTCTTCTCACTCCACCCCTCCCTGTGTTCTTCTCACTCCCCCCCGTGTTCTTCTCACTCCCCCTCCCTATGTTCTTCTTACTTCTTCCCCATGTTCTTCTTCTTCCCCCCGTGTTCTTCTTACTCCCCCGAAGAGAAGCTCGGCCATGCTACACAGGAAAGGGGAGGGGGATAGAGGCAGTGCTGCAGCTGCCTGAGGCTCTCTATAGAGCGCTCAGGTGGCTGCAGCATTAAAAGGACCGGCGATGGGGCACCCTAGGCGGCTGCCTAGTTCTCTGTATAAGAAGCGCCGAACCTGTGTGTACTGGCACTATATACATTAAAAGGACCCCTCCTATGTGGCACCCTAGGCAGCTGCCTAGTTCTCCTTATAAGAAGCGCCGGCCCTGTGTGTACTGGCACTATATACATATATTTGTATAATGTTATCATATCTTGTCTAAGTTACCTTTTTCCTAAAGTAAACAAGTGCCAGTTTTTTAGACTTTCTTCATAACAATAGTCTTCCATTCCTCTAATAAGTTTTGTAGTCTGACTCCACACTTCTAGTTCCTTAATATTATTACTTAAGGGAACACTGTAGTCATCCAGACCACTTCATTTGGACACAGTGTCCCTGCCCTCTCAATCCTGCATTCCAAACCATTGCAGTTTATGACAAACTGCAATGTTTACATGGCATGGTTAAGTCTTCCTCAGCCACCACACACGCAACTAGAGCTGGCAACAGTGGGTACACCCTATTCATGTTTAAGGCTGATGAATCGACCAATGAGTTGTAACTAGCTCTTACTATCTGGGCTACTTACAGGAAGTCTTTAATGTGTCAAGATTCTTTTCCAGGCAGAACTTTGAGTTTTGAGCCACAATGGATCTGCTGTGGAAGACTGCATGTGGATCTAGGTGTAGGAGATTCACCATCTTTGAACCAAGTCCTGTCCAGATCAGCTTTGCATTTCAGCAGTAAGTGCCTGGTGGTAGTTAGTCTCCTTCCTTCTCCACATTCTCCCCAATCCCTATCGACTTCTGCTCCAGTCTCCAGCAACAATGCAAGTACTTAATGTTGGTAAAACAAAATCTGGTTTGAGTGTATTGGGGTCTTAGGGAGAGTTTGAACATGCACCACTGGTGTTACCTATCTTAGCCTACCTGCACATGCCCTGTCCACTGTGGCTTTAATTTTTCATATGTATTTCCACACTTCCATATGTATAAATGGTGTTTGATCCCCTGTTGGCAACTCAGAGTGAGAGTTTGATAAAACCACACAAAAAAAAAAAAAATTGCTTGGATTAGTACTTTCAATATACAGAATAAAAATGAGAAGTAATGTAGTGACATTGGAAATCAGTGAATGACAATTTATGCAGGGAGATGAGTTCAGTGAAGTGCCCTGGAATCTCCAAATGTAAGTGGTCACACTGTGTATGTGTGTATCTGTGTTTGGCAATGTGTTCCTGTATGTGCATCCATGAGAATGCATGACTAGTAATACCCATTTGTGTGTGTCAGTTAGTATATATATGTGTTAACACATTAGTGTCTGCTAGCCGTTGCGGAAAGGGATTCCCTGTTCAATGATTTTGTAAGTGGCCCCATACATTCCTTTTGCAGCTCTGAACAGGGTCAGCCTTAGCGGTGTGTTAGCTGAACAGCCGCACAGGACGCAATGGCAACAAGGGGCACCAGGTGGCCGACACAGCTCACAATGCCAGAGATAATGCCATGTGTGAAATTTTTATTAAATACATTGCCAGATTGGAAATCTATTTTGGAAGCCAAAAACAAGGGTATCTGGGGAAACAGTTGAAAAGTGCACCACAACATTGCGGGAGAAAGAGGGTGAATGTTTCTGTGTCTGTTTATCTGCGTCTGTATGTATCTGTGCTCATGTGTCAGTGTTTGTGGATATGTGTGTGTATCTGTGCATTTGTGGGCATCTGTGTGTGGCAATGTATGTGTGTTTCTGTGTATGGAAATGTGCACCTGTATGTGTGCATGGCAGTGTATGTGTATTTGTAAATACACATATGCAGTTAATTGCCAATATTACACACAAACACACCACTGTATTCAAATACCAACACTACACACACAAAAGCTGTTCTGCATTCAAGCACCAGCACTACGCACAAACGCATCACTGTTTTTACATACCAACACACCTCTGCATTCAAACATCAAGACTACATAAATAACTTTACATTCAAATGCTAGCACAAAACACATTTAAATTCCAACACTACACACAAACACACTCCCTACACAAACAATCACACAAATATACTTCATACAAAAACATGCATACATTCACAGACACTGCACACAAATAGAACCTTGCAAGGATGGGTAAATGGTAGATCCACAGCAGGCAAATCATCGTTTGAGTTGTCTGCAACTGAGGATCTACTTTTTTTTACCATCTCTACTCTATACAGAGGCCCAAAAGAATGTACGAGGACCAGGACCCTCTCTTTATTAGTTCCACCATTGCACCAGGGAATCTATTTTAGTAACCAGTAACCAGCTCTGGACCACCAGAGTCTGTTAAACTATACCCCCTGTACACATACTATATCCATAATATAAACTCATAATCCCTGTAACTGGGGTGCGCACCCTTTAGCACTCTAGATGTTCAGTCTTGATGATCTCAGCCATAGAGGTGGGACAGCGCTGCAGAGATCGGTACTGTGAGGGATAAAAGGTAAGTAAAACAGCTTTTATTTCCCTCCAACTGGAGGGCGCAGGAACCTGAATGCATAACAAAGAACATTTGTATTCCTAATGCTATAGTGTTTCTTTAATACTCTTTTTGGGGGGCTTAATAAGAATGGGAAGGCCTAAGACCGTCCCTGGCCCTGCACAAAACACTCCGGCACACTCAGACTTTCCAAACACATAACACAGAGTTCCAGGCCAAGATACTTCCATATACACCTCTCAGCCTCCTTCACACACAAAACATACACGGCCACTACACACAAACTCACACAAACAACACTGAACAATAAAATATAAACTTATAAAATATAAACTTTCCTCTACATTCTGATATATATTCACTGTAGCAGTACTCATACCTGTCCTTTATAAATCAATTATAGTTTTTTTTGTATATTTTAGCAATTAGTTTGTCCACTTGTTATTTCCTTGTTTTTTGTCCTTTGCTTTGCTAAAATGTATTTTCCTTTATACCTATGAGAATATTTTCTAATATCCTCTGGTGGAGATGTAAGTGCTTTGTCTGTTTTTAAGTTATTGACAATGTGTCCTTAAGTCATGCAGTAGTTCAGTGTGGACTTCCTTGTATGTCACATTTAGTGGGATATATAAAGGGATGTATAAGTATGTAGAATATTTTTATGATTAAGGACGCAGAGGCCTGAAACGTGCAAGACTTTGTTTGAGTGTTTGTCCCTGTATAGCTTTCTGGTGCTGAATAAATGTTTGTTTTATTTTTTTTTACTATGTATGACTATTTCTCCCTCAGCCCCTTTGCATATCTCTTACTTTCCCACATGTTGTGTGTCTCTCTCTTCTTGCCCAGCCCCTATGTGTATGTCTCTTTCCCCCCTTACTCAGCCCCTATGTATCTCTTCCCCCCAGCACAATGGTGTGTGTCTCTTTCTCCACTTTCTTGTCCACTGCATGTGTCTCTTTTCCCCTTTCTCAGCCCCTGTGTGTGTACCCCCAAATCTCGTGTGTCTCTTTCTCCATTTTTTGTGTCTCTTTCCGACCCTCCCCCCGTCTCTTTGTGGTTTCTTACCCTTTCCCTCCTGCTTACATCTATTGTGTAGTGTGGCTGCATGGACCATGGTAGAGGATCTTCTATATCTTCTGCCTGTTCTGATAGGAATCTGTTAGTTGCTTCCAGTGATTGGCTTCCTGTCAGACTGGGTGGAGGATACAGAGAATCCTTTACTGTAGTCCGCATGGCCAAATGTAGTGACTTGTGGGAAAGAGAGTGTGTGCACTTCCTACCTGACGATCATCCTAAAAATTGCAACCTCCAGGTCAGGCTCCTTATGGTAGCGCCGGCACTGCCTACATGATATTAGGCAGATGGTTTTAATGAAGTGGCCGATCACTGTACATAACATCCATATACACAAACACTTCATGCCGAAATAATTTAGACTTTTTACGTTTGACATAACATTTGAGTAAAACTTTTCTGGGGAATATTTTTTAACTGTAAATGAAAAAAATATATTTTAACAAACTGACAACTGCACAGAGATGAAAATTATGTATTTGACAAATAATTATATGTTTAAAAATGAAAAAGAAAAAAGGAACACATTTTTCACTTGTCTGCATTCAGTATTTTGTGCTTCCAACTTTGGCTGTAAAATTTAGCATATGTTTTCTGATATTTTTTTTTATTGAAGAGCTGTCAAGTATTTTTATCTTCTTTATACTACATGACCCTTTGTCTTAGCTGTTTGTAATGTAGGCAGTTTTCAAGAAATGACAGATGCCAAAAGATACATTTTTTGTTACTTTGCTTCCTTGTATTGTTTCAAGCATGTTTTAGATAGTTTAGATACTGTAAAATATGTCCTTTTTAATCAACAGCAGATTTGTAAGCTCTCAATGTTAACCAATGCTTTTCTAGTGATATTACTGCTCCTCAGGGAGGGATGTCCTATAAGATTGGCTAGGGGGAGAAAGTTAGGCGGCATAAAGAGGGGCCACACCCTCATTGGTCGTCTGTCATTGGCACACATGCACAGAATTAACATTAGCCAGCTCAGAACTCTGAAACTCCACTGCTGGAAGCAAAGTACTTTTAACTCTGTATTATTATTATTATTAATATTTATAAAGCACCAATACGTTCTGCAGTGTTGTATGTGCAGCATTTTAAACTGAAACACTGCACATATTGACCTCAAGCATCATGAACACTTCAAATCAACCCTTTAAGTCTGTGCGGAATTTTCATGTAATATGTTTTTTTTGTGTGAAATAAAACAAAATGTTTGCACTTATGATCAACTATACTATATACCAGCAATGGCGAACCTATGGCAAGCTCTCTCTGTGGGCACGTAGCCATAAGTCGCCAGGGGAGGTGCCGCAATGTAGAGTAGGCACCTGCCTGCCCAAAACGGCAGGTGCCTACTCTGCTTCATATCATTGGTGGGTGGGTAAGATGCAGAGGCAGATCCGGGGGAGGGGGGGCAATGGGGCAATTGCCCCCACCCCAAAGAAAATATGCTGCCAAACAATTTCACTTGTAATGTGCCCAGTGAGCTCGGACACACAGACCCGGTGAGGGTCTTTGCAGAGCTGTGCAGCAGGAAGGGGGGAATGAGGCTCACAACCTTCTCCTCTGCATCTGCCGCTGAGTCCCAGCTTTCAGAGCATTGCCGTGGTTACCATTGCCAGCGGACTACCAGGGAAATAGCTGCCCCCCTCCCTGGAAGCAGGTAAGAAACCGGGGGGGGGGGGGGGAAACACTAAAAAAAAAATGAAATTAAATTATATATATATATATATATATATAAAATTAAATTAAAAAGATGCTCCCCTCTCAGACCCTGCAACACTCTCCAATTCTAAACTGCCCCAATTCTAAAGTCTCTCTTACACTACACACTGCACACCTCACAACCACACACACTGCACCACCTCACAATCACACACACTGCACCCCCTCACAACCACACACATTGCACCCCTCACAATCACAGTGCCGTGTTGGCACTTTGAGGAAAAAAATAGTTGGTTTGTATTGTGGTTTGGGCCCACTAGTTTATTAGCGTAATGTGTCAACTACAACAAGCCCACTGTGCGTAATATTGAACTCTGGCAGTATTTGCATACTTTGCTTCTATTTGTGGTACCAGCATATAGCTGATAATTAGTAGGTGGATATCCTGAGGCTTTATCTGTTTACATGATACTCTCAGTTTTTGCACATTTTATAAGAGTCCAATACAGGAATGCAAAATCAATTATGGAAAAAAAACATGAAAGAAGATTTGGATAGTAGCTTCTTATAACATCAAAGCAACACCCAAGTATCTCCGAATAATATGAAAATGATCAAGTGCAGACACTTTTTTGCAGACATTACCCAAAATCTCTAAAAAAACAATCTACACATTATATACAAGTGAGTATTCTCAGAGTCTTCCGACAAAGTTTAAGGATCTGTCCTGCTGTAATCACATGCTTTTTGCAGTCGAAAGTAACAGCTTATTTCAATGGTAGTCAGAATCAGGTGAACACCCACACTACACTCTGAGCACCTCATCTGGACTAGATGAAATAGATTTCACTGGAAAGTGTCTCATACTTTGTCTTTGACTTTTTTAATTTTTTTTAATTTTTTTTTTATTTTTCAAATAGAAACTTAAATTGTTTAAATTGACTTATATAAATCCCCCAAAATCTTAACGAAGCCTTCAAAAGTGTTTTGTTTTATTCAAACAATGTTTATGCCAACATAAAATTTATTAATATCATAATTTTATACATAAAGTACTAACATCTCCTCTGCAGAAATATTAATATTAAAATACTATGTAATTGAACCACTAAAAGTACCATGTAGAAGTTAAGACATTGCTAAACGTTTAGCCAGATAGTAAATGTTCGAAATTTTAACTCTTTTAATTATGGTATCTGAAAGATTAAATGTTGATTTTCAAAACGTTTATTGCAGAGCAGCAGTTAAATGTGGTCTACTGTACAACCCAATAGCTTACTAAAAGTTAGTTTTGTCTTGTGCTTAACCCCTTAAGGACCAAACTTCTGGAATAAAAGGGAATCATGACATGTCACACATGTCGTGTCCTTAAGGGGTTAAAAAATGTGCTACACATTTTATTTCCTCATTTCCTTTTTGCCCTGGTATAGTCAGTGCCTGCTATGTCAGTTAGTTCTACCCTCCCGGTGCGATATATATTTTTGTAGTTGCCTGAGTGTACGTAAGTATGCCTGGAGAATCATTATGAAATAACGCCATGACCGTGGAACTGCTGCAGAGATAAGTGCATTTTGTGTTCATTTCCGCGGCCCGATTCACAGTAAATGCTTCAATGAGGCAATAAAAAAAACTCCCATTTCTAGACTGAGCTCATGTAAGACTAAGCAAGTTGCTCTGGTTGGCATTCCTTCTGGTAAAAAAAATCCTGCGGAACATGGGAGGGCTGGTCAACTGCCCCTGGCTTCTGACCTTCAGGGTTTACACCTCACAGCACTATTTTTCTGCAGAGTACTGAAGCAGCAAGGAAGAATACGTTTGGCTAGTGACCTGCATTCTCATTGCTTTCCAGACCTTCACTGGCCCACTGTATTTATTGGGAGCCTATTACATAGTTACATAGTTAGATAGCTGAAAAGAGACTTGCGTCCATCAAGTTCAGCCTTCCTCACACCTGTTTTTTGCTGTTGATCCAAAAGAGAAAAAAAAAAAAAAAAAAACAAACCCCAGTTTGAAGCACAATTTTGCAACAAGCTAGGACAAAAAATTCCTTATTGACCCCAGAATGGCAGTCAGATTTATCCTTGAATCAAGCAGTTATTACCCTACATTGAAAGATTATATCCTTGAATATTCTGTCTTTGCAAGTATGCATCTAGTAGCTGTTTGAACATCTGTATGGACTCTGATAAAACCACTTCTTCAGGCAGAGAATTCCACATCCTGATTGTTCTTACAGTAAAAAAACCTTTCCTTTGCCTTAGACGAAATCTTCTTTCTTCCAGTCTAAACACATGGCCTCGTGTCCTATGTAAAGTCCGGTTTGTGAATAGATTTCCACACAATGGTTTGTATTGGCCCCGAATATATTTGTATAATGTTATCATATCCCCTCTCAGGCGACGTTTTTCTAAACTAAATAGGTTTAAATTTGTTAACCTTTCTTCATAGCTGATATGTTCCATTCCTTTTATTAATTTTGTAGCCCGCCTCTGCAGAATGTACCTGAGGCCAAACAGCTGGCCAAACTACAATAAGGGTATATGATATTGAGGTATTTACAAACTCCTACAGAGTGAAACAAGACAATGGTGTCAATAAAATCACAGGAAACAGTCAATCATTTAGATATGCATAGATGTCTGTGAATGCCCCCGTATTCTACATATGTTATACTGATGGACATTGCAGAGATACATGACATCATACCTCAACACTCCAGCAGTGTTTATCAAACCCATATATTGTTTTTTTACAATGTGAGAGTAGGTCTATTCACACAGAGAGTGTTCTGTGTCCATGTGGTACACTGTTACCACACATTCTGGAACTGTTTGTCAGGAATTCTACGGTCAGTAGCAATTTTAAGCCTTTTTTATTGCATTAGAACTGAATAAACAACTGCTCCATGTAAAACATAGAAATACAAAATGTGATGGCAGAGAAGAAACTTTCGGGCCATCTAGTCTGTACACATTTATAAATACTTTCATTAGTCCCTGGCCTTATCTTATATCTAGGATAGCCGTATGCCTATCCCATGTATGTTTAAACTCTCTCACTGTGATAACCTCTACCACTTGAGCTGGATGGCTATTCCATGCATCCACTACCATCTCAGAAAGTAATACTTCCTGATATTTTTTTTTTATTTATTTTTTTATTTTGTACTTACTCTCAATTAGTGCTTGCTCCTGTTCTTCGTGTTAAATATGCACCCAGATAACACTACAGTCCAACAGACCAAACATTGCCAGCTGTCCACTACTGCAGAACATGGCTTTTAGCTGACAACACTGATATGTGAGTTTTCATTCTCCCTGTTTTATTGCTTAGAGAATAAACAATGAAAAATGTCTAGGCAATTTGTACAAAGGTATACGGAGAAGTTGAGCTGGGGCAATGCACACAGTACCAGATGCTGCAAGTAGAACAGCAGCAGCTATGAAAAGATAAGGAAGAAGTATGATCAGAAGCAAAAGAAGTGCAAAGGACAACAACAATAGTGTATGGGTCAATAAGATTATATTAACAATGTTTCACTGACATAACTAATTGAACTACTGAAAGAAGGTTTTTGACGAGTCAGGATCACTGGTGTAAACAATAGTAAGACTTGTTTGTGGGACTTGCTCCAAGAATGTGGTTGTATTAGCTACAAAGAAGGACATAATATCAGTCATGGATTGAGAGATCCAACATCAACAGGCATGACATACTAAAAAAACATCTAATTAGAGAAATGACAAATAAACTAAAGAATTGGTGTCCTAGTACTAAAAAAATAATAAAACAAATATTTATTATACTAAAAGTAAAACACAAAATTCCAGCATTAAAGTGTAAAATACACAATACAATTGTAAATTGATTAAAATATAGCATGATACAAAGTCACCACAACAGTGAAAATAAAGTATACAAACCAATCAAAAGAAAATAAGTACATGAAATAATCCAAGAGGAGCAGAAGTAGCACACTGTGCAGGAACGATTCAAATAAATGAATAAATAATAAATCCCCCAAAAAGAAAAATAAGGTCAATACCTCCAGGATCATACCGGACAAAAATACAATCATAAACATAATCCCCACAAAAATATGATATTATCACACGCCCACATAACGTGTGCACATGAAGATCTTACACCAAGCAAGTTAATAAAAAGGTGACACTTAAAAGTAAATAATAAACATTAAAGATAATGATGAATAATAATAAAAAACTACATAAAATATGAAATGAATTACAGTAAATAAAAAGAAAACTGAAGCGTGATATAAAAAATAATAAATACAATTTCCAATAGAATCCCATGCAAAGAAAATCTAACTCTTTTTTTGGGGTTCGACATTATACCAGTTATAACAAGCCCATACGGTTAGGACAATAAAATCTATGAAAATGCATTGAAACTGAAGTATTAGCATTTTTTTGACACAGATCAATGTTCTCTATATCAACATTTAAGAGGTATCATACTGTTTAAAGAAACGCTATCATTTTAGGAATATAAAAATTTATTTTAATGCTCTAGTGTCCTGCTATCTCATGTGATAAGTTAAAAAAAAACTAATTTTACTTACCTTTACATCATCCTAACACCATAGGTAAGCATTCAGAAGAAGATTATATGCATGAAGGGCAAATCGCAATGCTGTGCCAATAAAGTCCTCTCTATGAGCAGCATTTCATTAAGAAGATGGCCTTGGTCTTCATTGGGGAAGACATTTAATAGAGGTGTGTTAATCCTGAAATCATAACATTGCCTTATCTACAAATGCAATGTTTTAGACTGCAGGGTTAAAACTAAAGGGCAACTGCACCCATACCACACCATTGAGACAAAGTGGTCTGGTTACCTTAGCAGTCCTTTAATGTTAAAAACTAATTGGAGTGGGACTGGAATATACAAATCTTGTGATCCATGTAAGGACATTTACAACCACCACAATTAAAATGAACCTGGATTAGCATTCATCCCAACACACTAATGATACAATTTACTAAAGTGGAATTAACAGAGCACGGGGTCTTCAATTTTTTAGGTGCTTACAATATACAATTCACTGGTTGCCTCTATTTTTGGGTAGCTGCTTTTTTTTTGTTAATTTTATTTTATTATTATATTAGACATCAAGTTATTTGAATGGTTTAAGAGAAATGCCAAGAGACTTGATCACTGGCAGAGTAAATGACCTATAAAGCTATAGTTTATGTCAATCTTGTCGGAAACAATAAGGTTGATATAATCTGCCATTTTCTAAAGCATGTTTTCAATGCAGCAATTGATATTGTAGACATCAAATCTTCTGCTTTTGGACACACATAGGATACTGATTGGGAGATTAGAGTGCTGAGATGCATTACTTGTTTCTACTAAACATGAGAAGAGCAGTAGTGTTATATCATCATATAGATGTTCAAATTATTACGAGCTATACAAGTTTAACCTATCGAGAGATAATATTCAAACAGAGGGTAGAATACCTACATGTCTTGTCTATGGAAAATATTACATATTTTTAGTATCTGTGAACATTCTTCTTTGTATCTGTAGTCGAGAATGTTTTGGGAGTTTGTGATTATACGAGCTAGAGAAAGACTCCCTTACTGGAATAGAAACATAGAAACATAGACTGTGACGGCAGATAAGAACCATTCGGCCCATCTAGTCTGCCCAATTTTCTAAATACTTTCATTAGTCCCTGGCTTTATCTTATAGTTAGGATAGCCTTATGCCTATCCCACACATGCTTAAACTCCTTTACTGTGTTAACCTCTACCATTTCAGCTGGAAGGCTATTCCATGCATCCACTACCCTCTCAGTAAAGTAATACTTCCTGATATTACTTTTTAACCTTTGCCCCTCTGATTTAAGACTATGTCCTCTTGTTGTGGTAGTTTATCTTCTTTTAAATATGGTCTCCTCCTTTACTGTGTTGATTCCCTTTATGTATGTAAATGTTTCTATCATATCCCCCCTGTCTCGTCTTTCCTCCAAACTATACATGTTAAGATCCTTTAACCTTTCCTGGTAAGTTTTATCCTGCAATCCATGAACCAGTTTAGTAGCCCTTCTCTGAACTCTCTCTAAAGTATTTCAAAGAAGGGCTACTAAACTGGAATGTGATCAATTTAGCCAATCAGAGTGAAGACAGAAATGTGCTTGTCTCTGAGATAAAGTAGTAAGATTGCACTGCTACTTATGAGTTTTACTAGAAGTGGCACTATCCCTTTGAGTTTTTAATAAAAGTGACCATGCTGATTTTCTAGACAGTTCTGACAGTTCAAAATGTCCATGTGATTAAAGAGTTAAAGCCGGGTATCTAAACTCTAGATCCCATTAAGGCTGGCATAGTATCATGGGATGTGTAAGCTCTATGACAGCTGAAGATATACTTTTTGGCTCTTCCTGAGTATATCCCAAATGCATACTATGTTTGAAAAATGTATTTCTAGAATACTAAACTCGTGTTTTATAAAAACCTTACACAAAGAACTAACATACAACTTTAGAGTGCTGAGATTGTAGTGGATATTTGTGAGGTTTACTTTATTAAGATTGCACACACTGATGGTAATAGTGCAAATAACAATATGTTAAAATCCCTGGCTAATGATGTTTTATGACAGTTCAAGCAAATAATCAGTTTCAAGCAGTTTATTTATGGTAAAGACTAGGAAACCTCAATTGGTCAATAAGATAGTTGTAGTCAGTTTTTTATCATCATTATGCAAACAAGCACACATGTGTACACAAAAAGTTGTTTGTTTTGTTTTATCTAAGCTTAATGTGTGTGAAACCAAAGTGTGAATAGAAATTGGCTTTACATAATAAAATAGAACATTGAGACTGTATCTTGTACCCTGCCAAAGAAACTCAAATGTTTGAAGTTATTAAAAGAATACTTAAAGGCATAATATCCTTTTCATTAATACAAAATAAAAATTATACCATTGGTGCAAGGTCAATATATATTGCAAACTTTGAAAAACAACAACAATAATAATAATAATAATAATAATAATCATCATAATAAAATAATAAATCATATAACCTAGTGGGACGTTGTTAAGAGTGCAAACTGCAAAAAAAAAGTTTAAATTGCACATTTAATGCAAAAATTACTCAAATAGATTCTCTTCTTTTTAAAAACATTTATAATTTTATAGCATGACAGGAGGCTTCATATTTGCTTAAGTCTCTCTTTACTAGAACTCCACAGCAGCACATTTACATAGAGATAAAAACGCCAGAGACAAAAAAAATCAGGAATCTATAAAAGGCTTCTCCCAACTATCTATTTCCTCTTTATTTGCTGCTCCGCAGACAGTACAGGTCAGAGTACCACTGCCTCCTGTTATATGAGGGTGGTTGTGGATATTTTACTGTATGTTTATTACTGTATTGATTTATTTGTTTAGAGGGTATTTTTGCATCTACCTTTTTAGTGCTCTAGTGATTGATTTATTTAGCTATACTGTTTTTTCTGCATCTACCTTCTTATTGCTCTAGTGATTGATTTATTTAGCTATCTGTATTTTCTTCACCTACCTGCTTAGTGCTTTAGTGATTGCTTGATTGATTGATTTATTTACTCTGTGTTTCTGCATCTACCTTCTCATGGCTGCAGGGATTTATTTGTTTAGAATGTGTTTACCTCCCTACTGCCATTATGATTTATTTATTTAGATTGTATTTTTCTGCCCCTACTTTTTTGCTGTAGGGATGTATTTTCTCTTTTGATTTTTCTGCATTTCCCTGTTTTGGGCACCCCTGTCTGGGGAACGTCTTTTTCTTGGGTTTGGGGGGGGTTCCCTTCCTCCCTCTACCTTTTCTGGGTGGCTTTGCCCCTTCACTTTTCGTCTATTTTGCGGCCGCTGGAAAGCGGTCCTCCGACCGCTTTCCATTGCCGACCGCCGGGACCCCGGTGTAAGACTCCGGTGGTCCCACGTGTTGGATCCTGCCCGCCGGCTCAGTCCGCCGAGCGAGATCCTCTGCTTCCCATGCAGTGCTAGGGCCCTAAGCATCCACTTCCCTGTGACCGCGTGGTCGGGTGGGGGGGGGGCTGGCCAGTTACCAGACTTACCGCATTAGTTCCGTCGATGGCAGGCACATGTGCTGTAGCTTTGACTGGGACTCAGCTATGACTTGGGCGCATTGCACCCTCAGACTGTCCTGGCTTTGTGCCCCATGTGGCTGGCAGGTTAGGCTACTGGGGACCATAGTGGATGATATAGATCACAGGCATGCTATATAGAGCTGTGCACAACCCCTCAAAGGTTACAGGCACAACTGGCAGTGTTACCACTTATACTCATCCCCCCCCCTTTTTTGTTTGTTCAGATGATTGCTTGCAGCGCTCTGTTCTATCATATTGACCAATGGAGCACCTCTTGTGAGGTAACTCAGTTGGTGAGTTCCCTGACTATAGGTGTACTCGTTATGCAAGTTCACTATTTACAGAGTGTCAGGCACTATTTAACTGAAGTGCGTTATCTACAGTTACACAATGGAATGCTTGGTACAGTCACACAGAGGAATGCTATCTACAGTTACACAGTAGAAGGCTATGTACAGTTACACAGAAGAATGCTATGTACAATTACACAGGAGAATGCTATGAACAGTTACATAGAAGAAGGCTATGTACAGTTACATAGAAGAAGGCTATGTACAGTTACACAGAATAATGCTATGAACAGTTACATAGTAGAATGCTATGTACAGTTACACAGAAGAAGGCTATGTACAGTTACACAGTAATATACTATCTACAGTTACATTGAAGAATGTTATGTACAGTTACACAGAAGAATGTTATGTACTGTTACACAGAAGAGTGTTATGTACAAATACACAGAAGAATGTACGTACAGTTACACGGAAGAGTTGTACGTACAGTTACATGGAAGAGTGTTATGTACAGTTACACGGGAAGAGTGTTATGTACAGTTACACAGAAGAGTGTTATGTACATTTACACAGAAGAATGTTATGTACAGTAACACAGAAGAATGTTATGTACGGTTACACAGAAGAATGTTATGTACGGTTACACAGAAGAATGTATTGTATGTTTACACAGAAGGATGTTATGTACGAATGCACAGAAGAGTGTTATGTACAGTTACACAGAAGAAGGTTACGTACAGTTACACAGAAGTGTGTTAATTACAGTTACACAGAAGTGTGTTATGTGCTATTAATCTGAAGAAGTGTTATGTATATCTTATCTGAAGAGCGAAAGGTACATTTTATCGGAGAATGGAATGCGCAGTTCCTCACCTGTACATCTCTGAAGGTCCTGACTTGTCTGTGCCCCAGGACTTGGCCGGCTTTGTCCGTGCCTTACTGATTGGCCTGCTTTGTCTGTGCCCCATTGATTGGCCTGCTTTGTCTGTGCCCCATTGATCTGGCCTGTGCTGTCTGTGCCAGAATGTCTGCATGCCAAGCCTACTGCCACATACTTACGCTTGTGCATTGCATGCGCTGCCCAACTTGCCTCGGTCACTATATGGGGTGCTGCCCCTATCTCCCTGCCAGTGACTCTTGTCCTCTATACGCCTTGAAGTCGCTTTGCCTGGGACCGCTGCACAGGAGAACCCTTATCCGGGTTAACAGCGCAGACAATGACTACTATGGCAGTGACCGCCTCTGTGGAATTGGGCTTCAGCCAGGGTCCTCCCTTAAGCTTATCAGGAGCGTAACGCTAGAGGGCCCACCTTTAAAATGGCAGACGACTTGAACGAGTCAGACTCTCCTGGAGGAGAGCAGGCAAGGGCACATAAGCGCTACTGGAAGGGTGAAGGCCCTGAACCAGTGACTTGAGTCAGACTCTCCTTTAGGAGAGCAGGCAAGTCCGCATGAGCGCTACTGGAAGGGTGAATGCCCTGAACCAGGCTCCCGGAAAGATAAGACTCTGAGGAGTGGCTAACCCCTGTGCAGTCGGCCAGACGGCCCTGCCTATATGGCGCGGGGGAGGCGATGACCACCGGATGCGGCAGTGACCACCTTCTTAAAAAGGCAGCCGACTTGGAGGAGTCAGACTCTCTGAGTGGAGAGCAGTCAAGGGCGCATAAGCACTATGGGTAGGATAAAGGCCCAGAACCAGACGCCTGGAAAGATTAGACTCTGGAGAAATGTCTAGCCCTGATATGATCGAAATTGATGGCCAGACGACACTGCCTATGTGGCGCAGGGGTGAAGGTCCCTGTAAACCCCCCACCATGGCCGCCCTAGCTGAATGGCGGGTGGACCGGCTCCCCTCGGAGGCAGAGGACGATTGGGGTGTGGATTATGATGACGGCCCCTAGTGGCACCATGAGATGTAGAACAAAGTCCACTGCAGGGGCCCTGACGACCTTGGAAGAAGAGGTCGTCTCGTTCCATTGCTCACCTGGTTTCTTTGGAATGATCTCTGCCCGATCACCTAGCACCATCGGTGCGTTTCTGGGCCCGTAGACTGCTGGCTTGAGAAGCCCGCAGGATAATTCAAGCGGTATTCCCAGCCGGGCTCCCGAACAAAGTAGCCGCAAACCCAGACTTAGACCCCGATGGGGCACTGCGGTTTTGCTGGTTAAGCACCTGTCTAGTATTCAGGAGATCCTGAGTGCGGCCCCCTGCAGTGCCTATACTATTAAGTCCGCACTGGAAAGCCGATTGTTCTCCGCTACACGAGTGAGTTGTGTAAGAGCTGTCCTTTTTTACATGGAAGTACTTCATGGAGGCTTATCCCAGCTCCATCCCATACCTTTTATAGGGGATTGGACCCTTGACCCGGAATTTCACACTTTCCTCCACTTTCGGATGACATCCCAGACGGGGCCCCGAGTATGGGGTGGCAGACGACCCTATCCTAAATGCAGTTTGGACCGCCGAAGGTGCTTGGGATAAAGGGATTTGAGCCCCTCGGAGTCCCGGCACGAGTCTAAGTTTGAACGTATATTCATTAGTTACTGTGAATTAGACGTGGCCCTCAAGAAACTTCTAGGGACCGCAGGGCCCAGTTCTGGTAAGGTGGCCTCTATTTTCTCCCTGGTGAGATAGGTATCTTGTGCATCAGCCATTTAGCGACAATACAACCTGGTTGGGAGGAATTGAGGACATTCAGGAATACCAGAACTATCTGAAGAGATCTTTCTCGTTTTCCACGCGTTGGGACCCGGATGCGACTCTTCATCGATATAGGACATCTTGCTGTACGGTCTACCTGGACGGGCTTGCCGGACCCCCTGCGAGGTACTTCCCAGGCTGAAAGGTCAGACGCTCCCTGCGTTTTCCCTTGTTAGAGTCCCTGGATTTCGTTTTTTTCAACCAGGGAAATATCGACCTCCTCTACATCTCAAGGAGTGGAGTCCTGGAGGGCAGATTGCATGCAAGGGGGAGACCCCTACGTTCTCCTCTGCCCGAGTTCTCGTACATATGGAATAGTTTTCTCTGGGAGGACCCGGCATCAAGACTTTAGTCCACGGAGGAGGACCCATCAGCCCCCGACCAGTTCGGCTGGATGACGGACCCGTTTGCTCAGCGATGGACTCTTCCCTCCAGGAGTGTTCGACACGGAGATGCGGATGAGTCTCCTTCGTTTGTTTGGTCTCAGGACCTTTCTACAGGTGCCTCGGTCTGCTGGTACTTTGGAATTATGATCTCCGTTTAGGCAGAGTCGAACCTAGTTCCTGGATTCCCTGGACATTTGTTCATTTGATCTCGGAGATTGTGAGACTTTTGTCTGCATGGTGACCCTAACGTAGTTGGATCTCCTAATTTTGCTACTGCTTTTACAGGGTTCGGGTATTGTTCGGTCACTTTATTACCGGGGACTGCCATATTAATTAGATTAGGTAGCGCGTACGACTGTTGTCGGTGGGCCTCGCTCTGCTTAGAATTCCCTTTACGATTCCTGAGGACGGGTATTCATCTCCCCAGGGGGTACAAGCATTTTTGTCATGCTCCTATGTTGGGTTCTGTCGGGTTTTGCCCATTCACTGATTCTGGATTTATTTCAGTTATTATACCTTGTTTTTCTTTCAGATGGATTCGGCAGTTCGGACCTTAGTTGTCTATCAGCCTTAGTCAGACCCGAGGGTCATATTCTTACTTTGGTAGCGCTCCCACCTTTAGGCGGTGTTCGACGTCACCATTTGTTTAAATGGTTCTTCCCTTTTTCTTGCCCTTCATGTACCGCTTTTTTGTGGTTGGCATTGGCGGGGCGTATAGGTTTTTTCAGTTCACTTCAGTCCGTAACACGGCGACTTCAGGTATCGACATGGCGGGTGTTTTTCTCCAAGACATTGTACGCTTTCCTGCTGGTTACGAGGAGCTATCTTCATAGAGTTTAGATCGGTACGGCAGATCGTGTTTCTTTGGTATTTGCTGTCTGAGCGTTAAAACAGCAAATATGAAGCCTCCTGTCATGCTATAAAATTGTAGATTATACTAGCTTTAGTGTAACTATAATCTTAATTTTATTAATGACAGGAGGCAAATATTTTGCTCCCAGTTTCTCCCTCCCCTTGTTGTTTGCTGGTTTGACTGACTTGTTGTTTATTAACCTGGTCTCCTGGGTTAGGTTGGTTATCTGGGGGAGTTGGGGTTTATCTGGGATACGGTACCGTCAGTATTTTATGATGGAGATTCAGGTTTTTTCACTATCTGGGATTTTATACTGTCCGTATTTACGATGGGGATTCATGTTTTCTCAGTACATTTCATTCGCTAGTCAGTGTTTTCGACTCTGTTTGTCTCGTTTCAGTTTAATGGTTTGGCTACAGTTCTTAGATCCAACTACTCTACAGGATAAAGGTCAAGGCTTCACCCACTGGTTCCACGGTTTCAAGTTCGCATGGCATTCATCGTTATGTTATGTTTGTTAATTCTGTTATTGTATTTGTGGTGTATTGTTCATGTACTTTATATGTTGCAGCGTGAAAGAGGAAATAGATAGTTGGGAGAAGCCTTTTATAGATTCCTGATTTTTATGTCTCTGGTGTTTTTATCTCTATGTTAATGTGCTGCTGTGGAGTTCTAGTAAAGAGAGACTTAAGCAAATATGAAGCCTCCTGTCATTAATAAAATTAAGATTATAGTTACACTAAAGCTAGTATAATCTACAATTTGACTACATCACCTAAGATTTTAAATTCTCACAGAATTATAAAGGGTAAACTTCAAAAAAGTGGGGTGACAAAGGTTTAAAACCCTTATCCTGAAACATAAAGATGCTCGATTTTTGTTAAATAATAGATTGACTTAGTTTACAGGACAGATTTATAATGTAAAAAAAAAATAACAAAACAAACTATTATCAATTTCTCATATTTAATTAAGGCTTATAAGGCCATATATTTAAAAAATAAATAGATATTTTTAAACTTATTGTTTAATTTATTTTCAAGACATTCTACTCTACTATTATACAGTATTTTTATACCTGTGTTTGTTATGCAAATTTACAAAAAGTTTTAGAAGATGTAATTTGATCAAGTGGGTTCAGAGTGTATTTAAGCATGAAAATCAATTGAATAAAGTTAGTTATTATACGATCTTTCAGTTAAAATATTAGTATTTTGTATACATGAAAAGGTTTGCCATGCAGTAAGTATGCAGTAAGTATAATGCATATTCTGCAGTATTCTTCATGCCTAATTACTTATACATATACACCGTCTTCTGAATTCGACATACTATAAGGCAACCCTTCCCATGAGCTGAGTTATATGTGTCCCTGAAAATATGGTGGATCTTGTAACTTTAAAGGGACACTATAGTCACCTGAACAACTTTAGCTTAATGAAGCAGTTTTGGTGTATAGAACATGCCCCTGCAGCCTCACTGCTCAATCCTCTGCCATTTAGGAGTTAAATCCCTTTGTTTATGAACCCTAGTCACACCTTCCTGCATGTGACTTGTACAGCCTTCCATAAACACTTCCTGTAAAGAGAGTCCTATTTAGGCTTTCTTTATTGCAAGTTCTGTTTAATTAAGATTTTCTTATCCCCTGCTATGTTAATAGCTTGCTAGACCCTGCAAGAGCCACCTATATGTGATTAAAGTTCAATTTAGAGATTGAGATACAATTATTTAAGGTAAATTACATCTGTTTGAAAGTGAAACCGGTTTTTGTTTCATGCAGGCTCTGTCAATCAGGGGAGGTGTGGCTAGGGCTGCATAAACAGAAACAAAATGATTTAAAGCCTAAATAACAGTGAATTGAGCAGTGAAATTGCAGGGGAATGATCTATACACTAAAACTGATTTATTTAGCTAAAGTAATTTAGGTGACTATAGTGTTCCTTTAAGTATTTACACATTTGTACACTCTTATCCCTGCATAAGTATACATATAACATTATATTTATACTGAATTATAAAACACTATCTACATTCAGTTCTTTAAGCTTCATGTACCAATATATATATATAGGTGTCTTATATTGTTCTATCTTATTCTGCCTTACACTAGCAATATTAAACCACACTTGTCTAGAACATATACATATATACATCATCATTATAACTGGTTTATAAAAAAAAAAACTAAAAGCTGGATTTCAGAGTATTATCAATATTGTTCAGTTCACGTTCTGACATTTTTATTCTGACTTTTGTACATTCAGTTAGTCTTTTGCGAAAGTTTCCACTAAGCAGAACATAAAGAAAAGGATTGATCCCACTGCTTGCGTAGCTGAGACAAATAGAGCAGTAGTAGCTCACATAGAAAATCAGTGATGGTTTAGATATATGAAGGTTTACAATCTGTATCACATGATACGGGGCAGCACTGACTATGAATACTCCCACCAACACAAGGACCATTTTGGTAAGCCGCAGGACTCTCTGTCTAGGCAAACTGTTGTTGTAACTAAAAGAAAGAAAAGAGCACAAGTTTGTAAGATATTACACAGTTTACACTTCTAATAACATAAGTAAATGATATTGAGGCTACATATAATTATCACATACCTATTTCCAATTAGATGCCCTTATTCAGCCATTAAATATACAATGATTATAAAAAAGAGCTTAACATAATTAATAGCATGAAAGTTTAGCTACATGTCTAGTAATACAATATAGATTTCTGCTCGTCTTATTTTACTTTGATATTAAAATTGGCTATAAAAAAATAACGGTAGTGTTATGAAATATTGCATAATGACTACTATCTGAAGAGGCAACATAGGGTAATGTATTTATGCACAGGATCAGTGAGGCAAATATGGATTGTACATTCCTCAAGGAGGTTGAGTTAAGATTGATGCGTTCCAGAGAAATGCTCATTGAGTTGGGAATGTGTATATGAAATTAAATTGACTGCAATTGTTTTGATGACAGCAAATTTTATTGAATTCAGAATTTGTGCTATTTAGTTGTGTTTGTTTTCAATGTGACCGCATCACAGTCTGAGAAAGTGAGGAGCACCAGTGGTATGCTAGAATATGTAGGGATAATGGTGGGACATATAAAAAATATATATTTAGTGAAATTTATGGAAAATAAACACATGTATTAATATAAAAATATTAATAATTATTAATATGAATATTAATATGGCAATATTAATTATTATATGGTCACGTCCACAATTTTAACTTAAAGACATCCCTACTATGGTATCTCTAATTCTAAATTCTTGTAGTTCAACTTACTTTTATAAGTCAATAAATATAACAAGCAATAATGATATTTACTTAAAACATAATTTATTGTGACACCACCAATAATATAATAACATAATCAGTGATCATACAGCATGTAACAAATAAATTGTTTCAGACATGTCATAATATAATTTCCAGAGTAGACCCTAAAATCTAGATAATGAGCAATGTAGCTACTGGCTCAAAGAATGTATCACCAACAACTGCAATAACTCAACATAACATATGCATTAACATTTAATTTTCTTAACCATAATATGACAGGGTATCATATTACCATATCTCCTGCAATAAACAAGCATAGACAACCTCAAATATTATCCAACTATTTCCACAAATGGTTGCAAACCAAATTAACTTGTTTCAATGCACTCAGCAAGAAATCTCTCTAAGTTTGTGATTGCAAATTGACAATAAAAACCAATAAAATATTGTCAACAAGTTTTCAATAGAAAATACCTGGACAATTTTAAATAACTTCTGTGTCTACACTAAGCAAATTAAGAATCTGAATTCCAACAAACAAATGTATCAATAATTATAGGCTTAATAACTTAAAAAATTATTGCATATTTTCAATCTGAACTACAGACACAGATTTTAAGTATACAGAGACTATTTTCCCCCAAAAGAATAAATTATTCAAAATGTTACCTCAGATAATATTTATACTTATACAAAATATAAACATAATATCATTTAGAATTACCACTTAGTTGTTGGTTTTCCTTCCCTTTTCAATAGATAAGAAATTCAGTTTTGACAGAAAAGTTACTTGGAAAATGGTTAGATGGCTGGACTTCAGATTGTCGAGAGAATAGTGAGTAAGAGTAGTAAAGTTTAATATGTGAAATAAATTCGAGAGTGAATTTAAGAGAGAAAGGGTATTTATACAAAATGGTGTGTTTCAATCGAGTGATCCTCTCCTCTCTTTGTTATTATTTTATAAATGTTTCTTTTTATCTCAGGTAACTCACACATATGGATTTAACATTCTCCAATCTGATTTAGTGAGTGTAACATTTGCTAATTAAGAAAGGTACTGATTAATTTTATTACAAAAACTTTTACCAAGGATTTTCTTGTCTTATGAATAATTTAAATTTATTCCCATTTCCTGAAATTGTTAATTAAATTATTCTGACACATGCGTCCATCGGTATTTATATTGGTCTTTGCACATATAGATAAGGTTAATCCTATAATCCTTATTGCAGGCAACATGGCAAATAACTGCCTTTAGTTAGTCTGAGTATATCATCCCTGGTAAATTAACCATGTCTTTGCTCCAAAGTTTAGAAACATAAATGACCTAAAACACATTTAACACCTTAAGAACACATGACATGTGTGTAATACAAGTATGTTCTAAAACCAAATGCATGGATAATCAAATATTAGATCGGAAAAGTGATATATATACATATATATAATATATGGGTATTGGAGGATAGTGCTAATTGTGACAATGTCCTGCTATGTTGCATTATAGCGTGTAGTCCATTACTAGCTGGTGGAAAGGTGGAGTGGTTGTGGCTGTGTGTGCAGCTGATGGAAGTATTTTTCGAAAAGCCTGTAAATTGAAACAAGACAAATGGTCAGCCGCCGTGTTGCATACACCTGGGACATGCACACAAAACAAGAAGAAATTGTGACACGCAGCCAGCCAGGTGAGTTTCCTCAAGAGCCTCATAATGGTCAGTGATTTGGATCGACCTTTGTTTATGATGTGGCATGTTGCTTGGTTGTCTGAGTAGCAACGTACTGAAGAACCTGCCCATAGATGCCCCCATGTCACGGCAGCTGCCACAATGGGATATATCTCAAATAGAGCTGAGATAGTGGAAAAACTCTCCAGGTCCTGAACCTCTGGAGGCCAACTACCTCAAAGCCATTCATTTTTTATGCTGAATTGGTCCTGATGAAAGCCACAGGAGTGGCTGAAACGTTGACGATAATGGCAGCAACCATGTTTTAATGAATTGAAATAAACAGGAAATTTTATCCACCTACAAGACCGTGAGTGCAAGCCTACATTTATTACTTTTTATATTTTTTGGCTATGGCTTTGTGAGCACCCGGCACTTTATAAAACGTTGAGTGTGTGTGCTGGGAAATACTGCATATATATATATATATATATATATATATATATATATATGTATATATATATATATATGTATTTGTGTTAAGGGCTCATGATAGTACAGAAGATACAAACACTGATAGGTGTGGGATGGTATTAAAAGAGCAAGTCGGTTGTGGTGTGCCGGAACCGACGATGAGGTAGGCCTGTAAATAAAGAGGGCCCACCAAGAAGAAATGTAAGAAAAAGGAGTTGATGAAGAGGAGTGGGTGGGAGGGTGATGCAGCGCTGACCTCGAACGGTATGGAGCCAGGTAAGGGGTGTCCCTTAAGTAGGTAGAAGGTGAGTCATACGCCCCTCCCACAATTACAGGCCAAAAGGCCTTAATACTTGTGTTAAGGGCTCATGATAGTACAGAAGATACAAACACTGATAGGTGTGGGATGGTATTAAAAGAGCATTGTGGTGTGCCGGAACCGATGATGAGGTAGGCCTGTAAATAAAGAGGGCAAAAGTAGAAAATCTAATTTATTATGAAACGAGCAATATACATACTTTAACCAGACATATCTTGAAAGGCATTTCTAACTTCTTGTACTGGGTTAGGTATGTATCTAGAGTATGCAGAAGACTTCCAGCGCCCTAGTGACTTGATAACATGTACTGGAATGTTTGCACTGGACGCTGTAGTGGCTGCTCCTATGCGGAAGGAGTGGCCCGAATAGTTAGTTGCTTTTAGGCCTAGTTGTGTAAGTAATGACCTGACGTGGGTCATGAAGGTGGTGGTAGTGAGTACCGAATCTTGTAGACAGAAAAGTGGTTGAGATGGTGATGCTTGTAAAACCTGGGTATATGTGTCCAGTAATGTGACGGGGCACCACTCGTTGTGGGTAGGATAGTATCTAACCTCTACCGGAGGTGCGTGTTGATTGGTTTTGGAGTGATGCAGAGCCAAGATATAGTAATCCATGTGTTTTGTTAAGTGTGTGTGAAGCAGAATGTGAGTGGACTGGGTTGTGTTGATGGCGGTAAATTCTCTTGGTCTTAAAAACCCATAAAAAGCCACATATATGGCGGTTTTAATAGCAAGGTTTGTGTTGTTGGCAAAGGGTTTTAAATCTAGTAGTTTGGATAGATCTTTTAGAATATTGACGTCTATGGGTAGCCTTTGCACAATATGTGGGGGTTCGGATCTCTGAATACCCCTAAGGATATTTTTGATCTGGTAGGAGGACATGAAACTTGTGTTGCTTGGTTGTAATGTTAGAATGTGATGTTGTATGCCTGTTAGATATAGCTTGATTGTGTTGTATGATAACTTGAGTTTGAGGTGGCAAAAGGAAGCAAAACCCAACAAGGATGTCATAATGAAAGGTTGTGCGATATTGTGTGATGACAGAAATCTTTTGAATAGAAGGAAAGCCCTGTCATAGGTCTTCCGGGTATTGGAGGATAGTGCTAATTGTGACAATGTCCTGCTATGTTGCATTATAGCGTGTAGTCCATTACTAGCTGGTGGAAAGGTGGAGTGGTTGTGGCTGTGTGTGCAGCTGATGGAAGTATTTTTCGAAAAGCCTGTAAATTGAAACAAGACAAATGGTCAGCCGCCGTGTTGCATACACCTGGGACATGCACACAAAACAAGAAGAAATTGTGACACGCAGCCAGCCAGGTGAGTTTCCTCAAGAGCCTCATAATGGACAGTGATTTGGATCGACCTTTGTTTATGATGTGGCATGTTGCTTGGTTGTCTGAGTAGCAACGTACTGAAGAACCTGCCCATAGATGCCCCCATGTCACGGCAGCTGCCACAATGGGATATATCTCAAATAGAGCTGAGATAGTGGAAAAACTCTCCAGGTCCTGAACCTCTGGAGGCCAACTACCTCAAAGCCATTCATTCCCGTAAATTGCTGCAAAACCTGTGGTAGATGCCGCATCTGACCAGATGGTAGGTGAGGAGTCAGACAATTTAGGGAGGAACATGCTTTTCCCATTCCAGGTGGTTAAAAAGTTTCTCCACATAAGTAGGTCTGCCGTGGCCTGGGTATCCAGGGGTAACCTGTGTGCATCATTGCTAAACAGTGGGAACATGTGTAGGAGCCGTGAGATGAAAGCCCGGCCTTGAGGTATAATGCGCATGGCAAAATTCAGTGACCCAAGTAGAGATTGCAATTCTTTGTGGTTGCAAGTACCGAGGTGTAAGTAGAGGTTGATGTTGGTAAGAATGTTCTCTATCTTGGTGCGTGGCAGGCTGGCTTGCCTGTTGGCTGAGTCTAGTATGATTCCTAGGAAAGTGATGACTGTACCTGGTCCTTCAGTTTTGGTGGGGGAAACTGGGACGCCCACCTGTTTAAAAAAACTGATGGTTTCTATGAGGCTACTGGGTGGGGAAATATTCTCTTCGATCAGTAAGAAATCATATGCTGTGCAATTTTGGGCACCTGTTCTAAAGAAGGATATTGATGTAGATTAATTTAGAAATAAACAAATATGTTTAAATGTCTATCTGTTCCTGTCCAAATCTGAGATGATTAAATTGCGTATACGCAGAAGTAAGTTCACACTGACACATGGAGTTCAGGTTAAAAGCACTTCAGAAAATTTAATGGCATCTGGGCAAAAAACAGGCTTGCAGGCCCTTATAAGACCAAAATGACATCATCATTGAATATCAGATAATAACAAATAAACATCATTAATTAATAATATTGATGGGTGGACATTGACATAGCAACTTAACATTTAATCCAATTAATGATGTTTATTTGTTATTATCTGATATTCAATGATGATGTCATTTTGGTCTTATAAGGGCCTGCAAGCCTGTTTTTTGCCCAGATGCCATTAAATTTTCTGAAGTGCTTTTAACCTGAACTCCATGTGTCAGTGTGAACTTACTTCTGCGTATACGCAATTTAATCATCTCAGATTTGGACAGGAACAGATAGACATTTAAACATATTTGTTTATTTCTAAATTAATCTACATCAATATCATGGCACTAGAAAAAGTGCAGAGACGAGCTACAAAATTGATAAAAGGAATGGAGCATTTTAGTTATGAAGAAAGGTTAAAACATTTAAATCTCTTCAGTTTGGAAAAACGGCGCCTTAGAGGGGATATGATAACATTATACAAATATATTCGGGGCCAGTACAAACCATTATCTGGAAATCTATTCACAAACAGGGCTATACATAGGACACGAGGTCACACATTTAGGCTTGAAGAAAGGAGATTTCATCTAAGGCAAAGAAAAGGTTTTTTTACAGTAAGAGCAATAAGGATATGGAATTCATTGCCGGAAGAGGTGGTTTTGTCAGAGTCTATACAGATGTTTAAATTGCAATTGGATAAATACTTGCAAAAACATAACATACAGGGATACAATTTCTAATTAGTGGGATAATAGCTGCTTGATCCAAGGAGACATCTGACTGCTATTTTGGGGTCAAGAAAGAATTTTTTCCTAGTTTGTTGCAAAATTGGAAGCGCTTCAGACTGGGTTTTTTGCCTTCTTTTGGATCAACAGCAAAAGCATATGTGAGGAAGGCTGAACTTGATGGATGCAAGTCTCTTTTCAGCTATGTAACTATGTAACTATGTATACAGGTAGTGTATAACTGTAGGGCATCTGGCTACATTTAACAATAACCAGCATAGTGTTTCAGCGAATACGTCGAAAATGGCCGGACTACTTTTTGAACCAAACGTTAAGCGTGAGAAAAGTAGTAGTTCCCGGCCCACTTAATGCCATGCAGGTGCCATAGTGTAGGGTGGATAGGCAATAATTTGAAAGCATTTGTTATGTCAGTCTTGCTGAGCCATGCTCCGACCCCTGCCTGCATGATAGCCGTAATGGCATGATCTATGGTGGAGTATTGAAGAGCAAATTCCTCAGAGGGGATAAGGGAGTTCAGACTAGGTGTGGCTGAGATGTGAGGTGCAGACAGATCGATGATAAGTCTTTGTTTGTGGGAAGATTTCCCCGTGACAATACCAATGGGATTTGTCCTCCATGTGGTAAAAGGAGGGGACTGAAAGGGTCCTAATAAGAAGCCCTCTGCCACTTCTTTGGCTATAAGTGCGCTGACCGCTGTAGGGTTTTGTTGTGCAGATTGTAAATTAGGGCATTCAAGGATCCCTGAAGGCATGTGTATTAGACCAGTATGGAATCCTTGTGATAGACCAGTGATGATGAAGTCTACCAAATGTCTAGATGGATGTTGTGACAGTAATGCCGTGAGTACAGAAATATTTATATCCGTTAAGTATTGCTTAGGGTACATTTTATTCGGACACATAGTTTTCTTTCGCATGTGCCCTAAAACATTTTGAACATATATGCAATAACTTACAACCACTGTAATTACATGCACCGACATTGAAATTATTACATATTTGGGATTTCCCCAAAAACTTGATAGGACGACCCAGTTTATCTTTGGGCGTTTTCTCTGCTGAACCAGCGGAACCAGTGCCCTGTGAGGTAGTAGGTTCGTTTGCAGTGGTTGGACAAAAATTGGCATTATGGGCAATGGAGGAGCAGTATGCACAGGCTGGTGTTCTCAGACCTGCAAAGTGTCTGCAGAAAATGACTGTATCAATCTTGCTCCAATTGGACCTTGTCCCGTACTTGAGAAGGCACCAGACACTTTGGCAGAAAAGGATCTATGGTAGTCATAGAAAGCTGACCCATCATATTTGTTGCCCAGGTCCACCAGCCTGTGCATATATAAGTCAAACTCCTCATGTCTGTGGGGATATACCGTACAAATCACATCACGATAAATGCCAAAAGCTAAAACAAATTCTGGAATAGTAAGCTTCCTATTTAATCGTGCATCCCTCAATTTTACCACCACAGAAATATCGTCATAAGCGTATGTCTTATGTTCCACTATATCCTGGCAGGCAATTAGTAGTGAGGCCAGATTGACATCTTTACCTTCCAGGATATCTTTTGAGGTGTTCAGGTATCATGTGGGCAGGGTGAACCTCTTGGTCATCCGAGGTGATGGCTGGAGAGACTGATTGCAACTCCACCACTGCTGTGGGGATTGCCGTGGCCGTTCCAGCCATGGTGAGGGCTGTAGTGACCGATTCAAGTGTTTCCAGCCTAGAAATGACCTTGCTCATGGACGCCATGAGGGATGTGAGCATGCCATGTATGTCTCCTGGGTTAGACTGGCTAGATCCCTCCCCGGCGTCCCTGTTATCGGTTGAGGTGTGCAGTAACTTGTAAAGTTCTGCTTTCCTTGCTGTTGCCGGAAAAGGGATTTGTCATCTCCTGAGTTCGCTAGTGATGCGAGGGATAGTCCACGACCTGAAAGATGCTGGGCTAGCCATATCCTCCTCCTGTGATGGGGTGTTTGCTCTGGCCGGAGTACTCGGGATGGAGAAATCCTCTACCCCTTCTTGAGACATACTAGATGACAAAATATAAATTACCGTGGAAAAACCCCAGGGGATGTACTGGCAGGCTAATTATGCCGGGTAAGGCGAAACATTAATCTTGTTCTTTGGTGACAGGTGAGGCCCTGCTAGTTGCCAAGTGGCTGTGAGAGGCTCTATCTATGCGTTGGCGCGAGGGGTTATTGAGGCCGCCCAACGTAGCGGCAGGAGTTCGTAGGCCTCTCGGTGACAATAAAAGAAAACAGGGGAAGGGAGTGACAGGTGACGCCCTCTCTATAATTTGCGAGGCGGCTGACTTATGTGTGGCCCGGGGGGCATTACCTCCGAAACGTTGAGGCGGGGTGTTGGCCTCGCGGACCAGTAAACGATAGGCAGAAAGCCCAGAGGGGAGATACCTATTTGGGCCTATAACCCCTAAAATTGCCAGTACTCTAAGTCCTATGTAGAGATGGAACCGTATGTGATATACGGCGTGAGCAGGCTTAACGTACCTGGTAGTATGTATGTGTTTGATAAGCGACAGGTATAGAAAAACCTGGAAAACCTAAAGGGTTTAGAAACAAGATATACAAAGTGTGAGAATTGGATCCTTTGATACCAATTTAGACTAAATAGCTGTAGTGAGTTGATATATAGACATATGTAAGGTAAATTTTAATGAATGGTAGTTACCTAACTGGTCATATATGTGGTATGACCCTGATACCCGGGTGTCTTGTTGTGTATAATATGTCTCTATGGTGACAAGAGTAATGCGTATGCTTGCTAGTGTTTGTAGTCTAATATGGTGAATGTTAGTAATAATATAGTCTATCTTAGGTATTGAAATGTAAGCCCTAAAAGAGGTAATGTATGAGGAAAGTAATAATTATAACATTCTTTTTAAAACAGAAAAATGACGTATGAGTGGTTGAATCAAGTCGTGTGATTCAACCCGAAAGTTTATGAGATTTTTTGGACCGAGTTCTTGTGTATGTAGTTTTGAGTACATAAAGAAAAAGTCAGCATATGTGCGTGCCATGTAAGAGAACGTGTGTACATGGTGTGTTAGAAGTGTAATCTTCTAATGGATTATATTAAAACATAAAATATTTAATATAAGTGCTTGTGTGAGATATATAAAATAATGTAAAGTTGTTTAAACTTTAAACTTCATATATGTATAACATGAAACCATTATAATATTACTAATAGTCCAATCTGAATAACATCAATAACCTATATAACCCTTATATTAAAATATATAATAGGAAGGATATGCTATATTCATATGCCAGTAAACGTAATCTTTATAAAGTAAATAGAGACATGGAAAAAACAAAGTCTAGATACTGATATGAGGGAGAAAGGAATCTGGGTAAGATTGCTACATATAAGCGCTTACTGTTGTCAGTACATAGATATATAGTGAAAAATTGCCGGAAGCCAGAGGGTTAATGTGCTTGTGGCTAGGCCGTAAAGCGTGTGGCCGTAAAGTAAGGCCATTTAAAATCGCGACGCCGTGGGAAGTGATCCGGGCGACGGACTTACGATTTGGAAGTCCTGTGGACTTGGTCAGCGACGAAGACCGGGTTTTGTGCGTGGCTGGACGGGCGGAAAAAACCTGTAAGGAGTTTCCTGGACACAGCTAACACCAACGAACCGCGGGTTTTTTCGAAAAGCAAGATGGCGCCATCCGTAAACCGGAAGTGGATTCAGGATGCAGCGCTGACCTCGAACGGTATGGAGCCAGGTAAGGGGTGTCCCTTAAGTAGGTAGAAGGTGAGTCATACGCCCCTCCCACAATTACAGGCCAAAAGGCCTTAATACATATATATATATATATACACACATACATTATCTAAACATGCTATACGATAAAGATCATATCAAGATTAATATAATGACTATACCTTGCATTTAAAGTATACTTTAAAATATAAATCCTTTAGACTTAGGCATTCATATTCGGACGAATGTATTTTCAAGCAAAATTTGGCATTTTCGGACGTTTGTCCGTATACTGAATAATGAAAGGGGGAGAGGAATGAACAAACTAATGGGCACTGAATGAAAGTTTTCAATGTGCCATTCATTTGTTCATTCATTCACAATTCCCATTTGTCCTTTTGTATTACACTGTCTGTAATTCAAAAGGTCGAATGCTTCATCCGACTGCATTTGTTGAGCCATTCGTTGTTTCTGCTCAACTTCAACATATCTGATGGGTGTGAGATGAACTAATGAATGAGCACTGAATCAATGATCCACTCGTGCATCTGAACGCACAAATGTCTCATTCTTTTAGTGTTTATTTGTTAGTTTGGCTAACTCCCATCAGATATGATGGGAGTGAGCAGAAACAACAAATGGCTCATCAAAAGAATGAGCCATTCGTGCATTCAGTTGAATGCATAGGTTGATTGATTAAAAATGGGGGAAACCTATTGCCGGCGGGTGGGGAATCTAAGTAATAATGGGAGGGAGAGGGAAACTAATGGTAACATTCATACTTACCATTAGATGTCTATTTTTTTACTTCAATCTTATGTTTTGACCCCAAAAAAAGACAAATACAAATCCATAAATCCTGTCAATTTAATAAAAGAAAAAAATACAAAAAATACAAAACATGGCGACATTTTTTTTCCCCAAGAATAAAATTTAATCCATCTTCACCCAGGGATAGGGCTCCACGCAGACTGACCTCTGCAGGTTCAAGGAAAGACTAAAGATTTACCTGTCAGAGCACTCTGATTGGTTTCCCCCCAATTACTTATGGCAGCGGGTGGGGGCTGAGGGGGATCAATAGGTTTTCCCCCATTATTACTTAGTAAATTTACAGGTAGCTGTGAATGTCAGACTTCTGCATTTACAGAAATCAGTGTCTCTGCAAAACTTTACAGGATTAAAAGATAACTACACTTAAAATAAGAATAAATTGCATATTACAATAATGTCTCCTAATGAGTGTAGCGGAGAGCTGATTTCTCACAGCTATTCTCCACTTTGGATCCCAGGGAGGCTCAGGAACAAGTCAATAGTAAATCCACAGCAGAGTTTCCAGCAGGCAAAAAGGTACAGCAATATCCCCACAGCACTCCCAATAACTGGACGACACACAGTTTCAGGAGTAGAACTGACAATCGTTTATTACAAGGTTTCTTATAAAGCCTGCTCCCATGCAAGGGAGGGAACTACAGTAATTAGGACAGTAACCAATACAGTGCTTGTTACCTCCCACACCTCTCCTCTCCTCAGAGTGAGTCATAATCCCCTTAACTTGTACAGTACTTTACCCCAAACCTGGATGTACCCCTAAACCATCATATAACCTTAATATTAGGGTACCGCTAGGTAGCCCTGATCTGGGTGAATATAATATCCAAAATTCACCCAGATCGGACCAGTGGTTCGGTAGTTACGGGAAGGTGAAGTTTGACCGACCGCACACGAGTTGGTATCCGAAAAGGGTTCCATGAGATTGGGCCCTGCGGTCGGTCTCCGTTCGGCAGTTAAAACGGACCTTTATAATTGCCATCTATACTTTAATTCACATGGATAGTGATTCCCTCGTTCGGTACTTTGTTACTACCGAATGGGGATTTGTTATGTCTCTCCGTTCGGCAGTTACGGAGCTCTGGAGGTCTCAGCGGTGTTCGGTTGTTTGAGTGTCCGATTTGAGTTCCAGACACTCGACGACCAAACACCGCTGAGATTTTCATGCGTAAGATGGCCGCCGCCACGTGTACGCATGCCGAATGGCGGCCACCCAGATACAATGTTAATGAGCCGGTTAACTTGCGGTTTGGAAAGAATGTGAACCTTAATTGCTGGCACACTTCTCTCCGGGGTGGTCCCTCCGTTCGGTAGTTTCCATAAGTATATAGTACGGATGGAAACTACCGAATAACACACAATTCACATATTAAATAGACGAATAGCAATTTCAACATAGGAAAAAATAGAACGAATACAGTCACATAGACATTTTGCAGGACAGGCTTACTGCCTTCCGCTACAATGAGCGATGAGGCCTCAATGCTTACACATTTCCCATGTTTTTTACTACGTTGAGAGTAATAAGCTCCACAAGATGACTGTAACTGTAATGTACTTGTTGCCATGTACTTCAGGCACTGACACCATAACCACCACAGCATAACCACTAGTGATGGTGCCTAGTGTGTCCCTTGAATTAAATAATTTTTAAAGAGAGGCATTCAAATATGTTCCCTTAGTGTTATCAATGTTAATGAAAGTCTATAAACTAGACATGTGCAATTTGTTTCGTTGCAAATTCGGCCAAATTTCTGGCAATTTGGATGTTCGGATGCTTCCAAATGTCCGAAGTGCCGAAATGCCAAATTTCCGTAGTGCCGAAGGTTGGAAGTGCCGTACCTAACCAAATTTCCAAAGTCCAGAATTGCCGAAGTCCTGAATTGCTTCAGATTTCTGAAAAGTGGCAAAACAAGAGAGAGGGAGGGAAAATTACATGAATGATGACAGGAATCTTGACCAATTAGCTTATTCCTGGCACTGGGGGCCCTATACATGTGTAAGTGGTTGTGGTGGCAGTCCAGGCACTGGGAGTCCTATAGATGTGTAAGTGGTTGTGGTGGTTAGGGTTAGTGCTAGGGTTAGGAGTAGGGTTAGGTTTAGAGTTAGGAAGCCCTACAGAGGTTCCGAATTTTGAAGTTCCGAATTGCCAAAGTCCCGAATTGCCGAAGTTCCGAATAGCCGAAGTTCTGAATTTTGGAAGTGCCGAATCGAACGAATGCGATTGGTCCAAATTGCCGAAGCAGCCACATTTTTTACTTACTAGAATTTCCAAACCAAACCAATTTTTTTGCCCATGCACATTCCAACCATAAACCATGTACCCTTAATGCAATGTCTACTATATTTAAAGAGTCCTTGAAGGGGCACTATAGTCACCCAGACCACTTTGTCTCAATAAAGCAGTCTGGGTGTAGTATCCCTGTCCTTTTAACCCTGGAATGCAAAACATTGAAGTTTTTTAGAAGAATGTTTACATTGCAGGGTTAAGTCCACCGATTGAGGATATCAGTATTATATCCACTAGAAGCGCTTCACTGAATAAGTAAAACTCCTCTATGAGGAGTATTGGACTAAACATTTGTGGAGGAGGCCATGACTCCTCTGTGACATTGTGGGAGTATAGCTTTATTTTTTTTGGTGGTGCAGGGGGAACTAAAATAAAATTAAGCCCAAAAGGAGTCCCAAAGGTTGCCTACCTCTTATTATAGTGTTACTTTAAATTGTGCACATAAAAGCAGGTGAGCACATGATATGATAGAACAACAGAGGTACTAAGAGGTTGAAACAAAATACAAAATGAAAATATATTCCAAAGTATGAGCTATATATATAAATATTAGGACAAGAGATTGCAGTTTGCAAATACAAGCCGAAAGATTTAAGATTGTGGCTATAACAGCAATGTGAGCTCATGAATACATTAATGCTGATACACAGCAAGTGTAGTATTACGATGAATACCAATATGACACTTATATCGTAATAAGCATAAAGTTAGCAAATGCAAATTTTCACCAAGCCATCCATTTATATTTATTATAAATAAATTAAGCTAAATTTTCCCTTTAAATTTCAACCGGCGTAGACAAATAACACAGTGTATTATTTATATCCTTGGCATATATAAGGACATTTTAGCTATATTGCATTGAGTAAGAAAACTTTTAATAGGCAAAACTGGCCTGTAGCGTACACCCAATTCATCTTCACACTCACTGTAGACACAAAGCACAGCTAGCAGTCTAGTTTCACAAGAGGACCCTAAAAATGATTTTGGAAAACTCAGAAGCTGGTGATTGTAGAATTAAGAGTAATATTTACAGATTTAGAGCTTGGTTTTCTTAGCAGAGTAAGGGGGGTTTACTAAGCTTAATGAAAAGCAAACATGAATTGGAATCTGTTGGGGTTATTCATTGAATTCTAGATTTTGCAGTCTGAATGGCCCAGTATGCTAAATGATTTTGCCTCATTTGGTATGGGGTCATTCAGACTGCAAAATCTGGACATTGATCAAGTTATTTAACAATGTCTGTTTTTGTAGTTCAGGTGCAAATTGGCCTGAATTTGGTCTATGTTATAACCAGACCAAATGCCGCCAGATGGCTGAAATCCAGACTGCTTTAAATCCTGGCCCAGAGGCTTCAAATCTTTAAAAAATCTGAACTACTTGCCAGCTGCTAGGTGGAAATAGTTAAAAAAACCTCTGCTCTGCGAGGGGTAATTTTGTGGCATCTAATCAGTGCTTATTAGTCAGCGTTTTATAAATAAATACAATTCCTGTGGTGGCCAATTAAACCTCCCTATGCCATCAGCTATCATGGGGTAGATGGGGATGTGTCTAATTATTGACTTTGTATTTTTTTAAAAGTGGATTTTATGGGGATGGAGCCTGCAAAATAACACAGGGATGAACATAGTCCACCTCATGCCCCCACATAAGTAATGAGGGGGTGCACAAATGCTTGCATGGTCCCTTCCCATTGGGATGGAGACTTGGTGGGCATAGTCCCCCTTCTGCCCCCACACACGCACATCTCGAGACTTGGTTGTCAGAATGATCTGATTGGCTGCCTTAGTAACCAACCAATCTTAGTGCTCTTACTGATTTTTTATAGCATGGGAAATTTAATAGCTGCAATAGCGTGGCAAAGCCTTTATAAGGGCTCTCCCCACTGTGAGAGGTCCGTCTCTGGTGTGCTTTTTCAGGGAGAATTATGGATTCATTTTATTGTGTTGTGTTTTTTTACAATTTTTTCTTTAATTACATTTTTTAAAATCATGTTTTATTTTTAATTTTAAAGAGTTGCATAACAAGACAGTGGATTTTTATTTTGCCTCTGAGGCTGAAGGTAAGAAAAGTTAGAAGAGAGAAGACTTCAGATGGCTAAGTATAATTTTCAATGTATAGATATTAAATGTATTTCCCCATCATAATTATTCAGGTGAGGGGGTTAGGTAGGCTCATTTATTTCTAATTGCAGCTGGCTAGGGGACTCCTGGCCTCTTGGGGCTGGATATGACAATATCTGGGGAGATGGACAATAGCATGTGCATGGCATGTTAAATTAATTAGAGCCCCCATCCACCACCAATGGGTGGGGGGACACTAGCTCCTCCATTCTGATTATTATAATTAAGGTTCACATTTGCCACCAACTGGTGGGGACTGGGGAACTACAAGATTCTTCCTTTTGAACATTATAATAGCCCCACTTGTTGAACATAGGTGGGGGCAGGGGGGATAAATAGCCCTAACATGCTGCCATGGGTGGGGGAAGTGGGTGGAAGGTGATCTTTACCCCCTCCCCATTACTTATTTAAAAGTCCCCTACTCAATGCCCATCGGTGGGGGCATGGGGGATTATGTCCATCCCTATTACTTCACAGGCCTCATCCTATGCAATGATGACTGCCCAGTCACTGGTTTAACATGTTAGTATATATGCACCCATCTGTGCATGCAGGTGGGAGTAAGGGAGGTTTTAAACCTACCCTATAGTAATATGGATGTCTTATTGACCCACATAGCCTTTTTATTTTCTTAATTATTTTATGTAAAAATTTAATGTGATAGCTGGCTAGCAAGAGCTGGACAGCTGCCACATAATTAACCCTCATGGGTTGTATAATTATTTGCCTGATAGCTGCTAGTGCCAAGGAGCAAAAAGTAATTAAAATTATCATTTGCTTCCATGGCAGCAAGTGAACACTAACTTGTGAACGTGCATCCTGCTGGATGCAATCAGACCTTATTAATTTAAAAACTGATGCTTTGTGAATACTTGTACTTTGTTTGGGATCTGGATGCAAAAGAACCAATTTTTTTTTTCAGATATCAAATTTGTTAACTAAATTCAGACTCTATTTGGCTTTAGATGAGAATGTGAATTACCATTAATGAATTTAATCATTTTCACCTGGGTTTATATGGTGTTTAGTGAATAAACCCATATGGGAAAATTGTAACTAGAATAAACATTTACTCTGCTGAGAGAATCCAACACTTAAAATGTATTAGCTACCCAACCCGGATGTGCTCACCTACATACTGGTTTCACGTGTCCTGCATGAGCAGTTAGGGGTTAGGTCGCACAGGGGGTCACACAAAGATCGGTAAGTCACTTTATTTTCATCTATATATAGTTAATTTGCACACTGTATAACTGATCTTGAGAAAGACCCACAGGGGTCGAAACTTTGTGTATGTTAAATTAACACAGTGATTGGAAAAAGCCTTTGAGTGCATTTTAGGAAATGTATTTATAACGTGGGTTTGCATCAGGGTGCAAGAAGCATTTTTTGTTTAAAGTGGTGAGTGCCAAGCTTTCTGTATATATATATATATATATATATATATATATATATATATATATATATATATATATATACAAAATGTTCAAAATCTGGCACTCTACCTTTAAGTGGATCCCAAAAAAAGCCTCGGTGCTGCAAGCGGAGGTATATATACAAGAAGTGAGGAGAGCACTCCAGAGGACTTGTTTGAAGAAATTTATTACGTGTAGAAAATCGACGTTTCGACCCTAAGGTCTTTATCAAGATATTAAACAAAGTGCAAGCGTGCCATTATATACCCTAACAAATTACAAAGTAATCACTTACCCCGAGAAAGCTGTGCGCCCCAGAACCATGTGTGAACGCTAATGGGTGATTGCAGAGACTGCCGTGGCGATCCCGTCAGTGGATGATGACGTCACAAGAAATGCGACTAAGAAAAAAGCGTGATCATGTGTCTGAGTCACCAGGGAAACCAAGTGTGGGCAGACTAACGTGATATGTAAACTTACGAGAATTACAAACATTAAAGAAGTATGGGAATGGAATAGATTTAACAGTGGAGCTAGGTGCTGAACTGGACATGTGCTATCTGAATAGAGTAAGGCTCCTAATAGTACAAGGACCTTAAAAAACGGCATAATGTATATAGATGAAAATAGATGACAAATATATACTAACTTTGTCCATTATATTGTCATCTATTTTCATGTGAATCACATAACTTAAAGCACTGGGCAGTTGCTCAGTTGAATACATGAAGACCTTGACTGAAGACCAAATCTTGTAGGTGTTGAATGAAACACTATAGATAGAATTTGCCCCGCAAAGACATTGTGCTTAGAAATCTACACCTAAGAGGGTCAGTAGATAGTCTGGAGAATAAAATTGCATATTATAGAAAGAAAATGTTCTTAAGCATAGGTTTCGTGGGAGGGGCTAACCGATGTTAGAAATTGGTATTATTAGAGGGAATGGTTCAGGCTGGTTGTTTGACTGAAGTATAGTGATGGGCATGACTTAAAGGGACACTCCAGTGCCAGGAAAACAAATTGTTTTCCTGGCACTGCAGGTCCCCTCTCCCTCCCACCCCCCATTCCATGTTGCTGAAGGGGTGAAAACCCCTTCAGTGACTTACCTGAGACTACCGCCTGTCACGGCAAGTGTGTATAATTTATTATTACACCCTTGGAATATTAATGTAATTTGTGTAGTAAATGGCACAAATTACAGAACAGAGATGTTATTGCTGAGGCCAACAGGGGTTACATCTTTTGAAGCAGGGACCCCCACAGAGGTCAGTTGACAGTTGACAGTTGACAGTTGACAGTTGGCTCCCAGACTTGGTGTTGTCTAGTCCTTGGGGAAGAGGGATTATTATTACGCTGCCTGTGTTTTACCTGTTTTTATCCTGACTACCAGCGGAGATACCGTGATTATACTGCTACTCCGCTACAGTGAGTAATTAGGACTTCTGTATTTTAGCCTTTTTGTTTTTATCTGTTGTTGGTGTAAATAACTTGTTTATCATATATTGTTATATGCACTGTGACTATTCTTTGTTCATAATAAACATTCATTTATTAAGTTCTGCCTTTGTCTGGTTAAGAATCACGTTACCTGAAGAGACTAGTTAGTACTTTTGTAATCCCTTAAATATTGTACTAAGTAATATTTGGTGGGTTTTATTGTTGATTTACCTGGGGGACCAAGGCACCCCATTTATAAATTGACTTGGTGGTGGCAGCGTTAAAATAGTAATGGTTATATTATTATGTTTAAGTGTGGGTGGTGTTAAAAAGGGGGATTTTGTCATTATTTCCGGTCTAGTGAAGACAAATAGTGTACTTTAACCCTTTCACCACCACAACTACTTCACGCACACTCTTGGAGTAGGGTGCGTTCATGACAAATTGGTGGCATAGCGGTGGGATAATTAAAAAGATTTTTCATCTTTTTGTACCAGATTTTAGTGTTGCTGGATTTGTTGGTTAATCCAGGCACTAAAAGAAATTGTGTCTCAATTTCCAAAGGCTGTACTCAGTGCATATATAATATATTTACACCTCAACAGTCCCCCCTCCCCCTTCTCTGTTTTTTCTTTGCTATCTTTTATTTACCAAATGGAGTACCAGGCGCAATCCAAGGCAGCGCTAGACCAGCTTTGCCGGGAGAGATCTATTCCCTGTCGGGGAAAAACAAAAGAGGAACTATTGCAAGCAGTGGTGGACTATGATATGCAACAAGCGGTGCAAAGTGATGCATCAAACTCTGCAGAGGAGACACCTGTAGCTTTTGTCCGTGATGTACCGAGATCTGGAGATCCTTTGGATTGTTACTTACAAACGGTGTTAAAATATGTGGACTCAGCAGAAGCAAACGAAAGACTACAGCTTATCCTTCAATATCAGGAGGCTGAGAGAGAGAGGCTGCTGAGCGCCAAGCTGAGAGAGAGAGAGAGAGGCTGCTGAGTGCCAAGCTGAGAGAGAGAGAGAGGCTGCTGAGCGCCAAGCTGAGGGAGAGAGAGGCCGCTGAGAGGGAGAGAGAGGCTGCAGAGCGGCAGGCTGAGAGAGAGGCCGCGGAGCAACAAGCTGCCAGAGAGCATGAGCTAAAAATGGCTGAGTTGGAGAGGTTGACTGCCTCCCTTATAAGTGTTAATTCCAGAGACTCTTCTGCACCCAAACCACGTGCAGAGAATTTTCCAACTTTGGACAAAGATGGTGATTTGGATGTTTTCCTGCGCAGTTTTGAAAACGTTTGCAGGCAGTACCAGCTACCAAAGGACCAGTGGGCAAAATACCTCACCCTTCGTCTCAGAGGTCCTGCACTGGAAGCATTTGCTGTGCTTCCAGCAGAATTTGACCAGGACTATGATGTGATTAAGACTGCCTTGCAAAAACGGTACAACCTTACTCCTCAGGTGTACCAAAAGAAATGCAGGACTTTGCAAAATCATCCCACAGAAAGTTATGCAGCAGTTGTGGGGCACCTGGTGACAGCATTCCGACAGTGGACTACAGGGCTGGAGATTACCATTTTGGAAAGTTTGCAAGACTTGTTAATAAAATAACAGTTTTTGCAGCTCTGCCCAGCCGATGTACAGGAATGGTTGCTGGATCGGAACCCCAAAACGGCATTGGAGGCGGGTGAGCTGGCAGATTTCCACACTGCCAATCGAGCAACAGTGGACCGGAGCAGAGGTTTTGCCAAGGGAACATCCAGCTGGAGGATCACACCACCACGACTCCCCATCACCAGGCCTAGCGGGCCATCTTTTGTTTCAGCTCCTACCCCAGGGAGAGGGGGAACTAGTGCCATGTCTGCGCAAGGAGATAGTCGCAGATGTTTTATTTGCAACCGAATGGGGCACTTGAGTAATACCTGCCCAGAGGAAAGGAGGCCAGCACCCTCATCCGGAGGGGTTCAACCTGCAAGAGCCCCATCTTCTGTGTTGTTCGTGACCAAGTCAGAGGGCAACAACAATGTGAACCTGCAGCCTGTTACAGTGGGAGAGAAGGTAACTATAGGGGATTTTGTCATTATTTCCGGTCTAGTGAAGACAAATAGTATACTTTAACCCTTTCACCACCACAACTCCGTCACGCACACTCTTGGAGTAGGATGCGTTCGTGATACTGCCAATGTCCCTCTGCCGTGGTTTAGGGTCTGCCAACGTTCCCACCCCGCTGACGTCAGCCGGCGGGGGAGACCGGGGGAGTAGGATGCGTTCGTGATACCGCCAATGTCCCTCTGCCGTGGTTTAGGGTCTGCCAACGTTCCTCCCCCGCTGACGATTGCGCATGCGCGGCCGCCGGCGGGATGAGACCTAATGCGCATGCGCGGCAATGCTGCGCAAGCGCATTAGACCTCCCCATAGGAAAGCATTGAAAATGCTTTCAATGCTTTCCTATCTTGATTGTAGCAACACTGGAGGTCCTCACATAGCGTGAGGATATCCAGCGACGCCATAGCACAGAAAACCTGTGCTAGAGACCAGGAAGTGCCCTCTAGTGGCCATCTAGACAGCCACTAGACGCAGGGATGTATTAGCCGCAAGGCAAACATGGCATTTGCCTTGGGCGGCATTTTCCAGGGGGCGGCAAAAAAAGCCGCCCCCAAATGCCCAAGGCAAATGTCTTGTTAGCCTTGCGGCTAACCGGCATGCTGGGCTGGCGGGCGGTGCTGCTGGGCAGCTGGCGAGGGAGCACTTCCCCTGAGCTGTCTGCTCAGCTCCCTCGCGCGCCGCCTGCAGAGTGAGGCTGGGAGCCGGAATATGACGTCATATTCCGGCTCCGCCTCCAAGCCTCACTCTGCAGGCGGCGCGCGAGGGAGCTGAGCAGACAGCTCAGGGGAAGTGCTCCCTCGCCAGCCGCCGAGCAGCGCCGCCCGCCAGTGCCACCCTGCAGCCACTGGACCACCAGGGAATGGGAGAACCCCTCCCCCCCAAAGCATTCCCAAAGGTAAGGAGGCTGGAGGGGGGGGGGGGGGTAAATTAAAAAAAAAAGAGAAGTGAGTATTAATGTGAGTGAGTGTGTGTGTGTGTGTGTGTGTCTGTTAGTGTGTGTCTGACTGTGTGTGTCTGTTATTGTGTGTGTGTCTGTTAGTGTATGTGTCTGACTGTGTGTGTCTTTGTGTGTCTGTTACTGTGTGTGTCTGTGTGTGTCTGTTACTGTGTGTGTCTGTGTGTGTCTGACTGTGTGTGTCTGTGTGTGTCTGTTACTGTGTGTGTCTGTGTGTGTCTGTTACTGTGTGTGTGTGTGTGTCTGTTAGTGTGTCCGACTGAGTGTGTCTGTTAGTGTGTGTGTGTCTGTTAGTTTGTGTGTGTCTGATTGTGTGTCCGACTGTGTGTGTCTGTTAGTGTGTGTGTGTCTGACTGTGTGTCCAACTAACGTGTGTGTGTGTGTGTCCGACTATGTGAGTCTGTTAGTGTGTGTGTGTGTGTGTGTCTGTTAGTGTGTGTCTGACTGTGTGTGTGTGTATCTGTTAGCTAGTGTATGCGTATCTGTCAGTGAATGTGTGTGTATTTAGAAGGCGGGGCAGGGGGGAAGGGTTGGGTGGGGGTGGCGCGCGCGCGGGGGGGGGGGGGGTCTGAGTTTTAGGGCAGCACAAAACCAAGATACACCACTGACTAGACGAGTGGCCCTCAAGACAGCCACTAGAGGAGGAGTTAACACTGCAATGTAAATATTGCAGTTTATGAAAACTGCAATATGTACAGTTGCAGGGTTAAGGGTAGTGGGAGTTGGCACCCAGACCACTCCAATGGGCAAAAGTGGTCTGGGTGCCTGGAGTGTCCCTTTAATGCTAAATCTTGACAACTATTTCAATACAACTGCATGCTCGATATGCTCTTGGGCTGTGGGGCATGTTATCACTGCTAATCTTGCAATAGTAGGGAAGCCCAGCATGATGATGCCAAAGGTGAAGACTTTTAATAATTGAAAGTCAATCAGTCAAAAAATAAAAAATAAGTCAACCAGACAGCCACCTGAGACAGAATGATTGCCAAATGTAAACACTGCTGTATCTCAGAAATGCGACAATAAAAATCTGCACCCTGCCCTCTGTTATACTTGGTAGTTCATGGATTTTGCCTGTAAGAGGCCTCATAATATTATACACATTTTGAAATTGTTCGATTGAAAAATATACATTGCATGTAAATAGTATGTATGTACAAGCAGAACACATTTCCTGTATCAAATGTATTTCAGGCAATTAAGCAATAAAGCTACATAATTGCATCTACACATTTAAACAAAACACACATTAATTTTCTGTTTCAACAAGCTGTATCAATTTTCCAAGGACACTGCTAAAGTTAAATATAATTTAAGTTTAAGAGCTTTTTTAAATATAACTGTTGGATGTTCTAGGTGTTTAAAAATTCTACTATACTATTTAAAAGAACTCCCAAATATGAGTCACACACTTGTAAGAGCAGAGACGTCTATTAAAAAAAACAAATGCACATATCGGCTTTTTAGCATTTGCAAAAAATTGCATTTTTTTATACATATACCCAAATGTTGCTGTTTCTCCCCTCCCTCTATGTTGACTGGTAGATGCAAAGGACAGGGTTTATAACAATGACTGACAGGCAGTCAACTTGAAGGTACTCATTTTATGGATAACGTTTAATACAGTAGCACAGCTAGCACATAGAGATTTCAGAATCATTTCAGTTTGTTTTTGAGGTCACAAAAAATTTAAATTTAATTATCTATTTTAAATATAAAGGATATTAAAGCATATAATTAAAAATCGTGTGAAGAAGTGGGTGTTTATTAAGTAACCGTATTTATATACAAACGGTGGTTTATGGTGATTTGATAACCAACTTGCAAAATGAGAATATAGTTTTAGTATTTGGCCTAAATTTGGTATGTATAATTTATTGATGGGTGAATACATTATACAGATCTGTCTGGGCAGAAAATTCTCATCACTATTTAAAATGTTAATATAAAGTTTGTTTGTAAATGTCTTCTTGTAGTTCAGTTTGAGGCTGTGTCATATATGCTGTTTAATGAAAGTTAAAATTGATTGCATTTAGGGTTTTATAATTTGGAGTTTAATTCAATATTTCAAAGATATGTTATCTTTGAGAAACATGACCCGATCTGTCTTTGTCTGCAATGTGAACACAATTTACTTGAAATGTCACATAATGCAACATTTTCAACTATTTTTCAATTTAGTGAATAAAAAAAATAATAAATCATTCTCTGGTCTCTTTGTTTGTGGATTGATATCTTTTTTTGGGGTGTAGTGGGGCACTCGTAATCAGTGTTTGCAGCCTTATGGCTTCACTATAGATTTTTAGCACTTTATCCACTTTGTATATTTAATAAATACGAGATTTCAGGTTGAAATGTATAAAATGAAAACAGAAGGATCAGTGCTATACAATCAAACAGAAAAGAAATAGAGGCAGCAAACCTAAAAGATGGGGCTCCCTCAAAGACAGAAATAGAATAATGTAGCAAAACAGGAAAAGGTTGCGCCAATTGTGAACAAATGTGTTTATAACATTAAAACACTAAAAAAAAGAACAAGTAGCAAATATAAAAATCCAAAGTCAGTGTGTAAACTTGCAAAGGCAGCAGCCAAATCCCATAGAGGAGTTTGTTTTCTATAGGGACACTGGATCCAAATTTTCTTGGGAACCGTATAGATATACAAAATAAAACAAAGAAGAAAGCCAATAGTGCAATGTGTTGCAATATTTTGTGGTTTTAAAGTCTTATATGGTCCTACACACGTTTTATAGAGCTAAGACCACCTCTAGTATGATTGGTGTACAGTGGTATAATCCCCACTTGTAGAATATGTGTAGTAGTGTAGTCAGTAGCGCAGTTTTCACAGCGGTACACACACAAACTTTGGTCTTTAATATTTGCTACTTGTTCTTTGTTTATTTGTTTTAGTTTTTTAATATTTTAAACACATTTGTTCACAATTGGCGCAACCTTTTCCTGTTTTGCTTCATTATTCAGGTTAAAATTTGCCTATTTTTATGAGGAATTTGTTCATCCGGATACAATCTTGTATTTAGTATTTACTAAATAAATACATTTTAGCAAATTGAAATCTAAATGTAATATTTAGGCAAAATTAGATGATATGAAAAAAATATCCATATCAGCTTAAATAGACACTTCACTGTAAAAATAAATAAATCAATATTTAGTAGATATAACCCCAATGAAAACATGCATACATTTAGGTATGCCTAAAAACAGCTTGGAAAAGCTGCAAATCTCGGGTCTGAAGTCTATGCAAAACTTCCCCTTCTAATCCTGCCTATAGACTTCCCAATGCAGCTCAATTAGAAGTCCTTGCAATGCAGGTGCGCTGTGCAATTACCACCACTAAGATAACAAAACCAGGAAGTACCAGGAACTGATGTCTGATTGACAGCCAGGAGGGTGTAACAAGGTCTATCTATAGCAATAACAATTTCTATTGAAATCTGCACTTTTTGTAAATTGAAAAAGTGGACACACTCTACATACATAAATCATAAATCATTTAGCATGTTGAAATTCTTTAGGAGTCTGGAGTGTCCTTTTAAGGCACAGCTTTACTATATTAGCCTAGTTTTTGCTATTTCGATTTCAATTCACTGCAATTTGGTGTGGTGTATAGTGAATAAATATCACAGCGAGAGCGAGATTGAGAAGGCTTTATGAAAAAAAGTATAATTCATAAATGCCTGATGTCAAAACATCAATTTTATGCTATAGAACTGGTGTGTAGCAAGACCATGTGAGATTGGATATGCATACTTCAAAAACATGCTCAACTTATCTTGTCGTTTTTGTTTTTACATGAAAGGATTTTTTTTTTTTTTTAAATCACAGGTGTGTGTTTTTAATTTATTATTTTTTAATTACTGATTGCTGTTGTGCACAATTCAAGGATTGTGCATCTGGATTTCTTTTTATGTTTAGATGACTGCTTTGAAAACTTATGTTATGTCAAGCCACCAATAAATTAAATCTCTGCACACAACTTTCTAATGTACAATGTTAGAATGCATATACAATACCCAGGCAAGTCAAATCTTAAAGGAACACTATAGTTTTAGATATACAATGCTGTGTTCCTAACACTACAGTGTCCCTGTGCCTCGGCGAATAAAGGCTTAAAAAACTCTTTTAAACACTTACCGGATTCCAGCGCTGATGTACCTTGGACCCAAAGAGATGAAGTGGTCAGGGTGCCTATAGTGTCCCTTTAATGAAAATGGTGTTTGTTATCAATGTTCTTTGTTGGGACAATATTCCAAAGTAAGTGAGTACTATGACTCAACTATGTTTAAATTAGCCCGATGATTATAATATTTTACTTAATTAGATAGATAATACAACTCATTTAGAATTACTGAAATATGAGTAGTACATGTTTCTCTCTCCAATTTTCCATTAACATTTGCTGACATTTTGAAGCCAAGTAAATTAGAAGCAGGAGGTACAATGCTATTTTGTATATTTTCAGTCTGAAATGTATTAAATTGTGGTCTAATTATAGCTAAGTTATTTTGAGCTGTAATTGCATGTATACTAATTTGTATTCATTTTACATAATTTCAAAGTGTTACATTTAATTCCTGGCAGAGGAAATTCACTCATAGTATTCAACACACCTGAAAAACTATTACATTTAAAGAATCGTATTGTTATTTAATCCCTTTGCTTGCAGTGCTAATTTTCTGAAAAAAACATAAATAGGCAGACAAATGCACAAGTCATAAAAAGCAATATAATAACCTAATTTCATTCCCATTTTATACACCGTGATTTGCACTAACTGCCATGCAAAATCCTGCAATCATGGTTATTGGAATGTGGAGAAAGGACCTAAGAATAAACTGTCAATGCGTTTATTGACTCATGCCCTTCTGCAAACTCAACTGCTCACTATTCCAACCCTAAAGCCTAGCAAGTCTATGAAACACTTGAGTAACACATTGAGTATATTCACTAAACAACAAGGTATGTCCAGATGGACAAAATACAGTGAAAATGGTCACATTCTGACCAAAACATGTCAAATATTTAGATTTACTAAAGCTAATTACAGTCAGAATCCAGTCCCTCCAAATGAATCTGCACCATTCTTCTCGAATCTGCACCATTCTTCTTGAATCTGCACCATTATTTTTGCATTTAAACCCTATTCAAAGTATAGGATTCACCATATTTAGAAAACACAGATTTTAAACATAATCATGACCATGTATCCAGTAGGATGAACATATACAAATTATTATTCTCTTACTTTTTGCAAGCCAACAACAATGATAATTACTATGTGCCTTCTGGCAATACTAGCAGCCAGTGGGCAAGAACAAGAAAACCTTTGGCAGAACAAGGATCAGTCAGACTGTAAAATAATAACAGTCAGCAACCAGCTATTCATGCTCAGTCACTAGAAAGGCCCTATCATTAATGTAATATCCAATGGGGTCATCCCACCCGCTTGGGAAACTGACAGAACATGATGGAGGTTGCTCCATCTTTTGTCAAGTGTAGGAAAAATGCATAATACAAAGTAGCCCTTACTTTGTCTTATGATATGTTTTCACGGACATTCTAACACAGTCAATGTAAGTATTTCATAAAGATTTTATCTTTATGAAATGCTTATTTGTAAAAACAATTTTGGGGAAGAGGGGTCAGCTCTGACAGAGCCACTTTAAATTAGATGGAGCATAAGATCAATAGACTGAGCATATGATTTTATCTCTACATTTAGTTATACCTTGTAATTAAGCCAGATACATTATGTTAATATAACATAGAAAATACAAAAAAGTATGCATTATAGCCATATTAAATAAATACATTGACTAAGCAAAACAATATTGATATTATAAAGCAAGTCATTAGCTCTGATGTCACTCAAACTCTGTAGATTTACATAACAGAGCATTAGCTGTAATGCTAAGTCAAATATTATATTATTAATACATGTTTCCCAATAGTCCTGCTTTCAGTATGGCAGTCCTGATTTTGGGGTGCTGTCCCACTTTAGTTTCCTAGTGTCCTGCATCCAGGGACACTTTGGGGAAATGACCTTAGGCAGCACAATAGAAAAGCATCATTAGACGCACACTGCACAGAGGATACTAACTTGCATCTGTGCAGTAGTGGTGTTATCAGAGCTGTAACTCAAGGTCATTATAAATATAAACAAAGTAATTGCCGTACTTGCAGCATTGGAGACAATCACAGTTTATCATTAGATTATTAATGACAGGTAAATGGATAGTCACATACTCAAACATGACGTTTTACATTATCAGTTCGGCAAAAATTAGGCTTTCAACAATATTATGTTAAACAATGAAGGCAATCATAATTCCTTCAAAGAAAATGTCTCTAAATACTAACAGTACTATAGTATAATTATTAAATTTGACTGAAAAAAATTATTTGATAAATAACAAAAAAAAAAGAAAGCAACCTCACTTAACTCAAACAAATGATATCCTAGTTAATCTGTTAAAGCAAATAAAATACAAATAAGCACTCCTGCAGTAACATAAGTTAGCTAAATCAATAACACAACATATGAACATCCATTATACCCTAAGTGTCCAGTTTGAATTTCCTAAAATAAACTCACACCTCAATGTCCATTTGGAATACAACATGTCAATGACACACATCACTTTTTGTCATCACTACTAGATTAAAAACTACAGCATCAGCTGCATCATAGAGTGCTGGTTGTGGGGGAAGACCTGGTCAGCATGCGAAAAATGCTGCCCATGTTCGCAATCAGTCCATTCATGAGTTCCTACAAGGTATGGGATTTTATTAATGACACGGAGGCTCCTATTATACTTTCTCTTTCTTTAGTTTCCCTCAGCAGCAAAGAGAATAAATATAAAACATATATAACATTAATAAAATGTGAATAAAAAGATCAAATATAACAAATCTGCCTAGGAGCAGGGCAGCCAATCAGGATACAGAAACAGTTTATAAAAGGTCTGAACTAGCAGTAAACTTCCTCTTTCTTTGCTGCTCCCTCAGACCAGCTAAGTATATTCCTTTGTTTATTTAGTGTTTTGTTGCATTTATTAGATAAGCATATATTTATATTTATGTATTGGTATATTCTTAATTATTAGCATGCTGGCAGTGTCGCTGCTTTGTATTGACCCACTTTGGCCATCTCTCCCTGCCTGTGCTCTGCCCCCTGGGGAGCACAGGCTCAGAATTCCGACCTCTGCAGGGTTGTTTTTCTCCCCTCCCATCTTCCCTCTGCGGCCTCGTGTCTGTGGCCGTGATAGTGCCCTGCCGAACCGGCACCGCGGTGGTCCCCTACCAATTGGGATTACCGCCACATGTGCCTGGTCCACTTGGCCGTGTGGGTACTTTATCGCTTTTCTCAGAAATGCGTGAAGGAGGTACCCAGCAGCCTGCTACTCGTGGCTGACAGGGCTCCCGGCAACACGGCTCCTATTCCTTCGTCCCTCACTGAATTTGTGTATGTACTGTATGTTTGGGGTTACTCAACCCCTGGGGTGTTTGTTTGCTACATAATTAGCCAGATCTTCCTGGTCACTTTCCATTGCAGATTTAGGGCCTGTACCCAGCCCACTAACCCCTGGGTGTTGTAATTTCAGACTTGGGCCTGCTAGTTCTGTGTGGCTTTGACTTCATATTGGGGCACCAACTGGGTTATAGGCCTACTACCCTCACTTTATCAAACCCTATGGGGTTATTACTCTCCTCTGTGCTACTCTTGCCATACCCCATGCAAGCACATGGAGACAGAGCTGAAGGGTCAACTTATGCCAACCCTGAACCCCTACTGCCTCCTGCAGCAATGCACACGGATTGCATGCCCTCCATGATTCCACAATGACAGGATCCATTCAAAGGGCCCTGGCTTCTGTGATGGGGACTGTGTTCTCATCCATTTCTTAATAATTTGCACAGGCCCTTTTACATCCCCAGAGCTCAATGCCTTCACTCCCAGCCCACATTAATTCGGCGAACCCTGTGGCCCATAAGGCACGAGCCAAAACTAGGCACACGTCCCCTCTACCACTGATGCAGGTTGTACCTACCGTGACTGACTCAACGCTGGTGGTCCAAGATGGCGTGTTAACACTGCGCAAGAGAGCCACTGGCCGGGCAAAATCGCCCAGAAACTGAAAACGGGCGCATGCCCGGGAAGTTGGGTCAGATTCCGACCAGAATGGGGAGACTGGGTCTGATGACCCTGATTATGCCTCCTATGAGGAGGAGGACTGTGACCCAGAGGTGGGTTCTGGGTTGTTGCCCTCTCAACCTCTGGTGCCTGGATCTGGTGGTCTTTCCGCTCTGCTGGCGGGGTGGGGGGTGGTATTCGGGACCCTCAGGGTTACCTCCTATTCGACCCGGACAACCTCCACCATCCTTGTTCTGCAGAATGAGACTCTCCAGAACACATCGCCAAATATTTGGCTGTAGATTGGTCTCACTTATCTACGTTTCCGAATTTCTTTTTCCACCTGATTTACCATTTTTCTTCTCAGGTTATGGCTCAGCTTTGCACAAGCAAAATAGGAGTCTCTGTGTCATTAATAAAATTCCAAGATTTTTCTATTAACATGACGTAAAGTCAAGATTTTATTAATGACAAGGAAGCGAGTAATATTCCCACCAAAGCCTCCCGATGGGTTGTCGGATCTTGCTTGGCTATTGTGCTTTGGTTTTCTGCATGGTAAGTGGCGTGTGATGTTTTATACATATCTCATTATGTGATAATTTATATATCATTATTGTAATATTGTATGCCTATGGCCTTAGAATTGATTTGTTATTTTGATGGGTCCTGAGGATTTTACCATATATTTTGTTTATTTCACATCCTGATTATCAACGTGGAAGTTTTCCTATGTGGATGTTATTCCTGATGTTTTAAGTTTCGGACTGAATTCTGGTCTTCGGTCTTACAGGCAAAGAAGAGGAAGTTTACTGCTAGTTCAGACCTTTTATAGACTGTAACTGTATCCTGATTGGCTGCCCTGTCCCTAGGAAGATTTGTTATATTTGATCCTTTTTATTCACATTTCATTCAAGTTATATATTTTTTCTTTTCGCTGCTGATGGAAAATAAAGAAAGTGAAAGCATAAAACTCGCCTCCGTGCCATTAATAAAATCATCACTTTATGTCATGTTAATAGTAAAATCTTGGAGTTGTTTAGTGCTAAAACATTTGTAGAACATCTCTGCTTAACAAAATGTGATATTGTGAAAAACCTTGCTAACCAAAAAATAATTTATTTCCATTATATCTGTTTAACAAACGCGTGCAATTAGCAAATGGCACAAAATGTTTGTTTCCAAAATGCTCTATTATTGTTGAAGCTTTTCTGTAAAAATAATATACTAATGAAATGTCTAATAAAACATCTGCCATTGACAATAATATACAGATGAATTTGTCAACATTAAAAAAGCTTCACACAATTAACAAACTTTTTAACACAGAATAACACACAATATCATGCATACAACATTGTGCTTGTGAAAACATTACAGATGCATGTTATGCTCTTACAGCACAAGAGTATTATCCATTATTATGCCCTGCTCCTACAATCTCGAAAGTCTTTTTGTTAGCTTTAACTGCTTATTTCACCCTGATGTAACCCCTTTTCTTACTAACCTTACAGCAAGAAACTTTGCAAATTGCTTCACTGATAAAATTAATCAAATCTGCCCACTTCACTTCTCTCTCTTCAACCTGACCTGTTGACCTTCTTTTCTCTCCGTATACCACCAGTCAATGTAATCCCATTCTTAATTATTAGGCTTTACAAAGTTATGCATAGACTGTTGCCTATGCATACAAATGTCTGGCTAAATAGACTCCTGTGTGTAAGTGGGAGGGTGGCTAAAGTCTGTTACATATATGCATCTTATTGCTGTACAGAGTTTTGTTCATGCTCTTTGCAATCCAAGGCAATATTGGACCTGGGGGAGGGGGGGAATGGGGCAATTGGCCTCCCTGAGAACCGGAGAAAATAGTACAGTGCTCCCTCTTCCTTGCTCCCTCCATTTGGGTCTCCCTTGCTCTCCCTGCAAGTCCCTGCAGGGCTGGCAATAACCAAGCGCCAGCTCTGCTGTGCCCCTTCACAGACCCCAGGGGAGATCAGAGATGTCCATCACCTGCTCACTGGCACTGAAATCCAACAACCGGCAGGGGAGGGAAGAACCTCGGGAGCTCTAAACTGCAGCTCCACCGGGACTGCCTCTGGCGAGCCTCGAGTGGTGGGCTACCATGGCAATACTCCGGATCTCGCAAGAGTGAGCTCTAGTTCAGGAGCTGCGGTTAGAGATCACTCTCCACTGGATTGTCCCCCTCCCTGGACAAAGGTAAGAAGGGAGGAGGGACATAAAGATTACAATGTAAAAAAACAACAACACAAACACAGCACCCCTCACACACACAGACTTCACCCCTTACACACACTGCAACCCTCACACATGCACACTGCACCACTCACACTTCAACCCTGACACATACTGCATCCTTTACACATGCCCTTCACCCCTGACACACACACTGCACCCCTCATGCACACACACACACTGCATCCCCCCATACACACACATTTCATCCCTCACACACACATTGCCCTCACACACACTGTACACATCACACACACACACACTTTGCTCCCCTCACAAACACATTGCTCCACACACACACACACACACACACACATACATTGCAACACTCACACACATATTGCACTCCTCACACATACAGTTCACCCTTAATGCACACATTGCACAACTCACATGCACACACACTACTGCCCCTATCCCCTACTACAGACACTATCCCCTACTAGAGCCCCTATCCCAGCAGGCCCTAGGTAAATTGTCAAATTGTTGTTAAACGGGTTGACTTCTTACTCTGGCAGGTGCCACGGCACTCCAGGCACCATAACCACTGTTATGGCTGTAGTGGTTATTGTGTCTGTATTGTTCCTTGAAATAATCTACTAGTGTCCCTCCCGAGATTAGGTTTTGGATCTGCCCATGATCCAAGGCACTTGATATGATGGTTAGTGACTGTTGCAGTGTAGACTGTGTTGCATGGAGCTTTCATTTGCAAGGGAATTTTATTTATCTTTCTTTTTTTGCTGTAGAAAGAGAAAGTGGCATTAGCAACAAGACTTTTTGGATGAGCATGTTAAGGGTATATGCATTGAACACAGACTATATGTCCACTAATAGTAACAGATTACATAATAAAAATGTCAACCACACAGTGTGGATGTAACTTAAATATTGCTAATGGATATTGAATATCACCTATTTGATTGAGCTTTTGTTTTCTTACCAGATAGTATTAAAGCCAGATCCTCAGTGTCTACACCACATGTCACACTGCCTCCTTTTCATGGTGCCTCTGATCTTCTCCTACAACTCAATGAAGTTTGTGTTGATTGGAGGTCCACCATCTTTATTGCTGAGCAAGTTCATTTTCTTTTTAATCTCTGTCTTAAAGGACCACTCTAGGCACCCAGACCACTTCAGCTTAATGAAGTGGTCTGGGTGCCAGGTCCTTCTAGGGTTAACCCATTTTTTCATAAACATAGCAGTTTCAGAGAAACTGCTATGTTTATGAATGGGTTAAGCCTTCCCCCTATGTCCTCTAGTGGCTGTCTCATTGACAGCCGCTAGAGGCGCTTGCGTGCTTCTCACTGTGATTTTCACAGTGAGAGCACGCCAGCGTCCATAGGAAAGCATTATGAATGCTTTCCTATGTGACCGGCTGAATGCGCGCGCAGCTCTTGCCGCGCGTGCGCATTCAGCCGACGGGGAGGAGAAGAGGAGGATCGGAGGAGGAGAGCAGGAGGAGATCTCTCCGCCCAGCGCTGGAAAAAGGTAAGATTTAACCCCTTTCCCCTTTCCAGAGCCGGGCGGGAGGGGGTCCCTGAGGGTGGGGGCACCCTCAGGGCACTCTAGTGCCAGGAAAACGAGTATGCTTTCCTGGCACTAGAGTGGTCCTTTAAATGAGAGATATAACTTCCTCATTGGGAAAAAGGGCCACTCTGTTTCTGTTTTCTTTGTCTTAAAATAATAGTTTTTTTTTTGTTTCTGTTAATCACACTTTTCCTTGCACATACTCTACTCTCCATTGTCATTGACCTTAATGTATCATTCATTCACTATCACTTACAGGCCCACTCAATCCAACAGTTTCAACTCCATTCCCAGGGTGGTTGCAGACCCCATCATAAGCTCCAGTCTCTAACTCATACTTACCTTTGCATAGCATGCACTCTCCATCACTATTTTACACAGAGTATTTTTGCACTTGTTTAGTGCACTTTTAGCTATACTGCACATTTAAGCATTAATTGCACATGTGAATTGTCACTTTAATAAGGGTGGAATTGTACATTGTGTATTACAATTTCACTCTGGGTGTTATAATATGATGTGTCTTAAAGACCTAGTGCAACTTAAATATAAAGTTTATTTAGTGCATTTTGTTTTTGGGATAGTGCACTTTAAGGTGCTGCTTTTTTGCACTTATCTATTTATTTATTCCATTATTAATTGTTCAGCGCCTTTATTCACCTGGCTATTATTATTATCTACTTAAAACCATGATTGCAGAGCTCAGAGTGAATATAGAGGTGGACATGGCCTACTATAAGGACATCATTGAAGGCGCCCCATCATGGATTACTCTCCTGGAGGACTCATCCGTCACGCAAGACTCCACTATAACTTCTTTGGAGAACAAAATTGGCGAAATGCACCAACATCAACTAACCACCAACGACAGGGTGAATTCTATGGAAGACCAGAGCATCACAACTTGAAGATCAGAGGTGTACTGTCCTCGACTCCGTGGACTACATCCGATGCTTGCTCAATTCTCTATTGCCTCCAAAACAAGCCAAAGCGGTGAAGCTTGACGACACTTTCTGGTTGCTGAAGTCACATACAGCACCAACAGCTGCACAAACAGACCTTATATACATTTCCAGTCACTGCAAGAAAAGGCCCTTCTCCTCACTGCCACTCGAGGAACAACCCCCTTAATGTTCGAGGGCTCCACACTAACACTGTTCCCGGATCTGACCCGCAGTACTTTAATGTGGTGCAGGGCCCTGCAGCCAATTTTGCAACTCCTCAGAACAAAACAATTCCAATACTGATGGGGAATACTGAAACTACTACTCTTCATGCACATGGGAACCTCTTACCGAGCATGGAGCTATTCAGAGCTGCATTCCCACATGGGTACACTGGGCCTAGCGGAGCCGAGGAAGGCGGAAGGGTCAGGCTTGGCTCACCCTTTCACTATTGAAGAGTTCACTCCTCATGCTGTCCAGCGCCTAGCACCCACGAGAGGGGCGACCTGAAATTACTTTCACTGAAGCAATACCTCATTTGTCCCCCAAGGGACCACCAATTCTCACCACTGATGAACACAGTTACCTATATATCATGCCATGTTTTATTTTCTGCTCCTCTCTCCCTTTTATTTCCTTAATTTATATTTTGTTTTGGTCTAATTTTGCCAATATAGTTAGCTGTTTTTAACTAAAAGAAAAGTAATGTGACCTAAGTTGATCTACTATAGGACAACCTGATAATGTTGTAGACCTATCCCCTCTCCATTCCCATTTGGCAATAGTAACATCCCCTGAATGTTGGGAAAAAGTGACATCTGAATGTACCTTTGCTGGATAAATACTTTGTTAATTTATTTTACATGTAAGCAACCTATGGTCATTTTCCACATTTTTGCCCTGTTGCCGAGACTGGGAGTAATGAATATTGCCTATACATGCCCATCTTTACATATTTAACAGCCCTTACATTGATAGTAGGGTGTGTTAATATTTATATATTCACAAAACCATTGATAATGAATAAATGCATAGTAAAATAGGTCTGATGCATTTGCATACAGAAAGATATATTTCTGTATATTATTATTTTATTCTTGACAGTATATAGCTAAAAATAAATGTGTTAGAATTATTAAATACATTTATATCTAATGTCTTACCGGCCTGCAGTTTTATTTTGATGATACATCTCCCACGTGTAGCACAGAATTAATATGTAACAAGCCACTATAAGTGGTAAAGGAAAGAAGAAGGTTGTGATAGTCAAATACAGTGTGTACCTAAAAAGCAAAAGAAATATAAGTAAACATCACATAATCATGATTCTGCTTTTATTTTAAAAGCACTATCCTTAGATGACTTGCCAAGTCTATAGTTTATGCTATAAAAATTGATAGGTAATATAAAGAACAAAATATATATAGTGTTGTAGGTTTATTGTCTAATAAATAGTATGCTACTTTTTAAGACTATGCAATTTCTCATATAAGATGTTTTCATCTACTAAGGTTTCACTTTTCTAGACAGTTTAGTAAAAGTAGGTGTTTGCAATATAGTCTTAATAGAAATTTGGTATATTCTCATACGTATATACATTACTAGCAAAGTTGACTATCTTCTCTCATACTCGCATACTATGCTGACATCTGTTCCAGTATATTGTCTGATTTTGCTCTCTGCAGAGACACATTGTTCACATACTTTTTTACTCTGACTGTACTGAATATCGCAAATTATTCAATTCAGGAAGCCAAACTGTTTTCTTTTTAGCGAAGAAGCCACAATATGCGTGCTCATGAATGTTGTTATTTAAAACAAAATTAATAAATAAATATGTACTGATCAGCCACATCCATTAAATCCACCTGCCTAATGTTGTGCTGGCAAAACAGCTCTGATGAGTTAAGACATGGACTCCACCAGAGGTTGCCCATGCTTGATACACAGTTAAAACGTTGCTGCTTTGCCTATAAAGGGATATCATTTTTTCACAATAGGGATTGCTGGACATACATTCTGTTTATTATTTGATACTCATCTGGTTGGGCACAACTGGAGTTTCTGCACCCTTATGATTACAGAAGTAAGTGCTCTCTCTAAACATTATTGTTAATGGAGGAACTATGACCACCAGCAGCTGGGATGCGTACCATGTAATGAAACTGACGTGGATACATTATTTATCATATCTGGATAACATTTGGAGTTGCAGCATGATTTTACAGTGGGACTCCAGCACTGTGTGCTATTTGAATGGATAACGAGTGTTGATACTCTGTTATGCTACCATGACCTGCACACCAACAGCAACAGTGACACATGTTGGCTGGCAGAGGAAACACTGACACAAATCTGCTTAGGAGTGCTGCAGAAATGTCTCACTCCATGACTCGACAATTGACTGTCACCTGGGATGTACCAAACTTTCTCTGGTCAACTGGTTATACATTGGTAAAATGCTTATCAGAGATGGGGATTTGTGTAGGAAAAAGAATCACCACTCAAATGGACTTGGATATTTCTGAAATGCCGCAGTGGAGAAAAGCAAGTATTTTAGGGGGAAAATAGAACCTACATGGCTCTTGTAGGAAAACCACCAAGATGTAAACTGAACAATGGTCACCCACTAGTATTCTTCTTTTTTCATGAACATTCATGAACATTCAGGTCATTCCATGCCTACCAAGACTTGCAGAGTGTAGACACATCTAATAGTAAGGTTAAAAAATACTTTTCCAGTGGTCTACAGAGAAAACTTGTTGGGAGAGTTTGGCATTCAGTCTCAATGACAGTTGGCTGAGCCACCCTGAAACACAACATAACAGATGTGTAGAATCCACTGCTGAGATACATGGGATTGCATCAAAAAAAGGAGTCATCAGAAGTTTCTACAACAGAGGCATATAAGTGTGTGTAATTCATGTAGAGGAAAAAAAAGGAAAAAAAATAAAAATAAAATGAAAGAATGACAGAGCCAGTGCATGCTGTATTATCTGCTTACATAACTAGCAAATGTCAATCATGTCCAGGTCAACCAATATTTTGCTTATTCTTGCTCTGCCTTCAGAGGACAGGTGTCTGTGAGGGGTGTGATGCTCTGTCATTAGGAAGTGGTTATAGAGATTATGTAGATGATTAACACCACAGTCAGTCGACTTGTTAGTAAATTGGAAACAAGATCTTATCATTCAGGGTCATTTCGGGAGAATTTCTTTCAGGTTAACTTGATGCAATTCAAGGTAGCCTTGTTCAAGTTAATGCATACTAAATATGTCTACAACGCAATCAATTAAATAATTAGGAAATCAAACAAAAGTGATATAGGTTCCCATCTCTGTGAAAGTATTTTCTCCAATTTAATTTTTTTGTTGTTTCAGACTTACCATAGAACATCATTAGGTGTAGTTAAATCAAATGCACAACTCTCTAAGCCATCTTTGAACTCAATAACCTTAGAATAGACCCAAACAGGGAACACAACAACAAATGAAGCTGCCCAGAGGAGAATGTTCACACGAATTGTCTTTGATATTGTTCTTAAGCTTGTCAGGCGAAATGGCTGCACAAGGGCCATATATCTGTAAAAATGGAGAAACATAATTAGAAAGTAAAGCATAGTAAACCAATATCGTAAATATAATTTAGCAATATTCATCAGTGTGGTTTATTGCATAAACATGTAATTCTAGTACAATTCTAGTAATTCTGAAAAACAAGTTGCACATTTTTGGGTAAAATAACCTAGCCATGACATTATAGTTGAGTTGTGTAATCTTTTCAAATCCCCCATTTTCCTAAATTTTGCAATGCACTTGTACATTAACTAAAATTTGGTATTTAGTAAATAAAGCTTGATGTGTATTCACTAAACAGAAATTTAGACATATTGACAAGGGGATTATACATTTTAGGCAAAAACAGTAGAACTAGAAAAAAATAATAATAAAAGCAAACAACTATTTTTCCAGCTTTGCAATTTTGTCATAAATTAAAAAATCCTTTTCAATTCTTCACAGCTACTGGTTCAGTGAATACAGCTAAAAAGTAAAAAAAAAAATCTGAATGCCTCCTAATGAATAATTTGATGCATATCAACCAATGTCTTTTACAAAGAAATGCCACTTATAATTCAAGGATTTTACAATTATCATGACGGAAAGTCATGATTTTATTAAAGACACGGAGGCGAGTATTATGCTGCACTCTTTCTTTATTTCCCTCAGCAGCAAAGAAACATTATTGAAAAAAAACATTAAAACAGGTCTGCCTTCCAACAGGCAATGTCCGCCTAGCAACATGATCATCCAATCAGCGCCATCCTTTCCCTATAGCTGGCTGAGTGTTGATGACCATTTCCTCTTTCTTTCTTGCGACTCCCGAAGAAACTCAAACTCGGAACAGGAAACCAGAGTAAACCAAACGATTCGTAACAAAGCACGTGATTCCAAGAGGTCTTTTAGCCAGGTCACGCTAAAGAAACAAGAGAAATATGGTAATTTCTTGAAAGTTATGGGTTGTCCGCATATATATAGGTCTAAATGTCTGCAAGAACAGTGATAACTTTTCATATCAGTAGTAAGAGGCAACTACCAACCTGAGGACAACAATGGCAATAAAGTCCCATCATTATATAGTGCTCTAGAGCGATGTAGATATGTGATATCATCCCTACCGTCAAGTTGAACTTACCTTGGAAATCTTTTCTCTGAAAACTTACCTCGACCCACCACTGAGCCGTCCGAGGGTGGGTGGGTGGGATAATAATCGCCTCCGTGTCTTTAATAAAATCATGACTTTCCGTCATGATAATTGTAAAATCCTTGAATTTTATTAAAGACCCGGAGGCTCCTATTATGCTATTTCAAAGCTGTGATATCACGGCTTCTGCGAAATGCTGGATTGGTTTGAAATAGAAATTACGGAAAGTAGATTCTGCGGACCAATCAGCCGCCTTCAGTATATCTTCCAAGCGACAACCCGCCATGGAGGCTTTGGAGGCCATGGCACCGCGAACTGAATGAGGAGAGAATATGGAGGTATCAATACCTGCCAAGGACATGAGCCATTTGACCCAGCGGGCCAAGGTAGGAGAGGGTACCGGAGCGTGCGGTTTACGGAAGGAGATGAAGAGTTGGGGGTTCGACTCAATCCGGAGGGATGCAGTACGAGCTTCGTACGCCCTAAGACATGCTACTGGGCAGAGGAGTGGTGTCGCGGGGAACGCTGGATACAGGACCGATCTGGAGGACGATTTCGTCCTTCGTGAGATGTCAAAGACGACTCCTTCTGGGGTGAAGGATCGGGCATTGACATCGAGAGCTCGAACGTCTGACACTCTTTTGCATGAGACTAGACATAACAGCATAACTAGTTTAGCTGAGATTTGTTTTAAGGATAGAGACTCGTTGTTTGGCCACCTAGTTAGGAAATTTAGTACCAGGGAGACGTCCCATAAGGAGGTATAGCGAGGTAAGGGTGGCCTTGCGAAGCGGATGCCTCTCAGGAGGCGACATACTAAGGGGTGACGTCCTATTGGAACCCCGTCAATGCCGGTATGGCCGGCTGAGATAGCTGATCGGTAGAGGTTTACCGTTCTGTATGCTCTCCCGTTATCATAGAGGGAGGTCAAGAATTGCAGGACAGTGGTTACAGGAGTTGATAGGGGATCCACACCCCGTGCCACGCACCAACCATCCCATGTGCGCCAAGCAGACTTGTAAGACTGTCTCGTGCCGGGTGCCCATGCGCCCTCGAGAAGTCGTAAAGTCGATTGCGAAACTCCCTCGATTGACCAGGGTCCCCGGAAATCAGCCATGCCATGAGGCGGAGGAGGCCCTGAAGTATCAGGGGGTGGGGATTCCCTTCGGGGTCCCGGAGGAGAGATTGGGTGTCCGGGAGGAGACGTGGAGGGTCTATGGCCATCTCCAGCAGAGGAGGAAACCAAGGTTGTGCCGGCCATAGGGGGGTTATTAGAACCATGTCGCCCAAGTGGCGCCATAGGTGGAGGAGGCAACGAGGGATAAGGGCAAATGGAGGGAATGCATAGTTCCTGGTTGTTGACCAGTCTTGTGAGAATGCATTCGTAGCCGCTGCCGTGGGGTCTGGCCTCCAACTGAAGAAGGTCGGAAGTTGGGCGTTCAAGCGAGAGGCAAATAAATCTATTGCCATAGGACCCCACAGATCCCAAATGCGTTGGAAGATTTGGGGATCGAGGTGCCAGTCGCTGGAGTCCCGCAGGTGACGGGAGTACCAATCTGCCGTAGTGTTGCATGACCCTGGCAAATATTCCGCCTTGACCGTCATGTTGTGTTGCAGACAGAACTGCCAAAAATCTCGAGCCAAATTCGCTAGAACTTCGGATCTTGTGCCACCGAGGTGGTTGATATAATGGACAGCCGATATGTTGTCCATCTTCAGTAGGATTGAACACTGGGACAGTGTCGGGGAGAGGCTGCGAATCGCAAAGGATCCTGCTAGGAGTTCCAAGCAATTTATGTGGAGCCTGGATTCCACTTCTGACCAGCGTCCGCCTGTGGAGGTATCTCCGCAGCGTGCGCCCCAACCGTAAGAACTCGCGTCCGATTCGATGACTATATCTGGGGCTGAGCCGAAGATGGCTCTGCCGTTCCACGCCTCCATGTGTAGGAGCCACCATTGGAGTTCTTTCTTCGCCTCCGCGTCTAGAGTCAGAGTATCCTCGTATGAGGCACCGCCTCTGAGGTGTGACGCTTGTAAGCGTTGTAGGGCTCTGTAATGAAGGGGGCCCGGAAATATGGCCTGTATGGAGGCCGCTAGAAGCCCAATCACTCTGGCCAGGTGTTTGAGCGATATTTGAGGAAAGGTAAGCACACGTCTTATCTCTTTCTTGATATTTCTCATTTTGGAGGTTGGTAAATGCAATGTTTGCGTTTCTGAGTCCACCAAGAGTCCTAGGAACTCTATTTGTTGAGTGGGGGCCAGGATGGACTTTTCCCAATTGATTATGAAGCCCAAATTCTGTAGCAAGGTTGTGGTCCAACCGAGGTGAGTATGGAGTAATGGTATTGACTGGGATAGCAGCAGGATGTCGTCTAAGTATATGATTAGACGAATCCCCCGACTGCGTAGGAGCGCGATAACGGGCTTCATGAGCTTGGTGAAACACCAAGGTGCGGAAGAGAGACCGAAGGGAAGGCAGCGGAACCGCCATTTTCTTCCCTGCCATATGAATTGCAGGAGTTTTGGTGTGCTTGCGCAATGGGTACTGTAAGATAAGCGTCTCTTAGGTCGAGTTTGACCATCCAGTCCGCTGGTTGGAGCAAATCCCGTAGGCAATGGATGCCTTCCATCTTGAAGTGATGGTAGGCTACGTAGGTGTTTAAATGTTTGAGGTTGATAACTGGGCGGGATCCGCCCCCTTTTTTGGGGACAATGAATAAATTGCTCACAAATCCCGGGGTATGCATGGGGATTTCTTGGATAGCACCCTTGAGTGCCAAGTCTTGAATTTCCTCGGAAACGAGGGTCGTGTCTATTTGGGAAAAAGCAATCTCCCTGGGTGGGGAGAGCTGAGTGGGCAGGGATACAAAATCTATCAGATATCCTTGAACTGCCCTGAGAATCCAAACATCTGATGTAATTAGGGCCCATACATGGGAAAAATGTGTGAGTCTGCCCCCTATCAATAGATGTGAAGAAAATTGAGAAGGGTAGCTTACCGTAAGGACGTCTTCCGGAAGGAGGGCCTCGTGCACCTCTCGACAACCAAGGTCTACCTCGTTGGGGGAAGAAGGTTGGAGCGGGCCTCTGTTCGTGGAAGGGGGTTCTCCCCATATAGGAGCCTCGGTTCGGGCGCGAACCTCTACTGAGTCTGCCGGACAGACGGCCCCTTGCTCTGCCGGCCCCACCAAAAACCTTTGGGTGGAACACCCTTTTTAGGTTAGCTTGTGCCTTGTCCAAGGCTGTGAATGTCTGGACATAAGAGCCCAGGTCTTTTACAAAGGATTCGCCAAAAAGATACCCTTTTGCTTGGGCTCCTGGCTCAGTAATGGCCATATTTACCAGTTTGGGCTCTATTTTAATCAGGATAGATTTCCTGCGCTCAGTAGCCAGGGCCGTATTGGCATTGCCTATAAGGCATATCACTCTTTGAATCCAACCTCTAATAGTGAGGCGATCTAAGGCTTCGTCGTGCGCCAAGGATTCCTCTACGGCTTCGAAAATTTTGGTTGCCGGACCTAAAATATCCAAGACTTTATCTTGACAATTATAGAGGGAGAAGTCTAGACCTTTCTTAGGTTTCCAATTGGTTTTACTTAAAAATTGTATGATTTTAGGGTCCACCTGGGGTGTCTTACAGACTTCGTCTGGCACGGTGGGACGCGGGCATTCGGCCCTTAGTTTGTTACGTGTTGCCTTGTCTAAAGGCTTACGGGCCCGAGATGCGATGTATTGCGCCACATGCTCAGCCGGTGACCATTCCGCAGAGCGGGGGTGCCGTAAATCGTCGGGTTCGAATAACGGTTCACCCTGTGGGTCAAGTATTCTACCCTCTTTATGTATCTCAGAACTGGGCATGCCAGTGGTAGTCATTTTAGTGGAGGGGTCACGCTCCTTATCCATATCGTACTCCGACTCTAAGTCGGACAAGTCATTAGACTGATCTGAGTCTAGGGTGGGTGCACTCTCCTCATCTGAACTGAGCTCTGACTCAGTATTATCAGGCTGGGCTTTAGCCCATTTCCAGTGTCTAGCCGTTTTTGCCCGGCTATAGGCTCTCTTGCGCGGTGGTTCAATATTCGCGCCATCCATGACAGGTGGTATGCTGTCCATCATTATTTCGGAGGAGTGCTTAACTTTTGCCGAGGCTTTGCGGCCGGGGCGTGGGGTTTGAGAAACGGATGGTATCGCGACTGACGTAGCAGACGGAGGGACCATGAGTTGGGCCTGTAGTAATGCTTGGGTAAAAGATTTGGAGATAGAAGAGGACATAATGTCCATGGCAGATGCCAAGGCTTTGGATACAGAGTTGGAAACAGTAGTATCCATAATGGCTTGGATTTCCTCTGATGCTGGGAAATCCGCCTCATCCCCAGGGGTTACAGGGGGAATACCCAAAACAGTGTGAGGATTAGCTTGTGTCCCTGAGGGACCAGGCGATTCATTAGAGGACTGAATTGTTAACAAAGAGCAGGCAAAATGATATAGGCAAATTTATTACAAGTGGTATGGCAAGGTTAAGTAACCCAGCAAAGGACCTTAGAACACAGAATATATCTAGCAAGCAGGCAGTGAATAGTACTCACTAGGTTATTAATGACAAGTTTGAGAGCAGGTAGAAAAGGGGGGACCGTCCGCCACAACTCTGGACACCAACTCCGATTCAGGGGACGGAGTGGGCGTGTCACAGAGGCAAAGGGCGCGAAATCGCCGTTTAAAATGGCCGCCGGTGAAATTCCGGCTGAACGGAGGCTTAAATTGTGTTTAAACGTTAGCCGCGAGGCGGCAGAAGAATAAGTAGCTCTGTTAGTTGCTCGGTTGTTGCGGCTGTTTACCGCGCTCGGTTAACGAAATTCCGAGCGCGGACACAGCAGTCGAGCCGCAAGATGGCCGCCGGAGGCGTCCCTGACGGGATGCGCATGTGCGGCTGATCAAGATAGTGGCGATCCGCGGTTTGACAGGAAAAACCTCCCTAGGATTTAAAGAATCCTAGGGAGCAGCAACTATCCAAGAGAAAACTGTGTGTGGATAGCGAAAGGACAGAATAAAGTCTGCCAAATTAAAGTAATAGGTGCCTATCACAGCACACTTCAAGTAAGGCACAATAATTAAAGGAACAAGTATGTAAAATATAAATTTTCATGTATAGCAATCAATATAAGAAGCATTCAATATATATAATTAACATGCAATCATTAAATAAATACAGAATTCCACAGCCAGAGCTGAGAGAGTTGTACTTATCTGAGGGAAAGCAGCAAAGAAAGAGGAAATGGTCATCAACACTCAGCCAGCTATAGGGAAAGGATGGCGCTGATTGGATGATCATGTTGCTAGGCGGACATTGCCTGTTGGAAGGCAGACCTGTTTTAATGTTTTTTTTCAATAATGTTTCTTTGCTGCTGAGGGAAATAAAGAAAGAGTGCAGCATAATAGGAGCCTCCGGGTCTTTAATAAAATTTAAATTTGTATTCACTATTTCTACAAATATACAACGTGACTTCTACGTATATATGTATAAATGTACTCCCTTGAGGTATGTGTGTCTTTAAGGTGGATACACTGGGATATGGAATTATAACTGACTACTGAAGTCAGAATGAAGTCTTATGGTTGTAAGGGTCTAGTCAACAAACAATGAATTTCGATTGGAATAAAGTGATTTCTTTTGGTGCAATTTATTCACTAGTAATTTAATGTTGACTAAATTGTGCTGAATGGATTTATTTGAAATTAGCTTAAAGGAAATGCAAGTGAATTCCAACATAACTGCAGCTAAATTGCAACAGAATTTCTGTTACGAAAAAATGCAGCTTATGTAAATGTAAGTTATAGGGGGATTTAGGGATGGAGTATCTTTATAGGTAAAATTAGAGTGACTTAGGATTTGGTTTGATCTGTGTTTTAGGTGCAACTACCCTGGTCTGTATCAAGAAAACAGAGACAACCAAATTGGATGTTTGCAAATAGTTGATTGATTCATGTTATATGGAGATTCTATGTTTTCAACAGACAACTGAACTGCAGCCAAATTAAAGTGTAAATATGATTGAAATAACCATAGTTACATTTTGTGAAAAGCCAAATGTATAAAACAGCAGAATTTTGACAAATGAACAGCATTTATCCTCTGTTCCGTTTGAAGTTTAGAATATATAACCAATAAAGATCTCTGCTTTTACTTTAAAAAAAATATTTTCTGCAAAATACAATAACTGACATGTCTAAAAAAAAAAAAAAATTAAAAGGCAACTTAATAGATAAACGCCAGTATCCACTGGTGAATAACCCTTTAAGTTTAAGTAATGAGACCGGATATGTATACCATAACCACTGTGTCACTGCAGGAATAACCGCCACCTACGGTTAAGGGTATAAATGCAGGGTATCTATTGAAAATCAATAGTGATTTGCAGGACTCTGTGGAGATGGTTGCAATATAGTTTCCAGAGATAACAAGATAACCAAATTGTATAACAAATGTTTCAGCTGTTTGTATCTTTTCTTCCCATATGAGGGCAAGAAAGACAAATAGAATCAGCTGAATATAGATAATCTAGTAGAGGTTCCACAATATGTGTTAACCAATACACTTGTAGATAAATAAATTAGGGAAAAAATATATGTAATCCAACTGTAGTAGAAAACGAATTATGCCAATTATACTGTGCAGCCGACAGATTGGTTAAAATATGCACGATTTTATTTAACAACAATTGACTGTCAAGGACTAACACATAACATATAAAAGACAGTAAAAGTTCATGGAAGTTCCCAAATATGGAGAGCAACTGCTGTCTGATTAAAATTACGAGTGTCCAAATAGATGAAAAAATCTTTCTCACCGGCCGGATGAAGTCAGATGTGGACCTCCTCGTGTTGTGGACAGGCTTGCTGACAGCCGCGTGCGTTCCACTGCGGCTCCGGTTTGCGTTCCAGCTTGCTCTCCTGGGACTCAGAATTGAATGCCGCCTTACGCGTTTCGTGATTCAGAGATCACTTCATCAGAGGATGGCATTCTCGGTTTTCTCGTCTATTAAATACATTCTGGTCTAATTGTTTCATTGAAACTTTAACTCTTTCTCTGCTGGAGCATATTTCGTTTCAATATCGAATTGATACTACATAAATCTTTTAACATTCTTTATAAAGTTGTCATTGTAGCATTAATTCTTTCTCTGCTGGAGCATGTTTCATTTCAAATCGAATTTCTACTACAAAAATAATTTTTTTACATTCATTATAAAATCCATACACTTAGATACTTATCATTATCGGTAAAATAAAATAAAATAAATCACTTTGTTTTTTCAATGAAGCAAAATGTCAATCAGCCCATAATTACTTGTAATTAAAATCGAAAATTCAGTTGATTAGATATTAGCATTGCTTGAGCATATCCCATTATAAACCAAATGTAGTAATGCTTGGAAGATTATGCATTGAACAACAGTTTATATAAATAAGTAAAAAGCAGTAAAATGCAAGAAATACAAATGGAGATAATTAGGATAAAATTTGGAGTTGAATATGGAAATACAGATGAAGATATGAAAAATGCAAATACAAATAAAGATAAAAAATAAATAAATAAAAATATAAGTAAAAAATGGAAAAAATGAAAAAATGAAAAAATGAAAAAATGAAAAAATAAAATAAAATAGATATAAACTAAAAAATGAGTAATACAGATTATAAACTAACGAAAAAATGGTAGTAATAATAATGACAAAAATCTTATTACAAAAATTGATGAAAAATAATGAAAACAAAAATTGTGAAAAAAATAATTCTTTTAATAAAAAATAATAATAAAAAAAGAATATAATGAAAAAGATGAAAAAAAATAATGAAAAAAATATAATAATAAAAAAATATAATAATAAAGAAAACAAAGAAAAAATAATAATGAAAAAATGGTGAAAAAATAATAAAAAAAATGAAAATGAAAAAATAAATAAATAAATATAAAATAAAATAAAAAAATATATATAAAAAAATAAATAAAAAAATAAATAAAATATAAAAATAAAAAATAAGAAATAAGAAATAAAAAAAAATAAAAAAATAAAAAAAAATAAAAATAAAAAATAAAAAGGGGGAAATAAAGAAAAAGAAAAAATAAATAAATGGATAATAAAGAAAAAAACATATATATATATGGATAAAAATGAAAAACATGATAAAAGTAGATAAAAATAGAAATGAAAAAAAAATTCTAATAGAAAAAAAATAAATAAATAATAAAAATAAAGATAAAAATAGATACAAAAATAGAAATAAATATGAAGATAAAGGTAAGGATGAAATGAAATAAAGATAAAAATAAAAATAGACTAGAATAATGAACTATAAAAATATGATATTTTTTTATTAGTATACCTGTAATGACTTTTTAGGTTAAAGCTATGACCACATTTATTTTTTAACGATTAGACAATTTTAGATTATATTTTTCAAGCATATCATATTTTTATAGTTCATTATTCTAGTCTATTTTTATTTTTATCTTTATTTCATTTCATCCTTACCTTTATCTTCATATTTATTTCTATTTTTGTATCTATTTTTATCTTTATTTTTATTATTTATTTTTTTTTTCTATTAGAATTTTTTTTTTCCTTTCTATTTTTATCTACTTTTATCATGTTTTTCATTTTTATCCATATATATATGTTTTTTTCTTTATTATCCATTTCTTTATTTTTTCTTTTTCTTTATTTCCCCCTTTTTTATTTTTTATTTTATTTTATTTTTTATTTATTTATTTATTTATTTTATTTCTTATTTATTATTTTTTATTTTTATATTTTATTTATTTTTTTATTTATTTTTTTATATATTTTTTTTATTTTATTTTATATTTATTTATTTATTTTTTCATTTTCATTTTTTTTATTATTTTTTCACCATTTTTTCATTATTATTTTTTCTTTGTTTTCTTTATTATTATATTTTTTTATTATTATATTTTTTTCATTATTTTTTTCATCTTTTTCATTATATTCTTTTTTTATTATTATTTTTTATTAAAAGAATTATTTTTTTCACAATTTTTGTTTTCATTATTTTTCATCAATTTTTGTAATAAGATTTTTGTCATTATTATTACTACCATTTTTTCGTTAGTTTATAATCTGTATTACTCATTTTTTAGTTTATATCTATTTTATTTTAATTTTTCATTTTTTCATTTTTTCATTTTTTCCATTTTTTACTTATATTTTTATTTATTTATTTTTTATCTTTATTTGTATTTGCATTTTTCATATCTTCATCTGTATTTCCATATTCAACTCCAAATTTTATCCTAATTATCTCCATTTGTATTTCTTGCATTTTACTGCTTTTTACTTATTTATATAAACTGTTGTTCAATGCATAATCTTCCAAGCATTACTACATTTGGTTTATAATGGGATATGCTCAAGCAATGCTAATATCTAATCAACTGAATTTTCGATTTTAATTACAAGTAATTATGGGCTGATTGACATTTTGCTTCATTGAAAAAACAAAGTGATTTATTTTATTTTATTTTACCGATAATGATAAGTATCTAAGTGTATGGATTTTATAATGAATGTAAAAAAATTATTTTTGTAGTAGAAATTCGATTTGAAATGAAACATGCTCCAGCAGAGAAAGAATTAATGCTACAATGACAACTTTATAAAGAATGTTAAAAGATTTATGTAGTATCAATTCGATATTGAAACGAAATATGCTCCAGCAGAGAAAGAGTTAAAGTTTCAATGAAACAATTAGACCAGAATGTATTTAATAGACGAGAAAACCGAGAATGCCATCCTCTGATGAAGTGATCTCTGAATCACGAAACGCGTAAGGCGGCATTCAATTCTGAGTCCCAGGAGAGCAAGCTGGAACGCAAACCGGAGCCGCAGTGGAACGCACGCGGCTGTCAGCAAGCCTGTCCACAACACGAGGAGGTCCACATCTGACTTCATCCGGCCGGTGAGAAAGATTTTTTCATCTATTTGGACACTCGTAATTTTAATCAGACAGCAGTTGCTCTCCATATTTGGGAACTTCCATGAACTTTTACTGTCTTTTATATGTTATGTGTTAGTCCTTGACAGTCAATTGTTGTTAAATAAAATCGTGCATATTTTAACCAATCTGTCGGCTGCACAGTATAATTGGCATAATTCGTTTTCTACTACAGTTGGATTACATATATTTTTTCCCTAATTTATTTATCTACAAGTGTATTGGTTAACACATATTGTGGAACCTCTACTAGATTATCTATATTCAGCTGATTCTATTTGTCTTTCTTGCCCTCATATGGGAAGAAAAGATACAAACAGCTGAAACATTTGTTATACAATTTGGTTATCTTGTTATCTCTGGAAACTATATTGCAACCATCTCCACAGAGTCCTGCAAATCACTATTGATTTTCAATAGATACCCTGCATCTAAAAAAAAAACAATTAAAGCAAAATATCCTGAAATATAATTGTGTTAGGATTGTTAAAGGGAAACTATAGTCGCCCAGACCACTTCAGCTCAATGAAGTGGTCTGGGTGCCAGGTCCCTCAGGTTTTAACCCTTCACATGTAAACATAATAGTTTCAGAGAAACTGCTATGTTTACATTTGGGGTTAAGCCAGCCTCTAGTGGCTGTCTTCGGGACAGCCACTAGAGGCGTATCTGCGATGCTAGAGGCATTTAATGCCTCCATCACGCAGAGCGTCCATAGGAAAGCATTGAAAAAATGCTTTCCTATGGACACTTTGAATGTGCCTGCGGCACTGCCGCGCATGCTCATTCCGCTCCGCTGACGTCAGACAGGGGAGCTGACATTGGTGGGGGAGGAGAGGTAAGGGAGCCCAGCGGTGGAAGAAAGTGAGTAACTAAAGGGGGTTTTAACCCCATCAGCACCACGGGAGGGGGACCCTGAGGGTGGGGGCACTCTCAGGGTACTATATTGTCAGGAAAATCGGTTTGCTTTCTTGACACTATAGTGATCCTTTAATTTATTTCTATATAGTTGACTGACAAAAATATTTTTATAGCACAGCATGTTACTCAAATAAAAATGTAACAGAATATACAATTCTCAAATTGTAGATATGAAGGCATATTAATTAGAATCATGACCAGAGGTGAAATTAGAAATCACTAAAATTGTTGTTTAGTGAATGAGTGAGTACGTTGGATCTTGTATGTTGTATGAATTGGCCCCAGCAGCACGCTTATAATGTATGCATGTTCAGGTGAGTGCAGTGCTCTTAGTTTCATACATAAATATATTTGGGATGTCAGGCCAACTCCCCAGTTTTGCCCCCCCCCCCCCCTGGCCCCTGGTCATAGGTACCTAATTCTGGGGCCTTATTTAACCTTGTACTGCAGAGATCCCCAAGAGGAAGGATACCCAGAGTAAGTAGATTAATCTTATAAGATCAGGCATTAGGTTGCTAGGATAGAACATGCCAAAAATAGGGTACATTGGCGTCACGGCTGTTAGGATATGTATGATTTTATTCTGTAATAAACCCCCATTATTTTTGCCTAAGTTAGGTATTAAAAAAAATTATTATTACATTCTGTGAACTTTGAAATTTCTGTTAAGTGCGCGTATTTGATCTCGTATGTTTTATATATATCATTTTATAAATAAATAAAAACCATATAAGTATGTATTTATTTACAATGAACGTCTGGTACAACTTCGTGCCTAGTGTGCCATTTACTATATATATGCCCTGCAAACCTTATAATAAAAACAACTAGTGAAGAAACAACTGGTTTCACAGGACCAGTTGCCAAATATTATTTTTACATATCAGTCTTTGTTGACAGGCTACAAAACCAACAGCAACTGGGATCATCTTCCACTTTAGTGGAACATTCCCATTATCTGAAAATGTGTTGTTGAGCACTTCTGGAGTTGAATCATGTTTAGTGAATTTAATTTTGTTTTTCTATATGGTTAGAATTAGTTCACAATATGCTTCTTAGTCATAGTAGAGTTTCTGTTGATTTGAAAACAGTTAGAATTTTTCTCTTTGACCTTTCACAAATTCATTCTTCTGCTTCTTACTGTGTCTCTGCTCTTTCTTTTCTCCTTGGTCTTGTCTCTTATTCTACTTCTCTTTATCTTCCCCAAATCATTTTAGGTCCCATTAATCTTGAACTGCAGGAATTTACAATTTAGTTAAAAGTCATTCTTTAATCAATCAAGGCAACGCCACGATCTCCGCTTGACAGTGCTCAAATTGTGTAAATCTTTTAATGGTTTGAATAATATTTTATTTCGACTGGTTAGAGCAGTTTTAATGAGTCAGGCTTACCTACCGTGAGACCTCGTACATTGATCGTAATCTTGTTAAAGCAGGCCATTCATATTAACATCCCCTTTCTATAACTATAAAGCATTGCAGTATATGTTAGCACTATATGCAGTATATGTTGGCACTATCACTATACTGCCTTGCCGGACCAGAGATGACCCCAGTTGTGTGCGGCCACCACGATTGGGTAAATTTAAAAAAAGGCCTGAAGTCTCTCTAAAACCCGGCAAGGCATCCATCTCAATGGGCCATTGACCCCTAAACCAGTGATTACCGAATATAGCTGCGAAACCCATGTTGGATGCAGCATCAGTGTAAATGCAGGGTGAGGAGTCGGAAAGAGGGGGAATAAACATGGAGATACTGTTCCACTCAGTCAAAAACTTCCCCCAGATGAGTAGGTCAGCTTTAGCGTGCTGGTCCAACACAATTGGGCAGGCGTCCGGTACCCCATGAAGCAGACAAAGAAGCCTGGACACAAAAGACCTTCCCTGCGGAATGATGCGCATTGCAAAATTCTGGGACCCCAATAAGGACTTTAGTTATTTCCTGGTGCATACATCATTCCGCAGGAACATGTCTATCTCCCCTCTCAGGCGCACCAGTTTGTCGGGGGGAAGGCTGGCGCGGAAGGTACCAGAGTCCAGCTCTATCCCCAAGAAAGTAAGTTTAGTAGTGGGGCCAATCGTTTTAGAGGGAGACAAGGGTACCCCGAGAGTGGAGAAAAGTGCTGAGGTGCTGAGGATATCAGTGGGTGTGCGTGTGCTTGATTCTATTATGAGGAAGTCATCCAAGTAATGAATGACGGCGTGACACATGAGAATGTTCAGAAGCAGCCAGCATAGAGTTTCTGCAAAAATATCAAACAGTTTAGGACTGCTTCTGGACCCGAAAGTGAGTTGTGTGGAAAAATAGTACCTGTTTCGCCATTTAACACCGTGCAAGTGCCAAAGTGATGGGTGCATGGGCAGTAATTTGAATGCGTTGGTTATGTCTATTTTACTAAGCCAAGCTTTGCTACCAGTTGAAATGATGGTTTGTATAACGTCGTCAATGTTTACGTACTGTAGTGAGAATTCGTCTGCGGGAATGAGTGCTGTAGCGGAGGGCAGGTATTAAAGACCACAATCTCCGCTGGTTCCACGAGTACATCCACAGTCAGCGCTGAAGGGTAAGACAAATCCCCAAATCCTCCCAATAACCGGACGAAACACAGTCTGGGAGTCAACTAACTCGTTTTATTCACAGCTGGCATATTTATACAGTTCCCCATGCAAGGGGTTTCCAGACAGTAAATCCAGGGGATTTCTCCCATCATACATTGTAACTTTCCCAACAGGCTGTGCTGCACGAGAAGGATACACCCACTAAAATGGACGATTAAGTGGATTATCCCCTCGTGCAGCAGAACTGACAATCTATATTAAAATACGGTTTTCCCATTTTATTCGGTAGATTTAAATGACCGAACGTTCGGCAGGTAGCTGGGGTCTGAGCGCACCTTTCGTGAGAATACCGCTCAGATCCCGGCGGAATTGACCGAACGCCGCACAAATATAACTTTACATAGAAGTTCCCCTCAATCTGTCGAACATATCCAGGGGAACGATTCTACCGAAAAACCGGGCTCCCGAATGGCTTGGAAGTGCAGCGGTGCTCGCATCATCGAGTAGCCGTTTTTGGTTCCAGGCACTCAACGACCAAGCACCGCTGCCAAATAGACGAATCCAAGATGGCCGACCGCCGCATGGTCGGTAGTCGAACGACGGCCACCCAGAATAGTCTATAATTACCGATTGCAACATTGTTGCAATCGGTTAACAATTGCCACACGACCCTAAGTGTGTGGTCTATCAGGGGAGCCCTTATTCGTTCGGCGAACGGCTTAAGTCACCGCTGTTCGTCGAACGAAGTCTTTGTATGCTGGTAGCTTACGGCTGCCAGCATGCGAATCGCCCTAACATAACACATACACAGCAAATATACATGGCACATAATACAGCCTCCAGACAACCTTCCCAGATTATAGTTCCACAGTGGCTAGGTTTGCCACAATGCTCCCCCAAAATCAAGCCGGCATACACAGTCTGATCCCAACGGATCGGCTTGGGGAGGTCCGGGAAAATACTCACAGATCACTTTTCAAGTTCAGTTTGTCTAGATAACCCGTCGGCGTTACCGTTTTGCTTCCCTGGGCGATAGTGTATCGTAAAGTCAAAGGGCTGCAGCGCCAAACTCCAGCGCAGCAGCCGGCCGTTGTCTCCTGCTACACGGTTAAGCCACACCAACGGGTTGTGATCTGTGAGTAGGGAGAAAGGTTGTCCGTACAAATAGGGCTGTAATTTCTTAAGGGCCCACACCACGGCCAGGCACTCCTTCTCAATGGCGGCGTAGCTTACTTCGCGTGGTAATAGCTTTCGGCTCAAGTATGCTACGGGGTGTTCTCCGCCATCAGGTCCAACTTGGCTCAGCACTGCCCCCAATCCAAACATTGAAGCGTCTGTGTGGACAAGAAATCGTTTAGTTGGATCAGGAGCATTCAGTACTGGAGCATTGATTAGTGCCGTTTTTAGTTGTTGGAAGGCCTGGTCACACTCTGGGGCCCAGATAACCTGTCGAGGAAGATTTTTACGGGTCAAGTCAGTCAGGGGTTTGGCCAGGGCGCTATAATTGGGTACAAACTTCCTATAGTACCCGGCGGTACCTAGAAATGCTAACACCTGGGTTTTCGTTCTAGGGGTTGGCCATTTAGCTACCGCTTCTACTTTAGCAGGTTCGGGTTTCTGTCGCCCGCTTCCCACCCTGTGGCCCAAGTACTGCACCTCTGCCATCCCTATATGGCATTTACTGGGTTTCAGCGTCAATCCTGCCTCTCCAATGCGATCGAGTATGGCCCCTATGTGTTGTAGATGTTCGGCCCAGGTCTGACTGAATATAGCTATATCGTCTAAATAGGCACAGGCGTATTCCTGGAATCCATCCAGTAGCCGATCTACCATCCGCTGGAAGGTTGCCGGAGCGTTTTTCATCCCGAATGGCATGACCCTAAATTGATACAAGCCAAACGGGGTGACAAACGCCGACTTAGGGATGGCATCCTCGGCTAGTGGAATCTGCCAGTATCCTTTGCATAGATCTATGGTAGTGAGATACTGACCCCGTGCCATCTTATCCAGCAGCTCGTCTATCCGGGGCATCGGGTAGGCATCAGACACCGTTTTGTCATTTAGCCTCCGGTAGTCGACACAGAAACGTGTCGTGCCGTCCTTTTTGGGTACCAACACTACCGGCGATGCCCAGGGGCTATCTGAATGCTCGATCACCCCTAGCTGTAACATTTCCGCTATTTCCTTTTCCATGTGAGCCCTGACGGCTTCAGGAACGCGGTACGGAGTCTGCCGCATGGGTAGCTGTCCTGGGGTTTCAACTCGGTGGGTGGCCAGCTGAGTGTACCCTGGTAAATTGGAGAAGGTAGCTCCTTTCGCTACGATCAACTCTTGTACCTGGGCACGCTCCTGTGGGCTTAGCCGCTCCCCCAGCTGAACCCCCTTGGAGGGCTCGGTCTGCTCCTCCGGTTCCAATAGGTCGGGTAGGGGTAAATTCTCCTGATCCTCCGAGGCTGAGGCGCATATCGCCGCCACGTCCTCTATCCTCTCATGGTAGGGTTTGAGCATGTTCACATGGAGCATGCGTCTCTTCCCTACCCCTGAGCAGGGGCCAATCACGTAGGTGGTGTCACACTTCTGTTCCACCACCTGGTATGGGCCTTGCCAGATGGCCTGCAGCTTGTCTGTGCGGACAGGTTTTAAAATCAAAACCTTCTGTCCCACCTGAAAGCTGCGGTCCCTGGCTCCCTTATCGTACCAACGGCGCTGGCGTTGCTGGGCCGCCTGAAGGTTGGTGCGCACCTCCTGAGTCAGCGCCTCCAGACGGTCCCTGAACTCCAGCACGTAGGATACGATAGGGGTTCCATCTGGGCTACTCTCTCCCTCCCAATGCTCTCTAATGAGATCTAATGGTCCCCGCACCCTCCTCCCGAATAACAATTCAAACGGGGAAAATCCGGTGGACTCTTGGGGTACCTCTCTATAGGCGAAAAGTAAATGGGGTAGAAAACGTTCCCAGTCTCGGTGTGCCTCCCCAAACGTACGGAGCATTTGCTTTAACGTACCATTAAATCTTTCGCATAAACCATTGGACTGGGGATGGTATGCGGAATTTATTATGGGCTTAATGCCACATATTTTCCATAGTTGCTGAGTGACCTCGGCGGTGAATTGGGTGCCCCTATCAGATATTATTTCTTGGGGAAACCCTACCCGGGAGAATATTTTCATCAATGCCTCGGCTACTGTCTCGGCATGGATATTTGAGATAGCTACGGCCTCGGGGTATCGGGTGGCATAGTCCACTACCGTCAAGATATACTTTTTACCGGAGGGACTGGGTTTGGATAGTGGCCCCACTATGTCTACGGCCACTCTACTGAACGGTTCGGAAATGATCGGGAGGGGACATAATTTCGCTTTGTGGCGGTCACCTCTTTTGCCTACTCGCTGACATATATCACAGGACGTGCAGTAGTGTCTCACATCTTTAGAAATCCCTGGCCAGAAAAATGCATGTGTCAATCTATATCGGGTGCGAGTCACCCCTAGATGTCCGGATAAGGGTATATCGTGCGCAATCTTAAGTAGCTCGGGCCGGTACTTTTGGGGAACCACTAACTGTTTGGTAGACACTGTGGCGGACCCCCCCACTCCTCGTTCTGCAATGCGATATAGTAGCCCTTTTTCCCACGTATACCGCTCCCCCTCTGTCCCCGCTTGGTCATTGCGTACCCTGTCCCTATACACCTGTAATGTGGGATCTGCTTTTACCTCGGCTTCAAACTTAGCTGGGGTATCCCAGGACATACGTATCGGGTGAGGGTCTTGGTCTCTTACCTGAGCCTCAGAGTGTGTAGGTGGAGCCGTGGTGCGGGCTTGTTGCCGGGTGGTGACTGGTTGTGCCTCTTGGTAGGGAGCTTGGGGAACAAAAGCAGAGGTCATCTGTCCTAGGTCATTCCCCAGTACCACATCCGCAGGTAGGTTTTGCATGAGACCTACTTCTACAACTCCCTCCCCCACACCCCAATTCAAATGTACTTTAGCAGTGGGCAAACGGTACACTGCTCCCCCTGCTACCCTCACGGCCACTGATCCCCCAGTGTGAGCGGTCCCGGAAACTAGGTGGGGTGCAATCAAAGTGAGGGTGGCTCCGGAATCGCGAAGCCCCTGTAACTCTTTCCCCTCCAGCGTTACCAGCTGCCGATGATGTTGTCTGTTGTCAGTAGCTCTGACCGACATCACCTCATGTAATACTCCTAGTGGTTCCTCCGGTTGTACACTCCACAGTTCTTGGGCCGCTGGTTCCCGCTGATAATAGTGGGCTGCAGCCCTTGGGGCTGGGTTTGGTCAGGCTTGGTTCCAGGTGGGTCTGCCCCGGTTTTGGGTGCATTCCCGGGCTATATGCCCCCACTGTTTGCAAGAGTGGCACTGGATATTGGCACGGCCGTTGTACCGGGAAGCCGGTGGTACATTCCCTGGGGCCGTGCGAAAAGGGGTTGTAGTGGGACTTGGGGTAATGGGAGTGCTGGGTGACCCCGTGGGTCGTGGGTAGCCCTTGGAGAGGGTTACCTGATGTCTCCTTGCGTCAAAATGCTGGTCGGCCAATTGTGCCGCCTCGGTTAGGGTTCGAGGTTTCCTGTCTCTTACCCATTCTTGGGTCATTGGAGCTAGTCCATCAAAAAATTGCTCCAGCAGTAGTAACTGCCGCAATCCTTCCATGGTCGTGGCTTGGCTCGCTTGTATCCACCCTTTGGATGCTTGGTCTAACTTGTGTGCCCACTCGGCATGTGAGTCTTTCTCTGGTTTCTTTAGGTCTCTAAATTTTCGCCGGTAGGCTTCTGGGGTGATGGCGTACCGGTCTAGTATCGCTCGTTTTACTTTCTCATAGTCCTTGCTGTCCTCGCTGGGTACAGCGCGGTATGCATCGGCTGCCCGCCCTGCTAGTCTGCTTGCCAGCAGGGGGACCCATGTGGGTCGTGCCAAGTCATGTAAATCACACAGCCTCTCAAAATCTTGTAAAAACCCATCGATTTCCTCCTTCTCCTCGCAAAATACTTTAAATGCTTGATAAGGAACTTTGGGTGGTACCTGGCTGTGTGATGACTCGGTCGTGGTCCCGGTCCGAGGGGTTGCATACTGTGGGCTGTGTGCCATCACGTACTCCTGCACATTCGCCATTACTAGGTTCATCATGTCCGCTGATATAGGCTGTGGTAAAAATGCCAGCCTGGTCCTCATTTCTCTCTCATAGAGCGTTTCTTCCATGACTACTGGGGGTGTAGCGCTGCGGGCTTGGTCTCCCTCCATTAGCTCGGCAATTAGTACAGCCTTAGGTTTGCTGCTGGCTACTTTACCCCTGGCTTCCAGTAGATCTTTTAGTGTCTGTTTCTTTAATTTAGAATAATCCGTCTCCATTCACTTCGGTAGTCGGTTCTTTCGTTGGGTTCTGCTTGCCATTCCCTTTTCCTCCTTCAGCAGTTACGATTTGCACGAATTGCGCTCTTTCGGCTGTAAGGTCGGATCCCGTCGCTTGCCACCAATTGTAGCGGAGGGCAGGTATTAAAGACCACAATCTCCGCTGGTTCCACGAGTACATCCACAGTCAGCGCTGAAGGGTAAGACAAATCCCCAAATCCTCCCAATAACCGGACGAAACACAGTCTGGGAGTCAACTAACTCGTTTTATTCACAGCTGGCATATTTATACAGTTCCCCATGCAAGGGGTTTCCAGACAGTAAATCCAGGGGATTTCTCCCATCATACATTGTAACTTTCCCAACAGGCTGTGCTGCACGAGAAGGATACACCCACTAAAATGGACGATTAAGTGGATTATCCCCTCGTGCAGCAGAACTGACAATCTATATTAAAATACGGTTTTCACATTTTATTCGGTAGATTTAAATGACCGAACGTTCGGCAGGTAGCTGGGGTCTGAGCGCACCTTTCGTGAGAATACCGCTCAGATCCCGGCGGAATTGACCGAACGCCGCACAAATATAACTTTACATAGAAGTTCCCCTCAATCTGTCGAACATATCCAGGGGAACGATTCTACCGAAAAACCGGGCTCCCGAATGGCTTGGAAGTGCAGCGGTGCTCGCATCATCGAGTAGCCGTTTTTGGTTCCAGGCACTCAACGACCAAGCACCGCTGCCAAATAGACGAATCCAAGATGGCCGACCGCCGCATGGTCGGTAGTCGAACGACGGCCACCCAGAATAGTCTATAATTACCGATTGCAACATTGTTGCAATCGGTTAACAATTGCCACACGACCCTAAGTGTGTGGTCTATCAGGGGAGCCCTTATTCGTTCGGCGAACGGCTTAAGTCACCGCTGTTCGTCGAACGAAGTCTTTGTATGCTGGTAGCTTACGGCTGCCAGCATGCGAATCGCCCTAACATAACACATACACAGCAAATATACATGGCACATAATACAGCCTCCAGACAACCTTCCCAGATTATAGTTCCACAGTGGCTAGGTTTGCCACAAGTGCATTAATGCTGGGAACAAAAGAAGAGTGCGGTGCCGATAAATCGATAATCATGCGCTTTTTATTCGAGTATTTGTGTACAGCTATGCCAATGGGATTAGTGTGCCAGGAGGAAAACGGTGAGGAGGTGAAGGGGCCAATCATGAAATCTTGTGCTATTTCTGTGGAAAGGAGAGCATCCGTGGCCTCTGAGTCTAGGCAGGCTGATAGGAGATTGGGGTATTCCAGCGTGCCTGAGGGAATGGCTACGAGACCCGTGAGAAAGCCCTGGGTGAACCCTGTTAACAAATATTCCACTAGATGTCTACTTGGATGAATTTTCAAGTAAAAAAACAGGTTGTCGATTTTAATGTCGGTTAGTCACTTGCTAGGGGACAACCTGGCCGGGCACATGGTCTTAGTGTGTGCCCTGAAGCAGATAGAGCAGATGTGCAACAATCTACAGGCGCTGAGGCTGCAGGAATCTGCATTGAAATTGTTGCACACCTGAGCTTTCCCTAAAAAGGAGATGGGCCTACCCAGTTTATCCCGCAGACCACCCTCATGTTTATTGTGAGGAGTGGAAGTGGATTGAGGGGTGGGAGTGGGGGTGGATGGATCTGCCACAGAAGGGCACAAATCAGCCAAGTGAGTTGAAGAATTACATATGGCACAAGACAGGGGCCTCAGACCAGCGAAGTGGCGACAGAATAATTCTGTATCCATCTGACACCAGTTAATTCTTATGTTAAATTGTTTCAGATGTGTCGCCGCTTTCGCTGATATCGATTTATGATAATCATAAAAAGATGAGCCCCCGTACTTGACGCCCAAATCCACCACTTTATGGAGATAGAGGTCCAGTTCCTCTCTCCTGTGGGGATATACCAAGCAGATGACATCACGGTATATCCCGAAAGCCAAAACGAAATTGGGAATAGATAGTTTTTTGTTGAGCGTAGAGTCTCTGGTTTTAAGAACCACTGAAATATCCCCAAAGTTATAAGCCCTGTTCTCCAGCACGTCTTGTGAGGCTATAAGCAATGACACCAGACACACGTCCTTCCCATCCAAGATTTCTTTACTAATGGAGTCTGGGACGGAGTGAGCTGGTGACACAAAAGGAGACGTATCTGAGGCAGGAGCTGAAGGGGGAAGTATAGGGGCGGGTGTTGGTGCCATTGGTACTGGTGGGGTGAGGGCATATATATATATATATATATATATATACCGTATATACTCGAGTATAAGCCGAGTTTTTTAGCAAATTTTTTGTGCTAAAAAACCCCAACTCGGCTTATACTCGAGTCAATAGTCTGTATTATGGCAATTTGCATTGCCATAATACAGACTAGGGGCTGGCAGAGCTGTAACTTACCTGTCCTGCAGCTCCTGTCAGCTCTCTCCTCCTCCGCGCCGTCCGTTCAGCACCTCGGTCAGCTCCCAGTGTAAGTCTCGCGAGAGCCGCGGCTCTCGCGAGACTTACACTGGGAGCTGACAGAGGGAGCTGCACGGATGGCGCGGAGGAGGAGAGAGCTGACAGGAGCTGCAGGACAGGTAAGTTACAGCTCTGCCAGCCCCCACAGCCCCCACTGAACTGCCAATGCCACTGGACCACCAGGGAAGGAGAGCCCTGTTCCCTGCCATGTATCAAGCAGGGAGGGGGGACAAAAAAAAAATAATTAGTAATAATAATGAAAAAATAATAATTAAATAATAAATAATAATACAAAAATAATAATAATTAAATTAAATTAAAAAAATAATAATAAATAATAATAAAAAAAAATTAAAATAATAATAAAAAAAAAAATTGCCCACCCCCACCAAGGCTCTGCAACACACACACACACCACTCATACACACACCACTCATACACACACACTGCACTCATACACACACACTGCACTCATACACTCACACTGCATTCATATACACACACTGCACTCATACACACACTGCACTCATACACACGCTGCACTCATACACACGCTGCACTCATACACACGCTGCACTCATACACACACGCTGCACTCATACACACACGCTGCATTCATACACACACGATGCATTCATACACTCACACTGCATTCATACACTCACACTGCATTCATACTCACACTGCATTCATACACACACACTGCATTCATACACACACACTGCATTCATACACACACTACACTCATACACACACTGCACTCATACACACACGGTGCACTCATACACACACTGCATTCATACACTCACACTGCATTCATACACACACACTGCATTCATACACACACACTGCATTCATACACACACACTGCATTCATAATACACACACTGTAAATAAATATTCAATTAATATATTTTTTTTAGGATCTAATTTTATTTAGAAATTTACCAGTAGCTGCTGCATTTCTCACCCTAGTCTTATACTCGAGTCAATAAGTTTTCCCTGTTTTTTTGGGTAAAATTATATAACATATATATATATTATATATATATGTTCTTTTAATTTTTTGAAATCACACATAGTTTAAGTAGCTGGTGGCCAATCCTTTTGTGACTACACTATTAATGAAATGCTTCCTTTTCTTATTGATAAATTACAGAAATCCACTTAAGGGTGTATTAACCCAATCCCCATTACTAAACTGTACAATCATTGCAATTTAGAAAACATTTTATTGAATGTATGTTTCAAGTTATATATTACATCTACTTTAAGGTCAGAAATTTGCTGAACCATGGCAAAATGCTAACATCGCACACAAGTGCAAATGTTGTTGAGTGATTCAATGTCATTCTCTCTGCAAGGGATATGGTAATTTTCCTGCTAAAATGACTTGGTAAGTTGAAACGGGTGACAATATTTTGGAAACACTGATATACTTGTTATGTTGCTAGGTCTGTGTAGGTGGATTCACAGTCTTTCAAAATAATGGACTTTTCTTTGCTGAACTCAATATGAAAACATAATAATACCCCTGGAAAGCATGCAATTTAAAGTCATATAATTATGCCAATAGAACAAGTTAACAAAATATGAATTTCAATAATGGTGAGTGGGAGATAAATGATTTGTCAATTTAATTTGCTAACAGAAATACTTAAACCAAAAAGGCCAGGACCAGATTAAGAGCACAATGGGCCTGGTGCTGACAATTATGAGGGGCCTAAGTTCAGAATCTTATCGACCAAAAACACTAAAACAGTCATACCTCTCAAGCATTATGTGTCTGGTGGCGATGTTGCCGGAAGGAAAACTCATATGAAGCAGCTATAAAAAAAAACCTCAGATTCTCTTAAAATATGATAATCTCTCTCTAATGCATGCTTTCATCTTTCAAGTAAATCCATGTCCCCTAACAGTAGTGTCCAGTGAAGCAGGAAGTCAATGGGCCATGGAAAAAGGTGGGCCACTGACCCGGATCACGTAACCAGAACTTCCGAAAGGGACGAACATGCCCAAAAAGGAGGCGTGTCTGCCCAAAGAATTGGAAGGCTAGCCTGGCATGAATGCATATCAGACTGCCTGCCAATCATGCATGCTGGCAAACAGCATCCTGAGTTTGGCATAAATGTATCTAATGACTCGCTTGCTCCATGCTTTGGAGTGTCCCCTAGCACTCACATATCCACTTGTCTCTTCACCTTCTTACTAGCAGGCAGAAGCTCATGGTATACAGTCTGAGACAGAGAAAATGTGGATGTAGTGAGTGTAGAAGAAAAGGAAAATGCCACAGTGTTAGAGAGACCAAAGTCAGCATTACCTTAACTCATTTCATTGTCAGCCAGTACACACAAGTTTTGTTCCCATACATCCCTCTTAAGTTTCCATACTTAATCAACAGTATGTGAAGAGTAGTTAGGGTTGGCACCTTTCTTGGAAAAAAATACAGGCCTTGCTAATTTGCATAACTAATTATGTATGCATGACATCACATGATGTAAATCACAAGAAGTGACACAAGAGAAAATTATTTAAAATCATCAAAAAACTACTTACAGTTTGATTCTGCTGTATAGATGGATTGCTCCCAGTGTCTCCCAGTGCCCTATGTCACCCAGTGTCCCCATGTCACCCAGTGTCTGTGTCCCCATGTCTCCCAGTGTCCCAATGACACTAGGAGTCTATGTATCACAGTGTCCCTATGTTCAGTGTCCCAGTGTCCCCATGTCTCTGTGTCCCCATGTTGCCCAGTGTCCCCATTTCACTCAGTGTCCCCTAGTGTCTGTGTCCCCATATCTCACAGTGTCCCTATGTCACTAGGGGACACTGAGAGACATGGGGACACTGAGACACTTGGGGACACTGGGAGACATGGGGACACTGAGATACTAGGTACACTGGGAGACATGGGCACACAGACACTAGGGACACAGGGAGACGTGCACACAGACACTAGGGACACTGGGAGACATGGGAACACTAAGATTCTAGGGATACTGAGTCACTGGGAGACATGGGGACACTGAGACACCAGGGACACTGGCTGGGAGGCAGGGGGGCACAGACACTTGGGGACATTTTATCCCTAGTGTCTCAGTGTCCCCATGTCTCCCAGTGTTCCCAAGTGTCTCAGTGTCCCCATGTCTGTGTCCCCATGTATGTCTGTTCCCCATGTCTCAGTGTTCCCAGGTCTCTGTGTCCCCTAGTGATTAAGTGTCCCATGTGTGTCTGTGTCCCCATGTCTCCAAGTGTCTCAGCGTCCCCATAGGTCTCCCTGTGTCCCCATGTCTCACAGTGTCCCCTAGTGTCTCAGTGTCCCCATGTCTCCCTGCAGCCTTTACCCCATCCCTCACTTCCCTGAGCTGTAGGCTGTCTCTGGAGGCTGGAAACTGCTGTCTGGACTCTCTGTGCTGTGTAGCTGCTCCCCTGCGGATCAGTGAGTAAAGAAATGCTGGTATATGCTGTAACTTCCTATCCCTGCCTCTCTCCACACACACAGCAACCTCTACTGGCCAGTGATGATTGCAGAGTAATCTAAGTTTATACTGAGAAAAATACCGGAATTTGTATTGTCGGTATGACTGAACTATCTGCACCAGCCAGGCAGCTTCAAATAAATACTGGCCAGGTGGCAACCCTAAGAGTAGTGTGTAAAAATTTTTTACAATTTTACAAAGAATTTTAAAAAGTAATTTTTTTTTTTAAACCAATGGGCCTATTCCGTGGGCCTGGGCCTGAAGCTGTAGCTCCATCCGCCCCTATGTTAATCCGGCCCTGACAAAGGCCAACACAATAACATTTTTGGGAAATAATGTATACCTAATAGTACTTTTATAAAGCCATTGCTCTATAAATAAAATGCTTATTCTGCTGACTTGAAATATAAATTTCTAGTTTTTTTTTTTTTTATGTAAAATACTGTTACACCAGATATGAGTTGCAGTGGTGTGACAATGTGCCCTGGCAGGCCCTGGAATGCACACGCGTGAAGGAAACTGACTGCTATTATTTCACAGTCAAAAAAGTTAGTTTTTTTTAAATGTACACTACTGTTACACCAGATATGAGTTGCACCGGTGTGACACTGTGCCCTGTCAGGCCCTGAAACGCACACGTGTGAAGGAAACTGACTGCTATTATTTCACAGTCAAATTTCTATTTTTTATTTTTTTATGTACACTACTGTTACACCAGATATGAGTTGCACTGGTGTGACACTGTGCCCTGGCAGGCCCTGAAACGCACATGTGTGAAGGAAACTGACTGCTATTATATTACAGTCAAAACAGTTTTTTTTTTGTTTTAAATGCAAGCTATTGTGACACCAGATATGAGTGGTGGCACTGATCAAGTGGGCACAGTATACGCTGTGAGCCTGACACACACGCTAGCAGGCAGGCAACTGCAATTAGATTACACAGGAAAAAAAAGCAGACTGATGTTCTAGCCCTATAAAGGGCTTTTTGGGGTGCTGTCCTTACAGCAGAGATCAGATGAGTCCTTCAACACTAGCCTAGCTATCAATTTCCTATTAAATCAGCAGCAGCTACACTGTCCCTCCTCTCACTAAGAATGCAGCTTCCGGGGGGGCAGGGCCTGGCCAGCATGGCGGACGGACGTGCATGAAGTGAGCTCCCTGCATACAGCCTGCAAAGTGAGACCCACAGAGGGAATAATACCTTTGGAGGTTGCTCACTGAACACTTACCTGTTCCTGAACACCTACCTGTTCCTGAACACCAAGGAGCTTACCGATCAAGTTTGCAGCAGCCTATGACTACGCACTGTCCTGCGGCCTATCTGCTCTGGGGGTTCTGTGGCAGGGAGAAGCGGCCGATCTCCCGACCTGGAGCTCTCATCGTGTCTGCACCTCATATCTACAGCCCCGTTTCCCCCCCCTCTGGACCGGTGGGGGTTATCCCGGTCCCCACCAGGGAAAGGCTAAAGTAACCCACAAGGCTAAATGGCCACTACTCACCCTGACAAAATGAGCCATCCTGTCCCAGCTAAGATGGCCGCCACTCCGACAGAGCACTTAAGCCCACACTGGGAAGCTAAGTTCCATGCAGCCTTTGATGCTCTCTGTGCAGCCATCTGGAATTGGATTGAATCACGGCAGAGGGCTTTGCTACTCACCTCACCTAGCATGGAAGAGATCTCCAGAGGTGCCCCAGCATTGTGCCTTTCAGAACAGAGAGCCAGGGGGAATGGCACGCCAACCAGCCACCCACGACTGAACAGGACCGATCCCAGAACCTCACAGGTTACTTATACTGAAGCTGGAGGGCTGGGGGGCGACCAGGCATCTTCTTCCACAGTGGACTGGGCTCGGGGAGCAAGGGTGCTGATGCGCCGACCTGCTGACCCTCGTGGTCTGAGCGATCCTCTGGTGCACCCGGCAGGCGGTGGAAGCACTACTAAGCGGCACATGGATGCGAGTAGACGACCACTCTCTGAAGCATGTCAGAGGAATTGGCTAAAACATCTCTGCTGCTGAGAATCTAAAATGCCCTTGTTATGAGGTGTAGTCAGTTGTCTAGCATTTAACAGCACTCACTAAGAGGTTATTTAGTCTACTTATTTCTAGTTTTGATATTCTGATTCACACATGTTGATCTATAACTGGTGGTGTTAATCCCCTTACCCCTCTTCAGTTCAAGCATGTGTATTCAAACTTACGAACACTCTCAACATGACTGACGATTTCCCGATGCCATGCTTTTCACTTATATTAAGACAAGTTTACCTAGCATGATTGGTTTATATTTAAAAAATGTGCAGTTCCTCTTGACATTTTGTTTCATAACTCTAAGTCTGTATTCCAACGTTTTGCATTGCACCATATGTCATTGTCACTACGTGTATGTTCACTGCACTTCAAAAATAAAGAATTAAAAAAAAAAAATGCAGCTTCCGAATGAATCTAAAATGGATGCTGTCCAGGAGAGGGGAGGGTCTGGGAGGGAGGGTCTGCTGCTGATTGGCTGGAATGTGTCTGCTGACTGTGAGGAACAGGGTCAAAGTTTACTCAATGATGACGGATAGGGGGCGGACCGAACATCGCATATGTTCGCCCGCTGTGGCGAACGCGAACAAGCTATGTTCGCCAGGAACTATTCGCCAGCAAACGTTTCGGGACATCTCTATTGGTTAACTGAATTCAGCCAACTTTGGAAAACACCAAGACAATGGTATAGATTAGGAAGCAGTATAGTGTATATAGTGTGGAAGCCCTGTGTTGACTCATCCTGTATACAGTAAGTAATACACTGCCTCTGGATTTTAGACCTTATGCCTATGTGTATAATTTATTGAGTAGACACTCGCAACATGACATTAACTAATTAAGCACCAGCACACACTTTGGGATATAACACTTGAGTGTTATAGTCGACAGAAAGATAAACTGATAACCTAGTTAAGTCATGAATTACACATCTCCATTACAGCCAAGCACCTGACCATCCATAGTACAGGTATGTGCGCCATCTGGAATTGGATTGAATCACGGCAGAGGGCTTTGCTACTCACCTCACCTAGCATGGAAGAGATCTCCAGAGGTGCCCCAGCATTGTGCCTTTCAGAACAGAGAGCCAGGGGGAATGGCACGCCAACTAGCCACCCACGACTGAACAGGACCGATTCCAGAACCTCACAGGTTACTTATACTGAAGCTGGAGGGCTGGGGGGCGACCAGGCATCTTCTTCCACAGTGGACTGGGCTCGGGGAGCAAGGGTGCTGATGCGCCGACCTGCTGACCCTCGTGGTCTGAGCGATCCTCTGGTGCACCCGGCAGGCGGTGGAAGCACTACTAAGCGGCACATGGATGCGAGTAGACGACCACTCTCTGAAGCATGTCAGAGGAATTGGCTAAAACATCTCTGCTGCTGAGAATCTAAAATGCCCTTGTTATGAGGTGTAGTCAGTTGTCTAGCATTTAACAGCACTCACTAAGAGGTTATTTAGTCTACTTATTTCTAGTTTTGATATTCTGATTCACACATGTTGATCTATAACTGGTGGTGTTAATCCCCTTACCCCTCTTCAGTTCAAGCATGTGTATTCAAACTTACGTACACTCTCAACATCACTGACGATTTCCCGATGCCATGCTTTTCACTTATATTAAGACAAGTTTACCTAGCATGATTGTTTTATATTTAAAAAATGTGCAGTTCCTCTTGACATTTTGTTTCATAACTCTAAGTCTGTATTCCAACGTTTTGCATTGCACCATATGTCATTGTCACTACGTGTATGTTCACTGCACTTCAAAAATAAAGAATAAAAAAAAATAAAAAAATGCAGCTTTACGAATTAATCTAAAATGGATGCTGTCCAGGAGATGGGAGGGTCTGCTGCTGATTGGCTGGAATGTGTCTGCTGACTGTGAGGAACAGGGTCAAAGTTTACTCAATGATGACGAATAGGGGCGGACCGAACATCGCATATGTTCGCCCGCTGTGGCGAACGCGAACAAGCTATGTTCGCCAGGAACTATTCGCCAGCAAACGTTTCGGGACATCTCTATTGGTTAACTGAATTCAGCCAACTTTGGAAAACACCAAGACAATGGTATAGATTAGGAAGCAGTATAGTGTATATAGTGTGGAAGCCCTGTGTTGACTCATCCTGTATACAGTAAGTAATACACTGCCTCTGGATTTTAGACCTTATGCCTATGTGTATAATTTATTGAGTAGACACTCGCAACATTACATTAACTAATTAAGCACCAGCACACACTTTGGGATATAACACTTGAGTGTTATAGTCGACAGAAAGATAAACTGATAACCTAGTTAAGTCATGAATTACACATCTCCATTACAGCCAAGCACCTGACCATCCATAGTACAGGTATGTGCGTTATGACGTAACAGCTGTACTTGCACATATAACAAATCTCCAGGCAAGATACACATCTATAGAAGACAGTGTTTAACCACTTAAGGATTCCCTTTTATTCCAGAAGTTGTGTCTTTAAGGGGTTAAAGCAATTTGAGATGAGTCGAGTACCACTGATTTAGTTCTTTAAACAAATAAAAGAGTATGTTTCTGGCATTGCACAAGACTTTCATGAGGATGAAGTGGAATATATAAAATATAGAACAAATGTACTTCAGTTAAAGTAATTGTACAAGACTCATTGATCAATTATATACATTGATTTTTTACTATTAAAATATGTCAGTGTGTGCGCGCAGAGTTGTTAAGGATTTTACTTTTATTGTGCCCATTACCCAGCTGATGCATTGCACCAAAATAAAAAATAAAAAAAGAACTGTATGTATTTGCCATTATTATGCTGTTGTAAAAATAAAAACAAGTAAATAAAGGCACTAACATATAAATATAAATACAATATCTTTCACATACAGCTGCACCTTACAGCTTTTTGTAGAAAAGCTCAAAAATCACTTTAATAAAAAAAAGGTGTGCTAGGCCTTTAAGACCAAGATCAAATTATTGTGCCACACTGATTAATTGCTGTGCTAAATAATTATACAAAGTACAAAGTGACATTTGCAAATCAAACATAAAATATGTACATTCAATAATACCAACAAAGCGCCTGTGCAAATACTACAAATAGTGTTAAGTGGAAAGTGGAAAACACTGTATTTATATAGAGTTCCTCTCAGTAAAGTGCCCAAATATTTCAGTAAATTTAACATATATAAAAAAGAAAAAATACAATAGAGTAGTCCTGATAAAATAAACGTGGATAATATGTAAACCGGGAGAGAGAACTCACAAACATAGAGCAGTGGAGCATGTGCTAACTGTATTCACTCTGAAGAATTGTGATGAGACTAGAAGCTGTAGATACATTTTTTATTCACAGTTAAAGAGACACTATAGTCACCAGAACAACTACAGCTTAATGTAGTTGTTATGGTGAGTATAATCATTGTCTTCAGACATTTTCATGTAAACACTGTCTTTTCATAGAAAAGGCAGCGTTTACATTGCCCCCTAGGGACACCTCCATATGGCTACTCTTCAGATGGCCACTGGAGGTGCTTTCTGGGGCAGTGCTGCAGAGTAGACAGCACTGCCGTTCAGCGTCTCCACACTTTGCAAGAAGATGCTGAATTTTTCTCATAGAGATGCATTGATTCAATTCATCTCTATGAGGAGGTGCTGATTGGCCAAAATTGTGTTTGGCCCCGCCCCCATTCTACCTCCTTGTCAATTTAAGCCAGTCCAATGGAATTTCCTTATGGGAAGTCTGATGATGTCACCAAAGAGGTGGATCGGGATGGGGCCAGCATTGGCAGACCCGCGCAGCGCTGGAAGTAAGGTGAGTTTTAAAATTTTCGATGAGGGAGAAAGGGGGGCAAGCCACCTAAATAGTGTATTAAACACTATAGTGTCAGGAATACATGTTTGTGTTCCTGACCCTACAGTGCTACTTTAAAAATACTGCTGCAAGTCTTGGATAACCTTCTCCTGAGTTTAAAGCTGCATAAAGTGTCATAGACACTGGCCAAAATTGGTGTTCAAATTATTTTTTTGCATTTTTCACACACAAACAAATATTAACACCAACGTTGCCCAGTGTTTGTGACCAAGTGGCTACTAAAAAAGACTGGACATACCCCATTTGCAATACCTTTGGTTGTCTACTATTGCAAATGGTATGCCATCATGGGGGTAATTCTCAGTCCTGGGCTACCATATAGTCTCAAAGGCAAAGTAACCAATCTGACGAATTTCAAGGTGAAAAAAACTGAAAAATATAACATGCTATATTTGACCCTGTAACTTCCCAAAACACCATAAAACCTGTATATAGGGGGTAATGTTTTTGATGATTACAAACGTGTATTTTATTGCAGTAAAAGCAAACCGTATTATAACATTCACAGAATAAAATTATATATAATAAGTGTTGGGTGCACTTAATATGAAAGAGGTGAATTAGGGTTGAACAGACATATTGTAACCCTATGGAACAAGCGCAGCTTAGTGGAATAGGGACTTGACAGAGCTAGGAGGCGGGCATAGGGGGAAGGCGCCATGTAGGAGTGGAGTGAGAGTGTAAAAGGGGGTTGGCCCAGTATAAATAGGCAGCCATTTTAGTGACCAGCACTTTCAATCTGCTTACCTGGCTTAAGTTGTGTGCAATTTCAGCCTGCTGCTTGGGCAGGTAGGTTTTTCTACTTTCTTTTGTTACAGGTTAAAGGCCCAGAGGATGGATCCAGTGGAGCAGCTTCTGGCTGAGGTGAGAGCGGCAGCGCGGGACCGTGGAGCAGCATGGGTGCAGGAGCACCTTGGACCAGCCCTGGTGGGAATCCAGAATGGCGGCGGAACCGGCTGCCCGGCGCGGAGGAGGAGACCACCACAGAGGCTTAGCCCAGGCGGGGATGACAGGCCCTCTGGCGGAAACGGTGCGATAGTGGCAGATCAGAGCTTCGAGAGCGGAGGCCCGCGCACAGGACGTGGGAGCACACGGCCGCATGGCCAGGCAGAAGGCAGTGCGGCTCCCCAGACGGGGGAAGCCGGGCAAAGCACGGGCTGTGCTGCAACTGACATGGAAAGAGCCCAGGGCTGATGGTCACGGGGCAAGCAGGCAAGTGACCGTGGGGGATGTGGGGTAGCTGGTCCCCCTGGGGTGGGGTTGATGCAGCTCAAGGGGACCCCGGGGCCTTCAGGGACTTTGCAGTGGGACCCTCCTCTACTAGGGGTGTCACTAGGACTGGGCTGGGACCCTTTGGTAGTTGCGCAGGGTACCAGGCTGGTGGCCTAGAGGGTGGTCAGAAGCCTTAGGAGTATGACTGGATTGGCACGGCATGGACGTCGCTTGATGACATCACAGCCTGGTGGTGCTGGGCTAGGGCAGCGCACAGGGGGGTTGATGCTAGTAACAAGGGGACGCAAGAACAGGGTCACTCACTAGCATAGTCTAGGCCCCCTCTAGGCATCTCCAGTAGCGCAGAGGCGCAGTCAGCCACACAGCGCAGGAATAGGCGCACAGCGCAGGGCGTGGAGGCATTGCCTGGCGCGCCCTGAGGTAGACAGCCCGTGGTTGGTAGGCAGCGGTGCCCCATGTGAGTCCTGCTCGAGGTCTGGATGCTTGAGGTCTGGATCTCCTTCGCAGCGATCAAGGCATCGGGTGGATTCCCCGGTTGGTGGAGTGTATGCACGAGTGGTCAGCCCTGGCCTGGTCGGAGCCCTTAACGCAGACCAGGGGCCAGCATCGACTAAGGGCTTGGTTGGTGAGTTGGACACTGCACAGCACTCACACAGTTTTATTGAATCGCTACAATCTTTAATTGACTCCTGGGGCCAGTGTGGGTCTACAAAGGGGAGGTAGCTAGGGTGTGGGCCCTGGGTTCAGGTGTGTCGTGTGCGTGGAGCTGCGGCGGGCGTTCCGAGTAGGGTGCTGGGGCGATGGCAGCAGCATGGGTAGAGGTGGTGGCTGAAACATCAGCGGTAACTTTGGACTTGAGTATTGAGAGGGCCGAACTGTCCGGCGGCATTCCTGATGCAGCACGGCAGCATGCGTACCTATCCTTTGCAGGCCCGTTGGGGGAGCATTTGAAGCTGGAGGTGAAGGAGGAAATATATAAAGGTGAGTTCTGCGAAATCGGGCTGCGGAGGAGCCCATGGTCTCAATAGATGCTTTAAGTGAGGTAAGTCTGGAGCGTCCATCTGCGTGGGCTATGGAGGGGCTGTTTCCGTTGCCATGGGAGCAACGCCGGTGAAGCTTGACGTAATGCTTGAATGGTTAAGCCAATACGGTAACAAGGCAAATGCAACGCTGTTGCACACAGGCTTCGGGGAGGGGTTTTATATCCCTTTTCAAGGGTCGAATAGTGTGCATAACTTAAAGTTGTTTTTTGAATTCCCAGAGGTAGTGCGGGAGAAATTGGGTAAGGAAGTGCAGTTGGGCAGGATGGCGGGCCCGTTCACGGCCCTTCCCTTGCCCAATTTGCGGATTTCCCCGCTGGGGGTCGTCCCTAAGAAGGAAGCAGGGAAGTTTTGTTTGAGTCACCACCTCTCCTATCCGAAAGGGGAGTCGGTGAATGACGAATGACGGTATCGATGGGGACCTGTGCTCCGTCTCCTATGCATCATTTGACCATGCGGTCAGGGACATTTTAGCCGCGAGGCAAACAAGGCATTTGCCTTGGGCGGCATTTTCCAGGGGGCGGCAAAAAAGCCGCCTCCGAATGCCCAGGGCAGATGTCTTGTTAGCCTTGCGGCTAAAACGTCCCTGACCGCTTGGTCGTGGATGGAACAGGATATTAACCAGCTATGGGACTAGGTCCCTGGGGTTTTGGTCGTCTGGTCCGAAAAGGTCGCCTGACTTCAGTGGCATCATGCCAGGGATATGGCTGCTATCGAGCGCTGCCAGGTAAAGTGAATAGCCTGATGGCCAGTTTTATTAGAAAAGTCGGGGGGTGGTGGTAATTTCGCACAGAGAGCTTGAGGACAGGTTGCCTGGTTATTTTAGGCAGGACGTGGTCCACCTCACGTACGCGGGGTGGGATCTCTTCAATCTGAGGTTCCAGGAAGGATTAGAAAAGTTGGTGGGTGTGATTTGGCACAGAGAGCTTGAGGACAGGTTGCCTGGTTATTTTAGGCAGGACGTGATCCACCTCACGTACGTGGGGTGGGATCTCTTCAATCTGAGGTTCCAGGAAGGATTAGAAAAGTTGGTGGGAGGTGGGGGTGATTTGGCACAGAGAGCTTGAGGACAGGTTGCCTGGGTATTTTAGGCAGGACGTGGTCCACCTCATGGACGTGGGGTGGGATCTCTTCAATCTGGGGTTCCAGGAAGGATTATGCCTTATTTCTGAGTGGTGGCAGAGCTCAGACAGCTTAAGTGGTCAAGGTCTGAGCTTGTGAGAAGCTAGAGAGAGAAAGGTTAGGGGACAAACAGGCTCTGGGGTAGTGTAAATAGGGCAGTTAGGCTGCTGATGAAGAGCTTGGTTAAACGGTTCATTATGAACCTTGGTAGGTTTCGAGCTTAGTGGTGACTCAGAACCTGGTGTTTGGAAGGGGTATCCGGGTATGCCCTTACCATGATTATTCCCCCTGCCCATATGGCAACTATGCACCTGTCAAGTCAAATTCCAGATTTTATTTACGTTTTGTTTTGATAACAATGTGTACATTTGGCTCAGAATGAAAATTACACATCCAATTGTGCTTCAATTAAAGTGCAATTACAGATTTTTGTGTATGTGCTAAAAGCTAATTATAGTGATTATTGTGCTAATACACTATAAATATAAAAATGTATAAAATATTATACTTGCACAAATGTAGAATTCAACATGAAAGAGAAAACATAAAAAAAGATAGCGTCATATTGTTTAGACACCAATAATATTTAGAGAACCAGATATGTATATCACACTCACAAACAAGGAGCAGGTAATAACTGCTCAGGCTATATGCGCATTGAATATATATCCAGCCTTGTATACAGTAAAACGATGGACAGCCGAAATCCAATTTAACAAACTTTATTCTTTAAAATCAATAATACACTACTCAGTATACTGAATTTGCTAAGCATCCTCAGTAATACTGGTAGCCGGCACTCCTGGGTTCCTGGGCTGTAGCGTTCGTACCGGTGGGCGGAGTTCTATGACGTCTTTCATGTGGCGCAATAGCATGCTTACGTAATTACGCACCGGTGTGATGACGCATTTTGCTAACTCCTGGCTTCCTCAGATCATGTCCTTCGGTTTGTGTCCATCAGTATTTAAAAACGCCCTGTCAGCATATCTCAGTCTATAAGTCCGAATTCCAAAGCATATAATTAGTCAAGGAGTTAAAACCATTGTGGCGAAACCGACCTCGCCACGTGTCCTTGGAGGGGGCTGCTTGCCCGCCTCTTGCCTTTGGACTATGGACCAGACTTTATGTGAATGTGTTAACCCAGATAGCTATACCATGGAGCCTATTCATATAATGAAAGACTATGGGAAAGACTTTAGCTCCATGGCAATTGTATTGTGTGAATAGGATCTGCGCGCTATTCGGTAGTTTTATGCGCTCAGATCCCAGCTATCTGGGGATATGTGAAATGTCTGTGTGTTATGGATAAAAAGTAACTTTCTGTATTTTAAAGTGTTTTATGTCTTTCTGTAACCATGTGGTTAATGGAGTCTGTCTCTGTGCTGGAGATAATTGGATTACTTCTCCAGCACAGAGAAGGCTCTGTAAAAACCGGTCTGAGCTGGAAAGCTAGGGGTTTTAAAAGATACTTTTCTAACTTTTGAACCCCTGGTCTGATCCATGCCATTTTTTAATATGTTGTTCCCCCGAATGGATTGATTGTGGATATGTATTTTTATGTGAATGTGATGTATGGTTTTAGATTTATGAAAGTTGTGTAAAAAGTATATTTTAAACTGTATGCATAATGGGATTATGTGTCACACTAAGGGGAGGGGATGTGTGGGTTGCACCCGTGACACTATTGGTCATTTTATGCCTCCCCCTGGGTGTGGCCTGTATGTGTGAGATGGAAATAAAAGCCAGGCTGGATGAGCCAGTCCAGAGTTCCTGTTTTACCCTCAAAGTGAAGTGTCGTCTCATTATTGGGGGAAGGATTTATTGCATGCTGTTCCAGTTTGACTGCTAGGAGTGCAAACCTATTCGTATGGTTCCTATTCAACTGTCTACAGCATTCAGAGGCTTGAGAGGATTCATATGCTTCTCTGATTCGGTAATTGTGGTGTCGGCTAGAGTGCTTAGAGGCCTCAGGAAGCGCTAGGAGCATCCTTTAACGGAGGTACTCAGTCGGGGTGCCAGGTGATCCGTTACAACCATTTATGCACAAATTAGTCCCGTAATCAGGGTATATCCCTTTCTTAAAATAAACAGGGAATGATTAGTTAAAAACCATAAAACCAAACACAATAAATTACATAAAACAGAAGGTAGGTTTAATTTCATTATCTTCTATATATTTCTCTAGGTCAAGGTAGAACACATTATTTTTTAGTATATTGGCTAGTTAGGCTAATACCTCAGCTATTATCACTTAACCTATTTAAAAAATGTTTCTAATAATTCTACAGACTCATCCCAAATAAAAATAAGGTCATCTATATATCTGCGGTAGGGGACCAGGTTTGCCTGCCATTCAGGGCTATCATATATCAATATATTTTCCCACCCTGACGTAAATACATTTGCATAGCTGGGGGCAAACCTGGCTCCCTTCACAGAACCTTGTACTTGTAGTTAAAATTGGGAATTAAAAACAAAATAATTATTCGTTAAAATCCAATTCTGACCAAACCCACTATTTAATTTGCAGAAATGCAGCCAAACATGTAAGAAACATCTACCACGCTTTTATGTTGCCTGCATAACCTCATTTTGCACCACTTTTTATTTTCCACAGCCAATGAAAAAGTATTTTTGCCAAAGCCAAATATTTCATTTGGGCTAATCAGTTCAGAGACCCTGCTTCCATTTTTCTGCATCTTAGTTGCAGTGTTTCTGTGCATAGTTAAGTTTATTGGCTTGTTTCCATGTTGGAAATATGTCCTTCTAACTGCAAGTCTTCTATGAAGACCTCTTCCGCTAAATCTTCTCTGGACAGTAGATGGGTCTACTGCATCCCACTAGTTTTTGTCACTTCTGAGTGGATAGCACTGCTATACATTTTCAGATTGATGACCATTAGCACCTCTTTGGTATAATTGATTAGTCTTGCACTTGATTTTGTTTACCCTAGAAGAATTTATGCTTTTTTGAAGGCAAAGGGTGGTCACAGTGAATATTAATTTTATTCAGGAATTTCTTCTATTCATCCACTTTGCATCTTGTTAACTGCTAAAAATAAACTATTAAGATTTTTTCTATTTTTGAAAGTATTCTTACTTTTTTTTAACACCTGCCTATAACATTTGCACAGTAATGCACATCTTAAATAAAGTGCACATACATATAATATACAATCATATGTGATAGATAAGATTTCACAAGGTTTAATTTCTGCTTCCTTTATCCTAATTTATTCTTCTCTATCAACAGTGTCTGTAGACTTTGATTAATTTATATAATGTTGGAATACACAACAAATACATTACAATAAATTTGGCTTTCATCCTTTCACAGATAATAAAATTGGATTTGCATGGACAATATTGCTAATTTCTTTTTCAAATATTTTTATTGAATTTTTTTACAATTACAAAACACTATCAGAAACAATTAGTAGAATACAATATATCTATAAAAATTAATATTAAAAAAAGTTAATATAATAAAAGAAAATAATCTATTAAGCAATATTGACAATATAAAAACAAAAAAACTAAAAAAAATAGAGAAGAAAAAGGGAAGGTAGGGTATATATAACAATTGATCTTAATATTAATAATTAAGATATTCATGTATCATATCTTATTAAAAAAAAAAAAGCAATACATAACAGAAATATGTTAAACGTCAAAAAGAAAATAAATGTTTGTTCTGTATTGGAACCTATATTAATTAATGAGTGCATTGTTGATAAACTACATCCAGAAGGGATGAGAAAGTAGGTGTACTCTATCAAATGCATATGCTTTGTTTTAGCCAGTTCCTTCTTGGTATTATGTATGTATAATGTCATATTTTCATTACGCTAGCATTTTTAAAATCTGTATTTGCACAAATTCCAGAAGACTTATTTATTTATTAATTTATTTATAAAATATTTTACCAGGAAAGATACATTGACAATTGTCTCGTTTTCAAGTATGTCTTGGGTTCCCAAACTTATCACAAATATCCATGATCAAGAAACTTTTATATTCATTATCAGGATACGTTTTACCTATAGTTTTGTTTTTTCTCGCTGACTATTTACTATAAAAATACTATTTACAGTTCTACTCTATTTTTTTTAGATCATTGAAAAACAATAAATACCATATGCTTGCTATCTGTAGTGAAATTCCGATACTTCAAGTGATTATTGTCAGGATCGGGACAGGGATCCAACACGCAGAGTACAAACAGTAGAAAGGTACGTATACCGGGCCTTAGAATGGCCGGACTAACGTACATAGAGTAACAGAGAATAGTCAGAGACAAGCCGAGGTCGAGGGAACGAGAAGACAGGTAAGCGAGAGACAAGCCGGGTCAGAGGGATAACAGAGAAAAGCAGAATAGTACAACAAGCCGGGTCAAAACCAAAGAGAATACAAGAATACAAGAGCACTGAGTGACTAGACAAGCTAGAACCACGACAGGGCAATGAGCTGACGAGTGAAGCAAGCTTAAATACCCTGAGTCCGGAGAGTAGACACGCCTCAGCTGAGCGCTGATAGGATAAAGCCAATAGAGTGGCAGGTCGCTCGGGATAGCGTCAAGAAGTCACGTATCGAGCGTCATGTTAGAAAAGGAAGCGGATCCCTTGCGGCCAGCGTTAGAATGACTGGATGGACCGGGGGGAACGGGAGATATGGCGTGTCTAGACGGATAAACAACTAAGTCTCTACCCCTCTCAAAGGTAGAGACCTCAGGTACCCTGACAGTACCTCCCCTCTCAGATACGCCCACCGGGCGGAAGGAACCGGGACGAGATGGGAAGCGGGAGTGAAACGCCCTGCGGAGACGAGGAGCATGGACGTCCTCCTGAGGTACCCAACTCCTCTCCTCAGGACCATATCCCTTCCAATTGACCAGATACTGTAATTTACCCCGGGACAATCGGGAATTGATAATGGAGTTGACCTCGTACTCCTCCTGACCGTCCACCTGAACAGAACGAGGTGAGGAAACCGCAGAGGAGAATCTGTTGCAAATCAGTGGTTTCAGCAACGACACATGAAAGGAGTTGGGAATGCGTAAGGCCGACGGCAGAGCTAGGCGATACGCAACCGGGTTGATACGAGACAAAACCCTGTAAGGACCTATGTACCGAGGCGCAAATTTCATAGAGGGAACTTTTAAACGAATGTTCTTAGTACTCAGCCATACTTTATCCCCAGGGACAAAAACTGGAGCCGCCCTTCTGTGTTTATCAGCGTGTTTTTTGAACAACATAGAATTATGCAGGAGAATCTGACGAGTCTGATCCCACAACTTCTTCAGATTGGCGACATGATCATCAACCGACGGTACTCCTTGGGAAGAAGAGACCGAAGGAAAAATGGAGGGATGAAAGCCATAGTTCATGAAGAAGGGGCTGGAACGAGTAGAATCACAAACGAGATTATTGTGTGCGAACTCTGCCCAAGGAATCAAACCGACCCAATCATCCTGGTGTTCGGAAACAAAGCAGCGCAGATATTGTTCAATCTTTTGATTAGTACGCTCAGCGGCTCCGTTAGACTGAGGGTGATATGCAGAGGGAAAGTTCAATTTGATGCCTAATTGAGAACAGAAGGATCTCCAGAATCGTGAGACAAATTGAGAGCCTCTATCAGAAACGATTTCAGAAGGTATCCCATGTAAGCGAAAAACTTCTCTCGCAAAAATCTCCGCCAATTCAGGAGACGAGGGGAGTTTAGGCAACGGTACAAAATGAGCCATCTTAGTGAATCTATCCACCACCGTGAGAATAACAGTCTGTCTCTTAGAGGCAGGTAAATCCACAATAAAGTCCATGGCCAAACAGGACCATGGTTTCTCAGGAATGTCCAAGGGGAGCAACAAACCACAGGGAGATGCGTGAGGCTGTTTAGTCCTGGTACAAATCTCGCAAGCCCCGACGAACTCCTTAATATCCTTTCGTAAGGAAGGCCACCAGAAATCTTTGGAGATCAGGGAATAAGTCTTGCGAATGCCAGGATGACCAGCCACCTTGCTTTCGTGGAAACACTGTAAGAGCTCCAGTTGGAGTTCAGGAGGAACAAATTTTCTTCCCTCAGGAGTCTGTCCAGGTGCCAGATGCTGTAAGTTCAAGATCTGAGCAAGCAGCGGAGAATGGATTTTGAGACTTGTGTTAGCAATAATGTTGCATTGGGGTACAATAGAGGACAGAACCGGTTCAGAAGAAGCCAAAGGTTCATATTGGCGAGATAGAGCATCGGCTTTAGAATTCTTTGAACCAGGCCTATAAGTAAGAACGTAGTTGAAATGGGTGAGGAATAACGACCAACGAGCTTGCCTGGAAGACAATCGCTTGGCCTCTCCAATATAGGACAAGTTCTTGTGATCCGTTAAAATAGTAACGGGATGTAATGTCCCTTCCAATAAATGTCTCCATTCTTTTAAAGCTTTGATAACAGCTAGTAGTTCTCTGTCCCCAATGTCATATCTGCTCTCCGCACCAGACAATTTTTTAGAAAAAAATCCACATGGATGTAATGGTTTATCCACACCTAGCCTTTGGGATAGGATAGCACCTACGCCAGTCTCTGAGGCGTCTACCTCAAGTAGGAAAGGAAGAGTGGTATTAGGGTGAACCAAAATTGGGGCAGAAGCAAAACGCTCCTTGAGAGTTTTAAAAGCAAGGAGAGCTTCCGTAGACCAATTCTTAGTATCAGCCCCCTGTTTGGTCATATTGGTGATGGGCGCAATAATAGAAGAATAACCCTTAATAAAGCGCCTATAGTAATTGGAGAACCCAATAAATCTCTGAACGGCCTTGAGACCCTTGGGTAGAGGCCAATCCAGAATGGACTGGAGCTTATCCGGGTCCATCTTAAATCCCTCCCCAGAGATCACATAACCGAGGAAATTTACTTGGGATTGATCGAAACTACATTTCTCCAATTTGCAGTACAGCCCATGTTGAAGAAGTTTGTGCAAAACCCTTCTGACCTGATCGTGGTGAGTCTCAATCTCTCTAGAATGTATGAGTATATCGTCCAGGTATACAATAACACACTCCTGCTGAAATTCCCTAAGAACCTCATTAATCAGATCCTGGAATACAGCCGGTGCATTACATAGCCCAAAAGGCATAACAGTATATTCATAATGACCGTAGCGAGTATTGAACGCCGTCATCCACTCGTGTCCCTGCTGGACTCTCACCAAGTTATATGCCCCTCTGAGATCTAACTTGGTGAAGATGGTAGAACCCTTTAAACGATCAAAGAGTTCGGTAATCAAAGGAATGGGATAAGCATTCCTAATGGTTATCTTGTTCAAACCTCGATAGTCAATACAAGGCCTAAGTGAACCATCCTTCTTTTTAACAAAAAAAAATCCAGCCCCGGCAGGAGAGGAGGATCTCCTAATGAATCCCTTGTCTAAATTCTCGTGAATGTACTCCTCTAGAACTGAATTCTCTTTAGTAGATAACGGGTATACATGGCCCCTGGGAGGCATGGTACCCGGGAGTAGGTTAATCTTGCAATCAAAGGATCTGTGTGGAGGTAAAGTATCGGCTCTCTTTTTATCAAATACTGCCTTTAAATCCAGGTACTGAGGTGGTATTTGGGTCTCTGTAGGATTAGAGGAGTTAGCCGACGTGTTCGCCAGGCAAAGAGGAGAGACCTTCCGCAAACATTTCTCCTGACAACTCTGACCCCATGAAATTATCTCCCCTAACTCCCAATTAATGATAGGGTTGTGTCTCTTTAACCAGGAGTACCCCAGGACTATGGGAATAGAAGGAGAGGAAATGATCAAGAGGGATAGGTCTTCCTCATGCAAGATACCAATAGTTAAATTAACAGGTATGGTCTCACGGAAAATAACAGGCTCAAGTAAAGGTCTACCATCTATGGCCTCAACGGCCAGAGGTGTCTCCCTTAACTGGGATGGGATAGTATGCTTGTTAACAAAAACTTGATCGATAAAGATCTCAGCAGCTCCAGAATCAATCAAAGCCATAGTTTTTACTACTCCCTTCTCCCAAGTCAAAGAAACGGGTAGCAGAAGCCTGTGATCTTTATAATTGTGAACAGAGGACAAAATAGATACACCCAAGGCCTGTCCTCTAGAGAAACTTAGGTGCGAGCGTTTCCCGAACGATTGGGACAATTTAGGCGTAGATGACCTCTGTCTCCACAGTACATACATAAACCCTCCCTTCTCCTGTACTGTCTCTCCTCCTCTGTGAGGTGAGTATTACCTATCTGCATAGGCTCAGGAAAACGTGAGGTCTCGATCTCAGAATTTCGAAATGCAGGAGCTAGTTTAAAGGAGGGTCTACGAGTTCTATCTCGAGTGTTCTGCCTCTCTCTTAAGCGTTCATCAATGCGAGAGATAAAAGAAATTAGATCCTCCAAATTCTCAGGGAGCTCTCTAGTAGCGACCTCGTCAAGGATTACATCTGATAACCCATTTAAAAATACATCTATATAAGCCTGTTCGTTCCACTTTACCTCTGCCGCCAAGGACCTGAACTCTAGTGCATAATCCACAAGTGTTCGATTCTCCTGTCTAAGGCGCAACAGTAACCTAGCTGCATTGACCTTCCTACCAGGGGGGTCAAAAGTTCTTTTAAAAGCAGCTACAAAGGCATTATAGTTGTAGACTAACGGATTATCATTCTCCCATAAAGGATTAGCCCATCGCAGAGCCTTCTCAATGAGTAACGTAACAATAAATCCAACCTTCGCTCTATCTGTAGGATAGGAACGGGGTTGTAATTCGAAATGGATGCTGATCTGGTTCAAAAAGCCACGACACTTCTCAGGAGAACCGCCATAACGTACTGGTGGAGTAATACGAGAAGAAGCACCAACAGTAGCTACTTCTAGACCTGAACTTACAGGAGAGATCGAAGGAGTACGTGTCTCCTCTGGTGGGTTACTAGCACGAGACAATAGCGCCTGTAGTGCTAGGGCCATCTGATCCATCCTGTGTTCCATGGCGTCAAACCTGGGGTCGGAAGAACCAAGCTGACTGTTTGTACCTGCAGGATCCATTGGCCCTGTCGTAATGTCAGGATCGGGACAGGGATCCAACACGCAGAGTACAAACAGTAGAAAGGTACGTATACCGGGCCTTAGAATGGCCGGACTAACGTACATAGAGTAACAGAGAATAGTCAGAGACAAGCCGAGGTCGAGGGAACGAGAAGACAGGTAAGCGAGAGACAAGCCGGGTCAGAGGGATAACAGAGAAAAGCAGAATAGTACAACAAGCCGGGTCAAAACCAAAGAGAATACAAGAATACAAGAGCACTGAGTGACTAGACAAGCTAGAACCACGACAGGGCAATGAGCTGACGAGTGAAGCAAGCTTAAATACCCTGAGTCCGGAGAGTAGACACGCCTCAGCTGAGCGCTGATAGGATAAAGCCAATAGAGTGGCAGGTCGCTCGGGATAGCGTCAAGACGTCACGTATCGAGCGTCATGTTAGAAAAGGAAGCGGATCCCTTGCGGCCAGCGTTAGAATGACTGGATGGACCGGGGGGAACGGGAGATATGGCGTGTCTAGACGGATAAACAACTAAGTCTCTACCCCTCTCAAAGGTAGAGACCTCAGGTACCCTGACAATTATCTCCGCTGAAGTCCTCTCAGGTTGGAAGAAATGCTGCTGCAAGGATTATAGTCTACCTCCCCAAATTTTAGATGACACTTAGTGAAGGGAAGAACAACAACCTTTATTAAAAACATAACATCTATTTATACCCCAACAGCTTCAATTACATACAATAGGGTTACTGTGATATGGCAGTATGGACTTGGGATAGTAACCAATCACATTATATATCCTAAGCCAGCCAATAACAATATGGACTTGGGTAGCAACCAATCACACTACAAAGCTTGCAACTAGTGTGAATGGAGCCCTGCAATTAACAGGAAGGGTGAGGACAGACAATAACAAGGACTGATGCCCACATAGTAAATATAAAGGAGTGTCAGGGCAATCAGTTTTGAACTACTCTGGCAGTTTCCCAGAACAACTGGACAACACCCTGCTGGGAAAACATTAAGACAGGAGAAGGGGGAGGGGGAAAGGCACATACAAACTGGGCAATCCATACATTATACACACCCTGCCCCTACACTGGGCCCAGGGTGATCAAAACACAGGAGCAATCTGGGAACTTTCATAAAGTGTCCGTTTTCCATCATCAGGGATGGTGACTACTGTCACACTATCTAATACTTTTTATGTCTTCCTTATTTGAAGAACAAAATAATTATAAATTAAAATGCTCTTCATCTATTTAATAGCAATGTCTTGGGTATCCTTGAACAATAGTCAGTAAATTAAATACATTTTTTTCTCCAGTTTATGTGATAGATATGTATCAGATGTCTATTTTACTTATTCTTAACCTGTAATATTCTTGAGATTATACAGAAATAGAAAGAGACCCACGGAAATTAAAGTTACAAAGTGAGGGATAAATACTATGTTATGCCTGGACCTGTAAAAAAACATACATTTAGATGATGCTGGTCTTTCCAGTATAAAAATAAAATAAACATCTAAACCTTCTGGAAAACAACAACAACGGCAACAGAAATCATTGTACAGGCTATATGAGGGTTTTTTTCCTCATTGAAGTCATTTGATGCACATTACTCACAAGGATGAAGCCAGAGTTTAGTCAAACTGGAACAGATATGTTAGAGGGCATAAAACCAGACAAAGAAAGAGTACTGGGGAAAGATAAGGAGAATGTTCGCTTACACTCCATTCATGTCAGCATGGTTCTGCTGAATAGATATTGCCTGAATATTTTATGTTTCGGAAGTTGCTGAACTGAATATTCTAAAATAACTTCCTGAGGCTATGGCCATGATCTGCAAAATGGATTGCATTATGTCATATGCTGCAATTAGACAATGCTTGCATTGTGTTAAGACTAGTGTTGTCGCGAACCCGAAATTTTCGGTTCGCTAACGGCGAACGCGAACTTCCGCAAATGTTCGCGAACCGCACGAACCGCCATTGATTTCAATGGGCAGGCGAATTTTAAAACCAACAGGGACTCTTTCTGGCCACAAAAGTGATGGAAAAGTTGTTTCAAGGGGACTAACACCTGGACTGTGGCATGCCAGAGGGGGAAAAATGGCAAAACTCCCATGGAAAATTGCACAGTTGATGCAGAGTCTGCTTTTAATCCATAAAGGGCAGAAATCACCTAACATTGACACCTGTCCTCAAAGCCCTGCCCTGATACACACTGACACAGAGCAGAATAGAGACTGTTCCCCGTACTCAGAGACCATGATACACACTGACACAGAGCAGAATAGAGATTGTTACCCCTACATAGGGTCACTTGGCAGATATGGCGGGGTCGTGGGAGGGGGAGGATGACTTTCACCTCTTCCCCTGTTACATTCCCGTTGTGCTGTAACATCACCCTTATACGCTGTGTGAAGCCTACTATTTAATTTGATCAGCATGGCCACTTGAGTTTTTATAGTTTTCACGCTGCTTGTAGTTTATATATGGTTCACAAAAATCAAACAAACGATAAAGTAAACGTGTGTCAGGATCGGGACAGGGATCCAACACGCAGAGTACAAACAGTAGAAAGGTACGTATACCGGGCCTTAGAATGGCCGGACTAACGTACATAGAGTAACAGAGAATAGTCAGAGACAAGCCGAGGTCGAGGAAACGAGAAGACAGGTAAGCGAGAGACAAGCCGGGTCAAAGGGATAACAGAGAAAAGCAGAATAGTACAACAAGCCGGGTCAAAACCAAAGAGAATACTAGAATACAAGAGCACTGAGTGACTAGACAAGCTAGAACCACGACAGGGCAATGAGCTGCCGAGAGAAGCAAGCTTAAATACCCTGAGTCCGGAGAGTAGACACGCCTCAGCTGAGTGCTGATAGGATAAAGCCAATAGAGTGGCAAGTCGCTCGGGATAGCGTGAAGACGTCATGTATCGAGCGTCGTGTTAGAAAAGGAAGCGGATCCTTTGCGGCCAGCGTTAGAATGACTGGAAGGACCGCGAGGAACGGCAGATATGGCGTGTCTAGAGGGATAAACAACTAAGTCTCTACCCTTCTCAAAGGTAGAGACCTCAGGTACCCTGACAGTACCCCCCCTCTCAGATACGCCCACCGGGCGGAAGGAACCGGGACGAGATGGGAAGCGGGAGTGAAACGCCCTGCGGAGACGAGGAGCATGAACGTCCTCCTGAGGTACCCAACTCCTCTCCTCGGGGCCATATCCCTTCCAGTTGACCAGATACTGTAATCTACCCCGGGAAAATCGGGAATTGATAATGGAGTTGACCTCGTACTCCTCCTGACCGTCCACCTGAACCGAACGAGGTGAGGAAACCGTAGAGGAGAATCTGTTGCAAATCAGTGGTTTCAGCAAGGACACATGAAAGGAGTTGGGAATGCTTAAGGCCGATGGCAGAGCTAGGCGATACGCAACCGGGTTGATACGAGACAAAACCCTGTAAGGGCCTATGTACCGAGGTGCAAATTTCATAGAGGGAACTTTTAAACGAATGTTCTTGGTACTCAGCCATACTCTATCCCCAGGAACAAAAACTGGAGCCGCCCTTCTGTGTTTATCAGCGTGTTTTTTGAACAACATAGAATTATGCAGGAGAATCTGACGAGTCTGATCCCACAACTTCTTCAGATTGGCGACATGATCATCAACCGACGGTACTCCTTGGGAAGAAGAGACCGAAGGAAAAATGGAGGGATGAAAGCCATAATTCATGAAGAAGGGGCTGGAACGAGTAGAATCACAAACGAGATTATTGTGTGCGAACTCTGCCCAAGGAATCAAACCGACCCAATCATCCTGGTGTTCGGAAACAAAGCAGCGCAGATATTGTTCAATCTTTTGATTAGTACGCTCAGCGGCTCCGTTAGACTGAGGGTGATATGCAGAGGAAAAGTTCAATTTGATGCCTAATTGAGAACAGAAGGATCTCCAGAATCGTGAGACAAATTGAGAGCCTCTATCAGAAACGATTTCAGAAGGTATCCCATGTAAGCGAAAAACTTCTCTCGCAAAAATCTCCGCCAATTCAGGAGACGAGGGGAGTTTAGGCAACGGTACAAAATGAGCCATCTTAGTGAATCTATCCACCACTGTGAGAATAACAGTCTGTCTCTTGGAGGCAGGTAAATCCACAATAAAGTCCATGGCCAAACAGGTCCATGGTCTCTCAGGAATGTCCAAGGGGAGCAACAAACCACAGGGAGATGCGTGAGGCTGTTTAGTCCTGGTACAAGTCTCGCAAGCCCCGACGAACTCCTTAATATCCTTTCGTAAGGAAGGCCACCAGAAATCCTTGGAGATCAGGGAATAAGTCTTGCGAATGCCAGGATGACCAGCCACCTTGCTTTCGTGGAAACATTGTAAGAGCTCCAGTTGGAGTTCAGGAGGAACAAATTTTCTTCCCTCAGGAGTCTGTCCAGGTGCTAGATGCTGTAAGTTCAAGATCTGGGCAAGCAGCGGAGAATGGATTTTGAGACTTGTGTTAGCAATAATGTTGCATTGGGGTACAATAGAGGACAGGACCGGTTCAGAAGAAGCCAAAGGTTCATATTGGCGAGATAGAGCATCGGCTTTAGAATTCTTTGAACCAGGCCTATAAGTAAGAACGTAGTTGAAATGGGTGAGGAATAACGACCAACGAGCTTGCCTGGAAGACAATCGCTTGGCCTCTCCAATATAGGACAAGTTCTTGTGATCCGTTAAAATAGTAACAGGATGTAATGTCCCTTCCAATAAATGTCTCCATTCTTTTAAAGCTTTGATAACAGCTAGTAGTTCTCTGTCCCCAATGTCATATCTGCTCTCTGCACCAGACAATTTTTTAGAAAAAAATCCACATGGATGTAATGGTTTATCCACACCTAGCCTTTGGGATAGGATAGCACCTACGCCAGTCTCTGAGGCGTCTACCTCAAGTAGGAAAGGAAGAGTGGTATTAGGGTGAACCAAAATTGGGGCGGAAGCAAAACGCTCCTTGAGAGTTTTAAAAGCAAGGAGAGCTTCCGTAGACCAATTCTTAGTATCAGCCCCCTGTTTGGTCATATTGGTGATGGGCGCAATAATAGAAGAATAACCCTTAATAAAGCGCCTATAGTAATTGGAGAACCCAATAAATCTCTGAACGGCCTTGAGACCCTTGGGTAGAGGCCAATCCAGAATGGACTGGAGCTTATCCGGGTCCATCTTAAATCCCTCCCCAGAGATCACATAACCGAGGAAATTTACTTGGGATTGATCGAAACTACATTTCTCCAATTTGCAGTACAGCACATGTTGAAGAAGTTTGTGCAAAACCCTTCTGACCTGATCGTGGTGAGTCTCAATCTCTCTAGAATGTATGAGTATATCGTCCAGGTATACAATAACACACTCCTGCTGAAATTCCCTAAGAACCTCATTAATCAGATCCTGGAATACAGCCGGTGCATTACATAACCCAAAAGGCATAACAGTATATTCATTATGACCGTAGCGAGTATTGAACGCCGTCATCCACTCGTGTCCCTGCTGGACTCTCACCAAGTTATATGCCCCTCTGAGATCTAACTTGGTGAAAATGGTAGAACCCTTTAAACGATCAAAGAGTTCGGTAATAAAAGGAATGGGATAAGCATTCCTAATGGTTATCTTGTTCAAACCTCGATAGTCAATACAAGGCCTAAGTGAACCATCCTTCTTTTTAACAAAAAAAAATCCAGCCCCGGCAGGGGAGGAGGATCTCCTAATGAATCCCTTGTCTAAATTCTCGTGAATGTACTCCTCTAGAACTGAATTCTCTTTAGTAGATAACGGGTATACATGACCCCTGGGAGGCATGGTACCCGGGAGTAGGTTAATCTTGCAATCAAAGGATCTGTGTGGAGGTAAAGTATCGGCTCTCTTTTTATCAAATACTGCCTTTAAATCCAGGTACTGAGGTGGTATTTGAGTCTCTGTAGGATTAGAGAAGTTAGCCGACGTGTTCGCCAGGCAAAGAGGAGAGACCTTCCGCAAACATTTCTCCTGACAACTCTGACCCCATGAAATTATCTCCCCTAACTCCCAATTAATGATAGGGTTGTGTCTCTTTAACCAGGAGTACCCCAGGACTATGGGAATAGAAGGAGAGGAAATGATCAAGAGGGATAGGTCTTCCTCATGCAAGATACCAACAGTTAAATTAACAGGTATGGTCTCACGGAAAATAACAGGCTCAAGTAAAGGTCTACCATCTATGGCCTCAACGGCCAGAGGTGTCTCCCTTAACTGGGATGGGATAGTATGCTTGTTAACAAAAACTTGATCGATAAAGCTCTCAGCAGCTCCAGAATCAATCAAAGCCATAGTTTTTACTACTCCCTTCTCCCAAGTCAAAGAAACGGGTAGCAGAAGCCTGTGATCTTTATAATTGTGAACAGAGGACAAAATAGATACACCCAAGGCCTGTCCTCTAGAGAAACTTAGGTGCGAGCGTTTCCCGAACGATTGGGACAATTTAGGCGTAGATGACCTCTGTCTCCACAGTACATACATAAACCCTCCCTTCTCCTGTACTGTCTCTCCTCCTCTGTGAGGTGAGTATTACCTATCTGCATAGGCTCAGGAAAACGTGAGGTTTCGATCTCAGAATTTCGAAATGCAGGAGCTAGTTTAAAGGAGGGTCTACGAGTTCTATCTCGAGTGTTCTGCCTCTCTCTTAAGCGTTCATCAATGCGAGAGATAAAAGAAATTAGATCCTCCAAATTCTCAGGGAGCTCTCTAGTAGCGACCTCGTCAAGGATTACATCTGATAACCCATTTAAAAATACATCTATATAAGCCTGTTCGTTCCACTTTACCTCTGCCGCCAAGGATCTGAACTCTAGTGCATAATCCACAAGTGTTCGATTTTCCTGTCTAAGGCGCAACAGTAACCTAGCTGCATTGACCTTCCTACCAGGGGGGTCAAAAGTTCTTTTAAAAGCAGCTACAAAGGCATTATAGTTGTAGACTAACGGGTTATCATTCTCCCATAAAGGATTAGCCCATCGCAGAGCCTTCTCAATGAGTAACGTAACAATAAATCCAACCTTCGCTCTATCTGTAGGATAGGAACGGGGTTGTAATTCGAAATGGATGCTGATCTGGTTCAAAAAGCCACGACACTTCTCAGGAGAACCGCCATAACGTACTGGTGGAGTAATACGAGAAGAAGCACCAACAGTAGCTACTTCTAGACCTGAACTTACAGGAGAGATCGAAGGAGTACGTGTCTCCTCTGGTGGGTTACTAGCACGAGACAATAGCGCCTGTAGTGCTAGGGCCATCTGATCCATCCTGTGTTCCATGGCGTCAAACCTGGGGTCGGAAGAACCAAGCTGACTGTTTGTACCTGCAGGATCCATTGGCCCTGTCGTAATGTCAGGATCGGGACAGGGATCCAACACGCAGAGTACAAACAGTAGAAAGGTACGTATACCGGGCCTTAGAATGGCCGGACTAACGTACATAGAGTAACAGAGAATAGTCAGAGACAAGCCGAGGTCGAGGAAACGAGAAGACAGGTAAGCGAGAGACAAGCCGGGTCAAAGGGATAACAGAGAAAAGCAGAATAGTACAACAAGCCGGGTCAAAACCAAAGAGAATACTAGAATACAAGAGCACTGAGTGACTAGACAAGCTAGAACCACGACAGGGCAATGAGCTGCCGAGAGAAGCAAGCTTAAATACCCTGAGTCCGGAGAGTAGACACGCCTCAGCTGAGTGCTGATAGGATAAAGCCAATAGAGTGGCAAGTCGCTCGGGATAGCGTGAAGACGTCATGTATCGAGCGTCGTGTTAGAAAAGGAAGCGGATCCTTTGCGGCCAGCGTTAGAATGACTGGAAGGACCGCGAGGAACGGCAGATATGGCGTGTCTAGAGGGATAAACAACTAAGTCTCTACCCTTCTCAAAGGTAGAGACCTCAGGTACCCTGACAACGTGTAAGGATTCAGAATATTCTTTCAAACCCTTACACATTGTGTGTACGTATTTTTTGTCTTAAGTTTGTGGCTTTAAAGAGGTTTACGTTGTTTCTATGATGTGCATAACATGTTCTTGTAAATGTTTGTTAAATTTTTCCTGGAATTGTAATTTTTCAATCTGAATAAAGATAGTCACATCCCTGATACACACTGACACAGAGCAGAATAGGGACTGTTCCCCGTACATAGGGTCACTTGGCAGATATGGATTGACACCTATCCTAATGATCCCTGATACACACTGACACAGAGCAGAATAGAGACTGTTCCCCCTACATAGGGTCACTTGGCAGATATGGATTGACACCTGTCCTCAAAACCCATGATACACACTGACACAGAGCAGAATAGGGACTTTTCCATCTACATAGGGTCACTTGGCAGATATGGATTGACACCTGTCCTCAAAACCCCTGATACACACTGACACAGAGCAGAATAGGGACTGTTCCCCCTACATAGGGTCACTTGGCAGATATGGATTGACACCTGTCCTCAAAACCCCTGATACACACTGACACAGAGCAGAATAGGGACTGTTCCCCCTACATAGGGTCACTTGGCAGATATGGATTGACACCTGTCCTCAAAACGCCTGATACACACTGACACAGAGCAGAATAGGGACTGTTCCCCCTACATAGGGTCACTTGGCAGATATGGATTGACACCTGTCCTCAAAACCCCTGATACACACTGACACAGAGCAGAATAGGGACTGTTCCCCCTACATAGGGTCACTTGGCAGATATGGATTGACACCTGTCCTCAAAACCCCTGATACACACTGACACAGAGCAGAATAGAGACTGTTCACCGTCCACAGAGACCATGATACACACTGACACAGAGCAGAATAGGGACTGTTACCCCTACATAGGGTCACTTGGCAGATATGGATTGACACCTGTCCTCAAAACCCCTGATACACACTGACACAGAGCAGAATAGGGACTGTTCCCCCTACATAGGGTCACTTGGCAGATATGGATTGACACCTGTCCTCAAAACCCCTGATACACACTGACACAGAGCAGAATAGAGACTGTTCACCGTCCACAGAGACCATGATACACACTGACACAGAGCAGAATAGAGACTGTTCACCGTCCACAGAGACCATGATACACACTGACACAGAGCAGAATAGGGACTGTTACCCCTACATAGGGTCACTTGGCAGATATGGATTGACACCTGTCCTCAAAACCCCTGATACACACTGACACAGAGCAGAATAGAGACTGTTCCCTGTCCACAGAGACCATGATACACACTGACACAGAGCAGAATAGAGACTGTTCACCGTCCACAGAGACCATGATACACACTGACACAGAGCAGAATAGGGACTGTTACCCCTACATAGGGTCACTTGGCAGATATGGATTGACACCTGTCCTCAAAACCCCTGATACACACTGACACAGAGCAGAATAGAGACTGTTCCCTGTCCACAGAGACCATGATACACACTGACACAGAGCAGAACAGAGACTGTTCACTGTCCACAGAGACCATGATACACACTGACACAGAGCAGAATAGGGACTGTTACCCCTACATAGGGTCACTTGGCAGATATGGATTGACACCTGTCCTCAAAACCCCTGATACACACTGACACAGAGCAGAATAGAGACTGTTCCCTGTCCACAGAGACCATGATACACACTGACACAGAGCAGAATAGAGACTGTTCACCGTCCACAGAGACCATGATACACACTGACACAGAGCAGAATAGGGACTGTTACCCCTACATAGGGTCACTTGGCAGATATGGATTGACACCTGTCCTCAAAACCCCTGATACACACTGACACAGAGCAGAATAGAGACTGTTCCCTGTCCACAGAGACCATGATACACACTGACACAGAGCAGAATAGAGACTGTTCACCGTCCACAGAGACCATGATACACACTGACACAGAGCAGAATAGAGACTGTTCCCCGTCCACAGAGACCATGATACACACTGACACAGAGCAGAATAGGGACTGTTCCCCCTACATAGGGTCACTTGGCAGATATGGATTGACACCTGTCCTCAAAACCCCTGATACACACTGACACAGAGCAGAATAGGGACTGTTCCCCCTACATAGGGTCATTTGGCAGATATGGATTGACACCTGTCCTCAAAACGCCTGATACACACTGACACAGAGCAGAATAGGGACTGTTCCCCCTACATAGGGTCACTTGGCAGATATGGATTGACACCTGTCCTCAAAACCCCTGATACACACTGACACAGAGCAGAATAGGGACTGTTCCCCCTACATAGGGTCACTTGGCAGATATGGATTGACACCTGTCCTCAAAACCCCTGATACACACTGACACAGAGCAGAATAGAGACTGTTCACCGTCCACAGAGACCATGATACACACTGACACAGAGCAGAATAGGGACTGTTACCCCTACATAGGGTCACTTGGCAGATATGGATTGACACCTGTCCTCAAAACCCCTGATACACACTGACACAGAGCAGAATAGAGACTGTTCCCTGTCCACAGAGACCATGATACACACTGACACAGAGCAGAATAGGGACTGTTCCCCCTACATAGGGTCACTTGGCAGATATGGATTGACACCTGTCCTCAAAACCCCTGATACACACTGACACAGAGCAGAATAGGGACTGTTCCCCCTACATAGGGTCACTTGGCAGATATGGATTGACACCTGTCCTCAAAACGCCTGATACACACTGACACAGAGCAGAATAGGGACTGTTCCCCCTACATAGGGTCACTTGGCAGATATGGATTGACACCTGTCCTCAAAACCCCTGATACACACTGACACAGAGCAGAATAGGGACTGTTCCCCCTACATAGGGTCACTTGGCAGATATGGATTGACACCTGTCCTCAAAACCCCTGATACACACTGACACAGAGCAGAATAGAGACTGTTCACCGTCCACAGAGACCATGATACACACTGACACAGAGCAGAATAGGGACTGTTACCCCTACATAGGGTCACTTGGCAGATATGGATTGACACCTGTCCTCAAAACCCCTGATACACACTGACACAGAGCAGAATAGGGACTGTTCCCCCTACATAGGGTCACTTGGCAGATATGGATTGACACCTGTCCTCAAAACCCCTGATACACACTGACACAGAGCAGAATAGAGACTGTTCCCTGTCCACAGAGACCATGATACACACTGACACAGAGCAGAATAGAGACTGTTCACCGTCCACAGAGACCATGATACACACTGACACAGAGCAGAATAGAGACTGTTCACCGTCCACAGAGACCATGATACACACTGACACAGAGCAGAATAGGGACTGTTCCCCCTACATAGGGTCACTTGGCAGATATGGATTGACACCTGTCCTCAAAACGCCTGATACACACTGACACAGAGCAGAATAGGGACTGTTCCCCCTACATAGGGTCACTTGGCAGATATGGATTGACACCTGTCCTCAAAACCCCTGATACACACTGACACAGAGCAGAATAGGGACTGTTCCCCCTACATAGGGTCACTTGGCAGATATGGATTGACACCTGTCCTCAAAACCCCTGATACACACTGACACAGAGCAGAATAGAGACTGTTCCCCGTCCACAGAGACCATGATACACACTGACACAGAGCAGAATAGGGACTGTTACCCCTACATAGGGTCACTTGGCAGATATGGATTGACACCTGTCCTCAAAACCCCTGATACACACTGACACAGAGCAGAATAGGGACTGTTCCCCCTACATAGGGTCACTTGGCAGATATGGATTGACACCTGTCCTCAAAACCCCTGATACACACTGACACAGAGCAGAATAGAGACTGTTCCCTGTCCACAGAGACCATGATACACACTGACACAGAGCAGAATAGAGACTGTTCACCGTCCACAGAGACCATGATACACACTGACACAGAGCAGAATAGAGACTGTTCACCGTCCACAGAGACCATGATACACACTGACACAGAGCAGAATAGGGACTGTTACCCCTACATAGGGTCACTTGGCAGATATGGATTGACACCTGTCCTCAAAACCCCTGATACACACTGACACAGAGCAGAATAGAGACTGTTCCCTGTCCACAGAGACCATGATACACACTGACACAGAGCAGAATAGAGACTGTTCACCGTCCACAGAGACCATGATACACACTGACACAGAGCAGAATAGGGACTGTTACCCCTACATAGGGTCACTTGGCAGATATGGATTGACACCTGTCCTCAAAACCCCTGATACACACTGACACAGAGCAGAATAGAGACTGTTCACCGTCCACAGAGACCATGATACACACTGACACAGAGCAGAATAGGGACTGTTACCCCTACATAGGGTCACTTGGCAGATATGGATTGACACCTGTCCTCAAAACCCCTGATACACACTGACACAGAGCAGAATAGGGACTGTTCCCCCTACATAGGGTCACTTGGCAGATATGGATTGACACCTGTCCTCAAAACCCCTGATACACACTGACACAGAGCAGAATAGAGACTGTTCCCTGTCCACAGAGACCATGATACACACTGACACAGAGCAGAATAGAGACTGTTCACCGTCCACAGAGACCATGATACACACTGACACAGAGCAGAATAGAGACTGTTCACCGTCCACAGAGACCATGATACACACTGACACAGAGCAGAATAGGGACTGTTACCCCTACATAGGGTCACTTGGCAGATATGGATTGACACCTGTCCTCAAAACCCCTGATACACACTGACACAGAGCAGAATAGAGACTGTTCCCTGTCCACAGAGACCATGATACACACTGACACAGAGCAGAATAGAGACTGTTCACCGTCCACAGAGACCATGATACACACTGACACAGAGCAGAATAGGGACTGTTACCCCTACATAGGGTCACTTGGCAGATATGGATTGACACCTGTCCTCAAAACCCCTGATACACACTGACACAGAGCAGAATAGAGACTGTTCCCTGTCCACAGAGACCATGATACACACTGACACAGAGCAGAATAGAGACTGTTCACCGTCCACAGAGACCATGATACACACTGACACAGAGCAGAATAGAGACTGTTCCCCGTCCACAGAGACCATGATACACACTGACACAGAGCAGAATAGGGACTGTTACCCCTACATAGGGTCACTTGGCAGGTATGGATTGACACCTGTCCTCAAAACCCCTGATAAACACTGACACAGAGCAGAATAGGGACTGTTCCTCCTACATAGGGTCACTTGGCAGATATGGATTGACACCTGTCCTCAAAACCCCTGATACACACTGACACAGAGCAGAATAGGGACTGTTCCCCCTACATAGGGTCACTTGGCAGATATGGATTGACACCTGTCCTCAAAACCCCTGATACACACTGACACAGAGCAGAATAGGGACTGTTCCCCCTACATAGGGTCACTTGGCAGATATGGATTGACACCTGTCCTCAAAACCCCTGATACACACTGACACAGAACAGAATAGGGACTGTTCCCCCTACATAGGGTCACTTGGCAGATATGGATTGACACCTGTCCTCAAAACCCCTGATACACACTGACACAGAGCAGAATAGAGACTGTTTCCTGTCCACAGAGACCATGATACACACTGACACAGAGCAGAATAGAGACTGTTCACCGTCCACAGAGACCATGATACACACTGACACAGAGCAGAATAGGGACTGTTACCCCTACATAGGGTCACTTGGCAGATATGGATTGACACCTGTCCTCAAAACCCCTGATACACACTGACACAGAGCAGAATAGAGACTGTTCCCTGTAAACAGAGACCATGATACACACTGACACAGAGCAGAATAGAGACTGTTCACCGTCCACAGAGACCATGATACACACTGACACAGAGCAGAATAGGGACTGTTACCCCTACATAGGGTCACTTGGCAGATATGGATTGACACCTGTCCTCAAAACCCCTGATACACACTGACACAGAGCAGAATAAAGACTGTTCACTGTCCACAGAGACCATGATACACACTGACACAGAGCAGAATAGAGACTGTTCACCGTCCACAGAGACCATGATACACACTGACACAGAGCAGAATAGAGACTGTTCCCCGTCCACAGAGACTATGATACACACTGACACAGAGCAGAATAGGGACTGTTACCCCTACATAGGGTCACTTGGCAGATATGGATTGACACCTGTCCTCAAAACCCCTGATACACACTGACACAGAGCAGAATAGGGACTGTTCCCCCTACATAGGGTCACTTGGCAGATATGGATTGACACCTGTCCTCAAAACCCCTGATACACACTGACACAGAGCAGAATAGAGACTGTTCACCGTCCACAGAGACCATGATACACACTGACACAGAGCAGAATAGGGACTGTTACCCCTACATAGGGTCACTTGGCAGATATGGATTGACACCTGTCCTCAAAACCCCTGATACACACTGACACAGAGCAGAATAGGGACTGTTCCCCCTACATAGGGTCACTTGGCAGATATGGATTGACACCTGTCCTCAAAACCCCTGATACACACTGACACAGAGCAGAATAGAGACTGTTCCCTGTCCACAGAGACCATGATACACACTGACACAGAGCAGAATAGAGACTGTTCACCGTCCACAGAGACCATGATACACACTGACACAGAGCAGAATAGAGACTGTTCACCGTCCACAGAGACCATGATACACACTGACACAGAGCAGAATAGGGACTGTTACCCCTACATAGGGTCACTTGGCAGATATGGATTGACACCTGTCCTCAAAACCCCTGATACACACTGACACAGAGCAGAATAGAGACTGTTCCCTGTCCACAGAGACCATGATACACACTGACACAGAGCAGAATAGAGACTGTTCACCGTCCACAGAGACCATGATACACACTGACACAGAGCAGAATAGGGACTGTTACCCCTACATAGGGTCACTTGGCAGATATGGATTGACACCTGTCCTCAAAACCCCTGATACACACTGACACAGAGCAGAATAGAGACTGTTCCCTGTCCACAGAGACCATGATACACACTGACACAGAGCAGAATAGAGACTGTTCACCGTCCACAGAGACCATGATACACACTGACACAGAGCAGAATAGAGACTGTTCACCGTCCACAGAGACCATGATACACACTGACACAGAGCAGAATAGGGACTGTTACCCCTACATAGGGTCACTTGGCAGATATGTATTGACACCTGTCCTCAAAACCCCTGATACACACTGACACAGAGCAGAATAGAGACTGTTCCCTGTCCACAGAGACCATGATACACACTGACACAGAGCAGAATAGAGACTGTTCACCGTCCACAGAGACCATGATACACACTGACACAGAGCAGAATAGGGACTGTTACCCCTACATAGGGTCACTTGGCAGATATGGATTGACACCTGTCCTCAAAACCCCTGATACACACTGACACAGAGCAGAATAGAGACTGTTCCCTGTCCACAGAGACCATGATACACACTGACACAGAGCAGAATAGAGACTGTTCACCGTCCACAGAGACCATGATACACACTGACACAGAGCAGAACAGGGACTGTTACCCCTACATAGGGTCACTTGGCAGATATGGATTGACACCTGTCCTCAAAACCCCTGATACACACTGACACAGAGCAGAATAGAGACTGTTCCCTGTCCACAGAGACCATGATACACACTGACACAGAGCAGAATAGAGACTGTTCACCGTCCACAGAGACCATGATACACACTGACACAGAGCAGAATAGGGACTGTTACCCCTACATAGGGTCACTTGGCAGATATGGATTGACACCTGTCCTCAAAACCCCTGATACACACTGACACAGAGCAGAATAGGGACTGTTCCCCCTACATAGGGTCACTTGGCAGATATGGATTGACACCTGTCCTCAAAACCCCTAATACACACTGACACAGAGCAGAATAGAGACTGTTCCCTGTCCACAGAGACCATGATACACACTGACACAGAGCAGAATAGAGACTGTTCACCGTCCACAGAGACCATGATACACACTGACACAGAGCAGAATAGAGACTGTTCACCGTCCACAGAGACCATGATACACACTGACACAGAGCAGAATAGGGACTGTTACCCCTACATAGGGTCACTTGGCAGATATGGATTGATACCTGTCCTCAAAACCCCTGATACACACTGACACAGAGCAGAATAGAGACTGTTCCCTGTCCACAGAGACCATGATACACACTGACACAGAGCAGAATAGAGACTGTTCACCGTCCACAGAGACCATGATACACACTGACACAGAGCAGAATAGGGACTGTTACCCCTACATAGGGTCACTTGGCAGATATGGATTGACACCTGTCCTCAAAACCCCTGATACACACTGACACAGAGCAGAATAGAGACTGTTCCCTGTCCACAGAGACCATGATACACACTGACACAGAGCAGAATAGAGACTGTTCACCGTCCACAGAGACCATGATACACACTGACACAGAGCAGAATAGAGACTGTTCCCCGTCCACAGAGACCATGATACACACTGACACAGAGCAGAATAGAGACTGTTCCCCCTACATAGGGTCACTTGGCAGGTATGGATTGACACCTGTCCTCAAAACCCTTGATACACACTGACACAGAGCAGAATAGAGACTGTTCCTTGTCCACAGAGACCATGATACACACTGACACAGAGCAGAATAGAGACTGTTCACCGTCCACAGAGACCATGATACACACTGACACAGAGCAGAATAGGGACTGTTACCCCTACATAGGGTCACTTGGCAGATATGGATTGACACCTGTCCTCAAAACCCCTGATACACACTGACACAGAGCAGAATAGAGACTGTTCCCTGTCCACAGAGACCATGATACACACTGACACAGAGCAGAATAGAGACTGTTCACCGTCCACAGAGACCATGATACACACTGACACAGAGCAGAATAGAGACTGTTCCCCGTCCACAGAGACCATGATACACACTGACACAGAGCAGAACAGGGACTGTTACCCCTACATAGGGTCACTTGGCAGATATGGATTGACACCTGTCCTCAAAACCCCTGATACACACTGACACAGAGCAGAATAGAGACTGTTCCTTGTCCACAGAGACCATGATACACACTGACACAGAGCAGAATAGAGACTGTTCACCGTCCACAGAGACCATGATACACACTGACACAGAGCAGAATAGGGACTGTTACCCCTACATAGGGTCACTTGGCAGATATGGATTGACACCTGTCCTCAAAACCCCTGATACACACTGACACAGAGCAGAATAGAGACTGTTCCCTGTCCACAGAGACCATGATACACACTGACACAGAGCAGAATAGAGACTGTTCACCGTCCACAGAGACCATGATACACACTGACACAGAGCAGAATAGAGACTGTTCCCCGTCCACAGAGACCATGATACACACTGACACAGAGCAGAATAGGGACTGTTACCCCTACATAGGGTCACTTGGCAGGTATGGATTGACACCTGTCCTCAAAACCCCTGATACACACTGACACAGAGCAGAATAGGGACTGTTCCTCCTACATAGGGTCACTTGGCAGATATGGATTGACACCTGTCCTCAAAACCCCTGATACACACTGACACAGAGCAGAATAGAGACTGTTCCCTGTCCACAGAGACCATGATACACACTGACACAGAGCAGAATAGAGACTGTTCACCGTCCACAGAGACCATGATACACACTGACACAGAGCAGAATAGGGACTGTTACCCCTACATAGGGTCACTTGGCAGATATGGATTGACACCTGTCCTCAAAACCCCTGATACACACTGACACAGAGCAGAATAGAGACTGTTCCCTGTCCACAGAGACCATGATACACACTGACACAGAGCAGAATAGAGACTGTTCACCGTCCACAGAGACCATGATACACACTGACACAGAGCAGAATAGAGACTGTTCCCCGTCCACAGAGACCATGATACACACTGACACAGAGCAGAATAGGGACTGTTACCCCTACATAGGGTCACTTGGCAGGTATGGATTGACACCTGTCCTCAAAGCCCATGATACACACTGGGGGGAGCTACTGTCCTCCCCAACCCCTGCGCGGTGGGTGGGGGCCATAAATCACAATGGGGGGACCTACTGTCCTCCCCCCTTGGCCCCCACCCCTGCGCGGTGGGTGGGGGCCATAAATCACAATGGGGGGGCCTACTTTCCTCCCCCCCGGCCCCCATCCCTGCACGGTGGTTGGGGGGCATAAATCACAATGGGACGGACCTACTGATAGGAGTGGAGTATTGTTCATATCAGTTTAATACCTTCCGCGTCTCCTATCAGTGGACGTGTATATGGCAGCCATTTTAGGAACCGCACACCTGGGACCCGAGCAAGGTCACCTCGTTCAAGCTGCTCTGGTTCCTTGATGAGCCAGCTGCCCGTGAGTTAACATGTCCCGTGGAGAAGCACTCTGTCCTGTAAAGCCTCACCACAAAAAAATTAAATAAATAACAGCACTCGGAGTGGTGAGTTTAGTAAATGTTCATATCAGTTTAATACCTTCCGCGTCTCCTATCAGTGGACGTGTATATGGCAGCCACTTTAGGAACCGCACACCTGGGACCCGAGCAAGGTCACCTCTTTCAACAGGCGACATGATTTGGCCCTGTAAAACTATCCTGGATATTCTCTACAATTTCTATGGATATGGCATTGATTTATGTAACAGGGAGATGGAAGAAGATGCTTGGTCGGTCCTCTTACTTGAAATTTGGGGCACTGCACGGGCAAGCTAATGTGCCACCAGATAGGAGTGGTGAGTTTAGTATTGTTCATATCAGTTTAATACCTTCCGCGTCTCCTATCAGTGGACGTGTAAATGGCAGAGATTTTTAATTGTTGAATCACCTCCCCTTTTTAGGCCAAGGTGGGAAGATGCTTAGACCACTGGTATATTGGTGCCATCTTGGAGGATTTTTTTTTTGTTTGGTTTTTGAAGCCACAGTGCTGCACCAGTGGGCCTAAAAATTAGGCATGTACACATGCCTGAAAAATTTGGTATTGTTGCAGCCGCTGCTGTAGCAGCGGCCAGAAAAATTGATGTTTGTTTCACAGGCAGAAAGTGCCCTAAAACATGGCGGCTTGAACCCTAGTTGGTGGCGGATAAGTCACGCAAGTCAAACGTCATTCAGAGCTAAAATACAGCAGCATGTGGACCATTTTTAGCCCAAGGCAGCTCATCTCATCAGGCCTTTTTTAAGCGAATGTATCGCCCAGTGTCAGTCCCTTCGGGATCCATCCCTCATTCATCTTAATAAAGGTGAGGTAATCTAGACTTTTTTGACCTAGGCGACTTCTCTTCTCAGTGACAATACCTCCTGCTGCACTGAAGGTCCTTTCTGACAGGACACTTGAAGCGGGGCAGGCCAGAAGTTCTATCGCAAATTGGGATAGCTCAGGCCACAGGTCAAGCCTGCACACCCAGTAGTCAAGGGGTTCATCGCTCCTCAGAGTGTCGATATCTGCAGTTAAGGCGAGGTAGTCTGCTACCTGTCGGTCGAGTCGCTCTCTGAGGGTGGATCCCGAAGGGCTGTGGCGATGCATAGGACTTAAAAAGGTCCGCATGTCCTCCATCAACAACACGTCTTTAAAGCGTCCTGTCCTTGCCGGCGTGGTCCCCCTGTTAGATTCCCATTGTGCTGTGACATCACCCTTATACGCTGTGTAAAGCATACTTTTTAATTTATTTTGCAAATGCTGCATCCTTTCCGACTTGTTGTAATTCGGTAACATTTCCGCCACTTTCTGCTTATACCGGGGGTCTAGTAGCGTGGACACCCAGTACAGGTCGTTCTCCTTCAGCCTTTTTATACGAGGGTCCCTCAACAGGCAGGACAGCATGAAAGACCCCATTTGCACAAGGTTGGATGCCGAGCTACTCATTTCCCGTTCCTCCTCCTCACTGATGTCATTGAAGGTATGTTCTTCCCCCCAGCCACGTACAACACCACGGGTACCAGATAGGTGACAACGAGCACCCTGGGATGCCTGTTGTGTTTGGTCTTGCTCCTCCTCCTCCTCCTCAAAGCTACAATCCTCCTCTGACTCCTCTTCCTCACAATCCTCTTCCAGCGTTGCCGCAGGTCCAGCAAGCGATGCTGATAAGGCTGTTTCTGGTGGTGATGGTGACCACAACTCTTCCTCTTCACGCTCATCTACAGCCTGATCCAGCACTCTTCGCAGGGCACGCTCCAGGAAGAAAACAAATGGTATGATGTCGCTGATGGTGCCTTCGTTGCGACTGACTAGGTTTGTCACCTCCTCAAAAGGACGCATGAGCCTACAGGCATTGCGCATGAGCGTCCAGTAACGTGGCAAAAAAATTCCCAGCTCCCCAGAGGCTGTCCTAGCACCCCGGTCATACAAATATTCATTAACAGCTTTTTCTTGTTGGAGCAGGCGGTCGATAATTAGGAGTGTTGAATTCCAACGTGTAGGGCTGTCGCAAATCAAGCGCCTCACTGGCATGTTGTTTCGCCGCTGGATATCGGCAAAGTGAGCCATGGCCGTGTAGGAACACCTGAAATGGCCACACACCTTCCTGGCCTGCTTCAGGACGTCCTGTAAGCCTGTGTACTTATGCACAAAGCGTTGTACGATCAGATTACACACATGTGCCATGCACGGCACATGTGTCAACTTGCCCAACTTCAATGCCGCTATCAAATTTTTTCCGTTGTCACACACCACTTTGCCGATATCCAGTTGCTGCGGAGTCAGCCACTTTTCCACCTGTGCATTCAGGGCGGACAGGAGTGCTTGTCCGGTGTGACTCTCTGCTTTCAAGCAAGTCAAACCCAAGACGGCGTGACACTGCCGTATCCGGGATGTGGAATAGTACCTGGGGAGCTGGGGGGGTGCCGTTGATGTGGAGCAAGAAGCAGCGGCACAAGAGGACTCAGCCGAGGAGGTTATGGAAGAGGATGGAGTAGGAGGAGTAGAGGAGGTGGCAGCAGGACTGCCTGCAATTCGTGGCGGTGTCACCAACTCCTCTGCAATGCCACGCATTCCTTGCTTGTCAGCCGTCAGCAGGTTTACCCAATGCGCAGTGTAGGTGATATACCTGCCCTGACCATGCTTTGCAGACCAGGTATCAGTGGTCAGATGGACCCTTGCCCCAACACTGTGTGCCAGACATGCCATGACTTCCTTTTGCACAATCGAGTACAAGTTGGGGATTGCCTTTTGTGAAAAGAAATTCCAGCCGGGTACCTTCCACTGCAGTGTCCCAATAGCTACAAATTTTTTGAACGCCTCAGACTCAACCAGATTGTATGGTAAAAGTTGGCGGGCTAATAGTTTGGACAAGCCAGCTGTCAGACGCTGGGCAAGGGGGTGACTTGGTGACATTGGCTTCTTACGCTCAAACATGTCCTTGACAGACACATGACTGTGGGCAGATGAGCGGGAACTGCTCAAGGCGGGAGACGGAGTGGCGGATGGTTGAGAGGGGGCAAGAAGGACAGCAGTGGTTGACGTGGCTGAAGATGCTTGACCAGGAGGAGGATGGCGGCTTTGAGTAGGCGTGCTGCTTGTACTCATGTGTTGATCCCATAGGCGTTTGTGATGTGAGATCATGTGCCTACGCAAAGCAGTTGTACCTAGGTGGGTGTTGGACCTCCCACGACTCAGTTTCCTTTGGCACAGGTTGCAAATGGCATCGCTGTTGTCAGAGGCAGACACACAAAAAAAATGCCACACTGCTGAGCTCTGCAATGACTGCATTCTGGTGGTGGACACAGCATGCGTTGATTGGCGTGCTGTCGGGCTGACCCCGGGTGCCGATGCATGCTGTCTGACTGTGCCACTAGCTCCTTGCGACGACCCCCCCTGCTTCCAACTCGTCTCCTCCTCCTCTCTGTCTCCCCATCTGAACTTTCGCCCTGTTCTTCTTCTTGCCGAGCGGGCACCCACGTGACATCCATGGACGCATCGTCATCATCAACCGCTTCGCTTGTATCTGACAACTCAGAAAAGGAAGCAGCAGCGGGTACAACATCATCATCATCACACCGTACCTCCATGTGTTTAATGCTGCCTGCCTGAGACATATCCCTGTTATCTACATCCTCTAGCAATAATGGTTGCGCATCACTCATTTCTTCAAACGGGTGTGTGAATAACTCCTCTGACATACCAAGTAAAGCGGCTGTGGTGCTAGTTTTGGTGGTGGCGGCAGGCGGGTGAGTGGTATCTTGAGAGGTGCCTGAAGCTAAGCTGGAGGAGGATGGTGCGTCAAGGTTCCGAGCGGAGGCTGTACAAGATTGGGTGTCCTGTGTTAGCCAGTCAACTATGTCCTCAGAACTTTTCAAGTTCAGGGTACGTGGCTTCTGAAAACTGGGCATTATTCTAGGGCAAAAGGGAATCACAGCACCACGGCCCCTGCGGGGTGGCCTGCCTCTGCCTGTCATTTTTTGGGGGATTAGTGGTACTATGCATGCAAGCTACTGTGAGACCAGATACAGTTCTGCAGAGCACACACTGTAGGCCTGACACACCCGCTTGAAGACAAGTAACTGCTATTCAATCTATAACCGTGAAAAATAAATTTTGGTTTTAAAAGCACGCTATAGAGACACCAGATATGATTGGCAATGTGCACTGGAACAGTTCTGGAGAGCACACGCTGAAGGAAGGACTGACAGAGCCGCTTGAAGGACACTGACTGGCTGCTATTAGCTTACACTAGAAACCTTTTTTCTTTGTAAAAGCACGCTAAAGAGACACCAAATATGATTGGCAACTGTCAAAGCACGCTGGAACAGGTCTACAGAGCACACGCTGAAGTAGGCCTGACACCCAGACGCTTGCAGACAACTAACTGCTCTTCTATTACAGTGAAAAATAATTATTTCTTTTAAAACTAAAGCTTAAGCTATTGTAAAAACAGATATGAGTGGTGGCACTGGGCAAGAGGGCACAGTATCCACTGTGAACCTCACACAGAAGCTGGCAGGCAGGCAACTGCTCTTCTATTACAGTGGAAACAAAATTTTGGTTGTAAAAGCACGCTATAGAGACACCAGATATGAGTGGCAACTGTCAAAGTACGCTGGCAGGGTTGTGCAGGGCACACGCTGAAGGAAGGCCTGACAGAGCGGCTTGAAGGACACTGACTGGCTGCTATTAGCTTACACTGGAAACCTTTTTTCTTTGTAAAAGCACACTAAAGAGACACCAGATATGATTGGCAACTGTCAAAGCACGCTGGCACAGGTCTGCAGAGCACACGCTGAAGTAGGCCTGACACCCAGACGCTTGCAGACAACTAACTGATCTTCTATTACAGTGAAAAAAAATGATTTCTTTAAAATCTAAAGCTTAAGCTATTGTTAAAACAGATATGAGTGGTGGCACTGACTGTGCAAATGGGCAAGGCATCCAACCTGACACAGAAGCTGGCAGGCAGGCAACTGCTCTTCTATTACAGTGAAAAAAAATTATTTCTTTTAAATCTAAAGCTTAAGCTATTGTAAAAACAGATATGAGTGGTGGCACTGGGCAAGAGGGCACAGTATCCACTGTGAACCTCAAACAGAAGCTGGCAGGCAGGCAACTGCTCTTCTATTACAGTGGAAACAAAATTTTGGTTGTAAAAGCACGCTATAGAGACACCAGATATGAGTGGCAACTGTCAAAGTACGCTGGCAGGGTTGTGCAGGGCACACGCTGAAGGAAGGCCTGACAGAGCCGCTTGAAGGACACTGACTGGCTGCTATTAGCTTACACTGGAAACCTTTTTTCTTTGAAAAAGCACGCTATAGAGACACCAGATATGAGTGGCAATTGTCAAAGTACGCTGGCAGGGTTGTGCAGGGCACACGCTGAAGGAAGGCCTGACAGAGCCGCTTGAAGGACACTGACTGGCTGCTATTAGCTTACACTGGAAACCTTTTTTCTTTGAAAAAGCACGCTATAGAGACACCAGATATGAGTGGCAATTGTCAAAGTACGCTGGCAGGGTTGTGCAGGGCACACGCTGAAGGAAGGCCTGACAGAGCCGCTTGAAGGACACTGACTGGCTGCTATTAGCTTACACTGGAAACCTTTTTTCTTTGTAAAAGCACACTAAAGAGACACCAGATATGATTGGCAACTGTCAAAGCACGCTGGCACAGGTCTGCAGAGCACACGCTGAAGTAGGCCTGACACCCAGACGCTTGCAGACAACTAACTGATCTTCTATTACAGTGAAAAAAAATGATTTCTTTAAAATCTAAAGCTTAAGCTATTGTTAAAACAGATATGAGTGGTGGCACTGACTGTGCAAATGGGCAAGGCATCCAACCTGACACAGAAGCTGGCAGGCAGGCAACTGCTCTTCTATTACAGTGAAAAAAAATGATTTCTTTAAAATCTAAAGCTTAAGCTATTGTTAAAACAGATATGAGTGGTGGCACTGACTGTGCAAATGGGCAAGGCATGCAACCTGACACAGAAGCTGGCAGGCAGGCAACTGCTCTTCTATTACAGTGAAAAAAAATGATTTCTTTAAAATCTAAAGCTTAAGCTATTGTTAAAACAGATATGAGTGGTGGCACTGACTGTGCAAATGGGCAAGGCATCCAACCTGACACAGAAGCTGGCAGGCAGGCAACTGCTCTTCTATTACAGTGAAAACAAATTATTTATTTAAAATCTAAAGCTTAACCAATTGTTAAAACAGGTATGAGTGGTGGCACTGACTGTGCAAATAGGCAAGGCATCCAACCTGACACAGAAGCTGGCAGGCAGGCAACTGCTCTTCTATTACAGTGAAAACAAATTATTTATTTTAAATATAAAGCTTAACCAATTGTTAAAACAGATATGAGTGGTGGCACTGGGCAAGTAGGCACAGTATCCAATGTGAACCTCACAGAAGCTGGCAGGCAGGCACCTGCAATTACATTACACAGGAAAAAAAAAAAAAAAAAAAAAAAAAGCAGCCTGATGTTATAGCCCTAAAAAGGGCTTTTTGGGGTGCTGTCCTTACAGCAGAGATCAGATGAGTCCTTCAGGATTGTAGTGGACACTGAATACCCTAGCCTAGCTATCAATTTCCCTATCTAATCAGCAGCAGCTAAACTTTTCCCTCCTCTCATGCAGCTTCAGAATGAATCGAAAATGGATGCTGGGAGGGAGGTTGGAGGGTGTGGAAGGGAGGGAGTGCTGCTGATTGGCTGGAATGTGTCTGCTGACCGAGAGGCACAGGGTCAAAGTTTGCCCAATGATGACGAATAGGGGGCGGATCGAACTGCGCATGTGTCCGTCCGCCGTGGCGAATGCGAACACGCTAAGTTCGCCGGGAACTGTTCGCCGGCGGACAGTTCGGTACATCACTAGTTAAGACTTATCCAACTGTTATAGTGTTATATATTTAGTGACATAACACCCTGACTAGTGCATTATAAACTACATTAAATATTTAGCAGGTATAAAAAAATAATTATTTAGGCCACAAATTTTCGAGTTCATCTTAAGTCATTAATTTAAAATTCCATATATTTATCTCTTTATTTTCTGTTTCTCACCTAATATGGTTGAGGCTGTTGACTGTATATACAATACCTATCTCAGTAAATTGGGGTGCTCGAGTAATAAAATTGCTAAGTAGAGGCACAATTTGATGAACAATTACACAGGAAGAGGTTTCAATTTACACTCCAATACTAATACAATATCTCCTCACAAAAAAATGAAGTTGAAATAAAAATAGGGTGAAAGTATAAATATCTCCCTACAAAAAAGGAGGACATTAGCAATGATCCATTCCCTATTCCCACCATGTTTCCTAGGGTATGTTAGTTCCTATTAATTGAAGAGGATGGATGGCATATATTAAACATGATATGAATATCTCCTTTCAAAACATATGCCGTTACCTTACCGGGCCGGATCTACATGCCAGGTGCATGTAGTCTCAGAAGAGTAAAATGACCCCTACTCTCCCTCTCATAAATAAAAAAAGAAAAGGCATATTAAGTAAATGTAATGGATTATTAACTGGACATTGCATTTCTGAAAATGTTTAAAAACATGTAGTCACATTTTAAAACAGCAAAAGTATATATGTATGTATAACTTTGTATATTATTATTATATACTTATGTATATTAGATGTTGTTAGGTTATAAAGAGGTTGACAGTTTGAAAAAGGTTTGAAAAAGGTTGACATTTGAGTTAGTTTACATACAGTGTGTAGTATTTTTGTTTGTGGGTTTATGATCAGAGCGGTGTTAAATCTAGTATTTGGGTACCAGGGTGTTCAGGAGTATTGTGTTTAGGGTAAAAGCTAGGTTAAATGTAATATTAGTGTACATAAAGCGTTTAGGTTTTTTTAAAACTTTTTTTTTTAGATATTGTGATCATTATAAATACAGCAAGTCATAAAGATAATATATATAAGAAAATAACATAAGTACCATCCCACTTAAAGGGACATGCATCACTTTGAGATAGCTGTCTCATTCAAAAGCTTTAGATGTGAATGAGACTGTTGTCTCACTCTGAAGACTGAAAAAAGCAGGTAAATATGATTATTTTCATTCTTCCATTTAAAGCTTTGTACACCTACTCAAAGGGGGATACTGATTTAAGCAATCAGTGTCTTATCCCTAGGAATGCTGGGGAATATATTTTGGCCATGCCTGAGAGATAAACACATGTGCAGTTGGAACACCTTGCAATATCCTGACAGGGGGGGAGAGGGAGTCTGATCAGTATGATTGTGCAGAGCAGTCTCCAGTGTCAGGTTTCTCTCTCCTCCTACTGAACAATGATGCCATGTTTCTTCCATTAATGGACTGGCTTGAAACTGAGATATGTGGTTAAAAAAAAGGGGAGGGTGAAGGCTAAAGAAACTTCTGTAGCTGAGAGGCTTGCCCAATATTGCAATCTGATCATGTTTATAGTAAGTTTAGAAATATTAATTCTTACGTTTCAAAGATTTTGTTGCTTTATTTTGGTTTGTATATTTGTTTAAAGGTGTTTGCTTACTGGTTTAAAAAATAATTGCAAAGTGATGAATGTCCCTTTAAGTTTCACAAAGGTTCTTTATAAGTGCTAGACTAGCACCTGTAAGCAGGTACCTACATTGCTTAAAGGAAAATCCAGCCCTAAATTCCTTATTTAATTGATCAAATATTGTGAATTCGAAATTACCGTATTTTTCTGTGTATGAGAGGCCCCCATGTATAAGACGACACCTGTTTTTTGAGCCCAAAATCAATATTTTAAACATCAAATAGAACAACTTTGATATTTTAGAGGTGACTTCTGAGTAGAACAACACACTTCTGATTCTCATGCCTCCCCTGTGCTACAGTACTCTGTGAAATTAATGGCGCCATAGTGCATACTGGGAGACTACAGCTCACACAATACAGCAGGTGGTATGACGGCATGCTGGGACATCACAGCAGTATTCCCTCTGCTCCCTGATCCCCATTTCCTCCCCCATAAATATAAATCAGAAAGCAAGACCTACCTGAGGTGGAGCAAACCTTAATATGGCTGCTACTTTTATGGTGTGGCAGGTCTCTGGAACTCTGTTGATGGTAAGTGCTGATGTGTGCTAGAGCTACCACACATATATAGGGACCTCTTCCTCCTTGCCACAGCATTCAGCAGTGGATCGGCGGGAGGGAGGCCAGGTATGTGTTGTGGCACTCTGAAACGCGGCAGGCACCAGCTTAACTTAGGCCCCATGCACAAGTGTTTTATTTTTTAACCCCTGCAGTGACATTCCGTTTATAGGACGACCGTCAATTTTAGACAACATTTAAAAAAAAAAAAGACTCTATAGACTTATACATGGAAAAATACTGTATGTGACGGTCTTAACTTACACTATTTTCAGACCAGTTTCTTTTAAATAATAACAAATATAGAATCAGATAAATGTTACTGTGTACAAATTTGAGTGTTATTTACCTAACTTTTCAATTATGAAAATCTTTGATTTTGCTAGTCCGTTTTGTAATTTTGGACGTTAAACTTAAAGCAATGTACATTTGTTTGCTATATCTGTAATGTTTAACTACAAGAGTAAGCTTCAAAATTCATGATGATTTTGTGTTGTCATGCATTTATTCATATTATCTAAAAGGTTAAAGGAAAATACACATTTTTAGATAAGACAACTCAGTTCTTTTAATTTAAATATGTAAAGACAAGAAACTGATATGAAATATGTGAAATATTTATACTGCTTATTTACAATTCTATGTAGAACTTGTAAATAGCATCACAGTTTATTAAGATGCCACAATTGGTAAATTTTCTATATATCCTTATAGAGTTGTATATACCCAAAATGAGCAAGAAATAACACTCTCCCAGCTGTGTTTAAGTTAATAGGAAGATTTATAGATATGTGCAGTGTCAACTTTTTAACAATGTTTTCTTTTCATCACTTTCACACTTATTGCTTAATTGTTTCTTTTATTTCAACTCTTCAAGCTTTACTATTTTCTAAACATTTATTTTCTATCTATCCATCCCATGAACAGCTCTCTTGTTGCATACTTTCTCTCTTAAAGTCCATTGTTCTTCTAACTTGTCTCATGCTTTCTACAGCTATTGCTCTTTCTCTCTCTCTCTCTCTTTCACTGTCTTCTTTTTACCATTTTCTGTAGACATCAAAGAAGATGAGGAGACAGTTACTTGCAAGTACCACGGGTAAGCCCATACGAAAGTATATCTTATCTACCCACTGGCAGTGAACATGTAACCAGCAAATAGGGGATACACAATTTGAGCAATAATAGCATTCTGAAGACCTAGAAATAGACCAAACATAGTGTTCCCCAAAGAACCAACAGTGTAAATTTGAAGATAAAAAGAAGAAAGGTAGCACTAAAAGAAAGAACTATGAAAGAAAATATGTTACAGGCACAGACAGTAACCTAAAAGTATGAGCATGCTTTATGAGAGCACAAAGCCAACCAACATGGCAATATGCACAAACAATACATTGAAAAAGAAGTGGCTGCTAACGAGATCTCCAAGGAGTTGAAAAAAAAAAAAAGATTATTGCCTTCATTATAAAATCATTTATTTTATTGTTGTTAAATAAAAACAGATATACAGCATTACACACCATAAAAATAAATAAAAATAAATAAGAAAGTAACATGGGCATAAACAGACCATCACATTTTGTGCCTATTTGCACTTTTTCAAAGGCTATATTTCACATGCACAGATAACAGTTACTAACAAAAAGACTCTTAGTAACATAACTTATAGCCAAAAATATTGCTAATACTTTCCCACAACAGGTGCATCAAAAAAGTATACATTATGACATAGAAATATGATCATCTGAAACATTTAAATGGAAAAGGCAAGCACTCTGATTGGCTGGCTTACAACCGACCAATCAGAGCACTATACTGATTGCAAAGTGTGGGAAAGCCTACATAAAGGTTTTTTGAAGTTCATTCTGCACAGAGCACTCGAGGGGCTAACTTGGATTTAATATACAGTATTGTATTTTGTATTTCAATATTAACGCTATGAATTATTCGTTTTCTTTCGGGTTTTTTTTGTCAGGGGCTGAAGAAAAGAATATGTAAGAAGAAGTAAAATGTTTAATGGTGAGTATAATTTTTTGTCACAGGTATTAGAAATTCTCCTCCCCCACCCCCCACCATCACTATCATTAGGGAGGGTTATTTTTAATGGAAAGTCCACCATCTTCCCATATTAAATATCCCCACTCTAAGCCCATGTGGGGTTTAACATGTCCACTCCTATTGGTTATTAAAAACGTCCCCCTTTCCACCTATGGGTGGGGGCTACAGTGGAATTAGGTTTCCCATGGTTATAACGTTAAAAGCCACCCACCCACTGCCTATGGGTGGGAACTGGAGGGAACACTAAGACCCCAGTTTAATAAATAGCCCCAACCCGCTGGCCATGGGGGGACAGGAAGTGCACAGTGATCTGTCATCCTCCACATTATTTAAAGCCTCACCCAATGCTCATGGGTAGGAGAACTGGGCGACCAGGTCCCTCATATTATTTTACAATGGCTGCCCAGTCTCTTGTGTTTTTTTAGTTACAATCAGCAACCACAAATATAGGGGCCAGACTTATTATATTATATTATACTGGCCAGCCTCCACATGGCTAACCCTTGCATGGTCAAGGGTTGTTAACTATTTGTCAGCAGACAAATAGTGCTTCATATTATTGTTCACTTGAAAAACGCATTTACCTGCTGGTTGCTAGTGCTGCCAAAGAGCAAATAGTACTTCAATTATTGTTCACGTGCAAAAAGCGTGTAAATTATAATTTGCAAATATGCATCTTGCTGTGTTTATTCATTCTCTTTTCACTGTAACATCTTTGCATAGGGTTCTGATGTGAAAAGCACTGATTTTCAACCCGGCACGGAATGAACCCAGCCTACTTACACAAATTCGGTCGTGCTAACCACATTTTAACTGGAATGATCTTTAGTATATATGAAAATTGTCATTCCATCAGCATTCAGCAATTTTCACCAAATTTTGTTGATCCGTACAACATCCATTGTTTAGTGAATTATAGTGTCAGTGCTCTTAAAATGCTTAGTTGTTGCGTGTATTGTTCCCATGAAAATAACTTGATTTGTATAGTATCTGTAAAACTGTGTAATAGTAATCAAGCACCATTTATATTGATGAGTAATTACAAATATTTTGCAGTTCTCTTACCTGTCCAAACTCATTGCTGTCATAATAGCAGTGCAGGCAAACTGATTGCATGTATCCAAAGATGTTATAATTGTGCAGAGGGCACTTCCGAATACCCATTCTCCCCCACGAGCCCACTGATGGATAAGAAATGGCATTCCAATAATGTGAACCAAATCTGCCACTGCCAGATTACAGATATAGATATCAGGAATAGTTTTTCTTCTAGATCTGAAATAGAAACAAATGCATCTAGTTAATTGCCCCCTTAGTGGTTAAAATGTTAGCAAAGTGGTGTTCCAAAAATTAATTTAAATACACTTAGCAGACTCAATGCGTTAATTACTCATTAACAAAAAAAATAGACTTATTTGGAACAAAAATAAATTCCACTTAAACATGATTGCACATTTTTCAATTATGATCTAAATTTGTAAAAGGTTGTGGTGTAAAATATTTATTTCAAGGATATTGACATACTGTGTGATTGTTTCAGTGGAAGTAACTTAGTAACACCAGAATCTATTTTATATCTGTTTTAGTAACATCCTTATTAAGCTTTTTCAGACAGATGAAGACATCAGGGAAGAAATCCATGACAACTGCTTTTTCTGTGTGAGTATGAATGTCATTACTTATGATTTGGAGCTGAATGTCACAGGACAAGTGCTATAGCGTATAATAAGCATTTTATGTCATTAGTGCTTTATTATTGCTATGATTACTCTGCAGAACATCAACAAATTCAGTGATTGTGTAAATAGTGTTTTATTTTGTTTGCCCATGTAGAGAATGTGTTTGTTGCTATGGGTGATATGACACCAAGGGGTTTATTCACTAAATATATCAAAAATTGTGTATTACAGAACACCTATATAGTGGATAAACCACACTCAGTGGGTAACAAATAAAGTATACGATTTAGCCAATTAACTGACAGTATGTAGATGAAGGACTCCTCCAGGTCTTCAATACAAACAATAGCAAAATACCAACAGGTTATCTACAATACAATAATAGTAGAAAAACATAGGGCAATATTGTAAAAATAACATGGAATGTGAAAAGGAAAGAAATTCACTCACAAACACAGGTTGAGTGAAGGCATATCAAGGACTGGAACCTACCATCTTCTTGCCAGATTGTGTTGTGCATGTATACTACTGTCTTCTTGTAAGTCTGTCTTGTAATAAACAATTGTTTTTAATGAGATTGAGCACTATTATTATCTACTTAACTTGCATTTATTGATGTCCATTAAGTCTTGAGGTAATTTCAAGACTTTTAAATTGATATAGTAAAAACAAAGAGAACATTACCTGCGTAATGGCCTAAATCCCCATGTACATTAGGCCAGAGCGCAGGTAACGTTCTCTTTGTTTTTACTATGTATTTTAAGCTGTTGGATACTAAGCTACTGCTGCTGTAAGCACCGTGCTTTATCTTTGTGTTTTTAAATTGATATGCCTTCAATCAACCTGGTTTTGTGAGTGAATAGGGGACAAAGAATTAAAAATCAGCCTTTATGCGGACAATATCCTTTTTTCAATCACTGAACCAACTAGATCTTTGAAGTATCTGATGGAGGAAGTTAGACGGTATAGTCAATTAGCAAACTATAAACTAAACAACGAAAAAACAGTTGTGATGAGTATTGAACTAGATAAAAAGTCAAGAGAGGAAATAAGTAATCAATATGCATTTATATGGGCAGCTCAGAAATTTGACTGTCTAGGAATATCTATTACAAAGAATATAGAGAAAATGATGGAAGAATTTTTTTTAAGTCTGTTAAAAAGTACAAACTTATTACTTAGAGACTGGAGAGACTTGCAGATTACCTGGTGGGGCCGTATTAACGTCATCAATTCCTATGTCATTCCTAAATGGAATTATTTATTCCAAATGATTCCACTCAGGATTCCGGATATTTGGTTGACGCTACTACAAAACAATCTAGAGAATTTTATCAACAAGGGTAAGAGAAATAGAATCAACAGGAAAATTCTATCAATAAAAACTAAGGATGGAGGACTAAATTTCCCTAACATAAGAGTTATATATTGGGCTAATGTGATCATGCATATGTATAGGTCCCAGACGGTGACAGCTAGTGAAGAAAGTTGGTTTAGCACCGAAATGGAGGATTTGAGATTAAAAAACCCAGAGGGCTTACTATGGAATACGAAACCTTTAGACAAGATGGAGATTGATATTAAAAACAATACTATATGGGCTCAATTGTTGCCCACGGCAAACTTGAGGACAATAGAAGCTAATGTGATAGATCTCTCCTTTGATAGCTGGAGAACCCATGGAATAAATAAAGTTTCGCAGATAATAGGTTCAGATTGCATATTGTCTTTCTATACTATTTTACAAAAGTATCATCTCCCTCAACGAGAGATATTTACCTACTTGAGGCTTAGACATTTCCTGCAGAAACACCTTACTAAAGAGTTTGGAAAAGCGCTTATAATGATAAAACACATATTTTCAAATCAGACTGTACCGAAAGTTCTAGCTAAAGCAATAGAGATAATTAGAAATACTAATTCAGTAGCTAGTTTTCCCCAGAAGATCAAATGGGGAAAAGATCTGAAGTGGTCTTTGGATCAGGAGGAATGGTGTAAAGTTATAAATAATACTCGCCGACAGGTTCAATGTTTAAACTTATTAGAAACCTATTACAAGGTCATATATAGATGGTATTTAGTCCCTAGTAAGTTATCGCAGATGTACCCTGGAGTTTCCTCTAGGTGTTGGAGGTGTGATAAAGAGGTAGGATCATTTATCCACATTTGGTGGAGTTGCTCAAACATTCAGACCTCTATTAAGAGAATGCTAAGATTTATAAAGGATATAACTGGAATAGAGTTAGAAATGAAACCAGAGGTAGTCTTGCTACACATGCAATGGCCAAATATGTTATACAGAAATAGATGCTTTATTATCCATTGTTTTATCGCATTTAAAATTGTTCTTGCACGGAATTGGAAATCCAATCAAGTAGTTCACTGGGATGTTATCAAAGATCAAATCCTTCTTCAGACGAAGATGGAAAGAGACTTGAGTATACCATATTTAAATGCCCCAAAAAGAAGGGACCTTTGGCAAAGCTGGGTTAATAAAATAGAAATCAGGTTATAAATCATACTGCTATATATTAAATTTGTTACCGTTTGCACAGTTAGAGCCCTGAGTCAAGTCAGATTCCTCTCCTGAGCCCGACCCCGCAGATAATGGTGTATAGTTACATAGTTACATAGTTACATAGCTGAAAAGAGACTTGCGTTCATCAAGTTCAGCCTTCCTCACATATGCTTTTGCTGTTGATCCAAAAGAAGGCAAAAAACCCAGTCTGAAGCGCTGCCAATTTTGCAACAAACTAGGAAAAAATTCCTTCTTGACCCCAAAATAGCAGTCAGATGTCTCCTTGGATCAAGCAGCTATTACCCCACTAATTAGAAATTGTATCCCTGTATGTTATGTTTTTGCAAGTATTTATCCAATTGCAACTTAAACATCTGTATAGACTCTGACAAAACCACCAAAAATGTGTTTGTCTAATGTAAAATGTTGTACTATGTAAGGATGGAACTGGATTTGTGCGGTTCTATCGCTATTTGTATTTTTGTAAGAAATTGAATAAAAGAATTTATACTAAAAAAGAATTTATTTCCTTTTCACATTCCATGCTATTTTTTACAATATTGCCCTATGTCTTTCTACTATTATTGTATTGTAGATAACCTGTTGGTATTTTGCTATTGTTTATTTGATAAACATGGAATTATAGTGAATTGAAAACAAAATTTCTAAATTTAGAGAAAATAGTAATTTGAAAAAAAATCTCCACCCAGTTATAGTTAGTCAAAGCAGCTTCATTTTAAAGGGACACTATAGTCAGCAGCAGGGCCGGTGCGTCCATAAGGCGGCACAGGCGGCCGCCTTAGGGCGCACCGGCCCGGGGGCGCAAAAGTCCGGGTGACCGGCAGGAGGGAAGCGCACAGCTCCCCTCTCCTGCCGGTCACTTCTTGTAGCGTGGCCGAGCGCCAAATGCAGCGCCGCGGACTGTGTGGAGGGGGCGGGGATATGACACGTCATATCCCTGCTCCCTCTGTAGCACACAGCGCGGCTGGCGCCCAGCAGGGGCGGAGCTGCCGCCGGCCACCTTCTCGCCAGCATGGGAGGAAGTCCTCCCAAGAAGACTCGAGCAGCAAGAGCAAGAGAAGGCAGAGAGGAGGGGGGCTGGGCAGGACCAGCTCCTCCAACTCCCAACTACCTCAGGCAGCACTTTGGATCCCAGGTAAGCCACCCTCCTGAACCTGTCTGTCAGTGTGTGTCTGTGTATATGTATGTCTGTCTGTCAGTGTGTGTATATGTATGTCAGTGTGTGTATATGTCTGTCTGTGTGTCAGTGTGTGTATATGTCTGTCTGTGTGTCAGTGTGTGTATATGTCTGTGTGTCAGTGTGTGTATATGTCTGTCTGTGTGTCAGTATGTGTATATGTCTGTCTGTGTGTCAGTGTGTGTATATGTCTTTCTGTGTGTCAGTGTGTATATATGTGTGTATATGTCTGTCTGTGTGTATATGTCTGTGTGTGTGTGTATATGTATGTCTGTGTGTCAGTGTGTGTATATGTCTGTCTGTCAGTGTGTCTCTGTGTATATGTCTGTCTGTCAGTGTGTCTCTGTGTATATGTCTGTCTGTCAGTGTGTGTGTGTGTGTGTTTGTGTGTCTGTCAGTGTTTGTGTGTATGTGTGTGTATCTGTGCGTCTGTCTATCTGAATGTGCATCAGTTTGTGTATATGTGTATCTGAATGTGTCAGTGTGTGTATCTTTGTGTATGTGTATCACAGTGTGTGCGTGTGTGGCAGTGTATGTGTATATGTGCATATATCTCAGCATTCAAACACCAACACTACACACAAATAAACACCTGCATGCAAACGTCAACACAACATACAAACACACCCCTGCATTCAAATGTCAACACTACATACAAACACACCTCTGTATCAGACACCGAAATTATATATAAACACACCTGCGTTCAAAAACCAACACTACACATAAATGCATGCTTACATTCAAACGCAAACACAACATACAAACACACCCCTACAATCATACAAACATACTCCATACAAACACATGCTTACAGTCAAACACACAAATACTGCTCCGTGCTAAATACAATCCTGCAAGCATGGGGAATCGGTAGAGCCCCAGCTTTCAAAGCATTGTTGAAGTTGCACGACAGATGGGGATCTATCTTTTAGCCATCCTGTGTAAATACACAGACCGTCATAAGGAGACATACAGTCTGTATGTCTCTGTATGGCTGTCTGTGTATGTATTCAAAAGGAATAAACGCAGGCAACACTCCAATAGTAAGGATGGTATATTTATTGATAGGTGAACCACCCCATAGAAAGTGCAACGTTTTGGCTGAGCAGAGCCTTATTGCATGAGCTGAAACGTCACACTTTCTATGGGGTGGTTCACCTACCAGTAAATATGCCATCCTTACTATTGGAGTGTTGCCTGCGTTTATTCCTTTTGAAGACTTTACTGGTGGATCCAGCGACGTCCGCCTGACACGGAGCATCCACCACTGTGGATGGCCGTAGCATTTACACGGTATCAGTGTGCAGGGTTCTTTGTTTGTCTGTGTATGTATGTCTCTGTATGCCTTGTCTGTATGTCTCTTTATAACTGTCTGTGTATGTATGTCTCTGTATCATTGTGTATGTATGTCTCTATATGCCTATCTCTATGTTTCTTTATGTATGTGTCTGTATTTCTTTGTGCCTGTGTATGAATGTATGTCTGTGTTTGTACGACAATGTACCTGTATGTGTAGATTGTATGACTGTGTTTGTTTGATTGTGTGCCTTTTATGACTGTATGTGTCTGTATATCTTTGTGACTGTGTGCCTGAATAATTATGTCTGTGTGCTTGTATGGTTGTGTGTCTGTATGTTTGTGTATTTGTGCATGTATGTATTTTTGCCTGTGTCTATGTGGGAGAAAAAGAGATAGATAGGGGCTGGGGGGAAGAAAGAGACAGAAAGGGGCTGGCGGGGAAGTAAGAAATACATAAGAGGGGTTGTAGGAGACACACTAAAGGGGGGTGTAAGGCACAAAGGGGCCAAAGGGGTAAGACATTCAAGAGAGTGGATATGCAACACTAATGGGGGTAAGAAATTCAAAAGGGGGCTACGAGACACAGAGGTGAAGATGCATTGTTTATTTTTTTTTTGGGGGGGGGGGGGGCGTCAAAATGCATCTTCGCCTGTGTAGTCAAAAATCCTAGCACCGGCACTGGTCAGCAGAACAACTACAGCTTCATGTAGTTGTTTTGGTGAGTATAATAGCTCCCTTCAGGCATTTTCATGTAAACACTGCCTTTTCAGAGAAAAGGCAGTGTTTACATTGCCCCTAAGGATACCTCCAAGTAGCCACTCCTCAGATGGCCACTGGAGGGGCTTCCTGGCTCAGTGCTGCACAGTAAGCAGCCCTGCCATTCAGCATCCCCACGCTCTGCATGGAGACACTGAATTTTCCTCATAGAGATGCATTGATTCAATGCATCTCTATGAGGAGGTCCTGATTGGCCAAAATGGCATTTGACCCTGCCCGCATTGTGTTTAAGCAATTCCATGCATTCCCTATCGGCCATTTTGATGATGTTACAAAGGGGGCAGAGCCAGCGCCGGTCACCTAAATGGTGGGTTAAACACTATACGGTCATGAATACATGTTTGTGTTTCTGCCCCTATAGTGATCCTTTAACTTCAGTACAATTAGTGTTTAGTCATTTAACCTCTAAGTGTATCTGGGTGATGCAGAGCTAGCCCATAAAAGTAAGATAAAAAAATTACAGAATTGTTCACTAGATTATTCATGAATACCAGTATTGGAAACAGGGTCCAGGCACTCCAGTGTCTTCAGGCACCTTTATTGGAACATGTGGAACACTGCAACGTTTCAACTCCCAATGGAGTTTTTGTCAAGACTTTTTTGGTCTCTAATTTGAAATTCACTATTAATTCTCAGCAAACCACACTTAAGTTATTAATTCAAAAATAGATTTGCATTTACACTTGCCTAATGTACTATTTGAATTTACAGAATATTACATGTATTTGTTTATCTTTTGCAGAAAATGTGGGGAATCCATTGAAATCCATTGTCACACAGGTACCCATAGAAGGGCGAAACTATTTTGGCCACAGCTCCAACAAAACTAGAGAGGAAGGGGACGGGGGAGCATGTGCCCTGGGTGTCAAATGGAGAGGGAAGCCATGCCCTCTCCTCCAGCAAAGCAGCAGCCATGGAGAATAAGCCATGCCTTCCTGCAAACAGCCACTTGCTGAGGGGTAAGCAAGAAGCTTCCCTAATCACTAGATACCAGGTTCCTCCTACACCGCCAGTGCCCATAAAAGTGTGTGTGTGACGGTACCATGTGTGTGTGTGTGTGTGTGTGCCTGTAACTGTGTCTGAGTACCTGTCACTGTGAGTGTAAAGACAAAAAGGAATTGGGGGCACACCTGGAACATGCATCTTACAGGAATGGTGCTGCTGTAGTGACCGAAATTCACATATAATACAGATTAAGTTATAGCACACACATAAAAATACATTTCCAAATCTTATAAGGCTACTGGAAATTGCCTATCTCAGCAAATGCAGAAATTCGGTTACCATTTGCCATATTGTGTTAAGCCAACCATTACTTCACAGTACTCCAGTGTGGCATGATCCCTGCTTATGGATAAAGCGTAGCTTTTGTTTTGAAAATAGTTAATCCTTATGGGATATGGTCTCAGGGGCATAGAAGAAGAACAGAATAAAATAATAAATTATAGTATGCCAGCAATGAGATACTCTGTAAGTAAATATACATTCATTTTTTTTAAGCCTTGCAATGGATCCTAAGGTATAGTATGGAGTGGTATGATCCACACTCTAGGATATGTGGGTGGTACAGGTTCTCTCCTTATAAATATGAAATGAGAGAATAACAAATTGAGTACACACCGCTCAGTGAGAGTGTAAAGACAAATTAAAAGGTGCTAACATGGGAGATGAGCAAATATGGTTTGCTCAATCCTAGAAGTGTAGGTGGTATCAATCCCTACCAAGGATCTGGAGTTCAGGTGGTAAGTAAAAGTATTTTATTGCTATATAAAACAGTACAAATATATACTATACTACACTAATGTGCTTCACCTTTTTCTATGCTTTACCAAAGTTGTGGTACAACAATTGCTTTTTATCTTTTTTTTACTATATGTTTTTATTGTTTTATATATTAATCAACCTTTACCTTCCTGCATGGCTACAGCCCCTCCATGCTATACTTTAGACATTGCAAAGCTCTGGAAAATTCAGTTCTCCTTCTATGTCCATGAGACCTTCAACCATACACTCTCACTAAACAGTGTACACTAAATTGTTTTATTCTCTCGTATAAGGAGAGGACCTGTACCTCCCACATATCCTATAGTGGGGATAATACCACTCCATAGTATACCTTAGGATCCATTACAAAGCACTGAAAATTTCAAATGTACAGTATCTCACAAAAGTGAGTACACCCCTTACATTTGGGTAAATATTTTATTATATCTTTTCATGTGACAACACTGAAGAAATGACACTTTGCTACAATGTAAAGTAGTGAGTGTACGGCCTGTATAACAGTGTAAATTTACTGTCACCTCAAAAAAAAAACAATTAGCCATTTTCTCTCCCTGGTGTCATGTGACTTGTTAGTGTTACAAGGTCTTAGGTGCGAATGGGGAGCAGGTGTGTTAAATTTGGTGTTATCGCTCTCACACACTCTCATGCTGGGTACTGGAAGTTAAACAAGGCACCACATGGCAAATAACTGTCTGAGGATCTAAAAAAAAGAATTGTTCCTCTACATAAAGATGGCCTAGGCTATACGAAGGTTCCCAAGACCCTTAATCTGATCTGCAACACAGTGGGCAAGACCATACAGCGGTTTCACAGTACAGGTTCCACTCAGAACAGGCCTCCCCATTGTCGACCAAAGAAGTTGAGTGCACGTGCTCAGTGTCATATGCAGAGGTTGTTTTTGGGAAATAGACGTACGAGTGCTGCCAGCATTGCTGCAAAGGTTGAAGGGGTAGGGGGTCAGCCTGTCAGTGCTCAGACCATACGCCGCACACTGCATTAAATTGGTCTGCATGCCTGTTGTCCCAGAAAGTAGCCTCTTCTAAATATGATGCACAAGAGAGTCAACTAAGGACATAGATTACTGGAACCATGTTCTGTGGTCCGATTAGACCAAGATACATTATTTGGTTCAGATGGTGTCAAGCATGTGTGGCGGCAACCAGATGAGGAGTACAAAAATAGGTGTGTCTTGCCTACAGTCAAGCATGGTTGTGGGAGTGTCATAGTCTGGGCCTGCATGAGTGCTGCCGGCACTGGAAAGCTACAGTTCATTGAGAGAACCATGAATGGCAACATGTACTGTGACATTCTAAAGCAGAGCATGATCCCCTCCCTTCGGTGACTGGGCCTCAGGGCAGTATTCCAACATGATAACCAACCTAAAACAAACTTCCAAGATGACCACTGCCTTGCTGAAGAAGCTGAAGGTAAAGGTGATGGACTGGCCAAGCATGTCTCTAGACCTAAACCCTATTATGCATCCGTGGGGCATCCTCAAACAGAAGGTGGGGGAGCGCAAGGTCTATAACATCCACCAGATACGTGATGTCATCATGGAGGAGTGGAAGAGGACTCCAGTGGCAAGCTGTGAAGCTCTGGTGAACTCAATGCCTATGAGGGTTAAGGCAGTGCTGGAAAATAATAGTGGCCACACAAAATATTGACACTTTGGGCCCAATTTGGACATTTCCACTTAGGGGTGTACTCACTTTTGTTACCAATGGTTTAGACATTACTGGCTGTGTGTTAAGTTATTTTGAGGGGACAGCACATTTATACTGTTATACAGTTTGTAAACTTACTACTTTACATTTTAGCAGGGTGTCATTTCTTCAGTGTTGTCAAAAAAGATTTACAAAAATGTGAGGGGTGTACTCACTTTTATTAGCTATTGTATATTTACTTATCTACTTACAGAGTATATCATTGCTGGCATATTACATCATATTACTTTATTCTGTTCTTCTTCTATGCCACTTAGACATTCTACCATACCATATAAGGATTACCATATGCAAAACAAGCACTACCCTATATCCATAAGCAGGGATCATAGTGATCAGGCGCATAAATCAGAGCTACATCACTGCTCCAGAAAGTGTATACCATATTTATATTTACCAGAGAAGAGATATACTGAATTCAGTTGTTGAGCTGCCTATCAGGGCTCTATCAGTATGAAACATGGGGGGATGGTTGCACTCACCTAAACATGCTTAAATGGGGTGCTGCTGGGGGCCATATTATACAATAAACAATACACAATATCCAGCGCATTGTATAATATGGCCCCCAGCAGCACCCCATTTAAGCATGTTTAGGTGAGTGCAACCATCCCCCCATGTTTCCCCCCATCCCCCCCCATATATATTTGGGAGTCTAGCCAACTCTTTGGTTTTGTATCCCTCCCTGTTACAGGTGCCTCATCTAAGTTCCCTATTTTACCTTGTACTGCAGAGAGCCTCAGATGGATTTTTTTCCCAAGTAAGTGGTTAATCTCATAAGAGCAGACATTAGACTGTGAGAGTAGGACCAGCCAAAGATGGGGTACATTGACGTTGTGGCAGGCTTATGCAATGTATAATCATATAATGTAACAAAATCCCCATTATTTTTTTGCCTAGATTAGGTGTTTTTAAAAAACACTTTTACAAACTAATAAAATCTGTCAACATTGAAGTTGCTGTTTAGTAGATAGGAGAGTGCGCTGGATCTTGTGTATTGTTTATTGTATAATATGGCCCCCAGCAGCACCCCATTTAAGCATGTTTAGGTGAATGCAACCATCCCCCCATGTTTCAAATATATATATATATATATATATATATATATATATATATATATATATATGTGTATATATATATGTGTATATATATATATATATATATATATATATATATATATATACCTTAAATGGAGCACTGTAAGTGTTGAGGAATTACTGCACAGGGTCTTTGGGTCGTTTACGTCACATAACGATATGGAAGATAAAAATATATAATATAGTGCAGATTGTAAAACACTTGTGCAATTTCAAATGAGGTAGATAAATGGATCACTCACATTTTCCAGAGCATCCCACCATTATTTCCTGCTGAAATTTTTCTCCGGGAAGAAAAAAACAATAGGGACATCCAATGTGTAGTATAGTCAATTCACGAATATTTCTGATAGAATGTAAATAGGTATTATGTTCACCTGTTATAGAGCCTTAAAATCCTGGCTCTGAGGGTGGTAGGCTTTGTGCCACTCTAAAGGGGTTGGCACTTCCCCAAATTAAGGTACTTGAGGCTTCTATGGACTTAATATAAAATGTAATCTTTTTATTAATACAAATATGCTAAAAAATAAATAAAAATGAAATGCAATAATTAAAATAAAAAGTCCTGGTTGCCGATACGCGTTTCACTCCTCCTGGAGCTTCCTCAGTCAGGGGGTGTTATGCACTGGGCAATATTCTACTGGGAATGTTACTGGATGTTACTTTGGCATGTATCACTTACCTAGAGATTGTTGCAGATCACATACACAACTTTATGGCAATGGTGTTCAATAATGGCAGGATAACATTTTTTTGGGTTGGAATGTTTTCAGGAACATGACAAATAGTTCAAGGTGTAGCATTAAACTCCCCAGATCTCATTTTTTTAATTTTATAAATATTTTTTTTTCCATAAGAGTAAAAGTAATGATATCATATGAATATATTCACCAGGTAGGTTATGTTGCCTTTGAGACTGTATGGTAGTCCAGGAACGAGAATTACCCCCATGAAGGCATACCATTTGCAAAAGTAGACAACCCAAGGTACTGCAAATGGGGTATGTTCAGTCTTTTTTAGTAGCTACTTAGTCACAAACACTGGCCAAAATTGGCATTCAATTTTATTTTTTTGCATTTTTCATACACAAACAAATATTAACACTAACTTTGGCCAGTGTTTGTCACCAAATGGCTACTAAAATAGACTGGACATACCCCATTTGCAATACCTTGGGTTGCCTACTATTGCAAATGGTATGCCATCACGGGGGTGATTCTCATTACTGGGCTACCATACGGTTGCAAAGGTAACGTAACCAATCTGGCAATTTCAATGAGAAAAAAATGAAAAGGTTGACATGCTATATTTGACTCTGTAACTTCTCAAAACACCATACAACTTGTACATAGGGGGTACTGTTTTACACGTGAGACATCGCTGAATACAAATATGTGTATTTTATTGCAGTAAAATCAAACCGTATAATGACATTCACAGTCAAAATGTCATGCAGAACTAAAAAAATAACAAAATGTCTTAATTTCTCACATCTTTTTATATTTTATTCATATTAAATTATGTTTCATAGCTAAATATTTGATGTTAAATCAAAGCCCAATTTCTCCTGAATAAAATGATATATAATAAGTGTGGGTGCACTTAATATGAAAGAGGTGAATTACGGTTGAACAAACATATAGTCAAATTCCAAGTTTTGTTTACGTTTTATTTTAAACAAAATGTGTACACTTGGCTCAGTCCTTAACCCCTTAAGGACTGGACAGTTTTTGCGATGTTGTACATTTGAGACCAGGCCTCTTTTTACACTTTTGTGGTGTTTGTGTTTAGCTGTAATTTTCCGCTCTCTCATTTACTGTTCCTATACAAATTATATATTGTTTTTTTCAGGACAAAAAAGGCTTTCTTTACATACCATTATTTATATAATCTCATGTAATTTAATTTAAAAAAACAAACAAATATGATGAAAAATTTAAAAAAAATACATGTTTTTTTGAATTTTACTTGAAAAATATTTTACTCATCTACAAAAGCGAATAAAAAAAACTGCTAAATAGATTAAAAATATTGTCCTGAGTTTTAAAATACCCAGTGTTTACATGCTTTTTTGCTTTTTTTTGCAAGTTATAGGGTTATAGGTACAAGTAGGATATTGCGATTTCAAAACATATATTCTTTCAAATTTATCAATAGTGACATTGTAACACTATTATCTGCCAAAAGTCTCTGAATAACACCCCACATGTACATATATATTTTTTTAAAGTAGACAAACCAGGGTATTCAATATAGGGTATGTCCAGTCTTTTTTAGTAGCCACCTAGTCGCAAACACTGGCCAAAGTTAGCGTTCATATTTGTTTTCTGTGTGAAAAAACTAAAAAACTAAATTGAACGCTAATTTTGGCCAGTGTTTGTGACTAAGTGGCTACTAAAAAAGACTGGACATACCCCATTTGCAATACCTTTTGTTGTCTTCTTTTGCAAATGGTATGCCATCATGGGGGTAATTCTCATTCCTGGGCTACCATACGCTCTCAAAGGCAACATAACCAACCTGGCCATTTTCAATGTAAAAATATTTGACCTATCTATTTGACCCTGTAAAACGCTATAAAATCTGTACATGGGGGGTACTGTTATACTCGGGAGACTTTCTTGAACACAAATATTAGTGTTTCAAAACAGGAAAAAATATCACAACAATTATATCATCAGTAAAAGTGCTGTTTGTGTGTGAAAAATGCGAAACAAAGTCACTTTCACTGACAATATCATCGCTGTGATAGGTTTTACTGTTTTGAATCACTAATATTTGTGTTCAGTGAAGTCTCCCGAGTAAAACGGTACCCCCCATGTACAGGTTTTAGGGTGTCATAGAAAGTTACAGGGTAAAATACAGTGCTAGCAAATTAAATTCTCTGGAATTTCGGCCTGGGTTGGCAGGCAGGTCCCTCAAATTGCAATTAATAAAATTACTTAATTATGTAAAAATATTACATAAATATGCACGCAGAATTTAAATATATATGCATATTTATATATTTAAAGTCTACGTGTATATTTATATAATTATTTATGTAATTTTGTATATGGACATTTGTATATTTCCTATTATTTTAATTTATTTATATATACATAGATATATATACAATTTCATTCTAAGTGTATTTTGATATAAATATATATATTTTAATATCAAAATACAGTTAGAATAAAATGTCATATAGATATGTAATTTTTTTTAAAATTTTATTATTTTTATTTTTTTTTATTTAATTTAATTTACTTATTATTTGTATTTTATAATAATATATACAATATATATAGTTATTATATATATTATATATATGTGTGTAATTTAATTATAAGTGTATTTTTATATTAATATATGTACATATTAATATAAAAATACACTTAGTATGACATTATATATATGATATATAGACGTATATTATATAGGTATAATATATGTCTATATATCTTATATATATACACATATATAATTATTATTTTTTTATTAACTTTAACTTTAATTTTTTTTATGATTTTACAGTTGCAGGGAGAGCACAGGCAGTCTCCCTGCAGGCAGACACATGGACACCTATTGTGACCATGTGGTCGCCCTGTTGAGGCACAGGGGTCCTAATCCGCCATGGGGAGACTGTCTGGGCTGCAGGCAGTCTCCCCACACCGGGAGCACCGCAGATCGCCGCCGGGGAACGACGGCGATCGGGTAAGTACATTGCACCGTTAGGACGGTTCAGGACCGTCATCGGTCGGCAATGCAAAAATGCCGATGACGGTCCTGGACCGTCCTCGGTCGTTAAGGGGTTAAGGGGTAATTAGAGTGTTAATATCTTCCCAAAACTAAAACAGTAATTTTTACTGTTTTTAATTTTTATTTTCACATGGTTGTGTAGTTTTGGATAATTACGCATTCAGTGTTGTAGCAGCTACATTATTTCAATATAGATAAGTGTGAATATCTAATCTAAAAGATAAACGTCTAATTGCACATATACTGTAAATATCTTCCCAATACTGTTTTAGTTTAAGGCAAGACCAAAAGACATAATACAGAGCAGTGGTGTACACACAATCCATGGGGCCCTGGTATGAACCTGATCTATAGGCTCCCCTCCCTCTTCTCCCCCCTCCCTCCCTCTCCCCCCTCTCATTCCACCCCCGACAGACATAGACACACATACATACAGACAAACATACATACAGAGACACATACATAGACACATACATACATAGAGACACACACATAGACACATACTGACAGACAGACACATACAGTCACATACACACATACACATACACAGACACACACACATATACACAGAGAGACAGACAGGCACACACACACATACATACAAAGACACATACATACATACGTACACACAGACACACAGACACACACACACACACAGAAGGCACACATACACACACAGACACATACACACACACACACATAGACACACAGACACATACACACAAACAAACACACACACATATATACAAAATGTTTAAGTCACCCTCCTGTTTCCTACCTTTTTAGATGCAGGAGGGTGCCTTTCCCTGGGGTCCAGTGTTGGCTCAGGTTGATGGGAGTCAGAGTTCCCACTCGGACTCCCAACCGATGGGCCCCTTGAACATGCGGCCCAGGCCACAAAACACGGCGGCTGATACCCGGTCACAAGGGTCTGCAGGGCGGCTGGGCCCCATGGAGTGATGGGCCCAGTCGCAGCTGCGACCCCTGCAGCCCCTATATATATGCCACTGATACAGAGTACCAACTTGACCGCACTCCCTCCAGCATGCGTTAGTCTGAGAGAGTTGCAATTTAAAATGTCTAGAGGAAGTGCCATCAGTATATAAGTTTGTATATAAGTTAGACCGGTGCCATCTGTGTATACGTTTGTAATGAGACTCCAAAAGCGCCACAGACTTTGTAACAGATCTCATTCTGATTAAGCATCTGTGGGATGTTGTGAAACAACAAATCCAATCCATGGAGGCCCCACGTCGCAACTTGCCAGCCTTTAAGGACCTGCTGCTAATGTCTTGGTGCCAGATACCACATTACATGTTCAGAAGTCTTGTGGAGTCTACGCCTCAATGCATTAGAGCTGTTTTGGCAGCAAGAGAAGGACCTACAAGATATTAGGTAGGTGGCTTTAATGTTGTGGCTCATCAGTGTTTGATTTATTTACAATTGTTGACTATTTTTATAAGATACAATAAGAGGCAAACATTGTACACAATAACTGTACAATAATCATTTCAGCATATTACCCCCAGAAAAGGGAAAATGTCACTGATGGCACAATGAAGGAAGAGGGAGAAAGCTATATAAGCAGGTGATACATGTGCATGTTAATGTAGCTAACAAACCAAAAATGATGTGCAATTTTGTTTATTTAGTTTAATTGAAATCAGCGTGGGAGGAGGGGGCATGACACCCAAGTATTCTAGATTTATAAAATATATTTAGAGTACCATGTGCTATGGTAATCTTTGTGTAAGTCACATACTTCCAAGACTATAATGATTCTTATACCTATTGAGGGAGTAATAAATGGATTCAAGGACTTGACAATTACTTTGTGGGAACGCAGATCAAGGTGACAACAATATATTATCAGCTCTAGAGAGGAGAATGAGTGGAATTAAAAACAGAAAGGACCAAGGTCTAAATCTAGAATTATTCCAAAGCTGCAAGTACAAAGAGTGAAGTGCGTAAAGACTCAAAGCTGATTTCTTGTCTTATTTGCAAAATAATTTCCAGCATAAAACATTAAACCTTTTTTTCCCCCATTTTAAATAGGTCTGCAAGTTTGAGGTAGGAACAAATTTAAGAGAAAGCTTTGGATGCTTGTTGTTTATGGTGAAGATAAATCCTGCAGGGATAGCTTTAAAGGACCACTATAGGGTCAGAAACACAAACGTATTCCTGACCCTATATTGTTAAAAACACCATCTAGCACCCCTGGGCCCCTCATGCCTCCATGTATATAGCAAAATCTTACTGTATTCAAGCTTGAAGCTGTAACTCTGCATGCTGTTTTTACTCAGAAAAAAGAGCAGTCTGCTGACATCATTATAAGTGGTGACCTGATCCAATCACAGCGCTTCCCCATAGGATTGGCTGAGACTGACAAAGAGGCAGAGCAGGGGCAGAGCCAGTATGATTCAAACACAGCCTTGGCCAATAAGCATTTCCTCATAAATATGAATTGAATTAATTAATCTCTATGAGGAAAGTTCAGTGTCTGCATGCAGAGGGAGGAGACACTGAATGTGTGGATGCATTTTAGGCAGCCATGATCCAGGAAGGATCTCTAACAGCCATCTGAGGAGTGGCCAGTGAAGTCATCACTAGACTGTAATGTAAACATTGTTTTTTCTCTGAAAAGACAGTGTTTACAGCAAAAGCCTGAAGGTAATGATTCTACTCACCAGAACAAACTCAATAAGCTGTAGTTATTCTGGTGACTATAGTGTCCCTTTAACTGACGTGCTGCATCCAACAGAAGCTGCAAATAATTGTAGACGTTTTTTACTTTCAGTAGGATCTCATACAAAACTCTGCTTTTTAAGAATTTTAAAAAAATAGATCAATAAGAGAGATCGAAATAATAACACTGAGACAGATGATGTATGAGTCAGTTTGTCTCAGTCAGAGTGAGTCTAATATAATATCCTGGCTATATTTACTCTAAAAATGTCAAAACCGCAAAAAATAGATGTGTAAATTAGAAGCCATTTACGTTACTAAAATTATATATTTTTCTTTCTGCCTGTCACTAAAAGTACATTATTTTTCACCAGATCAAGTGATCCTACTTACAGGTGCATTGGCAGTTGCTTAAATTACAAATACATGCTAAAAACCAATTTACCGCGGGGATTTTTTTCTTTAGCAATGGTTTTGCTTTGTGCTAAATAGTGTAAAGTCCAAAGGAATTAAATGGTGACCACAGCTCTTCCTGCATTAAACATTGACACATTCATAATGAGACTCTATGGAAGTCCCACAGAAATAACTTGGACAAATGGACAAAGAGGGACACTTTCTTTTAGGGGTGTGAGTGTGTGTGTGGCATAAAGCGGGGCTTTAACCCCTTAAGGACCAAACTTCTGGAATAAAAGGGAATCATGACGTGTCACACACGTCATGTGTCCTTAAGGGGTTAAAGAGAAATTTTAGGTTACTTACTAATAACAATTTATGTAACGAAGATGTAATTAATAGCAAGAACAAAGTATTGTATTTACAGAGTGAGTCTAAACATATTTATTGTCATTTTAAGACACTTTACCATGAGCATTATTGCTCTGGATTCACTCATACACACCAACAATATGAAGCCTAGAAAAGAGGGACATTATGATAGAAACAAGGGACGGGGGATTTTGGCCCAATTTTGGGAATCTTCAATGAATTCAAAGAAAGAAGAGTAGTAATTCCATAGGCCACTGGTTTCTAAACCAGCCCTCAAGGCACGCCTACCAGTCCAGGTAGTCTAAGGTGTTTTTAGAAAGAAAACAAAAACCTTCACACAATTGGGTAATTCCTAAATCCTGGACTGGAATGCATGCCCTGAGGTCTTGTTTGGAAACCACTGTTCTAGTCTAAATCAGACTATTACAGAAGGAAATAAGCCCAAGTAGCTTTTGAAATTTATGAGCAGTGAAATTGATATTTTATAGCAGTATGATTACAATTTGTGGGCTGTAGCTGAAATTGCTTTGCACACATTTAAAAAATATGTCTAATTAATTATTCTTTAGTAGCAAATTAGAGTAATACTTGACTTGTTCTGTTTCTAAATTTGTGAATGATGCTGTGCAGAGCAGGGTTCTTTTGTAGACTTGGCATTTACAAAATATCACACAACAATAAAATAGTTATGAGTGCAAGGTTACAGTATTCTGTTACAAGATTCAGAGATTACAAAGACACAAAATGAATGCGATGAAAGAGGTAAGTATTGATTGGGTCAGTGTACAGGGTGAACTTGACTATTATAGTACAGATAAAGTATACAGTACATGGATATAGCAATACAAGTGAGGTTTTCAAATGTGCTGTGTGAATCTATAAATCATTCAATGGAGAGCACCGTGTGTATGTTTCATTAAACATGTATTCCTGACCCTATAGTATTAAAATCACCATCTAGCCATCCTGGTCCCCTCATGCCTCCCTAAATATAGTAAAATCTTACTTGTATTAAAGTCTGCCGATGCTTACTTTGTCCCTGTTTCCTTTAGACCTGCCCACTGCCTGCTGACATCAGCAGAAGTGGTAGCCTGATCCAATCACAATGCTTCCTCATAGGATTGGCTGAGACTGGCAAAGAGGCAGATCAGGGGCAGAGCCAGCACAATTCAAACACAGCCCTGACCAGTCAGCATCTCCTCATAGAGATTAATTGAATCAATGAATCTCTATGAGGAAAGGTCAGTGTATGAATGCAGAGGGCGGAGACACTGAATGTTTGGATGCATTTTAGGCAGGCATGACCCAGGAAGGATCTCTAACAGATATCTTAGTAGTGGCCAGTGAAGTTATCACTAGGCTGTACTGTAAACACTGCATTTTCTTTGAAAAGACAGTGTTTGCAGAAAAAAAGCCTGAAGTTAACGATTCTACTCACCAGAACAAACTCAATAAGCTGTAGTTGTTCTGGTGACTATAGTGTCCCTTTAAAACGGATTCCAATTCATCAGTTAATGAGGAAAAATACACAAAAATAAAGATAAAATGTGGAGTTAGATAGAAAATCACATTAATATCCAAAACATTAACAGCTAAACTAAAACTAAGTTAACACAAAAATAAAACTGAAATATGCTGCCTGGAAGATGGAATTTAATAGTTAGGTCAGGTTTGTTTGTCCTGAATGCTGTATGGTGTATACACTCAAAGAGCAAGAAGGTGTGATTGATGTTGGAGGGAAGAGGTCCATGGTTTCCAATTCCAAGTAAGGGATATTGTGAGTACTTCTTTGCCACAGAATAACATAACTCTTCCATTATCCCAATGTTTTCCAGTTTTTGTATCCAATATATCAGTGAGGGTGAATTAACCCTTTTTCAGAATATAGGGATAAGCCGGTTCGCTGCCACTAGTAGATGTTAGAGTAGAGGGAGTTTTTTTTTTTTTTTTAAATAAGGTATAATGGATTAAGAAGAGTATCATGGTTACAGGTGTGAACTTGTGTGCCTGTGATGGCTTGTGTGAAAGCTTCAATGTGTTTCCCGAATGTATTTATAAGTGTGCATTGCCATCATGTGTGTGATGGAGTGCTGTTGACATCTCCAAAATAAGTCTGTAGAGGTAGGATAGAGTTGATACAACAATGTGCACAAAGGTTGATACAATGTGCACAAAGGGTGTTGTGCCATCTGGAGGTTGGTTTATAGTTGCTCTCTTGTGCAGTCACAAATATATATATTTGTGTTAAGGGCTCATGATAGTACAGAAGATACAAACACTGATAAGTGTAGGATGGTATTAAAAGAGCAAGTCGGTTGTGGTGTGCCGGAACCGACGATGAGGTAGGCCTGTAAATAAAGAGGGCCCACCAAGAAGAAATGTAAAGAGAAAAGGAGTTAATAATGAGGAGTGGGTGGGAGGGTGATGCAGCGCTGACCTCGAACGATATGGAGCCAGGTAAGGGGTGTCCCTTAAGTAGGGAAGAGGTGTGTCATACGCCCCTCCCACAATTACAGGCCAAAAGGCCTTAATAATTGTGTTAAGGGCTCATGATAGTACAGAAGATACAAACACTGATAAGTGTAGGATGGTATTAAAAGAGCAAGTCGGTTGTGGTGTGCCGGAACCGACGATGAGGTAGGCCTGTAAATAAAGAGGGCAAAAGTAGAAAATCAAATTTATTACATACCAGCAATATACATACTTTAACCAGACATGTCTTGAAAGGCATTTCTTACTTCTTGTACCGGGTTAGGTATGTATTCTAGAGTAAGCCGATGATTTCCAGCGCCCTAGTGACTTGATAACATGAACTGGAATGTTTGCACTGGATGCTGTGGAGGCCGCTCCTATGCGGAAGGAGTGGCCCGAATAGTTAGCTGATTTGAGGCCCAGCTGTGTAAGTAAAGACCTGACGTGTGTCATAAAGGTGGTGGTAGTGAGTACCGAACCTTGTAGACAAAGTGGTTGAGATGGTGGTTCGTTGTTATGCTGGGTATATGAGTCCAGTAGTTTGACGGGGCTCCACCTGTTGTGAGTAGGATAGTACTTAACCTCTACTGAAAGTGCATGTTGACTGGTTTTGGAGTGAGGCAGAGTCAAGATATAATAGTCCATGTGTTTTGTTAAGTGTGAATGAAGTAGGATGTGAGTGGACTGTGTTGTGCTGATGGCGGTAAATTCTCTTGGTCTCAAGAAACCATAAACAAGGCTACGTATATGGCGGTTTTAACGATGAGGTTTGTGTTGTTGGCAAAGGGTTTAAATCTAGTGAATTGTATAAGTCTTTAAAAATATGGAAATCTATGGGTAGCCTCTGGGCCGTACGTGGGGGTTCGGATCTCTGAATACCCCTAAGGATGTTCTTAATTGGTGGAAGGACACTTGATTTGTCTGGTTGTAAAGTTAGCATGTGATGTTGGATGCCTGTCAGATATGGTTTGATTGTGTTGTATGATAGTTTGAGTTTGAGGTGGCAAAAAGAAGCAAAGCCCAACCAGGATGTCACGATGAAAGGTTGTAAGATGTTGTGTTCAGAAAGGAATCTTTAAATCAAATGAAAGCTCTATCGTAAGTTTCCCGGGTATTAGTAGACAGTGCTAATTGGGACAATGTTCTGCTATGTTGCATAATAGCATCTAGTCCATTACTAGATGGTGGAATAGTGGGGTGTTCGTGGCTGTGAGTGCGGCTGACGGGAGTATTTGACGAAAAGCCTGGAAATTAAAGCGAGACAAATTGTCAGCAGCAGTGTTACATACACATGGAACATGAATACAAAACAAGAGAAAATTATGACATGCAGCCAGCCAAGTGAGTTTCCTCAAGAATCTCATAATAGGCAGTGATTTGGATCGGCCTTGTTTATAATGTGACAAGTTACTTGGTTGTCTGAGTAGCAACGTACAGACGAACCTGCCCATAAATGCACCCATGCCACGGCAACCGTCACGATGGGATATATCTCAAACAGAGCTGAGGTAGTGGAAAAACCCTCCAGGTCCTGAACTTCTGAAGGCCAGCTGCCCCAAAGCCATTAGTTCCTGAAAAATTGCTGCAAAACCTGTGGTAGACGCCGCGTCTGACCAAATGGTAGGTGAGGAGTCAGACAATTTTGGAAGGAACATGCTTTTACCATTCAAGGTGGTTAAAAATGTTCTCCACATAATTACGCCTGCCGTGGCTTGGGTATCCAGGGGTGACCTGTGTCCATCATGTCTAAAAGTGGGAAACATGTAAAGGAGTTGTGAGATGAAAGCCTGGCCTTGAGGTATGATGCGAATGGCAAAATTCAGTGACCCAAGCAGAGACTGTAATTCTTGCGGTTGCAAGTACCGAGTTGTATGTAGAGATTATGTTTCTACCTTGGGCGTGGCAGGCTAGCTTGCATGGTGGCTGAGTCTAGTATGATACCCAGGAATGTGATGAAGGTATCTGGTCCTTCAGTCTTGGTGGAGGAGACTGGGACACCCACCTGTTCGAATAGACTGATGGTTTCTTTTAGGCTACTGGGAGGGGAAATATTCTCCTCGACCAGTAAGAAATCATCCAGATAATGTATAACTGTAGGGCATCTGGCTATATTTAATAAAACCAGCATAGGGTTTCGGCGAATACGTCGAAAATGGCCGGACTACTTTGGAACCTAAATGTTAAACGTGAGCAAAATAGTAGTTCCCTGCCCACTTGATACCATGCAGGTGACACAGTGTAGGGTGGATAGGCAGTAACTTGAAAGCATTGTGATATCAGTCTTACTGAGCCATGCTCCGGCCCCTGCCTGCATGATAGCCGTAATGGCGTGATCTATGGTGGAATATTGCAGTGAAAATTCCTCAGAGGGTATGAGGGAGTTCAGACTAGGAGTGGCAGAGGTGTGAGGTGTTGATAGATCAATGATAAGTCTCTGTTTGTGAGAAGATTTCCCCGTGACAATACCGATGGGGTTTGTCCGCCATGTGGTGAACGGAGGGGACTGGAAGGGCCCCCATAGGAAGTCCTCTGCCACTTCCTGGCTATGAGTGTCTCCACCGCTGTAGGGTTTGTTGTGCGGATTGTAAATTAGGACATTCCAGGATTCCGGAAGGCATGTGTATGAGGCCTGTGTGAATCCTTCTGATAGACCCGAGATAATGAATTCCACCAAATGTCTAGATGGATGATGTGGCAGTAATGTCTTAAGTACAGATATGTTTATTGATGTTAAGTATAGTTTTGGGATACATTTTATTTGGACACAGATTTAGCATGTGCCCTGAAACAGATGGCTGGAGAAAGTGATTGCAACTCAACCAGTGCTGGAGGGGTCGCAGCGGCCGACCCAGCCATGGTAAGGGGTGTAGTGACCGATTCCCCAGGGGTGATACTGGCAGGCTAACTAGGCCTGAAAGGCGAAAAATTAATCTTGTTTTGTGACAGGTGAGGCCCTGCTAGTTGCCAAGTGGCTATGAGAGGCTCTGTCTATGAGTTGGCGCGAGGGGTTATTGAGGCCACCCGTCGTAGTGGCAGGAATCGTAGGCCTCTCGGTGATAGTAAAAGAAAACAGGGGGAGGGAGTGACAGGTGAGGCCCTCTCTATAATATTGCGAGGCGGCTAACTCACGTGTGGCCAGATGGCGTTTGCCTCCGAAACGTTGAGGCGGGGTGTTGGCCTCGCGGACCACTAAACGATAGGCAGAAATGCCAAGAAGGGAGGTACCTATTTGGGCCTATACCCCTAACTTGCCAGTACTCTATGGCCTAGAAGAATGAAACGTCTGTGAACTACAACGTGAGCAGGCTTACGTACCTGGTAGTATGTATGAAGTTTTGAGATTCGACAGGTATGAAAACCTGGATAAACCTAAAAAGGGATAGAGTGAGAATGGATCCTGTGAGACCTGTGTAATCTGTATAGGCTGTGATTAGGACTTCTAGCAGTATGTGTGGGAGGTGTAAAATCTATGAGTATGATAGTGACATGACTGCCCATGCTTGGTGACAAGCGTTACGCTGAGTCCGATACCTGGCAGCAGGGGATTGGCCGTGTAATGTGTATATATGGAAGGTGATCAGATGATATGCATGTCACTAAACTGATCTGGGAATGCAAGGGCCTTTTTAATGTGAAGTGACAATATGCAGAATCATAAATGTTGCTGTAAAGTGACGTATGAATGTATGAACCAGAACGTGTGATTCAAAAACCGAAAGTCTTGTGAGACGTATATGCCGTGTTCTTGAATACTCGTGTTACGTCGTCTGAGTGTGTCAAGAAAAGGCCTGAGTTTGTAAATGCCATGTGAAATTATGTGAAATGACAATCTATGCAGAAAATGTTGTAACGTGACGTATGAGTGGTTGAACCAATGCGTGTGATTCAACCCGAAACCCTCTGTGGAAGGTAGGACCGTGTTCTTATATACTCGTGGTATATCGTATGAGTATGATAAGAAATGGCCTGAATAGTTAGTGCCATGTAATCATAATGTACATGGTTGTAATAACATCATATCTCCATTATACTCTTTGAAAATAGGACCGTGTCCTTGAACTCGTGGTATGTCGTACGAGCATGACAGAAAAAGGAGCCGTAATGTAGGCTAACCATAACAGTAATATACATGTAATATCTGCATTGTAAAATAAAATAACTATTATTATTAAAACCATATATATATATATAATAAGCAAACTGAAACAAAATAGACAACCTAAGATCATGTAAAATAAGTATTTGAAAGTTTAACCGATTAATGTGCAGGAAACGTATGATTGGTTGGATCAGTACGTGTGATTCAACCAGAGTATGCATGAAAAGGAATTAAATCTTTGTGTCATGGTTAACAACAAAGAAATGAGGCCTGTAACGTAGGCTGATTTAATTGTAATGAAATGGATAATTATTAAAAAAAAAAAAACTCCAGTAAGCGTGGGAGTCCAATGTCTATACAGAAATGTTAGCTGGTTTCATACCCTGATGTAATAAGTGATACCTTAAAAATAGCATGAAAATGGTCTGTCTATTTAACCAAGCAACTTTTTAACCAAATGTAAATACATGAAATGATGAAATGTAACTCACGAAAAAGATCTATGTGAATACATAGCAGAATAACCGAATCTTAGTATGAAGGGAAACAGAAGTTAGCATGAATAGCTTAACCGTATGCATTTTAATGCGAACAGCAATCGTGCATAGAATATACTATGAATAAGTGCCGACCAGAAAACACAAACCGAAATGACAATCGTTTAAATGAAGCAAGGTTGGTTTTTACATGAAACGCAATAATGTCTGAGAAGCCTGTAGTACACTGAATGACCGGTAGGGGTCAGTGTGTAGGCAAAAATGCAGTGGTTCGATGGTTTGTACATGAAATGCAATAATGTCTGAGAAGCCTGTAGTACACCGAATGACCGGTAGGGGTCAGTGTGTAGGCAAAAATGCAGTGGTTCGTTGGTTTGTACATGAAATGCGATAATGTCTAAGAAGCCTGTATTACACCCAAAGACCGGTAGGGGGTTTAAACGAATGATATGCATGAACATGCAATGGTTTTAGAACAGACTTAGACAAAATGCAGCCGTAAAGTGAGGACCTGACCCGTGCATGGTGCCGTGGGACTGATGCCTGGCATAACGGGTAGGTTGACTTACAGTTTGTGAGTCACTTGGACACCATCCACGGCGATGGATTGAAGAAAGAAGGTGGTAGGCCGGAAAAGCCTGTGGCTGGATTCCTGACACAGCTCTGCTTAAAAAACCTCATGGAGTAATCAGGTAAAATGGCGTCTGGATGACCCAGAAGTGGAAATGATGCAGCGCTGACCTCGAACGATATGGAGCCAGGTAAGGGGTGTCCCTTAAGTAGGGAAGAGGTGTGTCATACGCCCCTCCCACAATTACAGGCCAAAAGGCCTTAATACATATAATATATATATTGCTTTTTATAATATAAAATATTGGTCCGTTCAGAGTAAAACATTTAATTATACAGTAAGCATACTCACATGCAGACACAGACAATCTCACTGACACACACACAAGCTCATTGATACACAGCCTCATAGACAAACAATTTCACTAATATACATAAGCTCATTGAAATAAAAACACAAGCTCACTCACTAGCAGGCACACACACACATGCAAGCAAGCTCACTCACTAGCAGGCGCACACACACAGCTTAATGTAGTGGTGCTGGTGTCTATAGCCTGTCCCTGCAGGCTTTTCAATGTAAACACTGACTTTTCAGAGAAAAGGCAGTGTTTACATTGCTTCCTAGTGACACCTCTAGTGACAGACACTCAGACGGTCACTAGAGGCCCTTCCTGTGTCAGTGCAGATTGGCTTGATGATCTCAGTCATAGAGGCAGAGACCAGCACGACGTTGGAAAAAAAAAAGTGAGTAAAACACTATTTTTAAAAACACACACAGACACCACGACTGACACACACACACACCATGACAGACATACACACACCATGACAGACACACCATGACACAGACAGACACACACACCATGACACAGACAGACAGACACACACCATAATACAGACACACCGTGACACAGACACAGACACACACCATGACACAGACAGACAGACACACAACATGACACAGAAACACACACACACCATGACACAGACAGACACACACACACACCATGACAGACAGACACACACACACCACGACACAGACACACACACACACACACAGCATGACACAGACACACACACAGCATGACACAGACACACAGACACACACAGCATGACACAGACAGACACACACACACAGCATGACACAGGCACACACACACATATACACAATAATAATAACAATAATATATCAATCATATAAATATTCATGGTAAATGGAGTCACAGAGAACCATTCAGTAAAAGTAGGGGTTGCTTATGTAAGGAGCTCACAGAAAGAGAGAATAAGTGCAAAGATGCAACATATACACATTATTTCAAATGGTAGATCATGTTTTCACATCCTGTACCGTATGGTGGATGACCATCAGTTAAAATCATAATAATAATCATAGGCGTGCGCAGCCTGTTGCATTAGGGTGTGCACCCTAAAGCACAAACACACACGCCGCGTGTATATGTATTTTTATATACACATACACACACATACATATACATACATACATACACACACACATATATATATATACATATATATATATATATACAAATACAAATATACGTAGGTGCAGTGTGTGTGTGATTGTGAGCAGTGCAGTGTGCATGTGATTATGAGCGGTGCAGCGTGTAAGGGGTGCAGTGTGTGTGATTGCGAGGGGTACAGTGTGGTGTAATTGTGAAGGGTGCAGTGTGTGTGATTGTGAGGGGTACAGTGTATGTAATTGTAAGGGGTACAGTTTGTGTAATTGTGAGGGATTCAGTGTGTGTGGGGTACAGTGTGTATGATTGTGAGGGGTGCACTGTGTGGGCGACAGGGGTTAGGAGGGTGGAGGGGCAGCGACAGGGGTTGGGGTAGAGGGACAGGAGGTAGGGGGTGGAGGGGCAGTGACAGGAGGTAGGGGGTAGAGGGGTAGTATCGGGTTAGGGGGATAGAGGGGTAGTGACAGAGGTTAGGGGGATAGAGGGGTAGTGACAGGGGTTGGGGTAGAGGGGCAGTGACAGGGGGTGGGGGAGTGGAAGGGCAGTAACAGGGGTTAAGGGGGGTGGAGAGGCAGTGACATGGGTTAGGGAGGTAGAGGGGCAGTGACAGGGGTTAGGGGGTAGTGACAGGGGTTAGGGGGTTAGAGGGGTAGTGACAGGGGTTAGAGGGGTAGTGACATGGGGTTAGAGGGGTAGTGACAGGGGTTAGGGGGTAGTGACAGTAGTGATAGAGCTTGGTTGCTTCATCTAAGTGTTGCTTCTAAGTGTGTGTGTGGTTGGAGATATTCTGGAGAGTTTTACAGAAGCTTCAACTGTCTAAGAGTTGTGCTAAGAGTTCTTTTTTACTGTTACAGGTAAGATTCATCTGTAGGAAAAGGTTACTGACTGCACAAGGTTTGATTTCCTGTTGGTAATTATAAGGCATTTAATTGGATTAGGTAGCTACTTGCTATTGATTGCTATTTAAATTAGCTATTGTTTGCTAATAAGCAGAGGCCTACCCAGGTGTTAAACTTTCCTAGTGGGAGGTGATTTGAGGAGTATATAAGGGCTGTTGTCATTAGCTTGGCTAATAGAGCTTGGTTGCTTCATCTAAGTGTTGCTTCTAAGTGTGTGTGTGGTTGGAGATATTCTGGAGAGTTTTACAGAAGCTTCAACTGTCTAAGAGTTGTGCTAAGAGTTCTTTTTTACTGTTACAGGTAAGATTCATCTGTAGGAAAAGGTTACTGACTGCACAAGGTTTGATTTCCTGTTGGTAATTATAAGGCATTTAATTGGATTAGGTAGCTACTTGCTATTGATTGCTATTTAAATTAGCTATTGTTTGCTAATAAGCAGAGGCCTACCCAGGTGTTAAACTTTCCTAGTGGGAGGTGATTTGAGGAGTATATAAGGGCTGTTGTCATTAGCTTGGCTAATAGAGCTTGGTTGCTTCATCTAAGTGTTGCTTCTAAGTGTGTGTGTGGTTGGAGATATTCTGGAGAGTTTTACAGAAGCTTCAACTGTCTAAGAGTTGTGCTAAGAGTTCTTTTTTACTGTTACAGGTAAGATTCATCTGTAGGAAAAGGTTACTGACTGCACAAGGTTTGATTTCCTGTTGGTAATTATAAGGCATTTAATTGGATTAGGTAGCTACTTGCTATTGATTGCTATTTAAATTAGCTATTGTTTGCTAATAAGCAGAGGCCTACCCAGGTGTTAAACTTTCCTAGTGGGAGGTGATTTGAGGAGTATATAAGGGCTGTTGTCATTAGCTTGGCTAATAGAGCTTGGTTGCTTCATCTAAGTGTTGCTTCTAAGTGTGTGTGTGGTTGGAGATATTCTGGAGAGTTTTACAGAAGCTTCAACTGTCTAAGAGTTGTGCTAAGAGTTCTTTTTTACTGTTACAGGTAAGATTCATCTGTAGGAAAAGGTTACTGACTGCACAAGGTTTGATTTCCTGTTGGTAATTATAAGGCATTTAATTGGATTAGGTAGCTACTTGCTATTGATTGCTATTTAAATTAGCTATTGTTTGCTAATAAGCAGAGGCCTACCCAGGTGTTAAACTTTCCTAGTGGGAGGTGATTTGAGGAGTATATAAGGGCTGTTGTCATTAGCTTGGCTAATAGAGCTTGGTTGCTTCATCTAAGTGTTGCTTCTAAGTGTGTGTGTGGTTGGAGATATTCTGGAGAGTGTTGCTTCTAAGTGTGTGTGTGGTTGGAGATATTCTGGAGAGTGTTGCTTCTAAGTGTGTGTGTGGTTGGAGATATTCTGGAGATAAACTGGAGGTAATCCGAGGTATTCAGGAGGATAAATAAAAAGTTAAGGTTTGTTTGATTTAAATTATTCACCTCATTGGAATGGCAGACTTAGTTCATTGTAATAGTTGCTTTGCATTTGTTTCACGTTCCACTTTTTGGAGGTTTGGTTGTTGTCTAATCTGTAGACAGTTCTCTATTTTGCGGCAGGAGATTGTATTTTTGAAGTCTGAGATTTGTAAATTATCTGGTAAACAAACTCAGGCTGGAACTGCTGCAAAACCACTGCCGCAGAGACATACTAGGAATTGCAGATGGATTACTGTAGGATCTGGTAGACTTGGAGTTGTGGATAAAAGGCATATTGCACAGTCTGTTGCTCTACATAATTCATTTTCTGCACTTTCAGAGTGTAGTGGTGTCGTGGAGAGAGGCACTGAGGCTACAGGTGTTGTGCAGAGAGGCACTGAGGCTAGTGGTGTTGTGCAGAGAGGCACTGAGGCTAGTGGTGTTGTGCAGAGAGGCACTGAGGCTAGTGGTGTTATGCAGAGAGGCACTGAGGCTAGTGGTGTTGTGCAGAGAGGCACTGAGGCTAGTGGTGTTGTGCAGAGAGGCACTGAGGCTAGTGGTGTTGTGCAGAGAGGCACTGAGGCTAGTGGTGTTGTGCAGAGAGGTACTGAGGCTAGTGGTGTTGTGCAGAGAGGCACTGAGGCTAGTGGTGTTGTGAAGAGAGGCACTGAGGCTAGTGGTGTTGTGAAGAGAGGCACTGAGGCTAGTGGTGTTGTGAAGAGAGGCACTGAGGCTAGTGGTGTTGTGAAGAGAGGCACTGAGGCTAGTGGTGTTGTGAAGAGAGGCATTCAGGGTAGTGGTGTTGTGCAGAGAGGCACTGAGGCTAGTGGTGTTGTGCAGAGAGGCTTGAAGACTATGGTGAGGCCGAATAGAAAGCAGTTGTTGGTGGGGGATTCCATCATAAGAGGTGTGGAGATGGACAATGGTGGTCTTGTGAGGTGTCTTCCCGGAGCTACTGCTCACAGAGACAGGAGACGTATCTGTAATATTGTTAAGCAAGCAAAGCAGGAAGGGGAATTGGATGTACTTGTCCATTTAGGGACAAATGACTTGGCTTGCAATGAGGTTTCAGAGGTTAAGGAAGTTTTTAGTGTTTTTGCCAATGATATACGGCAGGTTGCTTCCACATTGTCATTCTCTGAAGTTCTGCCTGTGCATAACACTCAGAATGACAGGCGGATGCGTATTAGGGACTTTAACTTGTGGCTTGGTGAATGGTGTCGGGAGCAAGGATTTGGCTTTATTGCTCATGGTAGCTCTGTTTGGAATGGAAATAAACTGTACAAAAAAGATGGTTTGCATCTTTCTCAAAAGGGAACAAATGTTCTCAGTGAGCAGTTCAGAGGTTTTGCTAGGATGTATTTAAACTAGGAGGGGGGGGCAAAAGGGTGATAAAACATCAATCCAATTGTCCCCCAAAACAAGGACAGAAGGTGCCTGTAGCAAGTGTGTTAAAAAATGCTAAGCTTAGAGTCATGTCTACAAATGCTCGCAGTTTAGGGAATAAGATCCATGAACTTGTGGCAATAATGGCAACTGATAGTGTAGATTTAGTCGCTGTTACTGAGACATGGTATAATGAGAAAAATGACTGGGACATAGCAATACCAGGGTACTCTTTATATAGAAAAGACAGGGAAGGCAAGAAAGGGGGAGGGGTGGCCCTGTATGTAAAGAATAGCATAAAATCTAGCCTAATAAAGGTTAGTGAGGCGAACATAGAGTCAGTTTGGGTTACGTTAGAATTTGGTAATCACACAGTAACTCGTGTAGGTGTGATTTATAGGCCCCCAGGACAAATTGAAGAGTTAGATAATCTACTAGTTGAAGAAATAGCTAAAATGACAATGAAGGGGGAAGTTATCATCATGGGTGACTTTAATCTTCCTGATGTAAATTGGAAAACAAAAATAGCTACTTGTGCCAGGAGCACACATATTCTAAACTCCCTACTGGGATTGTCTCTAAAACAAGTCGTTGAGGAGCCAACTCGTAAAGAGGCCATACTAGATTTAGTGTTAACAAATGGAGATTTGGTATCAGATATTACTGTAGATGAAAGTTTAGGATCCAGTGATCATCAGTCAGTGTGGTTTAATATAAGAACAGTGACTGAGTCACACCACACAAAAACAAAAGTTTTAGACTTTAGAAAAACAGACTTTTCCAAAATTAGAATATGTGTAAAGGAGTCATTATCAGACTGGAGCAATTTAAATGGAGTCCAAAAGAAATGGGATTATTTAAAAGTTGCACTACTGAAGGCAACAGAAAATTGCATTAGGCTTGTCAGTAAAAGCAAAAAATTCAAGAAACCACTGTGGTACTCCACAGATGTAGCCAAAATAGTAAAAAACAAAAAGTTAGCCTTTAGTAATTATAAAAAAAACCAGAGTGAGGAAGACAGAATGACCTATAAGATTAGGCAGAAAGAGGCTAAGCAAGTTATAAGAGCTTCCAAATCACACACAGAAGAGAAAATAGCACAGTCAGTAAAAAAGGGGGACAAAACCTTTTTTAGATACATAAATGAGAAAAGAAAAGTAAAACAAGGATTAGTTAGATTAAAAACAAAAGAAGGAAGGTATGTAGATGAGGATAAAGGTCTAGCTGACTGCCTCAATTAATATTTTTGTTCGGTATTTACAGATGAAAATGAAGGAAAGGGACCTCAGTTAAGAAAAAGGATAAATGAGTCATTTATTACACGTGAGTTTACAGAGGAAGAGGTTCTATTTCATCTGTCAAAAGTAAAGACAAATAAGTCAATGGGACCTGATGGAATACACCCAAAGCTATTAAAAGAGCTTAGTGGTGTACTAGCAAAACCATTAACAGATTTATTTAACCAATCATTGATAACAGGAGTAGTCCCAGAAGATTGGAAGTTAGCGAATGTTGTGCCCATTCACAAGAAAGGTAATAGGGAGGAGTCGGGCAACTATAGGCCAGTAAGCCTAACTTCAGTAGTGGGGAAAGTGATGGAAACCATGTTAAAGGATAGGATTGTTGAACATCTAAAAACACATGGATTTCAAGATCAGAGACAACATGGGTTTACTTCAGGGAGATCATGCCAAACTAATCTTATTGATTTTTTTGATTGGGTAACTAAAATTATAGATCAGGGTGGTGCAGTAGACATTGCTTACCTCGATTTCAGTAAGGCTTTTGACACTGTTGCACATAGAAGGCTTATCAACAAACTACAATCTTTGAGTTTGGATTCCAATATTGTTGAATGGGTAAGGCAGTGGCTGAGTGACAGGCAACAGAGGGTTGTAGTCAATGGAGTATATTCGAAGCTTGGGCTTGTCACCAGTGGGGTACCTCAGGGATCTGTACTTGGACCCATTCTCTTTAATATTTTTATTAGTGATATTGCAGAAGGTCTTGATGGTAAGGTGTGTCTTTTTGCGGATGATACTAAGATATGTAACAGGGTTGATGTTCCAGGAGGGATAAGCCAAATGGAAAATGATTTAGGTAAACTAGAAAAATGGTCAGAGTTGTGGCAACTGACATTTAATGTGGATAAGTGCAAGATAATGCATCTTGGACGTAAAAACCCAAGGGCAGAGTACAGAATATTTGATAGAGTCCTAACCTCAACATCTGAGGAAAGGGATTTAGGGGTGATTATTTCTGATGACTTAAAGGTAGGCAGACAATGTAATAGAGCAGCAGGAAATGCTAGCAGAATGCTTGGTTGTATAGGGAGAGGTATTAGCAGTAGAAAGAGGGAAGTGCTCATGCCATTGTACAGAACACTGGTGAGACCTCACTTGGAGTACTGTACACAGTACTGGAGACCCTATCTTCAGAAGGATATTGATACCTTAGAGAGAGTTCAAAGAAGGGCTACTAAACTGGTTCATGGATTGCAGGATAAAACTTACCAGGAAAGGTTAAAGGATCTTAACATGTATAGCATAGAGGAAAGACGAGACAGGGGGGATATGATAGAAACATTTAAATACATAAAGGGAATCAACACAGTAAAGGAGGAGACTATATTTAAAAGAAGAAAAACTACCACAACAAGAGGACATAGTCTTAAATTAGAGGGACAAAGGTTTAAAAATAATATCAGGAAGTATTACTTTACTGAGAGGGTAGTGGATGCATGGAATAGCCTTCCAGCTGAAGTGGTAGAGGTTAACACAGTAAAGGAGTTTAAGCATGCGTGGGATAGGCATAAGGCTATCCTAACTATAAGATAAGGCCAGGGACTAATGAAAGTATTTAGAAAACTGGGCAGACTAGATGGGCCGAATGGTTCTTATCTGCCGTCACATTCTATGTTTCTATGTTTCTATGTTAGGGGGGTAGTGACAGGGGTTAGAGGGTAGTGACATGGGGTTAGAGGGGTAGTGACATGGGGTTAGAGGGGTAGTGACAGGGGTTAGGGGGGTAGTGACAGGGGTTAGGGGGGTAGTGACAGGGGTTAGAGGGGTAGTGACAGGGGTTGGGGGTAATGGCAAGGGTTAGGGGGTTAGAAGGGTAGTGACAGGGGTTAGGGGGGTAGTGACAGGGGTAAGGGGGTAGTGACAGGGGTTAGATGGGTAGTGACAGGGGTTAGAGGGGTAGTGACAGGGGTTAGGGGGGTAGTGACAGGGGTTAGGGGGGTAGTGACAGGGGTTAGGGGGTAGTGACAGGGGTTAGAGGGGTAGTGACAGGGGCTAGGGGGTAGTGACAGGGGTTTGGGGGGGTAGAGGGGTAGTGACAGGGGTTAGAGGGGTAGTGACAGGGGTTAGAGGGCTAGGCACTGGGGTTATGGGGGTAGTCACAGGGGTTAGAGGGTTAGGAACAGGGGTTAGAGGGCTAGGAACAGGGGTTAGAGGGGTAGTGACAGGAGTTAGGGATGTAGTGACAGGGGTTAGGGGGGTAGTGACAGGGGTTAGGGGGTTAGAGGGGTAGTGACAGGGGTTAGGGGGGTAGTGACAGGGGTTAGGGGGGTGTATGGGGGCAGAGGCAGGGTGGGTGGGCAGTGAGTGACAGGGGACAGAGGGGGGTTTAAATACCTGCCCTGGTGGTCCAGTGGGCGCCCCTCTCTTCAGTCTGCAGCTCCGCCGGGAGTGAGCAGCAGACCACAAGGTGATATCATCTCCTGGCCTGTCCAAGATTTGTGAGGGTTATATTACCATATATGTTGCAAAGATGCAACATATACACATCGGGCAGACTGATAGGCTGGGGAAGCTCTTCTGGCGGCCGCTGGGGAAGCTCTTCTTGCGGCCGCTGGGGGAGCAGGCTGTTCTGTCTCTGCTCCCCCTCCCTCGCGCGCAGCTTAATGAGACCTTCCGGCCCCGGTCTCATTAAGCTGCGCGCGAGGGAGGGGGAGCAGAGACAGAACAGCCTGCTCCCCCAGCGGCCGCAAGAAGAGCTTCCCCTGCGGCCGCCATTCAAGTTCTCCATGCGGCCGCAGGTCACCAAAATGTCTCCCCGGCCCCAGGTGCCGACGGCCCACCGGGAAATTTCCCGGTATCCCGGTGGGCCAGTCCGGCCCTGCCCCCACCACGGCAAAAGGTAAGAAAGGAGGAGGGATTTCAGATTTGTTTAATTTAAAAAAAATACATTTTCTTTTGCACCAGTGGCAGAACTAATGTAGAGGGGGTCCAGGTACAGGAAATGTTTTTGGGCCCCTCTCTAGCGCAATCATGGGCAATCATGATCTCCATGTCTCATACAATTCCCGCAATGCTATTCCAGCTGGAGATCTACCATTTGCTCGTCCTTGCAGGGTTTTATTTGTGAGCAGTTTTTGTGCATCTAAATGTAAGCATGACTTTGTAAAGGTGTATTTGTATGTACTCTTGCTATTGGGATGTGGTGGTGTGTGTGATGGTAGTTACGATCACCTGGACCTTCAGACATACTATTTATGTAGGTTGCTGGACTTTTCTTATGTTTTAGTCAACCTTTACCTATTATAGGTGCAGGGTGTGTGTAATGTAATTGTTTATAATGTGTGTGTGTGTGTATACTGTTAAATGTTTTGCCTGCTCTCCTGTACTGCTGAAGATTGCTACCAACTAGGTGGATTTGGCTATGGAGCTTGTGTAGTGACTGGAGGATACCTGCCTGGAAGGGAGGGGATACTGGAGGATACCTGCCTGGAAGGGAGGGGAGGATACCTGCCTGGAAGGAAAGCTGCAGAGGAAAAGGGAGATGGAGATGGATCCCTGCCTGGAAAAAGGGCTGCAACGGAATAGACAGAGGGGACGATATCTGCCCGGAAGGAAAGCTTCAACCTGGTCGGATGGAAGAGCTCCGGAGAAACCCCAGAAAAGCTTCAACGACTGGGGCTGAAGCGTTCCAGGGTCCCTGCCAATGGCTAGGAAGCAGACTGGGCAGAGGTACTCGGTCCGAGTACAGGAGCTCCATCCCAGTGTGCTTGTGTGTGGTGTTTACATTTAAATACAGGGGTGTGTTTGTATGTAGTGTTGGCAACTAAATGTAGGTGTACATTTGTGTGTAGTGTTGGTATGTGAATTAAGAGGTGTTTGTATATAAATTTTGGTGTTTTAATAATGGGATTTGTTTGTATGCACTGTTTGCATTTGAATGGGCGTCTTTGTATTTTGTGTTGGTGTTTGATTGCTGGGATGTATGCATATGCACACATACATATGCACACATACATACGTACACAGATACGTACACAGATAAATATATACATACACAGACATACGTACACAGATAAATATATACATACACACACTGTGACAAAATTCTGTATTTTATTATCCCAGTTAATTCCCCTGTGTTTAGACGAAATCTCTCTTCCTGTGTGGCTGCCATTTGTATAACCGAACAACACATCCTGGAGAAAGGATCTTGTCGCACAACTGCAGGCAGCGGGACTTGCCTGGAACTATAAGTCGGACATTCAACCTTGCGAACACTGGTGATTTTACACGAACGCCTGCATCTTTTCCCGACAAACCAGGGGAGCACTGTTCATTAGGATTGTTCGCACCAACTAGTTTAACAATCGCTACCTAAGCACCAGGGGAACCGTTCAACATTTTGTTCATTTCTAAACTCCCGAAAGTGACCGACCGCTACCACTATTTCGCGGGAACTAATTTGGGCAGACGCCACATGTGCAGTCGGTCAAAACTTTACACCGCTGGCGATTCGGTTGTTTTTGTGCGATCTGATCGCTATTTGAACAACTTGGGTGCTCAGGTTCAGGCTATGCTGGGATATAATGCTAGTGGGAGTTTAGATATATGTTATGTGTATTTTTACACATAACACACAACTTTCTTTCTAAATAAATTATATATTTATATTGAGGGTAATCAAATCAAAACTGACACTTTTTTTTAGAAAGTAGATGTTAATAGTATTATCCAGAAAGAGTACAGTATAATTTGTGCTTACCAATAATAAGTGCAGCTAGATAACAATATAGAACCAACCACAACAGTTCCACCCTTTAAAACACAGCAAGCAAACAAAGTAAACAACACAGAAAAATATAAGAAATTTTACACTGTGGGTTATATCTTATTAAAACATACAAGATTTTTGCAAATAATACCTCATAATGTGTACAATAAAGTGAAAACAATATATAAATGTAAAAATACACAGAGGATGATCTTGGATGGGTGTCACTACAGGGATAACAAAATAAAACACTCTCATAGGGCTCTACAATAATTGCATATACAGGTGGTCCTCATTTAGCAACCTACCTGTTTTACGACGGTTTGCACTTACGACCAGGCGTAAGTGTGAGCCGTCATGGGGATTCCCTGCTCTGGTGAGCATGTCTATGTTCAGGGAAACTTCCCCGAGCATAGATGAATGCACAAGAGCAGGGAATCCCACTAATCTATGTTCAAAGAAATATCCTTGAGCATAGATTAGAAAGATTCCCTACTCTGGTGCGTTCGTCTATGTTCGGGGATGTTTCCCCGAACATAGACAAGCTCAGCAGAGGAGGGAATCCCTTAACTCCTCACTTAACGACCAATTTGTTTTTTACCACTGGGTCAAAGGAACAGAACCCGGTCAGTAAGTGAGGAGTGTTTGTAATTATTATATTAATAATTATAGAGATATTCCTTCCATGAATCACACTCACATTTTTGGAGACTGTTGGAATAACTGGCTTAAGTAAAAACAGCCTGAGTCTGATGTTGATTTTCCAATTGGGGTAAATGATAGCTTGTATCTTCAAAGTTAAAACACAGGAGAAGGCATCAGTTTGGATAAAATCATTCACATTTATTTTAACAAAGTGTAAAAACCTTACATTCAGTACTAGCACTTTTAAAATAAAAACTGTTGATGTTAACAGTTACATTGATAAAAAAAAATAGTTGTCATTTTAATCCATGGCTTACTAATATACCGAGAGGGCAGTTCGTAAGATTGAAAAGAAATTGCACAGACAAGATCACCTTTTAGGAACAATCCTTGCTTGTAAATAACAATTTTATCAAAAACGTTACAATTATAAAGAAGTTGAGGAGCAATTTAAAAAAAATTCACGAGAAGCCAATGAAGAACTTGCTAGTGTATAATAAAAATAAAAAAAGAGAATAAAGTATCACGCGAACAGGTTTCTTTTATTATTATTTCACAAAGCATGTTTAAAAAAAATTGAAAGATTGGCATATTTTAAGTAAAAATTAAGATTTGAGGATATACATAGGTGAAAAACCTAAAATTATATATAGGAGGACCAATAATCTCAAAAGAGTCCTAACAAAGAGTTGTATAAAAAGTCAACATAAAGGAGAAGAACGTATTATGGAATGAATTTAAGGATTTTTATAACTGTGGACTATAACTGTAAAAAAAAATAGACATTTTCCTCAAGTGTGACCAATAAAGAATATACTGTTGAAAGTCTTATTACATGCAGAACAAATCATGTAATTTATCTTTTAACCTGTGAATGTAGCCTTCAATACACTTGAAGAACTACGAGACCTTTAAAAGTTAGAATTAGTAAGCAATTGAGGAACATTCAGAATAAGATTTTAAGTCAGTCTATTTCTGCCGATTTTAGCAAAGCACATAATACTGATTTTAAATCTCTCCAATTTATGGGCATACAAAATATTAAAAAACCTTGGAGAGAGGGTGACCATGTGAGTACATTAAACAAAACATAAATGAGATGTATTTTTATTTGGAGACCCTCTCTACAAATAGCTTTAACATAGATTTTGATATGTATGATTACATATGATTTAGGTGTTTGTGTCATGTTTTAGATTATATTTGTATTTTTTAGATTACATAGATGTATTTTATATGGAAATTTTATTTTTATGTATTTATTTAAATACATCTGTTGGTGGGCTTTGCAATTCTAATTTCCCCTCCTTTTCTTCTTTTTTTCTTTTCTTTCCCCATTTTTTTCTGCCCATGACTTGCACTGAGGGATATTGGACTTTTCAAATATGGCCAGCATATCGTTTCCGGCAGATATAAAGGACTTGATAAGGTGGAGTATTATATAGAAAAAAGGATATGGCCCGTGGTACAACTATAGAAGGAAATAAGAGAAAAAAGTGTGGAGTAGGTTAGCGCTAATAATATACAAAGGAGGCTCTATATATGGCTCTATATATGGCTATCTATTGCTATCCAGCATTTTTACATGCATACTAATCTTTCTGCCGATATTATATATGCCTAAGCTAGCTATTTCTATATATATACTGTTTATGCCTGTTAATACCAAGTTAATTTTTATATGTTATCCTTTTACTAATTTTAAATTTGGCTATCTATTGCTATCCAGCATTTTTTACATGCATACTAATCCTTTTGCCGACATTATATATGCCTAAGCTAGCTATTTCTATTTAAAACCCATTTCGGGTTCTCTAACTACATCTCCCAAGCTCCTGAGCTTCCCTTTTATACTTTACATATCACGGGAGGATCCAAAGCATCATAAGAAGAGAGAACACCAGTGCAACATTGACATTTATCCTTCTTTTATTTTTATATTGACTTTTATATATATTTATATATATATTCTTTTTATATTTTTATTGGGACTTATTTTTATTGTATCTCTTGGTGCAGCCTTTTCTCCTCTTTTTCCTATAGAAGGAAATAAAGCTGAGAAATTGGAGCCGCAAGATGGTCGCCAATGCTTTTAGAATACACGCATCATACGAATATGGCCACTGGTGCACATACGGTGGAAACAGAAGTGATGTATTGCACCCTTGCAAGGACCAACTGTGACTGCGAGGGTGGATAAGGAGTCACTTACGTTTCAATGGTGGATAGTGAAGTAAGGTACAAGTTTAGAAGCCCAATTTCGGCGCCAAGTAGACTTAAAAAATGGGGGAATGGACAGTGTACATGTATGTTTGTATGCACCCAAAAAATAAACAATTTGGCGTTGTAACGTCTTGTGCTTTTTTTTTAACCCTATGTGGACTGTGGAATATGGCACTCCAGTTACCTGAATTTAAGTTTATTACACTTTGTTCAAATAAATGTGATTGCTTATTGGTATTGCCTTATCCTGTGTTTTAACTTTGAGGATCATTTATACCAATTGGAACATCAACATCACACTCAAGCTGTTTTTACTTGAGACAGTTATTCCAATATGTTCAAAAACATGTGAGTGGGATTCTTGGAGGGAATATCTCTATTTAATAATTTTATAACATGACAGGAGGCTTCATATTTGCTTAAGTCTCTCTTTACTAGAACTCCACAGCAGCACATTAACACAGAGAAAAAACAACCAATCAGAAAAAAGTTAGGTACAATAAAACTACCCTCCCCACACATAATTTCTTTCTTTGCTGCTCCACATCAGTACAGGTCAGAGTACCACTGCCTCCTGCTCTTAGTGGGTGGCTGTGGAATGCCATTTTACTTTATCTTACTTTAATTTATTTAGTCTATTTCTGGTTGCTTGATGATTATATTAGGGGGATTTTTTGTGCCTTTATTTACTCTGTTTCCCCTTGCCATTTTCTGTTACTTGTTTTTATTGTCACTGGGCCTTTTAGACTTTAGTATTCCACCTATTACATCCTTATGTTTTCTTTTCCACATAGCTGTTCCCCCATTAGGGGTTTTAGCCGCTCGGGAGGCTCCCTCCTAGCTGCCTCCTCCACCCTCCCAAGCATCAGAACCGCAGAATTTATCTTCGGTGGTCCCACATGTTTACTCATGGCCTCCTCTGACCTCACGCTGTTGCCGGAGCCTATTTGCCGTGGAGCCATTTGCCATGGCCTGCGTGTGCCTGAAGTGGAGCGTGAGAGTGTGGGTACTGCGCCCCCTGGCCATGAGCAAATTTGGGGTGAATGGCAGGAGGACCTCTAGAACCTCTGAGGACAAAGATAGAGAGCAAGATTGCGGAGGACTCTGTACATGCATCAATCACGGATGCCATCCTGACTTTTATCTTCCGCTCACCCACCTAATTCGGTATCGACAATGACAGTCATATGGATTCGATAGGGATAACTCTCTTTGGTCCGCATTCCATTCAACAGTTCAGGCCATTAAAAGCTGGCCCCTGCCCATCAGGCCATTAGGGTATCCAAAACCAGGCAGTGCATGAAAGATGACGAGCGGTGTACCGGAGACCAACACTACCAGATTAGGTCGCAATGACCTCAGAGTTCAGTAGCCCGCGAGGCGGACCAACAACGGCAGGCATACCTGGGGTGAGGTGAGCATATTGCTCACGGAGTTGCCAGCCACCACCCATCGCAGCAGCAGCTCTGAGGAAAGCCAGGATAGCCTCAACCTCCATCCCTCAAGCTGGTAAACCTACAGGCCCAGGACAAACAAGAGCAGGAGGACAGGAAGCTGTTTGCTGGCCCAAATCCCAAATGGCACTGAGGTAAGACCGCCCCCCCCTAAACTCGCACACCACATAATCACACCCACACATTCATACACAACCAATTACACACATCTATCCCCACACTCATGCATGTGCCTTTGTCCGCTTAGCTGCGCTATCTCCCCAGGGCCTTGAATATTTGGCCTTGTTACAGACACACAAGGTGACACACACAGGTGTAAATGGCAATTAATCTTTTTAAATTCCAATTAGTGTCTGTGTTTAAATTGTCAATGAGTTTGTTAGCTCTCATGTGGATGCACTGAGCAGGCTAGATACTGAGCCATGGGGTAATATAATGGAACGTAAGGTAATGGAACTTTAAAATGCCTTGAAATGCCAGTCAGTACTGTTCAGTCATTTATTAATCTCTTGATATCAAGCCAAGGTCAGGTAGACCAAGAAAGATTTCAGGCACAACTGCCAGAATAATCGTTCAGGTTACAAAAACAAAAACCCACAGGCAACCTCAAGAGAAATACAAGCTGCTCTGATAAATGATGGTGTGGTTATTTCAAGGAGCACAATAGGAAGATACTTGAACAAAAATAAGCTGCATGGTTGAGTTCCAGAAAGAAACCTTTATTGTGTTAATGCCACAAAAAAAGTCTGGTTACTGTGACAGTAGTCACCATCACTGGGGATGGAAGACACACACACTGTGTGTGGGTCTCCAGATTCTTCTTGTGTTTTGGTCACCATGTGCCAAGTAGTGGTGCAGGGTATCTTGAATGTATTGATTGTCTTGGTCTTTTCCTCTCCCCTTTTTCCTATCCTATTGTTTCCCCAGCAGGGAGTTGTTCCAGGGACACTGCCAGACCAGTTTAAACTAGCTGCCCTGTCACTCCTCAATCTCCCATTTGGATCTCAGCCCTTGTTATTGTGTGGCACCACCCTTCCATGTACTATAATACTCTATTGTAGGTAAATGAGGCTGTTGGGGGCATAAATATATGTGCTGTGTTCATTAAAGGTAGTTTCTGTTTTAACCTTCACCCAGTGTCGTCTGGTGTTTGGAGAAAAGGGTTATGATCTGCTGATGAAAAGTGTGTCCAGGGCTATTAACACAGTAGCCTGGTCCAGAGTTGAAAAGGCCCTCAGTGATCCCAGTCAAGCCTCAGCAACTGGGTCTGAAGTGCTCCAGGGTCCCTGATTGCTACGAGGGAGCAGACTTGGCAGAGGTACTTGGTTGGAATACTGGAGCTCCATTACAGTTACAATATGCCAGACAACACCATGACACACCACATCATCTGGCACACTGTAATTTGGAGTGACGAGACCAAAACAGAACTTTATGGTCACAACCTATAGTGAAAAGAATACCATCCCCACTGTAAAGCATTGTGGTGGATTACTAATGTATTTTTTTTGGGGGGGGGGGGAGGAGGGAGGGTGTGAGCTCTAAAGGCACAGGGAATCTTGTGAAAATTGATGTAAAGATGAATACAGCATGTTATCAGAAAATACTGGCAGACAATTTGCATTCTTCTGCACGAAGGTTGCGCATGTGACAGTCTTGGACTTTCCAGCATGACAATGACCCTAAGCAGAAGCCAAGTTGCCCCTCAATGGTTAAAGCAGAAAAATGTGAACATGCTGGAGTGATCATCACAGTCTCCTGACCTTAATCTCATCGAGCCATTCTGGGGAGTTCTCAAATGTGCGGTTCATGCAAGACAACCAACGACTTTGCATGATCTGGAAGCATTTTGCCAAGACAATTGGGCAGCTATACCACCTGCAAGAATTAGGGGCCTCATAGACAACTATTACAAAAGACTGCACACTGTCATTGATGCTAAAGGGGCAATACACAAGGTATAGCACAAAGGGTATGCAAACTTTTGAACAGGGGTCATTTTATTTTTTCCTTTGTTGCCATGTTTTGTTTTAGGATTGTGCCATTCTGTTATAACTTACAGTTGAATATGAATCCCATAAGAAATAAAAGAAATGTGTTTTGTCTGCTCACTTATGTTTTCTTAAAAAATTGTAAATATATGACCAATTCTCCAAGGGTGTGCAAACCTTTGAGCACAACTGTATGTGGTATATATGTGGCACATATATACTCTATTGTGTATTAGTGTAGTGTTTATTATCCAGTAGTGATCTACCGAACTGTCCGCCGTTGAACAGTTCCCGGCGAACTTAGCGTGTTGGCGTTCGCCACGGCGGGCGGACACATGCGCAGTTCGATCCACCCCCTATTCATCATCATTGGGCAAACTTTGACCCTGTGCCTCTCGGTCAGCAGACACATTCCAGCCAATCAGCAGCACTCCCTCCCTTCCACACCCTCCAACCTCCCTCCCAGCATCCATTTTCGATTCATTCGGAAGATGCATGCTTAGTGAGAGGAGGGAAAGTTTAGCTGCTGCTGATTAGATAGGGAAATTGATAGCTAGGCTAGGGTATTCAGTGTCCACTACAATCCTGAAGGACTCATCTGATCTCTGCTGTAAGGACAGCACCCCAAAAAGCCCTTTTTAGGGCTAGAACATCAGGCTGCTTTTTTTTTTTTTTCCTGTGTAATGTAATTGCATGTGCCTGCCTGCCAGCTTCTGTGTGAGGTTCACATTGGATACTGTGCCCACTTGCCCAGTGCCACCACTCATATCTGTTTTTACAATAGGTTAAGCTTTAGATTTAAAAGAAATATTTTTTTTTTCACTGTAATAGAAGAGCAGTTGCCTGCCTGCCAGCTTCTGTGTCAGGTTGGATGCCTTGCCCATTTGCACAGTCAGTGCCACCACTCATATCTGTTTTTACAATAGGTTAAGCTTTAGATTTAAAAGAAATATTTTTTTTCTCACTGTAATAGAAGAGCAGTTGCCTGCCTGCCAGCTTCTGTGTCAGGCTGGATGCCTTGCCCATTTGCACAGTCAGTGCCACCACTCATATCTGTTTTTACAATAGCTTAAGCTTTAGATTTAAAATAAATATTTTTTTTTCACTGTAATAGAAGAGCAGTTGCCTGCCTGCCAGCTTCTGTGTGAGGTTCACATTGGATACTGTGCCCACTTGCCCAGTGCCACCACTCATATCTGTTTTTACAATAGGTTAAGCTTTAGATTTAAAAGAAATATTTTTTTTTCACTGTAATAGAAGAGCAGTTGCCTGCCTGACAGCTTCTGTGTGAGTTTCACACTGGATACTGTGCCCTCTTGCCCAGTGCCACCACTCGTATCTGTTTCTACAATAGCTTAAGCTTTAGATTTAAAATAAATAATTTTTTTTCACTGTAATAGAAGAGCAGTTAGTTGTCTGCAAGCGTCTGGGTGTCAGGCCTACTTCAGCGTCTGCTCTGCAGACCTGTGCCAGCGTGCTTTGACATTTGCCAATCATATCTGGTGTCTCTTTAGCGTGCTTTTACAAAGAAAAAAGGTTTCCAGTGTAAGCTAATAGCAGCCAGTCAGTGTCCTTCAAGCGGCTCTGTCAGGCCTTCCTTCAGCGTGTGCCCTGCACAACACTGCCAGCGTGCTTTGACAGTTGCCAAACATATCTGGTGTCTCTTTAGCGTGCTTTTACAAAGAAAAAAGGTTTCCAGTGTAAGCTAATAGCAGCCAGTCAGTGTCCTTCAAGCGGCTCTGTCAGTCCTTCCTTCAGCGTGTGCTCTCCAGAACTGTTCCAGTGCACATTGCCAATCATATCTGGTGTCTCTATAGCGTGCTTTTAAAACCAAAATTTGTTTTTCACTGTTATAGATTGAATAGCAGTTACTTGTCTTCAAGCGGGTGTGTCAGGCCTACAGTGTGTGCTCTGCAGAACTGTTCAAGTGCACATTGCCAATCATATCTGGTGTCTCTATAGCGTGCTTTTATAAAGAAAAAAGGTTTCTAGTGTAAGCTAATAGAAGCCAGTCAGTGTCCTTCAAGCGGCTATGTCAGGCCTTCCTTCAGCGTGTGCCCTGCACAACCCTGCCAGCGTACTTTGACAGTTGACACTCATATCTGGTGTCTCTATAGCGTGCTTTTAAAACCAAAATTTTGTTTCCACTGTAATAGAAGAGCAGTTGCCTGCCTGCCAGCTTCTGTTTGAGGTTCACAGTGGATACTGTGCCCTCTTGCCCAGTGCCATCACTCGTATCTGTTTTTACAATAGCTTAAGCTTTAGATTTAAAATAAATAATTTTTTTTCACTGTAATAGAAGAGCAGTTAGTTGTCTGCAAGTGTCTGGGTGTCAGGCCTACTTCAGCGTGTGCTCTGCAGACCTGTGCCAGCGTGCTTTGACATTTTCCAATCATATCTGGTGTCTCTTTAGCGTGCTTTTACAAAGAAAAAAGGTTTCCAGTGTAAGCTAATAGCAGCCAGTCAGTGTCCTTCAAGCGGCTCTGTCAGGCCTTCCTTCAGCTTGTGCCCTGCACAATACTGCCAGCGTGCTTTGACAGTTGCCAATCATATCTGGTGTCTCTTTAGCGTGCTTTTACAAAGAAAAAAGGTTTCCAGTGTAAGCTAATAGCAGCCAGTCAGTGTCCTTCAAGCGGCTCTGTCAGTCCTTCCTTCAGCGTGTGCTCTCCAGAACTGTTCCAGTGCACATTGCCAATCATATCTGGTGTCTCTATAGCGTGCTTTTAAAACCAAAATTTGTTTTTCACTGTTATAGATTGAATAGCAGTTACTTGTCTTCAAGCGGGTGTGTCAGGCCTACAGTGTGTGCTCTGCAGAACTGTTCAAGTGCACATTGCCAATCATATCTGGTATCTCTATAGCGTGCTTTTACAAAGAAAAAAGGTTTCCAGTGTAAGCTAATAGCAGCCAGTCAGTGTCCTTCAAGCGGCTCTGTCAGTCCTTCCTTCAGCGTGTGCTCTCCAGAACTGTTCCAGTGCACATTGCCAATCATATCTGGTGTCTCTATAGCGTGCCTTTACAAAGAAAAAAGGTTTCTAGTGTAAGCTAATAGCAGCCAGTCAGTGTCCTTCAAGCGGCTCTGTCAGGCCTTCCTTCAGTGTGTGCCCTGCACAACCCTGCCAGCGTACTTTGACAGTTGTCACTCATATCTGGTGTCTCTATAGCGTGCTTTTAAAACCAAAATTTTGTTTCCACTGTAATAGAAGAGCAGTTGCCTGCCTGCCAGCTTCTGGTTGAGGTTCACAGTGGATACTGTGCCCTCTTGCCCAGTGCCACCACTCGTATCTGTTTTTTCAATAGCTTAAACTTTAGATTTAAAATAAATATTTTTTTTTCACTGTAATAGAAGAGCAGTTAGTTGTCTGCAAGCGTCTGGGTGTCAGGCCTACTTCAGTGTGTGGTCTGTAGACCTGTGCCAGCGTGCTTTGACAGTTGCCAATCATATCTGGTGTCTCTTTAGCGTGCTTTTACAAAGAAAAAAGGTTTCTAGTGTAAGCTAATAGCAGCCAGTCAGTGTCCTTCAAGCGGCTCTGTCAGTCCTTCCTTCAGCGTGTGCTCTCCAGAACTGTTCCAGTGCACATTGCCAATCATATCTGGTGTCTCTATAGCGTGCTTTTAAAACCAAAATTAGTTTTTCACTGTTATAGATTGAATAGCAGTTACTTGTCTTCAAGCAGGTGTGTCAGGCCTACAGTGTGTGCTCTGCAGAACTGTTCAAGTGCACATTGCCAATCATATCTGGTGTCTCTATAGCGTGCTTTTACAAAGAAAAAAGGTTTCTAGTGTAAGCTAATAGCAGCCAGCCAGTGTCCTTCAAGTGGCTCTGTCAGGCCTTCCTTCAGCGTGTGCTCTCCAGAACTGTTCCAGTGCACATTGCCAATCATATCTGGTGTCTCTATAGCGTGCTTTTAAAACCAAAATTTGTTTTTCACTGTTATAGATTGAATAGCAGTTACTTGTCTTCAAGCGGGTGTGTCAGGCCTACAGTGTGTGCTCTGCAGAACTATTCAAGTGCACATTGCCAATCATATCTGGTGTCTCTATAGCGTGCTTTTACAAAGAAAAAAGGTTTCTAGTGTAAGCTAATAGCAGCCAGTCAGTGTCCTTCAAGCGGCTCTGTCAGGCCTTCCTTCAGCGTGTGCTCTCCAGAACTGTTCCAGTGCACATTGCCAATTATATCTGATGTCTCTATAGCGTGCTTTTAAAACCAAAATGTGTTTTTCACTGTTATAGATTGAATAGCAGTTACTTGTCTTCAAGCGGGTGTGTCAGGCCTACAGTGTGTGCTCTGCAGAACTGTTCAAGTGAACATTGCCAATCATATCTGGTGTCTCTATAGCTTGCTTTTACAAAGAAAAAAGGTTTCTAGTGTAAGCTAATAGCAGCCAGTCAGTGTCCTTCAAGCGGCTCTGTCAGGCCTTCCTTCAGCGTGTGCTCTCCAGAACTGTTCCAGTGCACATTGCCAATCATATCTGGTCTCACAGTAGCTTGCACGCATAGTACCACTAATCCCCCAAAAAATGACAGGCAGAGGCAGGCCACCCCGCAGGGGCCTTCGTGGTCGTGGTGCTGTGATTCCCTTTTGCCCTAGAATAATGCCCAGTTTTCAGAAGCCACGTACCCTGAACTTGAAAGTTCTGAGGACATAGTTGACTGGCTAACACACGGACACCCAATCTTGTATAGCCTCCGCTCGGAACCTTGACGCAGCATCCTCCTCCAGCTTAGCTTCAGGCACCTCTCAAGATACCACTCACCCGCCTGCCGCCACCACCAAAACTAGCACCACAGCCGCTTTACTTGGTATGTCAGAGGAGTTATTCACACACCCGTTTGAAGAAATGAGTGATGCGCAACCATTATTGCTAGAGGATGTAGATAACAGGGATATGTCTCAGGCAGGCAGCATTAAACACATGGAGGTACGGTGTGATGATGATGATGTTGTACCCGCTGCTGCTTCCTTTTCTGAGTTGTCAGATACAAGCGAAGCGGTTGATGATGACGATGCGTCCATGGATGTCACGTGGGTGCCTGCTCGGCAAGAAGAAGAACAGGGCGAAAGTTCAGATGGGGAGACAGAGAGGAGGAGGAGACAAGTTGGAATCAGGGGGGGTCATCGCAAGGAGCTAGTGGCACAGTCAGACAGCATGCATCGGCACCCGGGGTCAGCCCGACAGCACGCCAATCAACGCATGCTGTGTCCACCACCAGAATGCCGTCATTGCAGAGCTCAGCAGTGTGGCATTTTTTGTGTGTGTCTGCCTCTGACAACAGCGATGCCATTTGCAACCTGTGCCAAAGGAAACTGAGTCGTGGGAGGTCCAACACCCACCTAGGTACAACTGCTTTGCGTAGGCACATGATCTCACATCACAAACGCCTATGGGATCAGCACAGGAGTACAAGCAGCACGCCTACTCTAAGCCGCCATCCTCCTCCTGGTCCAGCATCTTCAGCCACGTCAACCACTGCTGTCCTCCTTGCCCCCTCTCAACCATCCGCCACTCCGTCTCCCGCCTTGAGCAGTTCCCGCTCATCTGCCCACAGTCATGTGTCTGTCAAGGACATGTTTGAGCGTAAGAAGCCAATGTCACCAAGTCACCCCCTTGCCCAGCGTCTGACAGCTGGCTTGTCCGAACTATTAGCCCGCCAGCTTTTACCATACAATCTGGTTGAGTCTGAGGCGTTCAAAAAATTTGTAGCTATTGGGACACCGCAGTGGAAGGTACCCGGCCGGAATTTCTTTGCACAAAAGGCAATCCCCTACTTGTACTCGATTGTGCAAAGGGAAGTCATGGCATGTCTGGCACACAGTGTTGGGGCAAGGGTCCATCTGACCACTGATACCTGGTCTGCAAAGCATGGTCAGGGCAGGTATATCACCTACACTGCGCATTGGGTAAACCTGCTGACGGCTGACAAGCAAGGAATGCGTGGCATTGCAGAGGAGTTGGTGACACCGCCACGAATTGCAGGCAGTCCTGCTGCCACCTCCTCTACTCCTCCTACTCCATCCTCTTCCATAACCTCCTCGGCTGAGTCCTCTTGTGCTGCTGCGTCTTGCTCCACATCAACGGCACCCTCCCAGCTCCCCAGGTACTATTCCACATCCCGGATACGGCAGTGTCACGCCGTCTTGGGTTTGACTTGCTTGAAAGCAGAAAGTCACACCGGACAAGCACTCCTGTCCGCCCTGAACGCACAGGTGGAAAAGTGGCTGACTCCGCAGCAACTGGATATCGGCAAAGTGGTGTGTGAGAACAGAAAAAATTTGATAGCGGCATTGAAGTTGGGCAAGTTTACACATGTGCCGTGCATGGCACATGTGTGTAATCTGATCGTACAACGCTTTGTGCATAAGTACACAGGCTTACAGGACGTCCTGAAGCAGGCCAGGAAAGTGTGTGGCCATTTCAGGCGTTCCTACACGGCCATGGCTCACTTTGCCGATATCCAGCGGCGAAACAACATGCCAGTGAGGCGCTTGATTTGCGACAGCCCTACACGTTGGAATTCAACACTCCTAATGTTCGACCGCCTGCTCCAACAAGAAAAAGCTGTTAATGAATATTTGTATGACCGGGGTGCTAGGATAGCCTCTGGGGAGCTGGGAATTTTTTTGCCACGTTACTGGACGCTCATGCGCAATGCCTGTAGGCTCATGCATCCTTTTGAGGAGGTGACAAACCTAGTCAGTCGCAACGAAGGCACCATCAGCGACATCATACCATTTGTTTTCTTCCTGGAGCGTGCCCTGCGAAGAGTGCTGGATCAGGCTGTAGATGAGCGTGAAGAGGAAGAGGAAGAGTTGTGGTCACCATCACCACCAGAAACAGCCTTATCAGCATCGCTTGCTGGACCTGCGGCAACGCTGCAAGAGGATTGTGAGGAAGAGGAGTCAGAGGAGGATTGTAGCTTTGAGGAGGGGGAGGAGGAGCAAGACCAAACACAACAGGCATCCCAGGGTGCTCGTTGTCACCTATCTGGTACTCGTGGTGTTGTATGTGGCTGGGGGGAAGAACATACCTTCAATGACATCAGTGAGGAGGAGGAACGGGAAATGAGTAGCTCGGCATCCAACCTTGTGCAAATGGGGTCTTTCATGCTGTCCTGCCTGTTGAGGGACCCTCGTATAAAAAGGCTGAAGGAGAACGACCTGTACTGGGTGTCCACGCTACTAGACCCCCGGTATCAGCAGAAAGTGGCGGAAATGTTACCGAATTACAACAAGTCGGAAAGGATGCAGCATTTGCAAAATAAATTAAAAAGTATGCTTTACACAGCGTATAAGGGTGATGTCACAGCACAACGGGAATCTAACAGGGGGAGAGGTGGAAGTCCTCCTCCTCCTCCCACGACCACGCCGGCAAGGACAGGACGCTTTAAAGATGTGTTGTTGATGGAGGACATGCGGACCTTTTTAAGTCCTACGCATCGCCACAGCCCTTCAGGATCCACCCTCAGAGAGCGACTCGACCGACAGGTAGCAGACTACCTCGCTTTAACTGCAGATATCGACACTCTGAGGAGCGATGAACCCCTTGACTACTGGGTGTGCAGGATTGACCTGTGGCCTGAGCTATCCCAATTTACGATAGAACTTCTGGCCTGCCCCGCTTCAAGTGTCCTGTCAGAAAGGACCTTCAGTGCAGCAGGAGGTATTGTCACTGAGAAGAGAAGTCGCCTAGGTCAAAAAAGTCTAGATTACCTCACCTTTATTATGATGAATGAGGGATGGATCCCGAAGGGACTGACACTGGGCGATACATTCGATTAAAAAAGGCCTGATGAGATGAGCTGCCTTGGGCTAAAAATGGTCCACACGCTGCTGTATTTTAGCTCTGAATGAGAAGACGCTTAGCTTAGTCAGGTTGCTACTTTGTTACTTAGAAGCTAGACTTAGGCTGGGATAGAACTTTTGATTTCCACTTTTATTTCGCGAAGTTTTACAGCCTAGTTAGGCATCCACTTTTCTACCAATACCTAGACTTAGGCTGAGCTCGTATTTTATTTGGTTTTTACAATACAAGGGGTTGAGAATAAGTGGGCATCTGAGTCCTGGCTGGATGGGAGACATTCCCTGCATCTGAGAGACAGGGGCAGCTCCTGTGTCTCTGGGGAAAGCTCACAAACTAGCAACTTCATACTATTGTAACTTTGTATCTTTCCCTAATAGCACTACTCTGGTACCTTAGCGTTCTATCAATAAGCACTAACAGATCGTCCCAGCTACTTTGTCTACATTATTTTTGTATAAGCAATCCACTACCTTTGTCATTTGGGGCTGACTACTACTCAGTTAAATCGACCTACTTGGGTATCTTTACATACAGGAGGAAGTTTTCCAATTCTATTATGACTTCATTGTTTTTCCCCCACACTGTATGCCTTTGATCCCGATTTATCTCACCAGTGCAGTCAGCATCCCCACGGTTTACCATATACTCCAGGGAAGGATACCCTGGAGTCTGGGGTATCCCCCCCAGAATATACAGTCGGGCTACATTTTATGCAGACACTCTGACACTATAGGGTTGATCTGTGTTCTGGTGCTTTATACATTTAGGTAGATACTCTTTTACCGTATGCTAGTATGAGCAAATAGCCTCTAGGGGTTGTGGTACAGTACTCTGTACAGTGATCTGTCCAGTACCCCCCCATCGTCAGTACAGCCATATGGACCAACCCCCACTCCTATACCCCGTGATTTTTTTAGTCTCTGTACGTTTTTCTATTAAAGATTTATTATTTTCCTTACTCTGTACATCTATTACTCTGCACACCAAGGGAGTGAATACCCTATTGTGGGCACACCCTCAGTCGAGTGTGTTCTGGTAGATGGATTTTGCTTTCCTCTCCGAACACCTCAATTGTTGGGATTTATTCTATTTTCTAATACTTATTGAGTTGGGGTAAGCCCTTTAGTTGTTGCCCATTTAGTCCTTGCCTTGGCTCCAGAGCTGGACCTTTCTAGCTCTATAGCCATCTTCCTTTTCCTAATATAGCTCTGAATGACGTTTGACTTGCGTGACTTATCCGCCACCAACTAGGGTTCAAGCCGCCATGTTTTAGGGCACTTTCTGCCTGTGAAACAAACATCAATTTTTCTGGCCGCTGCTACAGCAGCGGCTGCAACAATACCAATTTTTTCAGGCATGTGTACATGCCTAATTTTTAGGCCCACTGGTGCAGCACTGTGGCTTCAAAAACCAAACCCCAAAAAAATCCTCAAAGATGGCAACAATATACCAGTGGTCTAAGCATCTTCCCACCTTGGCCTAAAAAAGGGAGGTGATTCCACAATTAAAAATCGCTGGCATTTACACGTCCACTGATAGGAGACGCGGAAGGTATTAAACTGATATGAACAATACTAAACTCACCACTCCTATCTGGTGGCACATTAGCTTGCCCGCGCAGTGCCCCAAATTTCAAGTAAGAGGACCGACCAAGCATCTTCTTCCATCTCCCTGTTACATAAATCAATGCCATATCCATAGAAATTGTACATAATATCCAGGAGAGTTTTACAGGGCCAAATCTTGTCGCCTGTTGAAAGAGGTGACCTTGCTCGGGTCCCAGGTGTGCGGTTCCTAAAATGGCTGCCATATACACGTCCACTGATAGGAGACGCGGAAGGTATTAAACTGATTTGAACATTTACTAAACTCACCACTCCGAGTGCTGTTATTTATTTAAATTTTTGGTGGTGAGGCTTTACAGGACAGAGTGCTTCTATACGGGACATGTTAACTCGCGGGCAGATGGCTCATCAAGGAACCAGAGCAGCTTTAACAAGCAGCTTGAACGGTGTCCCAATAGCTTGCATTTAAAAACCTGTTAAATGTTATAATAACGTCAGATTGCTTTGCAGCAGGATATCCTTCCAGAAGAGATGTATTTGAAAAAATGTTGTAATACCTTTAGTAAAAATTAGTGAAAAAATAAATCACAAGCAGGGTACAAATGGCTAATTAAAGCTAAGGATTTCAGGATTAACCATGTTTTAGAGAAGGAGATCCCACCAAAAAAAAACCCTTGTTCGATTCTAGAAACCTGGTGTGTATGGTAATCTGACCCAAGTCAATGAGGCAAAACTGCAGATGGAGGAAACATGCAAACTCACAAGTTACATTAGCAGCACCACTCAAAAAACACTGAATAAACAGACGCAGAACTGTAGCCGTCTCTATATTTTAAAGTAAATTAAGTCATACAATTCACCACCCTCATTATCTAAAAGGGGAAAAATTACTATGGGTCACTTTACCACCAGTGAAGTTCAGCCCACCCCCGGCTCCAACCAATTGACTGAAATCCTCCAAGATGGCACCAATATACCAGTGGTCTAAGCATCTTCCCACCTTGGCCTAAAAAGGGGAGGTGATTCCACAATTAAAAATCGCTGCCATATACACGTCCACTGATAGGAGACGCGGAAGGTATTAAACTGATATGAACAATACTAAACTCACCACTCCTATCTGGTGGCACATTAGCTTGCCCGCGCAGTGCCCCAAATTTCAAGTAAGAGGACCGACCAAGCATCTTCTTCCATCTCCCTGTTACATAAATCAATGCCATATCCATAGAAATTGTAGAGAATATCCAGGATAGTTTTACAGGGCCAAATCATGTCGCCTGTTGAAGAGGTGACCTTGCTCGGGTCCCAGGTGTGCGGTTCCTAAAATGGCTGCCATATACATGTCCACTGATAGGAGACGCGGAAGGTATTAAACTGATATGAACATTTACTAAACTCACCACTCCGAGTGCTGTTATTTATTTAATTTTTTTGTGGTGAGGCTTTACAGGACAGAGTGCTTCTCCACGGGACATGTTAACTCACGGGCAGCTGGCTCATCAAGGAACCAGAGCAGCTTGAACGAGGTGACCTTGCTCGGGTCCCAGGTGTGCGGTTCCTAAAATGGCTGCCATATACACGTCCACTGATAGGAGACGCGGAAGGTATTAAACTGATATGAACAATACTCCACTCCTATCAGTAGGTCCGTCCCATTGTGATTTATGCCCCCCACCCACCGCGCAAGGGATGGGGGCCGGGGGGGAGGAAAGTAGGCCCCCCTCATTGTGATTTATGGCCCCCACCCACCGCGCAGGGGTGGGGGCCGAGGGGGGGAGGACAGTAGGTCCCCCCATTGTGATTTATGGCCCCCACCCACCGTGCAGGGGTTGGGGAGGACAGTAGCTCCCCCCAGTGTGTATCATGGGCTTTGAGGACAGGTGTCAATCCATACCTGCCAAGTGACCCTATGTAGGGGGAACAGTCCCTATTCTGCTCTGTGTCAGTGTGTATCATGGTCTCTGTGGACGGGGAACAGTCTCTATTCTGCTCTGTGTCAGTGTGTATCATGGTCTCTGTGGACGGGGAACAGTCTCTATTCTGCTCTGTGTCAGTGTGTATCAGGGGTTTTGAGGACAGGTGTCAATCCATATCTGCCAAGTGACCCTATGTAGGGGGAACAGTCTCTATTCTGCTCTGTGTCAGTGTGTATCAGGGATTTGACTATCTTTATTCAGATTCAAAAATTACAATTCCAGGAAAAATTTAACAAACATTTACAAGAACATGTTATGCACATCATAGAAACAACGTGAACCTCTTTAAAGCCACAAACTTAAGACAAAAAAGTTGCATCACTTTTGTGGCCAGAAAGAGTCCCTGTTGGTTTTAAAATTCGCCTGCCCATTGAAGTCAATGGCTGTTCGCGCGGTTCGCCGGTTCACAAACATTTGCGGAAGTTCGCATTCGCCGTTAGCGAACCGAAAATTTCTGGTTCGCGACAACACTATTATCCAGTATAAGATGTATGCTATATCATGTAAAGTGGAAAGGACTGCGCATCAAGCAACTTCTCACAAATTATGAGATGTGATCTACGAAAGCTTCTATTGGGTCGCCAGATGCTCCATTATTTTATTATTATTATTATTGCAATTTATATAGCGCCAACAGATTCCGTAGCGCTTTACAATATTATGAGAAGGGATTTAACTATAAATAGGACAATTACAAATAAACTTACAGGAACAATAGGTTGAAGAAGACCCTGCTCGATCGAGCTTACATTCTATAGGAGGTGGGGTGTAAAACACATTAGGACAGGATATAAGTGTTGTAATCTTGCACATAGTAAGTGCCAGGACCAGAAGAAAGACGATGGTGGCAACCACAGGAGAAATCTTTAGCTAACAGCAAATTTCACAGCACCATCAGTCCACTATGCTCCATCCCAACCAGGGATGCCACCTTAGGAGGTTGTAGCAAAATAGGCAAACCCACTCAAAGTTGAAAGAGCCACTTTAATTTTATTTTTTAAATGGCTATTTAAATTCTGGTATAGAGACTATAACCTGTTCCTATAATGTACTCCCATCTTGATACAAGGTGAAACTCATGAACATTAGTAAACATTAATAATGCAACCATGTTTTTTTTACATCATTCCACTGCTATTGAAGGTAAAATCATGTAATATATCACAAACTGAATGGTAAAAAACAAAATGATTTGTTTTTTAAAATACATTTGTCACTTATGCATACCTTATTATTGTGACAAGTACCAGGATATTTCCAACCAATCCAGTTGAGCAGATAATGCCAATAAATGAAGGAAGAATAACAGTCTCTGCAGTATTGATCATATGGAATTCATTTTGTGCATCCCAAGATTTATTGAAAAAGTCACCTGTACTATTCCACGAAGATATATGAACTTCATTCATTGTAAATGACGTAACCTGGAATGATCAAAGACAAATTTCATTCATATCATATGTCTACACTGCTGAAACAGATACCATAATATCTGATAATCCTATTTTCTGATATTAGCTTGTGCAATATCTGATAATTTTTTTCTTAAAAGACATATACAAAATAAAAAGGTGAACACATACTAAAGATCAGTATTTTAAATCAACAAAAACTTGAATTTATTGGATTAAATGTCAATGCATTAATCAATCAACATGAAATATGGGTGCTTAAAGTGACACTATAGGCACCAAAACAACTTGTAGCTTAAATAAGCAGTTTAAGTCATGGATGCAGTGTGATTTTGTGTAAGGGATAGAAAGCAGTGTGTGTTTGTGTGTAAGGGATGTATTGTGTTATATCCCTTAGAGCTCTCCCCTCCTGTCTCCTAGTGCTCTCTCCTACCCCCTCGTCCCTTGGTGCTCTCCCCCATCCCTTAGTGCTCTCTCCTACCCTCTTCCCCTTAGAGCTCTCCCCTGCCCCCTGTCCTTTAGAGCTCTCCCTGCCCCTTAGTAGTCTCTCCTCTCCTCCTCTGTCCCTTAGTGGTCTCTTCTCTGCTCACCCCATAGTGGTCTCTCCTCTCCCTCCCCCCCTCCCCCTTAGTGTTCTCTTCTCTCCTCCCCTGCCTCCATTAGTGGTCTCTCCTCTTCTCCCCCCTTTCCATTAGAGGTCTCTCTTCTACCACCCCCCCAGTGGTCTCTCCCCCTCTTTCCATTGTAGTCTCTCCCCTCCTCCTCTGCTTTCCATTAGTAGTCTCTCCTCCCCCCCTAGTGGTCTCTACTTTCCCCCCTTGTTGTCTCTCCTCCATCCCACTCATAGTGGTCTCTTCTCTCCCCCCTCCCATAGTGTCCTCTCCTCTCCCCCCACCCTTAGTGGCCTCTCCTCTCCCCCCACCCTTAGCAGTCTCTTCTCAAATCCCCCCATCCCTAGTGGTCTCTCTTCCAGCACCCCCCTCCCTAGTGGTCTCTGCTCCACCCCCCTGCCTCCCTTAGTAGTCACTCCTCACCCGCCACTAGTGTCCTCTCCTCTTCCCTTAGTGGCCTCTCCTCTCCCCCACCCTTAGCTGCCTCTCCTCTCCCCCACCCTTAGCGGTCTCTTCTCAACCCCCCCACCCCTAGTGGTCTCTCCTCCTTCACCCCCCTTCCCTCCCTTAGTGGTCTCCACTATATCCCCACCCCTCCCCTAGTGGTCTCTCCTCCCCCCTCCCTCCCTTAGTGGTCTCTCCTCACCCCCACCCTCCCATAGTGGTCTCTCTTCCATCCCCCTCCCTCCCTTAGTGGACTCTCCTATACTCCCCCTCCCTTACTGGACTCTCTACCTCCCATACCTCTTTTGTAGCATGGCCGAGCTCCGGTACGGTCCGCGGGACAGGAGCTTCTGTTTCCTGTACCCGGCCATACTGACAGGAAGTGCTCACATAATGGTCTCTGACGGTTTCAATTTACATTTAAATAACTAGCACCAACCTCTGACAGTCTCCTTTACTAAAATGAGAATTGTTGGGAATTCAAAGGGCATTTCAAATCTAAGGCTAAAGTGAAGGTCAAGGTCAAGGTCAGCTATGGCTCCAGTTTAGCTACTTTGATTCTAAATTTGAATTCCATACACTTTAGAAGATAACTCTGCAAACATTTAACTGGCACCAATGGATTCATGCTTTTTATTATTTAAGAGTGTGTATCATCTATGGCCCACACTGTTACTGTCTAAAGAATTCAAAGAAAACAATGACCAAATTAATCATCAACTAAGGGATTTAGTTAAGGATGTCATCAGTAATTTTGGGGCCTCGGACATAGCTCAAGTTCTGGCCCTTGGGACTGCCCAGAGTCTGCAAACAGGGCCCATCCTGAGTTGACCCACAAGGATGAAGTGTGTGTGTACTGAATGGTGTCAGTATAGCGGATGTAGAATGTGTGTAAAATAGATGCAATGTATGTGTCATGAATGCACTATGTATAATGGATGCAGATAGTACATTATGTATGTAATGTATATAGTGTGTGTGTGTGTGTGTGTATAGTGAATGCAGAGTGTGTGTTTGTGTAGGCATATAGTGTGTGTATAGTGAATGCAGAGTATGCTTGTGTAGTGCATGCAGAGTGTGTGTAGGCTTATAGTGTATATAGTAAATGTAGAGCGTGTATAGTGATTGCAGAGTGTGTGTTTTTGTAAGGATGTAGTGTGTGTATAGTGACTGCAGATTGTGCATTTGTGTAGACATGTAGTGTGTATAGTAAGTGCATAATGTATGTTTGTGTAGTGTATGTAGTGTGTGTATAGTGAATGCAGAATGTGTATAGTGACTGCAGAGTGTGTGTTTGTGTAGTGTGTGTAAATGTATTGTAAAACAGGGTCTGCATACTGTGGGGGGAAAACAAGCATATTTGTTTTGTTTTTTTACATTTATTGTAATACATTTTTATTCCCTCCCCTGCTTCTTACCTGTGGCCAGGGAGGGGGTCTGGTGGCATGGTGAGGACCCCTGGCTCCCAGCACACTGCAGAGTGGGCCAAACACACTCCATCCTATTGTTCCAGCTGATCCTGTCTGTAACTCTCGCAAGACTTTTCTGCAGCCTGCGTGCCATGCAGAGCATTGCCATGGTAATTAATGGCAGCGCTGTGATGGCCGGAGAGCTCACAAGACTTAGACAGAGAAGATCATGCGATAATTGATATATATATATATATATATATGCACATAGGAAATGTGAGGCCTAGCATCCAGGCCCCCAAGCACCATCGGGGCCCATGACAACCATCAAGAATTATTGCAGTGTATTTAAAAAACAACAACACATGTTTTAGTTATTTTTGTTAATAGTTTTGTCCAAAAATATTTTTTTCTCCTTTTATTAAAATCATATTGGATTACGGTTATAAATATTTTTTGAGTAACTAACAAAGTCTATAGTAATCCTTGTATGTCATATTAGTGTGCACTAAATGAACACAAGGGGAATTACAGTTGACCAAACATATATCAAAATAGCTATTGGCATGAAAAAGATAATATAAAAGGAACACTCTAAAGAGTTAAGCAGGCCCAATTCAGGACCACACTCATTGGCTGAGAGAGCCCAGTTGCACCAAAGTAGGTAAACTGTAATTTTAGCACAGTTAAATTACTGAACTTTAAGTACAGTAAACTGTACTAAATTTGACTACTTACCCTGGGATGGTTCCCGAGGACTCCTGCCACCATAACCACTATAGCGGGATGCAGTGTTTATGCTGCTAAGAGTGTGCCTTTTAAGTTGTTACTTTATCTCAAAGAGAATAAAAATAATAAACAGTGTAATATTATTTCTCATGTATCTCCACTGCAGCTGTACATATCATTTATTTGTAACTATGAACACATCCATGAATATAAAATATTCCCACAGTAAAAAGTCTTAGTGAAACACTATAAATAGAGATATTTAATAATTTAAAAAAATATAGAATAAAAAAACAATTGTGTCATGTTGCTATATATTTATGCATGCATTACATGATATGTTGGCATTTTCTTTTGTCACACTCATCACTATATAGCTGATGGTAGCATTTTGTAATGTCCTCACATTTGTCTCATGACAATTTAATGCACAGTTGCCATATGTTACAGGCTTCCTAACAGTGACAGCATAATGTTTCTGTCAATCGTGTAATCCTTAAAGAAAATTGTGAAAATTAAATGAAAAGAGTAAATGAAAGTAGCACATATTGCATGACATTCCTGAATTTCAAAGTCATTAGGGACTTGATTTCATCACGCACAAAGTGGAGAAATGTTTGTCATCAGAAATTGTTCTTTCACCAGTATAGAGCAAAGTGAATAAAATACTACTTACTAACCATGGCCGTAGTGGCCAACAAAATCACTGCAAGTGCAAACAATCTGGAAAGTTTAGAGTTCTCCCCAAAATACAAAACTCTGATTGGCTGCTGATGTCATTTGCTCTATAGATCCTTATTTTTTATTTTTTGATCAGTAATTGTCATTGAGGGAATGAAAATCTTGACCACCTGAATTATATAAAATTGTCAGTTCCTCAAGTGGTAATTCTAGGAACACTTAGCATCACATTATACTAAAATAATTTTAAGCTCATTTGTTAAAAGATAAATATTCTGATGGTAACACTTGAAATACAAACCTCGTGTTTTAATTAAGATCTAGAAGAGAGTGTTCTTTCAATATAAATCCTTTTGGTACTTTGCAAGATATTAATCTATACTACGATACTCAAACATTATCAAAGAAAACAAATAGCATTTTAAAGTCTTGCCCCCAGGAAATAATAGAAGAGCAATAATATTGTAGTTCAAAGTTGTTTTAGGCTTCAACGGTTTGCTTGTACTTTTTTCTCATGTTGACTTGTTATATGACTTAATATGTTTGTAACATTGTAATTATGTTTCTATGAATATGCGCTTTGAGGCTGCCATAGGCTTCTGATCAATAGAGCACTTATGACAATTATATGCATCAACCTATGCTGAAGGTCTAGCAGGAACATCTGGATCACCAGATCATGCAGTCATGCTATACACACTAATGAGCTCCCGGGTGTTTGTTCAAGGCGCAAATCAATGAGACGGCACATCTTAGAGTGATCACTCAGCTTTAAAGGTATAGAAACATTGCACGTTTGGCAATAAAGTTACTTTTTAATTCATGTTAATGTATTTTTTTGAAAAACATCAGTTACATATGTTTCACACTCCTGCTTGCTGACCGCCATCTTTATGCACTACATTAGAATTCGATTTTAAGTTAAAAATAACCATAGAAATATGTTTGGATAAGAATTAAACAAAAAAGGAGGGATTTTGCACTCTTATCAGAGTCCTGGTGCAGCCAGACCAGGGGTTGACTATCCCTACCATAATAGTTTAACAAAGTTGTGGTCCAGGTTCTCAAGGGTCAGTGTGAACAGCAGATTAATTTGGAAAAGTGCAACGTTCAATCTCCAGGAGATCTTTCTAGAACTGGAATAAGAATTAGATTTAGGGTTAGAACTAGAATTAGGGTTAAAATAACATTTAAGTTAAGCACTGAATTTGTATCTGATAGTTTGGGGAACTATTTAGAAGAAATTGGCAAGTCAATATATGTTTAAGTGGAGATAAAAAGTTAAAAAGTAAGACATTTAGAGAGTTCATGTAAATAAAAAGGATTAGAGTATCATATAACCACAGCTCCATGCTGTAAACCTGCCGTGTGACATCCTTAAAGGACCACTAAAATCACCCAGGCCATTTAATTTCAATGAACTGGCTTGAGTGCAGTGGTCAAGGGTACACTGACAGCTACTGGAGGTGCGTTTCCAGCACTAACCAAGTAAAACTTCATCACATGATGCAGAAGCTCCCATAGGAAGCGTTGATTCAATGCTTTCCTATAAGATAGCTTGGATGTGCGTGCGGCACTTACCACATGTGCATCAGGTCCGCAATGCTCCTTGGACCATTGAGGAGGAGACCAAGTCTTGGATTGATCATCTTGGAGGAGGACATTTTTCCTCTTCTATGATGTCGCAGGTGGAGGAGAGGTAAACAGCACTATATGTGCTTGAAAGAGGTGAGCAGAAAGTCTAATTTTATTATATTTATAATACAGGGGCGGAGGAACTATCTAACAAGGGGCCATGATACGAAAATGATTGGAATATAGGTGTGAATTCTAACACTTAAACACTTCTTAAACTGGAAGTTGAATACAAGCAGAAGAGTAGCTTGGCAGAAAATCAAAGAAAAATTAGACATTTATTAACACACATATTTATTCCTTATGTATTATATGTTTTAAAAAAAGTAGCTGTCAATTTTAAGGGTCAGATTTACCATCTCTTCTGGATGTATGCATATATTTACCATCTCTTCTGGAAGTATTGTGTATGTTTATATAGATATAAATACATACACAATACATCCAGAAGAGATGGTAAATCTGACCCAGAATTAAAATTGACTGATACTTTTTAAAAACATACATACATACATACAATTAAAAATAGATTTTTCTCACCCCAACGGGTGGTAAAGTTATTCCTCATTCTCGGGTCTACCATACTAGAGAAGCTAACTGCAAACTGCAACGGAAAACCTGGCTACCTTTTTTCTTACCAGGTAAACAGTTAAATGGAAATAAAAGTTATATGTAGAGTGTATGTGGGTGTGTTGTGTATGAGGGGTTTGAAGAGTTTTATGTGTCTTGTGTGCATGTGTGGGTGGCTGGGTTGTCTGGCTGTTTTTGCATGTGGTATGTGGGAGGGTTGGCTGAATATTATGTGTGGTTGGTGTATGGTGTATGGGGATAGCTGCTTATGGTATGTGCATGAGGATGACTTTAGGTGGGTTGTGTGTGTTTATCCTCACCACCCAACTATTATTATTAAAGGAATCCTATAGTGCCAAGAAAACAAAACCATTTTCCTGGCACTATAGATTTCGGAGGCGTCCCCCTCCCTCACACCCCCTCACACCTCCTCCCCTGCCCTCACACCCCCCCCCTCCCCTGCCCTCAGAGCTGAAGGGGTTAAAGCCCCTTTAGTCACTTACCTGAATCCAGCGCCGATATTCCTCGGCGCTGGGTCAGGCTCCACCCAGGCTCCTCCGAATGTGCATGCCCGGCAATGGCCCTGCTCGCATTAGGATTTCCCCATAGGACAGCATTGTTTAATGTTTTCCTATGGGGAAAATCTGACGCTGGAGGTCCTCATGCAGAGTGTGAGGACATCCAGCATCAGATAACGGACCAAAGGTTTGTTTCAATTCCGGAAGCCCTCCAGTAGCTCTCTGGTAGGGCAGACTTAGAGCTGCAATATCAACATTGCAGTTTTCTGCAACTGCAATGTTTCACATTGCAACATTAGGAGAAAAAGAGGCACAGCAACCAAACCACTTCAATGAGATGAAGTGCCTACTGTGTCCCTTTAACTAGTTCAATAAGATATTTCCTCCCTGCAGTCGCCTTTCTGCATTGAATAGGGTATAGTCCATGTTCAGGGCGAAATAATCTGTTAAGTCACCCCCTCCCCCACTGTATAGCAGAGGTGGCCAATAGGTAGATCTTCCGCTGCCATACAAACCCAACTATGCTTTTCCAACTGTGGATCTACTATTTACCTATCCATGTATATTTCTATTTTTATGCAGTATCTGTGAATGTAGGCATGGTTTTGTATAGAGTATATTTGTGTGAATGTTTGTGTATAATGTTGATGGGTCTGGTTGTGAGTAATGCTGAGTTTTAGATGCAGGGATGTGTAGTGTTGGTGTTTGAATGTAGTTTTTTATGTAGTGTTAGTATATGAATGCATGGGTGTGTTTTTCTGTAATGTTGTTTGAAAGCAGGACTATTTTTGTGTACACACATTCAAAGATATATACACTCACACACGCACAGTTACATACAGTGAGACACAAACACAGATACACTGACACAAACATTGATACACATGCACAAATATATACACTGAGACACACAAACACTGATAAACATGAACAAATATATACAATGTGACAAAAACAAACAGGAGAGAGAGAGAGAGAGAGATCAGGGGAGGACAGGTAGATTTGCGTGTCATCCGCATAGAAATGATAACAGAAGCCAAAGGAGCTGATGAGTTTACCAACGGAAGCAGTGTAGATAGAGAACAGGAGGGGGCCAAGGACAGATGCATACACTGACACACACAAACAATGATACACATGCACAGATATATATATAATGACACACACAGGCACAAATGCACAGATACATACACTGAAACGCACAAAACTGACACTCATGAACAGATGCACTGACACACACAAACACTGACACAAATGCACAGATGCATACACTGACACACACAAACACTGACACAAATGTACAGATATAGACACTGATGCACACAAACATGCATGCACAGATACATACACTAACACACAAACACATTTACAAAATCTCTAAGCCAGCCCTGCTGTTATGTATCCCCTGGTGGTTCAGTGCTGCTGTTATGGATTCCCTGGTGGCCCAGCAGTGTATGAGATGCTCTGCATTCTGCAATCCTCCATCATATCCTCTCCCTCGTGTTTACAGCACTCAGTGTGGAGTCCGATGCTGTCCAAAGTGCTTATTTAATGATAAAGTATAACGTTATTGGGAACGTATGCATAGCAAAAATTCCAAAATTGTTTTAGTCATTAGCCACGTTACTCAATGAAATAAGGAGTTTATTATAGCAAGCATTTTTGTTATATTTGTTTTAGGAATGTTACTGCCAATATATTACAGCTAGCTCTTCGAACATGCATGGACATTTGTTTTATTGACTCGACAAACCTAAATAATGGTTTTGAAAGTCACTTTGATGAAGCCCCGCTGAGGAATAAAATATCACTTTTGTAGATTTTTTTAATACTCTCATCAATAACACATTACAGGATTTTTGTTGTGATGGACAAGATATATTAGTCACTGAAATGTTTTTGTTGCTGTTGCTTTCAACACTGAGTAACACAGTGTGAGGAAATGATATGCTATGAAGCATTATGTCAAATTGAAAGACTGCTGTCAGAATAAGGACGCACAGTTGTGTGAATTGATATAGGGTACAATTACATTTCTCCTAAACAGAATGGCACAGCTATTTCAAAATAGCAATATGCTCTCTAAAGTCTATGACAAAAAAAAAAAAAAAAAAATACAGAAGAAGAAAAGAAAATCAATAAGGGAATGACTACTCTACATATGTCTGCACATAGAAACATAGAATGTGACGGCAGATAAGAACCATTCGGCCCATCTAGTCTGCCCAGTTTTCTAAATAGTAATAGCACAGTATGCAAATAATTCATTCTAGAAGGTAAAACTGCATTTAATGAATTCTGAAAATAGTTTTGCTTCTCGTGACCAATCTCTTAGCAAACTTAGGTGTGCTGAGTATTTACAGTATAAACTATAAAAAGTAATACATATGAAGATGAGAAGTAAGGGAGGGATTGGTGGGGGTGATATGCGTATGGGGTGAAAGGGAGGATAGCTGGGTGGCAGTGATAGGAGTATGGGGCAAGTGAAAGGGATGGGTGGAAGTCATGAGAAAAAGGGGGGGGGAGGGAGGGAAGGATGGATTTGCAGCATAGGAAGAGATTAGGTAGCAAAAATGTAAAACTGAGCTTTACATTACAAAATAAAAGATTCAGTGATGTGGAGCTATGGGCAGTGTGCCTGGAGCTTCATGGTGCCCTCCCGCTACAGCCCCTAGTGGGGATTAAGGGGAAATAAAAGCATTGGGGGCTAGGGTCTGCTCCTATCCCCACACATCAGCCCTTAGTGGGCTATAGTGGGAGAAGGGGTAGGGGGCTACAGTGGGAAGATAGAAGTTACAATGGGGGGTTATAAGATGCAGGGGTATTAGAGGCTGTAGTGGGGGTTAGGGGCTGACGTAGAGGGGTTAGAGGCTGCTGTAGGGGGGGCTAGGGACATGAGGTTGGGTGCTGTGGCAGGGTGGATGGGGACTGCAGAGGGGGGTTTGGTCTGCAGAGGGGGGCTAAATGCTGTAGTGGGAAGGTAAGAGCTGTAGCAGATTAGTTACAGGCTGCAGTAAATGGATATAGGCTTTTGCAGGGTGGATAGGGGCTGTAGAGGAAGGTTGGGGACTGCAGAGAGGGGCTTAACACTGTAGTGGAGTGGGTTAAGGGCTGTAGTAAGGGACTAGGGGAAACAGTAGGGGCGTTGGGGGTGTTAAGGGCTGTAGCAGAGGGGATAGGGACTTGGAGGGAAAGTATACTAAACTTTTTCCTTCTTCCTGATGCTTATGTTGCACCAAGGAGGAGGAATCCAAATCTCTGGTAGTCCGGTGGGAGATTCAGAGTACCTGCCCATGGCAGCACTATAGGCAAGTGCTGTATCCACCTGCCTGCATTCTGTCCTCAGTCTTCATTAACTGAGTGGTGCCTAAAGGGAAGTAAAAGGGGTGTAAACTGACTGACAGACTGACACAGCACCTGCTGCACTATATCACCAATGGTAAGAAGCAGCAATGTGTGGCGGGCTGCTGTATCGCTTTACGCCACATGCAAAATTAAATAATAGACATGGTGCTTATCAAACCGACCGGCACCATGTTAAATAAATGAAGCGCAATGCTGGTCCTGCTTCTTAGGGTGTGCATGGCACACCTACATTCAATATTGTTTTTTTTTGCTAAAAAGCACCACCATGACAGGTTCACTTTAACTTAAAATTCAATCCAAACATTGTGTAAGGCGCTTCTTTCTCATCGAGTGTAAGAGCTGCATACACAAAAAAAAAGTGAAATACATATAAAATAAATAAATAAAGTGATGTGCTAAATGTTTTTTGTTTATGGGTTTATCTACACTACAATGCACATGATTTTCATTATAGGTGTTGTTATGTACCTGACGTTTTCAGTTACAGTAATATTTGCATTTGCGATTTTGTACTATATACACGCCAAATATTATATTTAGCGCTTCACTTTATTTGATTTTTGTATTTGTATTTCACTTTAACTTAACCCCATTCCCCACAGGCAATAATCATATAATTTATTATACAGATAAATGTTATATTCAATTTAAAATTTCAAGATATTTAAACAATGGACACAGCTTTCTTAAGTGCTACATTACGGTTTCATCCAACTTCAGTCCCTCGTATCATCACGTCCACACTCTTTCCTACTGCCCATGGCACCGACATGCGGGCTTCATAGTCAGCACACCTGCATTGTTTTACTTCTCTAGTGAGCGCATGAACAGCTGGCTGGAGCAGTAACCGTAGCAACCACAGCATGTGCTCTTATTTATGTGTTGAGTAACTGCAGAACCACTCTGTGCTAGAAAAATGTATAGATAGAGTTGTATTTACTTTTAAATTGGAACAACTCGTGTGTAACATAACAAGTACATTCTAAGTTAAATGCAATATTTGTTAGTTTATGTATTTTTTATATACAAATATGTGAAACAGCACAATTGCTTGCTCACTTCGGATCTTATATATAAGTATTGCTTTAGAATAGTTTATCAAAGTTGGGAATTTTATCACTTTAAGTTTCTGATTCAAACATTGATAAAGAAAATTACAACATAATTTCAAGCTGAGTGTCACAATTGTTGCTAGTGAATGACAGTTAGCCATTATAGAAATGTTTATTAAAGCTGTATGTTTCATGAATTGTACTAGGAACACTTCATACACCTGAAGAACTTTAGCTTGCTGAAGTGCATTATGTGTAAAGAGTGTGTCCTCTTTTTTCATATTACAAAAAGTACAGATTTCAATAGAAATTGGCACTTTTATAAATTAACCTTGTTACACCACTCATTGTCAATCAGGCAAGCAGCCCTGTTTCTTTATAGTAGTTTAGCTCAGTGGAGTTAAACTCAAAAGGCAGCAATTGCCCTGAGCACCTGCCTTGCAAAAGACTTCTCATTCAGCTGCATGGGGAAGTCTGTGATTGGACAGTCACAGAAAGTCTTGACGGGGTTAGAAGAGGAGGGCTCGCAAAAGTTGCAGACAAGAGATTTGCAGCTTTTGAAAGCACTTTTTTTTATTATTGGTATATAACTTAATTACGATTTTTCTTATGTTCTTGTATTTGGCAGTTGAGTGTCCTGTTATGTAGCATAATTGCTCCTAGTTACTGCTATTATGTGACTGATATAATTGCTCCCAGTGACTGATATTATGTGACTAAAATAATTGCTCCTAGTGACTGATATTATTAGCCCTAGCCACACCTCTCTACATGTGACCTACACAGCCTTTCTACACTTCCTGCAAAGAGTCATCTAATATTTATACTTCCTATTTTGCAAATTCAGTTTAATTTATCATTTCTTATCTTCTGCTCTGTTAATAGCTTGCTAGATCCTGCAGGAACCTCCTCTATATAATTAAGATGAATTTACAGCGCAGGAGATAAAAACTTTTAAGAAGATTCATCTGATTCAAAGTGAAACCATTTTTTCATGCTAGCTGCATCAGTCACAGCCAGGTGAGGTGTGGCTATGGCTGCATAAACAAAAACAAAGTGATTTAACTCCTAAATAGCAGATAATTGAGGGACATGATCTATACACAAAAACTTCTCCAGTTAGCTAAAATTGTTTTGGTAACTATAGCGATCCAACATCATTCTCAACATCATTCCCCACCTCCTGTTTCAATCTCCACCTCCTGTTTCTCAACCCTCGGATCCATCTAAATAGTAAGTTCCCACAGAAAGAGAGCTCTCAACTTCTGCTGTATTTGTCAAATTTTGTACTGTCTTTTTCTTGTGTCATTTATACAGTGGTGGAAAATGCATTGGTGCATAAAAAAAAAAAAAAAAAGTATAATATGTTTTGATATATCCCACAGTGGTCTGCCTGTTTTCTAATTTCAAATTACTGAAACAACTTTAAAGGAAATAATGATTTTTACAGGCCATAACATGTTGAAATCTTTTAATTATATAGTGTTCTGCACTTGATTTCCCTGTTTTATGCTCACCAAGTGCAGGTGCCATACGAGTTGTCTCCAAGATATATTCTTTTCCTTTGCACAACATGTTCATTTTTTGTGTGTGAAAAGCTGTAATCTTTATGTTTATGGAACAATTTTACGTATTGTTCAGTTAGAAACCAACAACGGAGAAAGCACATTTGAAATCTGACTCATTAGGTTAATTATTATGATTATACAAGCATGTTTGTTCTATCAATTTTCCCAGTACATTTGAATTTATCTTGAGTGCATTTTAAAACAGCTTTATCTTTTCAAAACGGAGAAGAGAAACTGTAATATACAATATCTATAACATGTGTTGTCTTCTTGTAGTTAACAGATTATCATATAAAATTGTTTAATCAACTGAGTGCACAAAGTGTTAATTGACAACTCATTAAATGTCGCGTAACATATGTAATTTGCTCTTTTTTTTTTTTTTAATTCTTTATTTTTGCTGTGCCAGAAATAACAAAGCGTGTTTATGATGCCACGACTGCAATAACAAGCAAGGTAGTATCGTACAATATAAGACAGTTGCATGGCAAACAGAGTAAGTTAGCACACATTTTTTTGGGTTAGTAAAACAGTTAGGTCTAACGTGCCTAAGCAAATTACTGTATATAGATAGTCGGCAGATAGTGTATATAAGATACAGATATTCTCAAGGTTAAAGATAGAGACAAGCATATATAAACATGAATTTTAAACAGGGAAATTTCCCAAGGAGACCCCTGGCTAGTTGCATGTTGTAAGAAGTGTGCCAGGGGTGATACCAGAGATTAGGAAAAAGATGCTGGAGTGTAGTGTCACAGGAGTTCAAGGGTGTATGATAGTTGTGTCACAGAAGGGCAACAGCTCGTCCTTATGCAGCCCTGGCACCTGTATCAGCCTATGCCGGATAGTGGTATCGCATTGTCCTGCGGCTTTAAGAGGAATGGTGGTCCTCTGAGTCTCTGTGTGTGCCCACAGGTTGTTCCTTGTGACCAGATTGCGATTATTCCCTTCACCGCAGTTCGTTGATGGATCTCCATGATGGGCCGCAGAGCGACCCTCTGGTAGCTTTCCTGCGCTGGATCTGTGAGCTCTTCGCGGTTCGCCGCCATGTTGGGGGCCTGCGTGCTGCTGGAGCCCCAGGCTGCTGCTTGGTGTGTATTTGCCGTGGTGTAGAGCCACTACCCGGTTGTTTTAAGGGGGGGGTGCTGCATCCTGCTCTCCACTCTCTGCCAGAAATCTTCAAAGATTTTGTCCAGTCTGGACAGAGCATCTTGCCTTTCCCCCGTGTTGCTGGGGATCCTCGTGGCAGCCGCCATCTTAGGTAAGTCATCGGGTTGTGTGTGAGCCGGCATGGCTTCACCCCATTGTTCTGTGCTAACAGGGCAGCCTCCCAGGGGTGGACCGGGATCACCCCCACCGGTCCAGAGGGGGAGGGGGGGGGAAACGGGGCATACGTTTTTCAGTAAGTGCCGTTGTGAAGCCCCAGACTGGGAGATCGTCCGCTTCTCCCGCCCGGTGCAACCTAGGCCGCATGTTCCGAGACGTGCCACAGATGGGCTCACGTTGAATCTTTGGGCCCTGCAGTGTTTCTCAGCTGGAACAAGTATTGGTGAGGCCCTGGATTCGACCCAAATCAAGCTGGGTTAAGCAAAAGTTTGTTTATTAGTCAGTATAGGAGAGGAGCTCCCTCAATGCACGTCTCTCCTTCATGCCTGTCAGGCCCCGCCCCCCATGTAATTTGCTCTTGTGTGTTTTTATAAATATGTTCTGTCATTTTTATTCCTATCTTATCAGAAGTTTAAAATATATACATCAGCCTAGTTAGAATGTACAGTAACACATGAAATGTACATTATTTTTGTAACTTCAAAATAGATCAGCATATTTGTTACATTTTATTATTTAATAGTGCAGAGATACGGTCCTTAAGTTAGAAGATAGAGATGGAGCTATTAAACTAGTAGTACTCTGGAGCTTGTTAACACCTATTAACAACTTGGAACGTTTCTCACGGCAGTGTTCTAATTGTTGGTCTGGGTGGCCGCAATTCCTATGGACAACCACGAGGTGGCGGCCATCTTGTTCGCATGAATGAATAGAGCGGTGCTTGGGCATGAATCTCATGGCACTAAAATCGCACACAGAAACTCCCGAACACCTCTGGACTTCCATCATCGCCTGCGCTCAGTTCTACTTAACTTAGAAGGACACTGTTCGGTGAAATCATTCGTCTGGATGAGGGGAACAAGCTCCAGGGTAAGACTATTGACTTTGTTTGGTGGTTTGGTAATTTTCATGGAACCATGCATGCGGTCGGTCAAAATGTGACTTCCATAGAATTCCTGAACCCCTGAACTGATCTAGGTGATTTTTGGATATGTTGGTCAACTAGATTAGGGCTATCAGGGGATGTAACGTGTTGTGGGGATATTATGTGTTTTTCGGGTACATTTGTTTTTTTTGAAATATATAGTTTTTCTGTCTGGACATAATTGAGTTAATACAGTATCTGACTCAATTATCTCCCAGGCAGAGGGGAGGGATTGTGTGCAATGTGTAGGAGTGTCATGCATTGTTACACTGTTATTATTGGTCTGTGACTTTGCACCGTAGTTCCCCACAAGTTCCATGTGGGAGTGCCCATTGCATGGTGATTGTCATAAAAGGCCAAGTGTGGCACCATTAAAAGCAGTTCCAATTCACCCTCAACATAGAGCCTGGTCTCATGTGTGGAGGGGACAGCTATATTAACTCTGGGGATTGCTATACTCATTATACTCCATTGAATTATAATCGCTAGCTCTTATAAGAGCTGTTCCTGCTATACTCTTTGGAGTAGGAGAGGTTCACCCACTGGAAGCTGGATCCTGGTCTTGGGTCCACGGTGGGTGGAGGACGGCAAGACCCCAATCAAGCTACAGTGGTTTGTGGAGTCTACGGCCCTGATGGTGTCTGGTGGAGAGCTTGGAGTCCTCAGTGAGCACTAGGAGCATCGATTGGTGGAGGCACCCAGTCGGGGAGCCAGGCGGTCCGTCACATAAGCTGATCACCTGCCATCTTCATTAAACTACAATTAGGTCAGGAAATATTTGGGCACAGACATAAATTTTGTCATTTTGATTTAGGGTTGTTCAGGCTGGTATGGTGCAGGTTTGTAGATAAAGCAGGAATGTAGAGTTCTCAGGCAAGTCTGGAGCAGGTTGGTGAGTAAAGCAGGTTATGAAGCCAATAAGGTAAGTCCACAGGTTATAACACAGGAGTCAGGATTCAAAGTCTCTCAGGCAATCATCAACTTCAATGTCAAGGCCATGAGGTGAGTTGGGTGTCAGGATAGGATCCTGACAACATCCAAATTGGAGGAAGGGTTTAGGATTTACAGATCTTTAGGAAGTATTACTTTAGGAAGTATTACTTTACTGAGAGGGTAGTGGATGCATGGAATAGCCTTCCAGCTGAAGTGGTAGAGGTTAACACAGTAAAGGAGTTTAAGCATGCGTGGGATAGGCATAAGGCTATCCTAACTATAAGATAAGGCCAGGGACTAATGAAAGTATTTTGAAAACTGGGCAGACTAGATGGGCCGAATGGTTCTTATCTGCCGTCACATTCTATGTTTCTATGTTTAATATGTAATGTCCTCTTTATCAGGAGACAAAAAGTAATTCTCAAAAGTAACTCGAAGCTGTTTCATGGGCAGGTGTGGGCTATTGTTTGTTATTTCTTCTCGATTATGCAGGTAAAAGGTCTAGAATTGATTCCAGGTGTGGAACTCACATTAGAAAGCTGTTGTTATAAACCCAAAAGGATGCAGTCAAATAAGTGAAGTGCAAGTGAAAAAGGGCATCCTTAGGCTGCAAACAACAACCCATCATAGAGATAGCAGGAACAACCATACAAGAATAGAAAGGCCAGAATATACTTTGCAAAAAACATCTTTAAAAAGCTAGCCCAGTTCTGGAACAGCATTCTTTGTACAGGTGAAACTAAGATCAACCTGCACCAGAATTATAGGAACAAAAAAAATATACAGAAGGTTTGGAACAGTTCATGACTTAAAGGATAACACATTACCTGTAAAACACAGTGGGGGCAGTGTGATGGCATGGGTACTGGGTCACTACTGTTTATTGCTGATGTGACAGAAGCAGACGGATGAATACTAAAGTATAAAAATCTATTGACTGCTCAGATTCAGACAAATTCAGCAAAGTTGAGTGGATGGTGCTTCACCTTACTGATGGCCAGTAACCCAAATCATACTGTGAAAGCAGCCCACAAGTTTTTTTAAAGAAGTGAAATATTCTGCAATGGTCGAGTCAATCATCTGTTCTCAACCCGATCGAGCATCTATATCACTTGCAGAAGACAAAATTTAAGGTAGAAATTAACCTCTGAACAAACAACAACTAAAGACAGCTGCGGCAGTGTAGGCCTGGCAAAGCCTTAAAAAGGAAGAAACCCAGCGTTTGGTGTTGTCCATGCATTCGAGATTTCAAGAAGTATTCTAGACAAAGTATTAAAAATTACCATTTTTTATGATTGTGTTAATTTGTTCAATTACATTTGAACCCCTGAAATAAGAGGACTGTGTATGAAAATGGTTGCAATTCTGAAATATTTCATACAATATTTTTGTTCAACCACCTGAATTAAAGCATAAAATATGCACTTTAATTGCATCTTGGTCATTTTGTTTCAAATCCATTGTGCTGGCATATAGAGTCAAAATTATGAAAATTGTATCAGTTTCCAAATATTTCATGACCTAAGTGTATTACCATGGAAATCAAATGGTATCATTGTGGTGAAATTGTATGCAGCGTGCAGCAGTCCCTCTTTGCTTTTAAACTCATATTAATATTCGAAGCATATTTATAAAAATATTTAACATTTTAATTTTTTTCTCATCTCTTTGCGACTGTTACTAAACAATCATAGCATAACTTGAAAAACAAAACATACTTCACTTAACTTTAACAAAGCTATTGAAAACTGGTGTAGACATTTCAATGTTAGCATTATAATGGCATCAGACAATATCTTAAAGATCTCTACAAATTACTGGTTAAAGACACGAAAAAATGAAAATTGCTACATCCATGAGAACATTGCACTCTGAGGTCTTGCATCCATAAGAAAGCTCAATGTGATAGAAAGGACACTGCTCATTTCCTTCTGAAGAAAATTTTTTTAAAGTTTGCTTTTCAATTCAATGAATTGTATAATTAGATAAAGGAGCAAAAGCGAACTTGTTTAGAAAAGACATTTGCAGAGATGGAATAAAATCACCTCAATTTTTTCAATGACATATTATGCAAGGTTAACCAATGACATTGGATCCAACTTAAAATTGGCAGAAAACAGACAATAGCTATTACAAAGTGAATATCAGAGATACATGATTCATTATTTTTCATCAAGGTTCTAGGTCCAACAAATAACATAACTCCCACACACTGCCCCAAAATATCCAAATCTCTTTCTGTTTTCTGTATTTGATAGATTCTATCACACATATGTCCCCAAGCACCCTGACAATAATTCTACCAGCCTTAACTGGACTAAGGATCAACATTTTTTTCAGTCTAAACTGCCCCTTCCATAACGTATAACAGTCTGATTAGGGGATTCCCAAACGAGGCAATCTCCTTCCTACCCAGGTACGCTCAACAGAACGTTTATGAAAGTTTAAAAGTTTGCCTACACCTACCACTTGTGTTTGTATATATCCAGGGGTCTGTGGTATAAGGTATACAATATGTTCCTACCTTTTTATTGGATCATTTTCACTTTTTTTTTTGAATAACAATAGATCAAAATATAAACAACATCTAAAGAAAAGAGAAAAAGGGAGGAAAAGAGGGGGGAAGGGATGGAAAAGAAAAAAAAATACCCATCTAGATTAATATAGTCATATTTGAATTGTCTAGTAAGCAATAACTAAAAACAATAATGCATTTGGTACAGGAAATATTAAACAAATAAAGGTATAGTTGTATAATATCTCCAAAATGGCTATAAAATTAGTAATTACTTCTCATAGGGTATATTTTACAGATAAAATATTTTAACAATCTCTTAGTCCTATATATCCCAATAATATTTTAGGCTATCTGTAATCTGTAGATCTAATAGTATGCTCCTACTTAACATAGGAAGCCTTTTTTATTCCTTTCTGACAGCTGGGGTAAAAGAGAGCTGTTAAAAAAAGTAGAGTTGGATTGCGAAATGCATCCAGTCTTATTCCGTGTTTGAAACCTACCTGATAAGGAAATGATTGCACTCAATACACTCAGATGTACGCTGTTGAATGGGGCTTGGCACTAAATAGCTGGAGTAAAGGGCCTACTTAATTATTTAGCTGTTTATTTATGGTATCAAAGACCCCCCTCCATCTGCTTTAAACACTTTTAAGGCGGTTATTTAATTTTATATATTTATTTTTATTTTCAAAACAATCCTGACATATTTTCAAAACAGTAATAATTCTAAATGTTGCCAGGAGCACAAGAACACCTTATTAAAACACTGCAAGTAGGGGAAATTTAGGATCTAGGCACTGGGCCATATAGAAAAGTAGCCATCTCATATAAATTAGTCCATTCCATGAACATAAAGCTTGTGAGGGAGGGAAAAATGGCATTAGCCACCAATATTCATACTCAACGCTCCTATATATGAGGTGCATGGATAGGAGGAACAAAACAACAGTTTAGTCGCCCTGGAAACGAGCTCTTAATCATGAGTGTTCTCTTTATTTTTTCCTTGTTGGTACCACATTCTTACGTTTATTTAAACTTGCATTACATTATTCCATCACATCATCACTTTCTCTCTGCACTTCAATTATTCGGTTCAGGTTTTATTATCTCTTCTTTCTTCAGACAATTTTATTCCTTCATTAAGCACTGCATCTCTTTATTTATTACTTTATATCCCATTAGTCCTCAACCAATTGATTTCTCACCCATCATTTATTGAATATTTATTTATGGCATTCCACTCCCCCTTCCTCCGCTGCACAAAGCATCCCTTTTTCTTCAGGGGTACTGTTAGGACCACCAGCAGTCAGGTTCAGTGGCGGATCCAGAACCTGATCTCGTGCGGGGCACTTGTAGATTATTTAAAGAAATAATCCAGGCACAATAACCACTACAGCTCAGTGTAGTAGTTATGGCGCCAGTAGTGCCAGGATCCCATCCCAGAGTAAGTAGTCAAACCGTTTAAGAACAGTTTGATAACTTACCTGGGGTCTGCTGGGATATTGGGCATAGGAGCAGTGGTATGTGTTAGGGGTGAAGTGTGTGTGAAAGGTGCAGTGTGTGTGTGTGTGAGCGGTGAAGTGTGTGTGCAAGTGCGTGAGGGCGGCAGTGTATGTCAGGGTTGCAGTGTATGTGTGGGGGGCAGTGTTTGTGGGGCAGTGTTTGTGGGGCAGTGTGTGTAGTGTGTGTATGGGGGCAGTGTTTGTGGGGCAGTGTGTGTATGGGGGGCAGTGTTGTGGGGCAGTGTGTGTATGGGGGCAGTGTGTGCAGTGTGTGTATGGGGGCAGTGTTTGGGGGCGGTGTGTGCAGTGTGTGTATGGGGGCAGTGTTTGTGGGGCAGTGTTTGTGGGGCTGTGTGTGTAGTGTGTGTATGGGGCAGTGTTTGTGGGACAGTGTGTGTATGAGGGCAGTGTTTGTGGGGCAGTGTGTGTAGTGTGTATGGGGGCAGTGTTTGGGGGGCGGTGTGTGCAGTGTGTGTATGGGGGCAGTGTTTGTGGGACAGTGTGTGTATGAGGGCAGTGTGTGTAGTATGTGTTTGTGGGGCAGTGTGTGTATGGGGGCAGTGTGTGTAGTGTGTGCATGGGGGCAGTGTTTGTGGGGCAGTGTGTGTAGTGTGTGCATGGGGGCAGTGTTTGTGGGGAAATGTGTGTAGTGTGTGTATGGGGGCAGTGTGTGTAGTGTGTGTATGGGGGCAGTGTTTGTGGGGCAGTGTGTGTATGGGGGGCAGTGTGTGGTGTGTGTATGGGGGCAGTGTGTGTAGTGTGTGTATGGGGGCCAGTGTTTCTGGGGCAGTGTGTGTAGTGTGTGTATGGGGGCAGTGTGTGTAGTGTGCATGGGGGAGTGTGTGTATGGGGGGCAGTGTTTGTAGTGTGTGTATGGGGGCAGTGTCTGTGGGGCAGTGTGTGTAGTGTGTGTATGGGGGCAGTGTTTGTGGGGCAGTGTGTGTATGGGGGGCAGTGTGTGGTGTGTGTATGGGGGCAGTGTTTGTGGGGCAGTGTGTGTAGTGTGTGTATGGGGGCCAGTGTTTCTGGGGCAGTGTGTGTAGTGTGTGTATGGGGGCAGTGTGTGTAGTGTGCATGGGGGAGTGTGTGTATGGGGGGCAGTGTTTGTAGTGTGTGTATGGGGGGCAGTGTTTGTAGTGTGTGTATAGGGGGCAGTGTGTGTAGTGTGTGTATGGGGGGCAGTGTTTCTGTGGTAGTGTGTGTATGGGGCAGTGTGTAAGGAGGCTTTTTTTAAATTTAATTAAATTAAACTTAATATATTTATGTCCCCCCTCCCTCCTTACCTTTATTGATGAGGAGGGGGGACATATTTCGTTCCCTGGTGGTCCAGTGGGATTCCCTGGTGGTCCGGTGGTGGTGAGATGAACTCTAGCCCAGTTACAGGGCTAGAGTTCACTCTCGCGAGATTTGGAGCGTTGCCGTGGTTACCGCGGCAACGCTCCAAATCTCGCGAGAGGAGGACCCGGAGGAGCTGCAGGTAACAGCTCCCGGGTCCTCTCTCACTCCCTCCCCTGCCGGCTGTGAGCACAGTGCCTGCGGACCGGGGAGGGAGATCAGAGATCTCCCTCCCCGGTCCGCAGGCACATTGCAGGGCTGGCACTTGTGCAATGCCAGCCCTGCATTAGCCGGCAGGGGAGAATCTCGGGGGGGGCAATTGCCCCGTTGCCCCCCCCCTGGATCCGCCACTGGTCAGGTTCCTTATTTGATAAAACAGAAAAAAGTATCTGCCACTGCTTAGGATAAAGAGGCCGCTTGATTTTGAACTCCTTGATATTGATAAACGTCTATCATAAAACCAAGAACAGCAGTGAGAGGCCCACGTCATATACTATTCCTGCCGTGATACAAATATTGCAAAAAGGCAGAGTCATTGTGTGCAGTGGCAGCTCCAAACTAGGTTTATATGAAGGATAGAAAGTTATGTGCCTAGCAGGCAAACTCATTGGAATTCTAGGACTGGTCCCAACTTACCCCATGAGATACCACATAAGTCCACTAAGATAGCAATCATTTCCCTAACATATGTTTAATGATGGGATGAATTACTAGTTGTGTACATAATCATTAAAAACAAATCTTTATGTGTCCAATGAATATTAATGCTTATGTGCATTGACTTTATCACCTTTCATTAAATTGACATTAAGAACATTAGGAACAATTAGAACATAATGACGCTAATTAATTTCTCAGACTATACAATATAAATACTTTTTTAGGTCTGTAAACATCAGTATATATATTCCTAGTTAAATTTGAGCTATATATATTGTAAATCCAACAATAACATTGAAAGAGCAGCAACAAATAAATTGTTCATGGTAGATAAATATTTTTAAAAAATTTCTCAAAGGAGGACTTGACCAGGTTATACCTTTAGGCAGTTCGATGCCTCTCAGGGGACCCATCCTGCACAATGCATGACTATGTTATACTTTTGTTTTGCCTCTTTATATGTTCAGTAATTAATCTGTCTCTCCACGATAACCTAGTATGCCTCAGCCTGACATCACTACTCAGCTATGTGGGATACAGCTAAACACGTGTGAAGGTTTAAATATAGGCTAGCCTTATGCATTTCATTTCTTGTTACAATCTTGAGGCACACAGCTTATTGCATGTACCTGCAAACGTAGTAAGCTCATCCATACACTAAGTTGACATACATAAATGAATAACAGCGTAACCGAATGAATATAATTCAGTCCCTCAATTGACCTATGTGTAGCCTCGCTAGGTACTTCAACTGTAAATATACCTATGACTATGACAATTTGCAAACATGCATGCCTGGTAGCACACTGAGCGAATAGCTAATATATGGAATGTTGTTTTATTTAAAAAAAAAATAAAAAAATTTCTCAAGTGTTTTGTTAAGACTAAATTTGCAAGTCATTAGTCAGTTCACCACAAGTTGTTATGTTGACCATGGCAACCTGCATTTCTGCCCTAATTTCTGGAGAGAGTGATGATTTTCTCCAAGAAAGGTTGACAGAAAGCAGTTATTGTTGCATCTGCTGCATCACACTTGTTGTGGTTATGGTTCCAGGAGTCAAAGGTACCCCCAGATACTCAGATTCCTTCTTGTCTTCTGTGATACCGCTCCAATCAATTATGTGCTAAAAAAAGGCAAAACTTACATTTCTATTTTGGAATTGGAACTTCTTCTTTAGCCATATCACAGAAAACAAATGAAAGTCCTTTTTTTCTCACAAAAGTCACAGATTTTAATGTAGATGATCATATGAAGCATGTGATGTATGGGTCTGACAGACAGAGGCTGCTGGAGTTTTAAGGTGTGACATTATATATTCCTGCAGCCTCAATTAATATGACCTGTACTGCAGGACAGAGCATTCAAATAGATATGTACATGCAGACTCTGTTTCCCATGATTCTATCGGGACAGATAACAACTGGTGTGTTGTGAATGTCATGAGAATTGTCTTATCTCACCTTGTGGTCACCTACAATCTGACCGACTGCCCACCTGGCCGCCCGCCTGCCCAGCAGCCAAGCCAGCATAAAACAATCCAGCTGCCAGCAGCCAGCCCAGCAGCAGCCAATGCTACTGGACCCCAGGAAAGAGTCCACTCCAGCTCTCCTAAAGGTAGAGAGGTTGGTTGAATTAAAATTAAAATGTGTGTGTGTGTGTGTATATATGTGTTTGTATATATGTATTAAGGCCTTTTGGCCTGTAATTGTGGGAGGGGCGTATGACTCACCTTCTACCTACTTAAGGGACACCCCTTACCTGGCTCCATACCGTTCAAGGTCAGCGCTGCATCCTGAATCCACTTCCGGTTCACGGACGGTGCCATCTTGCTTTCGGAAAAACCCCGCGGTTCGTTGGTGTTAGCTGTGTCCAGGAAACTCCTTACAGGTTTTCCGCCCATCCAGCCATGCACAAAACCCGGTCTTCATCGCTGACTAAGTCCACAGGACTTCTAAATCGTAAGTCCGTCGCCCGGATCACTTCCCACGGCGTCGCGATTTTAAACGGCCTTACTTTACGGCCACATGCTTTACGGCCAAGCCACAGGCACATTAACCCTCTGGCTTCCGGCAATTTTTCTATATACATCTATGTACTGACACAGTAAGCGCTTATTTGTAACATCTTACACAGATTCCTCTCTTATCAGTATCAAAACTTTGTTTCTTCCATGTCTCTATTTACTTTATAATGATTACGTTTACTGATATATGGATATAAGCATATCCTTCCTTATTTTAATTTTATATAAGTGTTATATAGGTTACTGATTAAATGTGTTATTCAGATTGGACTATTAGTAATAATTGAATGGTCATGTTATACATATATGAAGTTTTGTTTAAACAACTTTGCATTATGTTATTTATCTCACACAAGCACTTGTATTAAATATTTTATGTTTATATATAATCCATTAGAAGATTACACCTCTAAACATACCATGTACACACGTTTCTTACATGGTACGCACATATGCTGACTTTTTCTTTATGTACTCAAAACTACATACACAAGAACTCGGTCCAAAAAATCTCATAAACTTTCGGGTTGAATCACACGACTTGATTCAACCACTCATACGTCAATTTTCTGTTTTATAAAGATTTTTAATTATTACTTTCCTCATACTTTACCTCTTTTAGAGCTTACCTTTCAATACTTAAGATAAAATTACCTTACATATGTCTATATATCAACTCACTACAGCTATTTAGTCTAAATTGCTATCAAAGGATCCAATTCTCACACTTTGTATATCTTGTTTCTAAACGCTTTAGGTTTTTCCAGGTTTCTCTACACCTGTCGCTTATCAAACACATACATACTACCAGGTACGTTAAGCCTGCTCACGCCGTATAACACATATGGTTCCATATCTACATAGGACTTAGAGTACTGGCATTTTTAGGGGTTATAGGCCCAAATAGGTATCTCCCCTCTGGGCTTTCTGCCTATCGTTTAGTGGTCTGCGAGGCCAACACCCCGCCTCAGCGTTTCGGAGGTAATGCCCCCCGGGCCACACGTAATTCAGCCGCCTCGCAAATTATAGAGAGGGCGTCACCTGTCACTCCCTTCCCCTGTTTTCTTTTATTGTCACCGAGAGGCCTATGAACTCCTGCCGCTACGTCGGGCGGCCTCAATAACCCCTCGCGCCAACGCATAGATAGAGCCTCTCACAGCCACTTGGCAACTAGCAGGGCCTCACCTGTCACCAAATAACAAGATTAATGTTTCGCCTTACCCGGCATAATTAGCCTGCCAGTACATCCCCTGGGGTTTTCCACTAATTTATATTTTGTCATCTAGTATGTCTCAAGAAGGGGTAGAGGATTTCTCCATCCCGAGTACTCCGGCCAGAGAAAACACCCCATCACAGGAGGAGGATATGGCTAGCCCAGCATCTTTCAGGTCGTGGGCTATCCCTCGCATCACTAGCGAACTCAGGAGATGACAAATCCCTTTTCCGGCAACAGCAAGGAAAGCAGAACTTTACAAGTTACTGCACACCTCAACCGATAACAGGGACGCCGGGGAGGGATCTAGCCAGTCTAACCCAGGAGACATACATGGCATGCTCACATCCCTCATGGCGTCCATGAGCAAGGTCAATTCTAGGCTGGAGACACTTGAATCGGTCACTACAGCCCTCACCATGGCTGGAACGGCCACGGCAATCCCCACAGCAGTGGTGGAGTTGCAATCAGTCTCTCCAGCCATCACCTCGTATGACCAAGAGGTTCACCCTGCCCACATGATACCCGAACACCTCAAAAAAGATATCCTGGAAGGTAAAGATGTCAATCTGGCCTCACTACTAATTGCCTCCCAGGATATAGTGGAACATAAGACATACGCTTATGACGATATTTCTGTGGTGGTAAAATCTAGGGATGAACGATTAAATAGGAAGCTTACTATTCCAGAATTTGTTTTAGCTTTTGGCATTTATCGTGATGTGATACCGTGTACGGTATATCCCCACAGACATGAGGAGTTTGACTTAGATATGCACAGGCTGGTGGACCTGGGCAACAAATATGGTGGGTCAGCTTTCTATGACTACCATAGATCCTTTTCTGCCAAAGTGTCTGGCGCCTTCTCACAGTACGGGACAAGGTCCAACTGGAGCAAGATTGATACGGTCATTTTCTGTAGACACTTTGCAGGTCTGAGAACACCGGCCTGTGCATACTGCTCCTCCATGGCCCATACTGCCAATTTTTGTCCTACCACTGCAAACGAACCTACTACCTCACAGGGCACTGGTTCCGCTGGTTCAGCAGAGAAAACGCCCAAAGATAAACTGGGTCGTCCTATCAAGTTTTTGGGGAAATCCCAAATATGTAATAATTTCAATGTCGGTGCATGTAATTACAGTGGATGTAGGTTATTGCATATATGTTCAACATGTTTTAACATGTTCAACATGCGAAAACTATGTGTCCGAATAAAATGTACCCTAAGCAATACTTAACGGATATAAATATTTCTGTACTCACGGCATTACTGTCACAACATCCATCTAGACATTTGGTAGACTTCATCATCACTGGTCTATCACAAGGATTCCATACTGGTCTAATACACATCCCTCCTTGAATGCCCTAATTTGCAATCTGCACAACAAAACCCTACTTATAGCCAAAGAAGTGGCAGAGGGCTTCTTATTAGGACCCTTTCAGTCCCCTCCTTTTACCACATGGAGGACAAATCCCATTGGTATTGTCACGGGGAAATCTTCCCACAAACAAAGACTTATCATCGATCTGTCTGCACCTCACACCTCTGCCACACCGAGTCTGAACTCCCTTATCCCCTCTGAGGAATTTTCTCTTCAATACTCCACCATAGATCACGCCATTACGGCTATCATGCAGGCAGGGGTCGGAGCATGGCTCAGCAAGACTGACATAACAAATGCTTTCAAATTATTGCCTATCCACCCTACACTATGGCACCTGCATGGCATTAAGTGGGCCGGGAACTACTACTTTTTCTCACGCTTAACGTTTGGTTCAAAAAGTAGTCCGGCCATTTTCGACGTATTCGCCGAAACACTATGCTGGTTATTGTTAAATGTAGCCAGATGCCCTACAGTTATACACTACCTGGATGATTTCTTACTGATCGAAGAGAATATTTCCCCACCCAGTAGCCTCATAGAAACCATCAGTCTTTTTAAACAGGTGGGGGTCCCAGTTTCCCCCACCAAAACCGAAGGACCAGATACAGTCATCACTTTCCTAGGAATCATACTAGACTCAGCCAACATGCAAGCCAGCCTGCCACACACCAAGATAGAGAACATTCTTACCAACATCAACCTTTACTTACACCTCGGTACTTGCAACCGCAAAGAATTACAATCTCTACTTGGGTCACTGAATTTTGCCATGCGCATTATACCTCAAGGCCGGGCTTTCATCTCACGACTCCTACACATGTTCCCACTGTTTAGCAATGATGCACACAGGTTACCCCTGGATACCCAGGCCACGGCAGACCTACTTATGTGGAGAAACTTTTTAACCACCTGGAATGGGAAAAGCATGTTCCTCCCTGAATTGTCTGACTCTTCACCTACCATCTTGTCAGACGCGGCGTCTACCACAGGTTTTGCAGCAATTTACGGGAATGAATGGCTTTGGGGTAGTTGGCCTCCAAAAGGTTCAGGACCTGGAGAGTTTTTCAACTACCTCAGCTCTATTTGAGATATATCCCATTGTGGCAGCTGCCGTTACATGGGGGCATCTATGGGCAGGTTCGTCAGTACGTTGCTACTCAGACAACCAAGCAACATGCCACATCATAAACAAAGGTCGATCCAAATCACTGACCATTATGAGGTTCTTGAGGAAACTCACCTGGCTGGCTGCGTGTCACAATTTCTTCTTGCTTTGTGTGCATGTCCCAGGTGTATGCAACACGGCTGCTGACCATTTGTCTCGTTTCAATTTACAGGCTTTTCGACAAATACTTCCGTCAGCTGCACGCACAGCCACGAGCACTCCACCTTTCCACCAACTAGTAAGGGACTAGACGCCATAATGCAACATAGCAGGACATTGTCACAATTAGCACTATCCTCCAACACCCGGAAGACCTATGACAGGGCTTTCCTTCTATTCAAAAGATTTCTGTCATCACACAATATCGCACAACCTTTCATTATGACATCCTTGTTGGGTTTTGCTTCCTTTTGCCACCTCAAACTCAAGTTATCATACAACACAATCAAGCTATATCTAACAGGCATACAACATCACATGTTAACATTACAACCAAACAACACAAGTTTCATGTCCTCCTACCAGATCAAAAATATCCTTAGGGGTATTCAGAGATCCGAACCCCCACGTACTGCGCAAAGGCTACCCATAGACGTCAATATTTTCAAAGATCTATCCAAACTACTAGATTTAAAACCCTTTGCCAACAACACAAACCTTGTTATTAAAACCGCCATCTATATGGCTTTTTATGGGTTTTTAAGACCAAGAGAATTTACCGCCATCAACACAACCCAGTCCACTCACATTCTGCTTCACTCACACTTAACAAAACACATGGATTACTATATCTTGGCTCTGCACCACTCCAAAACCAATCAACACGCACCTCCGGTAGAGGTTAGATACTATCCTACCCACAACGAGTGGTGCCCCGTCACATTACTGAACACATATACTCAGGTTTTACAAGCAGCACCATCTCAACCACTTTTCTGTCTACAAGGTCCGGTACTCACTACCACCACCTTCATGACCCACGTCAGGTCATTACTTACCCAACTAGGCCTAAAAGCAACTAACTATTCGGGCCACTCCTTCCTCATCGGAGCAGCCACTACAGCGTCCAGTGCAAACATTCCAGTACATGTTATCAAGTCACTAGGGCGCTGGAAGTCTTCTGCATACTCTAGATACATACCTAACCCAGTACAAGAAGTTAGAAATGCCTTTCAAGATATGTCTGGTTAAAGTATGTATATTGCTCGTTTCGTAATCAATTTGATTTTCTACTTTTGCCCTCTTTATTCACAGGCCTACCTCATCGTCGGTTCCGGCACACCACAACCGACTTGCTCTTTTAATACCATCCCACACCTAACAGTGTTTGTATCTTCTGTACTATCATGAGCCCTTAACACAAATATATATATATATATATATATATATATATATATATATATATAATGTGGTGAAGGCTTGGCACTCTCCTTACAAAAAAGAAATATGAGTTTATTGCATGGGTGCAAATCTCTTGCTGCCAATATATAAACAATATAGAAAAAACAAGATGAACTCACAGGTCTTCAGTTACGTGAAAAAAACTGGTGCTTAATTAATCCATGGAAAGTATACAAAAAAATCAACCGACGTTTCGACCCTGCCGGGTCTTTTTCAAGATCATTGAATACATATCTTACATGTGCTTATATATAGAATATGAAAATATGTAAATATGCACTTACCAAGTGGTGAAGTGAAGTGGAGTGTCTCTGCCCGTTAGAACCCGGAAGTGAACAGAAGCCGCACGAAACGTCACGTGACCGGACGCACGGCGGAAGAATGTGGTTTCCATGGTGATGGTAAATACAAAGTGTTAGCCACATACCGAGCGAGTGTAAGAAGAACCGCTATGGAGAAGAGTTGGTATTGTTTGCTACCAACAAAGTTGCCATAAATGGTGCCATAATAAAGGATTAGATTAAATAGAGTCGACAAAAAAACGGTGAATATATCAGTGCAATGTGCAAAGAAACTGCACTGTGATCGTGACACACATGTGGAAAAATGCAGTGAAAAATGTGCAGTCTACTCAAGAGAATGTATATAGCAAAAACATATGGTTAAAAACAAAGCAAGGATCCTAGAATATTAAGAACCCAAAATATCAAAAAATAATAATCCTATATAAAGGAGAAATAACAATAAGAAATAAATTTTATTAATATTATGATTATGATTATTAGTGTAATGAATAGCTGAAAGCTGCTCACAGAAATAGTGAAAACTATAATAAATATACCAAATACTGGAAAAAATATTGAGTCAAGAAGCCTGGAAAAATAACAGTCTGCTAAGAAATCAACAAATTAGATATTAATAATAATGTGATTGTGTACTTGCAGCATATACTTGTTGCAGACCTATAGAGCACAGACAAAACTAAGGTAATAAGGACTAAATATACATCTAAAAAATAATAACAAATACAACTCAAACGGAGACAATATCTATTATGTGACAATAAACATATACTGCCGCAAAAAATATGTTACTGTGAACATAGCATATAATTGCTACACACATCTAATATTTGCAGAGTATTGGAGTGCAAAGAAAGTAATGCATGCGAAAAAGATTCTAACAACAATCAAATAAAATATCTAAGGGGCCCAACTGCTTATTATCATCATATGCAAATGATCCCGTATACACAAGAACTCAGATACTGACACGTAAAGAGAAAAAATACTAGGCACCATCCAATAAGTTTTCAGCTGCAAGAGTACATCTACGCTGCAGAACAAATATATATATATATATATCACAACATTAGAACCAAAAGAATGAAATACATTGGAGCAATTATATCTATAAAAAATATAGTCAGAAAAACATGGAATACAGAATGTTTTCATTCGGGCCTTTAGGGGTTACTGTGTCCAAATAATGGATCCAGTTTGCCTCTTTCTGTAGGAGAGTTCCGATCTATCTCCCCCTCGATCCAAAGGTGGAACATGGTCAATGCCAATAAATGTAAGCATGGGTAAATGGTGTTGATTAGCCAAACAGTGTTTAGCCACTGGTTTTTCCATTGTTTGGTCACGATATGCCGTCATTATCCCAGAACGATGTCCTCTCATCTTGTCACGTAGAGTCAGATCTGTGTTACCGACATATGCCAATCCGCAGGGACATGTCACCATATAGATGACATGATCTGTGGTGCAGGTAATGTAATGGTTAATAGGTATACGTTTTCCCATGTGGGATGGGCAAAAGAAGTACTTGTCAGCATATGGTTACTAGTCACACATCCAGTGCACTTAAAGCAGCCCTTCTTTTTGATCCATGTTTTTTTCGTATAGCATTGTGTGGGGTCATTGCGAACTAGTAGATCCCTGAGATTCCGGTTTCTTTTATAACTAATCATGGGCCGTTGTTGAAAAATCGAAGGAAGATTATTATCAGCTTGTATCACGTCCCAGTGTTTTTGTATAGGGTTCTTTATTTTTACTGTCGCTGTATGATAAGTCATAGGGAGAAATAAATGTGTCTTCTTAGTTTTTGTAGTATTTTCTGAATCAAGACGTTCTCTAGCTCTCTGTTCAGCAGTGTCAAGTATATGTGGGGCATAACCCCTATCAATAAATCGTTGCTTTATTTCGAGAAGTTGGAGGTTCATTTGTGGAATGTCACTATTGTAACGCAGAACTCTGAGGAACTGTGAAATAGGAAGGGAATCCTTCAAGTGTTGAGGATGGAAGCTAGTAGATGATAGAATGGTGTTTCTATCTGTTTCTTTACGGTGTTAAGTATAACCAATCTCACCTGCTTTTTTGTATAATAGAACATCCAAGAAGTGAATTTGATCACAATTGTGATTTAAAGTAAATTTTATTGTAGTGGGTAACGTGTTTAGTTGCTGAACCATCTCTTCCAATTCCTGTTGCGAAGTAGTCCACAAGAGAAGGATGGCATCCACAAATCTAAAGTATTTCAGTATTTTATTTGCATATGTAGAAAAAATATATTGTTGTTCAAACCATGACATAAAAATATTTGCATATGAGGGAGCCATGGCCGCCCCCATAGCGGTCCCAGATGTTTGCAGATAAAAATTGCCTTCAAACTTGAAATAATTACAAGAGAGTGCAATCGTTAGTAATTCCAAAATAAATTCAATAGGGGGACCTTTATACACATGTAACTTGGAGAGGGTAGCTCGAACCGCTTCTATACCTTCTATCTGAGATATAGCCGTGCAGATTTGTGGATTTTTTGTACGGTGTCAGGAACCGGATGTATAGGATGAGTAACATATAGATACTTAGCTGTATTAGAATCCGCATAACCAGCTTGGAGGCCAATTTCAATGATCTGATGTATCTTTTTTTGAAATGTCTGGACAGGATCATAAGTGAGTTTCCGATATGTGAATGTAATAAAATTACAAGATGATATTCAGAAGTACCAGAACGATTTAACTCGTTTTAAAAAACAAAAATTAAATAAAGTCAACCATGACTATACACATCATCAAGTGTATAGGTGGCTAAAGTAGCTATGTAACTAAAGATAATATAATTTCGGGGGGCGGAGCCTAGCTTTCAGGCTGAATGGATGTGCCATCTATCAGCTCCTGTCACAAATCCTTAAATTAAGGGGTAAAACCCCAGAAAAATGGCACGCATATCGACCTGGAAGGGGACAGCGAAGATGGGGACACCCGGGGGAACAATTAGAGATCAAAAACGGAACACTTACCTACCATGGAGCCAGGGATAGGCGGCACCGGCACCTCCATATACTGACCCCGCTGCACATTCACCTCCAACCCCCCCCCCCCCCGGACCGATGGGGGATATCTCGGTCTGAACTGGAACTCTGGAGCGGCCAGCCCATCAAAACGCACACAGCAAAGTCACAATGCTCCTATGCTAGCTGCACCTAAGATGGCGGCTGAAACAGCGATACTCGACCGAAACCTGCAGTCACTCGAAAGGCGGCACCAAAACACCATGGAACGCATAGACGAAAGCTTCAACCGCTTTTGGGAACAGTTCTGGGAGCGATATCAGGCAGCCCAGCATGCACAATGCACTCCACAGACCAAGGGTAAGCAGAGCCGCAGGCAGAAGGAGGTGAAGAGAACGTCCTTGGGCACAGTGATAGAATCCCCACATACCTCCAAGCCACAGAGCCCACCCGGGTTGAAGGTCAGACCGGGGAACACCCGACAGCATCAACCACACAAACGGAGGCCCAAGCTACGCACACACAAGCGAACCACCAGGCCCCCCGTTACCCCTACTAGGGGAAGAAACTTGGACTATAGCAAGCACCGAGTTAGTGGTCAACGGATGCCAGACCTCATACAGACCTGGGGCAAGAAGGTCACTCTCCTGAACACCCTCACACCCGCAGCTCCCAGAGGACCTCCAGCGGGTACCGACAGTATCCCAGCAGAGGGCATCGGCTAACAGGGGCCCAACATTCCGGTAACATGAAGCCACTGCTGCACTGCAGCCGGACAACCTAGAGGTCCAGCATTAATCGGATTTAAGAACAGTATGTTTAGACAATATTCTACCTTGAGTTAACAATGGTTTAGCACTGTCTAGTTAATGATACTGTACTATGGCTAACACACTGCAGCTCCAGACTACAGTAACTCCCTTTGATGCAAATCTAGTAGTATGCAATCGTATCTTTACTTGCAAGTTTCCATATGCCACTTTATCACACTGCTTGTCACGATTCCGGGAACCAAACACGCTAACACACACACAGAAAAGGTGCAGTACCGGACCTTAGAGTGGCCGGGCTAAGCACACAAAGAATAGTCAGGAGACAAGCCGAGTAAGGGGAACCAGAAGACAGAATAACGAGAAACAAGCCGAGGTCAAAGGGTAAGAGAAAGTCACAAAGTCAGATAAACAAGCCAGAGAGGACGTAACCAGAAACACAAGTTCAGTAGCAATACTTGCAAGCAAAGAGCACAACAGGGCAGAGAGGAACAGGAAAGGTAAGTATTTAAATCCATAGGTTAATTCTAATTGGATAATTTCCAATCAGAATTAACAATCACACGTGGGAGATATCTAGACCTCCCACTGTGATTGAGGAACTGTGCCTTTAACGCCGGGTCAGGTGGCTGACCCCGGCATTTATTAAAATGGGCGGTCTCCCAGCGTGCAGCGTCATGCATGCTGCCGCTGGGTGACGTAGAGGAAGACGCGGGTGGCATCCGTGGCTGGGAGGATGCCACCCGCCGAGCGCATGCCAGGAAGGGGGCCGCGGACAGCTGGAGGGTGAGTGCCGCGAGCGGACTGCAGCCTCCCCTCGCAGCCGCCCGCGGGATCCTGACACTGCTATTGTGTCTTAAGCCTCAGTCCATAACATGTGTAAAGAGCTTGTCAATTTTTTTTTTTTTCTATTAGGCGTAACACAAGACCTGAAAATCACATTATAAGCATAAGTGTACTTATTCACGTTACTCGAAGTTATATGCAGGGCCGCCATCAGGGGGTGACAACCGTGACAGTTGTCACGGGCCCGGCGGCCCTGGGGGGCCCGGACTGCTCTGGCAGTCCTGGGCCCCACTTTCCCTCCCTGCACACATAGATAGCGAATAGCGCGATCTATGTGTGCAGCCGCGGGCCCCCCAGCTTCCTGTTACCGCAGAGGGGGCCCAGGCAGCACACTTCCTGTTCTCCTCTTCTCCTCCCGGCTAATAACTCTCGCGAGACCCGGTTGCCAAGGCAACGCTCCGCTGGTCTCGCGAGAGTTATTGGAGGAGAGAAGAGGAGAAGCTGTGTGCTGCCTGGGCCCCCTCTGCGGTAACAGGAAGCCGGGGGGCCCCACCATGCCACCGGACCACCGGGGATGGAATCTCCCCCCTCCCTAGACACAGGTAAGCAGGGAGGGGGGGAGAAACAATTGAGTTAATTAAATTATTATTATTTTTTAATAATGTTAACATGCCCCCCTCCCCCTCCTCATTGGACATTTACACACACACACTACATACACTGACACAACACACACACACACACACACACACACTACATACACTGACACAACACACACACTATATACACTAACACAACACACACACTACATACACTGACACAACACACACACTATATACACTAACACAACACACACACACACACTACATACACTGACAAAACACACACACTGCATACACTGACACAACACACACACGCACACACACTACATACACTAACACAACACACTGCATACACTAACACAACACACACTGCATACACTAACACAGCACACTCTGGATACACTAACACAGCACACTCTGCATACACTGACGCAACACACACTGCATACACAAACACACACACTGCATACACTAATACAACACACACTGCATACACTAACACACACAGTGCATACACTAATACAATACACACACTGCATTCACTAATACAACATGCACTCTGCATACACTACACACTAACACACTCACTGCATCCACTATACTGACACACACTCTGGATTCGCTACACATTACCACACTCTGCATTCACTACACTAACCCACACTCTGCATCCGCTACACACTAACACACTCTGCATTCACTACACTAACACACACTCTGCATCCGCTACACACTAACACACTCTCTGCATTCACTACACATTAACACACTCTCTGCATTCACTACACATTAACACTCTGCATTCACTACACTAACACAGACTCTGCATCCGCTACACACTAACACACTCTCTGCATTCACTACACATTAACACACTCTCTGCATTCACTACACATTAACACACTCTCTGCATTCACTACACTAAGACACTCTCTGCATTCACTACACTAAGACACTCTCTGCATTCACTACACTAAGACACTCTCTGCATTCACTACACATTAACACACACTCTGCATTCACTACACATTAACACACACTCTGCATTCACTACACATTAACACACACTCTGCATTCACTACAAATTTACACACACACTACATTCATTACACTGACACACTCTGCATTCACTACACCCTAACACACACTCTGCATTTATTACACACTAACACACACTCTGCATTCACTAAACTATGCACACACTCTGGATTCACTATACTGACACACACTCTGCATTCACTACACTAACATACACTCTGCATCAACTGTACACACAGCATCCACTACACAAACATCCTGTATTCACAGTACACACACTACATCCACCACAAATTGAAACATTCTGCATTCACTATACACAGACACTGTGTCTAATACACACACTACATCCACTACAGACACTGCATCCACTAAACACATTTCATCTAGTACATACAAACACTACATCCACTACACAAACACACACTACATCACTGTACACACACTACATCCACTACTCAAACACTCTCTGCATTCACTACACATTAACACTCTGCATTCACTACACTAACACACACTCTGCATCCGCTACACACTAACACACCCTCTGCATTCACTACACATTAACACACCCTCTGCATTCACTACACATTAACACACACTCTGCATTCACTACACATTAACACACTCTGCATTCACTACACATTTACAAACACTCTGCATTCACTGCACTAACACACACACTAACACACACTCTGCATTCACTAAACTATGCACACACTCTGGATTCACTATACTGACACACACTCTGCATTAACTGTAAACACAGCATCCACTACACAAACATCCTGTATTCACAGTACACACACTACATCCACCACAAATTGAAACACTCTGCATTCACTATACACAGACACTGCGTCTAATACACACACTACATCAACTACAGACACTGCATCCACTAAACACATTTCATCTAGTGCATACAAATACTACATCCACTACACAAACACACACTACATAAACTACTCAAACACACTCTGCGTTCACTATACACACTGCATCCGCTACACTAACACACTCTGCATTCACTGCACAAACACTATCTAATACACACAAACACTACATCCATTACACACATTCTAATTCACTTCCACTATACACACCACATTCAGTCCCGCATCATTGTCAGCGGACTAGGTAGGGCGTGGGCGGGCCCGGGAGGGAGGGGTCGGGGGGGCCCAGACCTTGTGCTTTGTCAGGGGCCCCAAAATTTCTGATGGCAGCCCTGGTTATATGCATACCTAACCTAGCATGTCATAGTATTTTAAAAACAAAAAATGTGCAAGATATCTCCAAGCCATGTTTATGTTACATCAAAAGAAAATAGAGCTTGTGAAAGCTATTGTGGCTGTGCAAGCACTGTTGTAATTCTCATGCACAACAAAAAAAAAATATATAATATATATATATATCTTAAGCCTCAGTCCATAACATGTGTAAAGAGCTTGTCAATTTTTTTTTTTCTATTAGGCGTAACACAAGAGGAAGTCCATATCCAGGACGAAACGCGTAGGACGTGCATGGTGACAAGCCGTTTATTTTATACTGATATGTAAGTCATTAAATACTTTTTTATCCAACTCTGGAAGTGTACTACATTTGTGTATATATCTTTTTCTTTTGAGATACATACATTCTGCTCTGTGAGGAACCTGTGAGGAGGGACAGCATACTGGACACTGAAAGATACCACTCAAGGCTTTTAAAATTCTGCAAATCTGTGAGTGACCAATTGTAACTATAAAACAGTGCCAATCCCTACACAGTTAAACGCTATGTTTTTTTATTCTACTCATATTTAGCAGATTTTCCCCTATCTATGTGCATATATCTATTGAAGACAAGAGGAAGTCTTCGGGGAGTTATCGGGATACTTCACCTGAAACATTAAGGGAAGTCCTGGTTTGCTTTGTATCATATTATATTATCTTTTATTCACTGGGTTGTGTTCGCATACATTGTTGTTCTTTGTTTGCATATTCTTCCTCACCATTGTGACACAACCATTATGGCAACTTACTCATTTGCAAATATACAGAAGGGTAGAAATGTAAGATTCGAAAAAATGTTTCACCAAAATGTAGATAATATCCCTTTAAGGGATTCTGATAACTATTATTTCACCAAATTAGAACGCCTAATGGTGAAAGAAACAAAAAAGTGGTGGGAAGTGTCTTATCTAGAGGGTTATCTCAAAGAGGGATTAATCCCTAGAGGATTAAGAGTAGAGAAAATCCCAGCATGTGGCATAGAGAATGAGGAATTCCTAAGAAAATGGGACTCAATTTTAGACACATGCTCCCAAAACCTCATGAAATTAATAATTGAATTCGAAAAACAAGGCAGAGAACAAATAGAAATAGACATAAAAACTTTGGAATCTGAGGGTAGTCAAAACATAGAACCCAGTAAATATAAAGAAAAAGAACAAGAAATTTGTAATATAATTAACAATCTGGAAGAAAAAATTTCAGACACCAAAAATAACAAAATGAAAAGAGATAGACGAGACAAAACTTTTAATACTTTTTCTACTAGCAATAAAATTAAGAATAAACACAAACGAATTTTTGATAGAGATAATAGAAACTTTGAGACATCACAAAAAAACACTCACTTTAGAAAATTTGACGTATATAAAAGAAATACCTCACCCACTCGAACAAGAAATTCACCAATTAATTATACACGGAATTCACCCACTAAAATGAGAAAATTCACTAATAACTATACACGAAGCCCAATCGTCACAAGACGAAAAACATTTAATACAAATACTGCCCCACAGATTCAAAATTCCACCAAACAAAGGGAAAGAAAAGAACTATTCTCCCCAAATCAATGTGACACTCCCCCTAGGAGATCCTATGCCCAAGCAATAAGTACTAATCTGGAACATCCAGACGAAAGGGAGGATCTTTTTTTAGAGGGAGGGACCCACAGGGATGGGAGAATAACTCAATTTTTCAAACCACGCCACCAGGAAAGCATATCAGACAAAAGAAAAAGAATAGAGGAGAACCCACGGAGGGAGGACTCTCTAAGATCAAGACACTAGAGAAACACTATGGAATTTATAACTTAACAGACATTGAGTTAAGTGATACGGATTTGAAAGCCTTAAGTAAAGGGCTCAAATTTGCACCCAATCAAAAAATGAATTTTTTCAACACTTACATTGATGTCCAGAAATACATCCGTAAAATGACACTTAAGAGATTCTTTTTAAAGAGAGAGATAGAAGATAATATGTCTACTGAAAGCTTAAATGAAACTAGCTTAGAACAGAAACAATTTAAAAAGAAATCACATTTCTACCCAGTAGGAGATAGAGGTCCCTTTTTAGACACATTTAATAGCATGGTTTGCCATGATCTAGAAGAATTAGAAAAAGAAAAAAACTCAGGGGATAATAAATTTAACATGAGCAAAGAAGAATCAGAAAGCATAACAAAATTAAAAAAAATGGACACCATAGTAATAAAAGAGGCGGACAAGGGAGGAGCCATAGTTATCATGACGAAAGAATATTATATGAATGAGGCACACAGAATATTGGGAGATATAGAAACTTACACCAAACTCACAGGAGACCCAACAAAAAAATTTAACACCATTTTAGCACTCCTACTGAAAGAGGCCCATGAGAATAATATAATTTCTAAAAATAATAAGGAATACCTCTTTAACAACTTTCCAATCATACCCATTTTTTATTTTTTGCCCAAACTACACAAGAACCCAATCACACCCCCGGGGAGACCAATCATCAGCGGTATAAACTCTGTATCCGCTCACTTATCAGAATTTGTGGACCACCACCTTCAAAAATATGCGCAAGAAGCACCTTCCTACTTAAAAGACACTGCCCATGTCCTAAGAACTATGGATAATATAATTTGGGAACAAAACTATGTCTGGGTGACCCTAGATGTCACATCATTATATACAATAATAAAACATAAGAAAGGCCTGGGTGCAGTGGAAAGAATTATGGAAAAAGATGAAAACGTATCATTAAATTTTCGGAACTTCATCTTAAATAGTATTCATTACATTCTTAAACACAATTATTTTTTCTTTAATGATTCATTCTACCTTCAAACCACTGGCACAGCCATGGGGACCAGGTTCGCCCCCAGCTATGCAAACATATATATGCGGGATTGGGAATCCAACCACATATGGAGTGGGCATAGCTGGGTAGCGAACCTGGTCCTATGGAAACGTTTTATTGATGATATTATTTTAATTTGGCAAGGACCACAGGAGGATCTGTCATCATTTATAGACTATATCCATCGAAACGATTATGGCTTAAAGTTTACATATGAAGTCAACACCACCACTATCAATTTCCTTGATTTAAACTTATTTGTAGAAAACAATCAGATTCAATCTAAATGTTTTTTTAAAAAAACTGAAGGTAACAGCTTCATCCATAGAAAAAGCTGCCACAAAGATAAATGGTTAGAAACCATACCTAAAAGCCAGCTAATACGAGTAAGAAGAAACTGCTCGAAAAATGTAGATTTTAGAGAACAGGCTGAGCATTTGAAAAACAAATTTGTGGCAAAAAAATATGAAACAACACTGTTAGACAAAGAAATTAAGGAAATTGGAAAAAAGAATAGAAGAGACCTGATAGCTTTAAATCCACCAAAAAAACACTCTAAGGATAATTATAATTTCTCTTTCACCACCCAATACAATACACAACATTGGAAAATAAAAAAGATTCTCAATAAACATTGGGACATCCTGCGCCAAGACCCCATTTTAGGTAAAGTTTTACCAAAAAAAACACCAGTGATTTTCAGGCGAACAAAAAACCTGAAAAATGTACTAGCTCCAAGCTATGCCTTAAAAGCTCCACATAAAAGCATAACTTCGAACATTAGTGGTTTTACCCCTTGCAATTCTTGCAAAGCCTGTAAAAATCAAAAATTTACACAAAAGAAAGACTTTACAAGTTTCTCTACAAAAGAAAGATTTAAAATAAAATCTAATATTAATTGTAACACGAGGAATGTGGTTTATATGCTACAATGCCCCTGTGGGAAACAGTATGTGGGGAGAACATGCAGAAAATTAAAAGAGAGAATATTGGAACATCAAAATAATATTAGAAAGAAATCAACGAAACATATAGTCCCACTACATTGCAATACTTGCAATAAATTTGACTGGCAGAGTTTCATGTTTTTGGGTATTGAGCAGGTGGATCCATATTGGAGAGGAGGGAATCTGACCAAAAAGCTCTCTCAAAGAGAGACTTTTTGGATCAGTAAATTAAAAACACTCCAACCTCTCGGTCTAAACTTAGATATTGACCTATGGAGCTTTTTTGATGACTAAACAAACGATTTTCGGTTCTTGTGTAGCGCACAGGTATCATCACACTCCTTTCTCATTCGAAAAATTGAAGCTTCATATATGTATTTTTTATTTTATTTTATTTTTATTTTTATTTTTATTTTTATTTTAATTTTAATTTTATATTTATTTTTATTTTTATTTTTATTTTATTTTTATTTTTATTTTTATTTTTATTTTTATTTTATTTTACATTTTATTTCACATTTTATTTTAATTTTTAATTTTTAATTTTTATTTTTATTTTTATTTTATTTTTATTTTTATTTTTATTTTCATTTTTATTTATTTTTATTTATTTTTATTCTTATTTTTATCTTTATGATTTATATATATTTATTTATCATTTCTATTTCATATTTATTTCCATTTTTTCAATTTTCGCTTTGTTTCTATTTATATGCATATTATATTATTATATTTTTCATTATATATATATATCTTGGGGGTTCCCCCACTTTTTTTCATATCTAAGACTTCATTCATTTCAAAGACAAATTAACCCTATGAACCTTTGAGTAGAAAGAGACAGAAGTGTGATATGAATGGGTCCCACTAATCACAATAATATGTATAGGTAACAAATACTGTATGACCAATGTATTGTACTGTACAATGAATGTATACTAAAGAATGGGTAACTTTGGCATTATATAAGACTTTAAATAGTATGGAAACTTAAGAATTATATATACACATATGCAGAACGGTCAATTTATGTATGTACATGAATTTTTATTTTCTTCCATTATATTTTGTACATTTTATCTATATAGCGAGATGTATTTACAAACTGTGGAACCACAGTAGGAAAATATATATCTTGGCTTTTTCTATTTAGAGTAGTACCACCCAGAGTTCTTTTAATTGTTCTCCTTTTCTCCCCATCCCGGTCTCCTTTATTCACATATAAATGTTCTGAGTCAATGCACTAAGAACGAGAGATTTATAATGGCCGCGACCCACTTCCGGATCTGTGAAACGCAGGATGGAACGCACACGCCGAACGTGATGACGTCACTAGGAAAAACACCGCGGCACACGCGATGACGCCACCAGGATCCATACCGCGAAAATTGAAAACCAGCTGACGAACATTTCGGATTAATTGGGGATGTATATAAGGACTGGGAGGGGGGATATGTTTTATGCTGCTATCTTTACTTCTGCACTTTACTGCACTAAGTCCCTGAGGAAGTCCATATCCAGGACGAAACGCGTAGGACGTGCATGGTGACAAGCCGTTTATTTTATACTGATATGTAAGTCATTAAATACTTTTTTATCCAACTCTGGAAGTGTACTACATTTGTGTATATATCTTTTTCTTTTGAGATACATACATTCTGCTCTGTGAGGAACCTGTGAGGAGGGACAGCATACTGGACACTGAAAGATACCACTCAAGGCTTTTAAAATTCTGCAAATCTGTGAGTGACCAATTGTAACTATAAAACAGTGCCAATCCCTACACAGTTAAACGCTATGTTTTTTTATTCTACTCATATTTAGCAGATTTTCCCCTATCTATGTGCATATATCTATTGAAGACAAGAGGAAGTCTTCGGGGAGTTATCGGGATACTTCACCTGAAACATTAAGGGAAGTCCTGGTTTGCTTTGTATCATATTATATTATCTTTTATTCACTGGGTTGTGTTCGCATACATTGTTGTTCTTTGTAGGCGTAACACAAGACCTGAAAATCACATTATAAGCATAAGTGTACTTATTCACGTTACTCGAAGTTATATGCATACCTAACCTAGCATGTCATAGTATTTTAAAAACAAAAAATGTGCAAGATATCTCCAAGTCATGTTTATGTTACATCAAAAGAAAATAGAGCTTGTGAAAGCTATTGTGGCTGTGCAAGCACTGTTGTAATTCTCATGCACAAAAAATATATATATATAATATATATATATATATATATATATATATATATATATATATATATATAAATATAATTTCATGTACATAATTACTCATTATAATTACAAAGCAATCAAGTCTTCTATTTAGGAAATGATAGAATGAATAATACACAGAATTCAACCAGCAGGAAACATATAATCAACAAACCATTCAATACAAGCAAATATAAGCAAAAAAAAAGGGATGATCTGCTTAACCAATCACAAATAGAACAACATAGCGTATAACTGTGTATAAAGGCAAATTGTAGAAATTGCATTCACAAGTGGCCACTCACACTTTTACTGAAGTTTGCAAGCCTTGAATATTTTCCTTTTTCAAAATGGAAATTCCAAATCTTCTGTCTGGGTTAGAATCTTCATAGATGTATTTACATATATGTGCTCAAGAAAAAAATATATATAAAAAATTGAGATGCACATTCAGAGTGAAGTACAAAATAAGTATTTAACAACTTACATCAAGATATAAAATCATCAGTGTAGTCCCTCTATGTCACCACCAGGGGTCCTACGCGTTTCATCCAACCAAATAGGACTTCCTCAGGGACTTGTGTGGTGTGTGATCAACAGGTACAAATGAACAAACAATAAACAATAAAATTCCCCTCCCTCCCCAGTCCTTATATATCCCTCAGTGTCCACATAATGAGTAATCTCCTGCAGGTGTCTCTCCTCTTTTTTCGGGCTGATTTCACAATCTCCTCACATGTGCCGAGTGTTGTGACATCATCACGTCCGACGTCCGATGACGCCTGCGTTCCAGCATGCGTTCCTTTGCCGAAACCCGGAAGTTAACCGGGAATTGCTGTCTTTCTACTCTCTGCTCGATCTCAGTCAGACATATATTTATTATTAGTGGAAACAAGGAACAAAAGGGAGGGGGAGTAAATACTTCACTCTGCACCAAGAAGGTTCTATATTTAAAAACAATCAATTATTCTTCATACATCAATTAATACTGTCTATATTATAAAAATACATACATACAAATAAAAATAAATACAAAAAATATATATAAAAAATATACAATTTCTTTCAAGAGCACAAACATTCTTGTAGTGAACAAAAGGTGCAATACCCAAGTGTATATTGCATTCTTCCCATTGCTTTTAATACAAAATATAAACCATTTTAGTGTTTTTTACAGAATCCATTTCAGAAGAAATACTTTCTCCACTCTATGTAGTTGTAATATTATAGGTCTATTTTAAAAAATTATATATCTATTTAATTTTCATATGGCGTGGGGGGGAGGTTTTTACAACTACCTCCACAATTACTTTCAACTTCAAGGTATGCCATTTACAAATTCCAAAAAATATACAATTTGCCTATTATAAGTTCCATTCTTTCAATTTATTAAGCCCCAAGACTTTCATTGATTTGAATTTATTGAATTCAAAATATATGTTAATTTTTTATGGATAGAGATAGTAGCCTAGATCTACATAAAAGATCCTATTATAGTTTTATTAGCCATAGAAAAAAATGCAATATTTACAAAGGAAATATGAAGAAAGAGGTACACAAAAAAGGTTTCCTGGCCATTCATCGCAGCATCACTAATGGGTTAGCTCCGCCCCTAACAGGAACAGGACAGGAAACAATTAATCAACCAGACTATAGGTATAAAAGGTCCCTCCTCCCTCTAACCCACAGTATTTTTTTTGTCCTTAACAGGACAAACAGGAATTATACCTATAATAATTTTCTTTTGAGGCCACCTTCCCATGTGTACCATGGGTTCCTTCCAGATAAAGTTCAGCCTCTCTTTATCTGAAGAACTCAGTAATCAGCCTGCAAGAGTTAAGGTACATTATAGTATATGTACCTCTTTAATGGGATAACAGGGCTGTTTAAAACTTAAAATGATGTGGTGCATCCTTAAAAATTCCCCTTTAAGCATCAATAACCCCCTCAGAATTGTGGCAGAAGAGAAGCTGGGTAAGTGACTGAAAATCTTGGTCTTACCCTGAGTAAGCTTGCTTGTGCTTGCTTGGAAAACATGTTGGCAGTATAGTGTTTTTCTTTTGTTTTACTTTGTGTTTCTCATGCTGGAGAAAGAAATCCTGGTTGTTTGCACCGGCTGGGTGCCACTTCTGGGTTCGGAAGTCGGGGCATGCGCAGTAGCATCGGCGTCGGGAAGTTACTATTGCGCATGCGCGAACCGCCGGGCTCTTAAAAAGAGATATCGCGCCAAAATTTAAAAATCCTATAAAAAAGCGTTTTTTGGGGGTTTCCAATGTTCTGGCTGAAGTTTGGAACAGTTTTGGTGTGTTTAAGGCTGCCCTAGACTGAATTATGGATATATAAGGTAAAGATTTCTTCTTTCTTTGTTATATTAGTTTTCTTCTGTTTAGTTTTTTCAAAGTATTAGGATAACAAAAAATTTTTTTTGTTTAAATAGATGGCTTCTCACTCTGCCTCAAGATCTGTTTCTAGAAAACATAGGTGAGCCTCATATACGTTTATCCCTTAAATGGGGGGGGGGGGGGTTAAAAGAGTGCCACTATGGGCCAAAAATATATTATTGTTAATATGGCCTCATCTAATATGTCCTCATCTAAACGCCTGAGAAGAGAAGAAATCTCCTCTGAGTCTAGTGAGATAGAGGAGATGTCGGACGAAGAAGAAGGTGAAACTATGCCTCTAAAAATCTGGATTCAAAATTAGTTGATAAGTTGATCAACATAATCAGAGAGACCCTGAGATTCTCAGAGGAAGAAACTGAAATGAAGGAATCCGATAGATATTTTGAGGATTTGAGAGCCAATAGACCTACCTTCCCAGTACACTCTACAATAAAGGAGATAATTTCACAAGAATGGCAGAAACCAGAAAGAAAAGCGACTCTGAAAAACAAAGCATTCAGATTATATCTGTATGCTAAGGAAGATTGCAAAACCTGGAATTCTGTCCCCAAGATTGATGCCGCAGTCATTCATATGGCAAAAAAGACAGCCCTTCCTATTGACTCCATGGCTTATTTGAGAGAACCAATGGAGAAAAGGCTAGATGCCAGCCTGATAAAGTCATACCTGGCCTTAGGATCAGCACTACATCCAGCAGTGGCGTTAACAACGTTAACAAGAGCCTTCAAAGTATGGCTAGACAACTTAGAAGAGGATATCACTAAAGGAGTTCGGAGAGATCATCTGCTGGAAGGACTGAGAGATCTGAAGTTATCAACTGATTTTTGTTCTGAAGCATCTCTGGATGTTACCAGAATGGTGGCTAAAAGCATGGGCCTCTCTATAGCAGCAAGGAGAGCATCATGGCTACACTCCTGGGGAGCAGACTACGCTTCAAAAGCGTCCCTGTGTGCCCTTCCATTTCAAGGTGATCTCCTATTTGGGAAGGTGTTGGATGAAGCTATACATAAGGCTGCAGATGGGAAAAAGGCTATCTTCCTCAAGTCAGAAAATACAGTTCTACAACATGGAAAGATAGGCGATATAAAGACAGTGCCTTTCGAGAAAGCAGGACATATAAACCTGGGAAAGAATATTCCAGACCAAATTGGAGAAACACTCAGCAACAATCTTCCAGAGGAAGAGGAGCAAGACAGGGTAAAAACGTCTGAACGTGTGCCAGCCCAGCCAGGAATTACAGGAGGAAGACTGCATCTACTTTATCCTGTCTGGGTCAGAAGTGTGACAGACGCCTGGGTCCTATCAATATTGACAGAAGGATACAGGTTAGAATTCGAGACCATTCCAACAAAGGATGTGTTTACCTAGTCTCGGGTAGCAAAAGGAGAAAAAGAGAAAGCTATGAAGGATTGCATCTCAAAACTCCTAAAAGATCATGTAATAGAATATGTTCCAAAAAGAGAACAGAAGAGGGGTCACTAATCTACAGTTTTTCTAGCCCCAATACCACAAATGAAGTGGAGACTTATCCTGGACTTGAAGAAATTGCCAAACATCAGTGTGGGGGATTGGATGACGTCATTCGATTTTCTGATTATAAGTACATCCAACCAGACGGTAGCACTCCACAACCAGTGGGTCATGAATATCCTCGTAAACCATGGTTGGAAACCGAACATGGAGAAAAGTATCATGGTTCCCTCTCAGAATATTATATTCCTGGGGGCTGCCATAGATACAGTAATCAGTCAAGTGAATTTGTCTGTGGAAAGAATGGAGAGGATTCAGATGAAGAAATGGGCCCAGTGGAAGATGCGTCCCATCCAGTTGCAGTTTCTAAAAGAATTCAAGACACAAGAGGACGACTGGGATCGAAATATTCCTATTTCTCAAAAAACAATAGACGACCTGACATGGTGGGAGAAAACTAAGAACCTATCCATGGGATTTCCCCTGGAGGATCCAACATGGATAACAGTTACTACAGACGCAAGTCTACAAGGTTGGGGTGCGCATTTGGAAAAGGATGGGATTCAAGGTTCATGGACACAGAGAGAGAGCAAGTTGCACTCAAACCTAAGAGAACTGAGAGCAATATTATATGCCCTGCAAGTCTTTCGGCAAGCAATAACGAATTGGGTGAGAATCCAAACAGACAATTGGGCAGTGGCCTCATATGTAAACAGACAAGGCGGAACCAAAAGCAAGGCTCTATTATGAGAAATATTTCCATTGATGGAATTTGCTCAAGACAAGCTACAGGGCCTGAAAACAGTATATCTTCCAGGGGAAGAAAATGTTCTGGCAGACTATCTGAGCAGAACGAAAGTTCTAACAGGTGAATGGCAATTAAACCCAGAGGTATTTCAGCAGATAGCGTCAAGGTGGGGCACACCCCAGGTCGATTTGATGGCTTCGTATCGGAATGCTCAAGTCCCGAAGTTCTTTTCTCTAAGGGCAGAATATCAATCATAAGGACAAGATGCCTTTTCCCGAAGTCCTTGGGACTTCGATCTGTGGTATGCATTCCCTCCCCTGCCTATGATTCACAGATTGTTGAGGAAAGTTCGGAAGGAAAGGAAGAAGCTATACTTCCGAGTTGGCCGAGAAGACAGTGGTTCCCACTCCTGAACAAAATATGCTTGGGTCCTCCATGGCCTATTCCTCCAAGAATGGATCTATTAATACAAGGTCCAGCGATGCATCCCAATCCAAACCAATGGAAATTAGCGGCTTGGCTCTTGAAAAGCAGAGACTTTTAGAGCAAGGAGTACCAGAGCCGGTGGTGAATACACTGCTTAAATCCAGGAAAAATCCACCTCTGCATGTTACCACAGGATATGGGATTTGTTTCGATTATGGGCAGAAAAGAAATCCAAGAATATCCTACAGCCTTCGAATATAGATATTCTGGAATTTCTAAATGAAGGTCTAGAGAAAGGCCTAAGCTTGAGCACTCTGAAAGTGCATTCATCAGCTTTTTCGGCCCTGTGTAACACCTCCTGGGCATTAGACCCTATCATTGCGAGGTTCTTTAAGGCAGCTATACGCATAAGACCTCCATCTAGAAACTATGCTCCTCCTTGGGATCTTCCTTTAGTACATGATGTTTTGTCAGAAACCCCCTTTGCTCCGTTGGATGAGTTGGGTATTATAAATCTGACATACAAGACCTTGTTCTTGGTGGCAATCACTACAGCAAAAAGAATATCTGAAATTCAAGCCTTCTCCAGTGATCCTAATCACGTTCAGGTTTTCCATGATAGAATTATCCTAAGAACTAGAATGGAATTCCTGCCTAAGGTGGTTTCTAGTTTTCACTTGGCTCAAGAAGTGGTTCTACCATCCTTTTACCAAAACCCCTCTTCTGCGGAAGAAGTTAAACTCCATCAGTTGGATGTGAGAGAATGTGTAATGAAATATATAGAGGTCTCAAACAGATTTAGAAAATCGCAGCAATTGTTTATTATCCCGTCAGGATACAGACAAGGGGAGGCGGCCTCTACAGCTACTTTAAGGCGTTGGGTTTCAAATACCATAAAAATGGCATATAAACTCAAAAATCTATCTCCTCCGGAAAAGATAAAGACCCATTCTACGAGAGCATTGACCACCTCCTGGGCTAATTGGGCAGAGGTTCCTTCTGACGACATATGCAGGGCAGCCACCTGGTCGTCACCTATAACCTTCATCAAACATTACAAACTGGATGTGGTCTCTTCCTCATCATCCTTCGATAGAGGGGTTTTGTCCTCCGTGAATCTCTCATGAATAAATCACCTTGCAGCATAATATTGGAGTCTTGTTTTTATTCACCCTCCCTTGATTACGGAGCTGGGTATTACCCATTAGTGATGCTGCCATGAATGGCCAGGAATATAGAAAATTTTCTCCATACTTACCGTAATTTTCTTTTCCTGGCTATAATTCATGGCAGCATCAGCAACCCTCCCAAATATTTTTTTAGCTTTATACTAGACTGTGGGTAAGAAGGAGGGACATTTTATAAGTATAGTCTGGTTGATTAATTGATTGTTTACTGTCCTGTTCCTGTTAGGGGCGGAGCTAACCCATTAGTGATGCTGCCATAAATTATAGCCAGGAAAAGAAAATTACGGTAAGTATGGAGAAAATGTTCTATATTTTTTAATATTTTAATATTCAAGGCTTGCAAACTTCAGTAAAAGTGTGAGTGGCCACTTGTGAATGCAATTTCTACAATTTGCCTTTATACACAGTTATTCGCTATGTTGCTCTATTTGTGATTGGTTCAGCAGATCATCCCCTTTTTTTGCTTATATTCGCTTGTATTGAATGGTTTGTTGATTACATGTTTCCTGCTGGTTGAATTATGTGTATTATTCATTCTAACATTTCCTAAATAGAAGACTTGATTGCTTTGTAATTATCATGAGTAATTATGTACATGAAATTATATTATCTTATACATATATTAAGTTACATACACCATCATATTAACATATTTTTTTGTTTACTCTTTAAATAAAAGCATCTACAAATCTAAAAAAAATTACTCACAAAGCACAACTGCCGATATGCTAATATCTCCATAGGAAGGTGTATTTTTTTTCAGATAAACTGAACAATATATAGTTGTAAGGTGTTGATGGACTTTAATTCCAAAAGACTCTTTTAATACTGACTTTACCACATAAGGACTCTTTAAGATAAATTGAACGTTTAACAATCTTTATAGCCATGGCGGATTGTACCTAAACAGAAGAAGATCTGCAGGGCTATGGGACAGGATGGCTAGAAGGTTGGAGGAGATTTTTACCTAGTGTTGTGGGGTGGGAGGGGGGGCATAGAAATCTACAAAATGGAGATAGGTCAGTACAGGGTGGGGTGGAGTGGGGGGGAGGGGAGGCGAAATATGAGAAGCAGATGAGGTATGCAATAGTAATAAGAATTAACATAAAGTACAAGTGACCCATGATAATATTTATGCGTATTAATGCAAGCAGCCTAATTAGCAAAATGGGGGCACTAGAGGCAATAGTTTACACTAAGCAATATAACAGAATAGGCATAACAGAAACATGATTGAATGAGACATATGACTGGGCAGCTTACTTAAATGGTTACACATTATTTAGGAAAGAAAGAAAACAGAAATGGTGGTGAAGTATGTTTGTATGTCAACCATGAGTTAAAGTCAAATCTCAAGTAAGTAGAATATAATGAAAAAATGTGGAAGCTTTATGGGTGGAAGACAAGGGAAGGGTAGAAGGGAACTCAATTATTGGTTGGTATATGTTATAAACAACCTAAATTTAATATGGGTAATATTTAAATCTGGGTAACACGTTAATTATTGGAGATTTTAATTAGCTAAAATTAAGATAGAGGGACTATGAGTACATCAGAGGCAAGCAGGTTTTTGAATGTGTTAAATTACATCTTTTTGACCCAATTTGTACAATCACCAACCAGTAGTGATGTCCCGAACAGTTCGCAGGTGAATAGTACCTGGCGAAAATCGCTTGTCGTTCAGTCCGCCCCCTATTCTTATCATTGAGTAAACTTTGACAACCACCCCACCCGCCGCTCGGGGGTGGGGGTGGGTTGTCAAAGTTTACTCAATGATATGGGGGGGACCTACTGTCCTCCCCCCGGCCCCCACCCCTGAGCGGTCGGTGGGGGCCCTAAAAAAAACAATAGGGGGGAACTTCTGTCCCCCCCGGCCCCTACCCCTGAGTGGTGGGTGGGGGCCCTAAATACTAAGAAGGGGGGACCTAATGTCCTCCCCCCAGGCCCCCACCCCTGAGCGGCGGGTGGGGGCCCTAAATACTAAAAAGGGGGGGACCTAAGGTCCTCCCCCTGGCCCCCACCCCTGAGCGGCGGGTGGGGGCCCTAAATACTAATAAGGGGGAGCTAATGTCCTCCCCCCTCGCCCCCACCCCTGAGCAGCGGATGGGGGCCCTAAATACTAATAAGGGGGGACCTAAGGTCCTCCCCCCTGGCCCCCACCCCTGAGCGGCGGGTGGGGGCCATAAATACTAAAAAGGGGGGGAACCTAAGGTCTTCCCCCCTGGCCCCCACCCCTAAGCGGCGGGTGGGGGCCCTAAATACTAATAAGGGGGGAACTAATGTCCTCCCCCCTGGCCCCCACCCCTGAGCGGCGGGTGGGGGCCCTAAAAAAAATGTGTCCCCCCCAGGTGACTAGGGGTCCCCAAACCCCTAGTCACCCCTCCCCCCCCCCAAAAAAATTAACCCCCTACCTACCCCCCCTCACCCTAAAAATAATGAGGGGGGACCTTTAACTAAGTACCTGTAAAAAAAAAAAAAAAAAACTTACCATTCGATGTTTTCTTTCTTCTAAATCTTCTTTTTTCAGCCCCCAAAAAGGCCAAATAAAAAACCATAATAACCGACGCAATTAAAAAAAAACAAAAAAAAAACGAGCGCAAAAAATATAATCCATGTTCACCCGGCGAGGGCTCCGCACAGACTGAGCTCTGCAGGGCGGGGGAAGGCTTATAAAGCCTTCCCCCGCCCTGCAATTAGGCTCAGAGCACTCTGATTGGTGGGTTTAAGCCATCCAATCAGAGTGCTCTGACAGGTAAATGAAGAGACTGACAGGTAAGTCATAACTCTCATAACTCATAACTCTCTGATTGGTTACTTAATCCACCAAAGTGTGACTGATATGAAAGTGCTACCCGAACACTATAAACATAAAATAGAAATACAAATAAATATCAGTGCATACAATTTTCCCAGTGAAAAACATCAAAACATGTGTAGAAAATATAAAATATAGAACCATACACAGGATGTTGATACCAAGATAATAATAACAATTACCTACAACAAAATAAAAGAGAACAACATAGTGTGAACTGTTAAAAACACAAAGTGCTTTAGTACTACTGTAAGACTATAACTCACATGGCCCAGAACTCAATCAGGCTCTTTATCAAAGGCTCAAAGGTGCCTATACTGGCTACAGGGTCCACGTATTCAGTAGCAGAAGATAGGACATCAGATGTTTCGCAAAAATATGTAATATTAAATCATGATACAAATAAAAAGATATGCAAAACACATAAAGAGTTGTGGGTACTAAGCTGGAATGGTGGTGGAACACATATGTTTGAATGTAAACAATATGATATGAAATCAAGGTTCCACTTGCCATCAAAAAAGTAACCCAGGATTACAAATATGAATGTTCAATATACAAATTGCAGCAGATATATATTGGACATTCATATTTTTAATCCTGGGTTACTTTTTTTGGTCTGATCATCTGATGTCCTGTCTTCTACACCTGAAACGTGGATCCTGTAGACAATATTGGCAATTTTGAGCCTTTGATACAAAGCCTGGTACGGCTCTGGGCCATGTGACTGATAGTCCTACAATAGCACTAAATCACTTTCTGTTTTTAACAGTTCACACTATGGTGTTTCTCTTTTTTTTTCTTTTAGGTCTTTTTTTTATTATCAAAATCCTGTGTATCATTGTATATATTACATTTTCTAGACACGTTTTTCACTGGTGATATTATATGCACTGATATTTATTTGTGTTTCTACAAGACAGACTAAAGTATATATATATATATATATATATATATATATATATATATATATATATATATATATATATATATATATATATATATATATAGCTAATGAAGTCCTGCATAATTTCTAAATGCCCACAACGTAATGTTGCTGATATGATGCAGGTTTCGCATCATTAAAATCACACAAAACTGGGACCTTATAAAATTAAGCAAGCATGGAGCATCAGAAATGATGCTAGAGTTCAACTCAGTGTCAGTATCGATGTGAGTTGGACACCTGATATTAATGATTAAGCAAGAATAATGTGCAAGCATAAACATCTAGCCTTAACATATGTAAATATTAACTGCAAGGTACACAAATAAATTTTCCACACTCTAGTTGCAACTTTTTTCAGCCTATGTAACTATGTAGTTATAGAACACTCAGTAGTCAATGAACACATACAGCACCTCACACACACTTTTTTTTTGTAATCTCATGGTTGATGTGCTTTGAGATTACCTTTAACCCCTTAAGGACACATGACATGTGTGACATGTCATGATTCCCTTTTATTCCAGAAGTTTGGTCCTTAAGGGGTTAAGCATCAGTTCCCAACATGTGGTACACATACCTCTGGGAGTATGAGCCAGTTTCCCCAGGGCCACTTTAATGATTGCCACTTCCTCAAAGATAACAAAGAGAACCATGCAGGAGTCACTGAGAGGAGGAAGAAGAGAGCAGGGACAGTCTGGCTGTGCAAGCCCCAGGCAGCAGTAGACACCCTCCTGCATCCAAAAGGTAGGAAACTGGAGGGTGGCTAAGTCTCACAATTTATAGAGCTACAAAGAGCTCTGCTGTATTAGGCGTAGATGGTACAATCCCCGTAACGGATATATATTCAACAGTAGTGATGGTGGACCTTGCCAATGTATTAGATATGTGGAGACAAGAATGAGGATATCTAATAGTGCAATATGTATAGTAAAGTGACTGTGCATATACTAAAGTAAGTATCTTACTCATATGGACTAGAGCAAGAACCTGCTCTATAGTGGAAGCGCTCTGGTAGTATGATCCACACTTTGGATGTATGTAAATCAGGAAGCCAAAAAAAAAAATGGGTGGACAATCCGAAATCAATTCAGTTTAAAATGAATTAATTTTATTGCAATAAACTAAATAGATATTAAAAGTAATATTTATAAAAACAATCCAAATCAATGGTAAAAATGCACTTTACCCATTTCAGCTTGGTAGTTTCATCAGAAGTGTGGTTTGCTGATGCATACTATCAGTTTATATAGGCAGATTGTCAGTATAATTATCAGTAACAGGTGTCTATAACCGTATTCATTGGCTTCCTTCCAAGTCCAAATTACCATACTCGTTCTTATTAGTGGAATTGTAGACATGTGCATTCATTTTAGTACGAATTCGATTCCATCTGAAATTTGTTTATTTTCGTATTCGTTTACTAAAATGTAAATGAAAGCCCTACATACAAAATATAAATGAAACGAAAGGGCAAATGCTGAATCCATTACCTTTTCATTTCATTTTGTTTGTTAACTAGACTCCGTGCTGCAGGGGAATTAACCCCCACAGCATGGAGAAATAACACTGTGCAAGCCTTTGCAGGTCACTATGACCCCCATATTAAGAAAGCAACCAATCACAGTGTTATGAGTCAAATTACACAGCATGGGAAAATTCCAAAGAACTTTTCCACGCTGTGTAAAATGACACTGAGCACTCTGATTGGTTGGATTTCAAGCCAATCAGTCTCTTCATTTACCTGTCACAGCACTCTAATTGGTTGGCTCAAACTAACCAATCAGAGCACTCTGAGTCTAATTGCAGGGCATGGGAAGGCTTTTTAAGCCTTTCTCCGTCCTGCAGAGCTCATTCTGCACCATGAACTCCATGGATGAAAAAGGATTATTTTTTTACCATCTGGTTTTATTTATTTTTTATTGCATATTTAATTTTTTGTGCTCGGGTTTTTTATTATTTTAACAGTTGCGATGGGTATTATGGATTTTTATTTGGCCTTTTTTGGGGCTGAAGAAAGAAAGGAAAAGAAGAAAGAAGACATCTAATGGTAAGTAGGAAATTTTATTTTACTGGGTTAGTTTATTGCCTCCCCCCCACTATTATTAAGGTGAGGAGGGTAGGAAGGATATTTTTATTGGGTGGGGGGAGTGACTAGGGGCTTTGGGACAATAGGTCCCCCTTTAATTAATTAGGGTCTTCATTAGCCACTCACGGGTGGGGACCTGGGGGGACATTAGGTTTCCCCCATTATTTATTTATTTATTTACGGTCCCCACCCGCCGCTCATCGGTGGGGACCGGGGGGGACATTAGGTCCCCCCTTTAATTAATTAGGGTCCCCATTAGCCACTCATGGGTGGGGACCTGAGGGGACAATAGGTCCCCCCTTTAATTAGGGTCCCCATTAGCCATTCATGCGCATGCGCATGCCCGATATCAACCGATTTGCTCTGGCGCGGTATCCAAATGGCTTGCGCATGCGTTACATGCACATGCGTCAGTCATACACGCATGTGTGGAAAGATCATTAACCAATCTGTATGTGTGTCAGTGTTTGTATCTACACTGAACAAAATTATAAACACTTGTTTTTTTCCCCCATTTTTCATGAGCTGAACTCAAAGATCTAAGACTTTTTCTATGTACACAAAAGGCCTATTGCTCTCAAATATTGTTCACAAATCTGTGTTAGTGAACACTTCTCCTTTGCTGAGTTAATTAATCCACCTCACAGGTGTGGCATATAAAGATGCATGAGTATTGCAAAGGTGTGCCTTAGACTGGCCACACACAGCACAATGCCACATATGTTTCAAGTTTTGAGGGAGCGTACAATTGGCATGCTGACTACAGGAATGTCCACCACAGCTGTTGCCCGTGAATTGAATGTTCTGTCTCTACCATAAGCAATCTCCAAAGGTGTTTCAGAGAATTTGACAGTACATCCAAACAGCCTCCCAACCACAGACCAAGTGTAACCACACCAGCCCAGGACCTCCATATTCAGACTCTTCACCTCCAAGATCGTCTGAGAAAAGCAACCCGGAAAGCTGCTGCAACAATCGGTTTGCAAAACCAAAGAATTTCTGCACAAACTGGCAGAAACCATCTCAGGGAAGCTCATCTGCATGCTCGTCATCCTCATCGGAGTCTAGACCTGACTGCAGTTCGTCGTCGTAACCAACTTGAGTGGGCAAATGCTCACATTCGATGGTGTCTGGCACTTTGGAGAGGTGTTCTCTTCACTGATGAATCCCAGTTTTCACTGTACAGGGCAGATGGCAGACAGCGTGTATGGCGTTGTGTGAGTGAGCGGTTTGCTGATGTCAACGATGTGGATAGAGTGGTCCATGGTAGCAGTGGGGCAGGCTTATGGACAATGAACACAGGTGCATTTTATTGATGACATTTTGAATGCACAGAGATTTTGTGATGAGATCCTAAGGCCCATTGTTGTGCCATTCATCCACGACCATCACCTCATGTTGCAGCATGATAATGCACGGCCCCATGTTGCAAGGATCTGTACACAATTCCTTCAAGCTGAAAACATCCCAGTTCTTGCATGGACAGCATACTCACTGGACATGTCACCCATTGAGCATTGAGCATTTTTGGGATGCTCTGGATCGATGTATACGACAGCGTGTTCCAGGTCCTGCCAATATGCAACAACCTTGCACAGCCATTATAGAGGAGTGGACCAACATTCCACAGGCCACAATCAACAACCTGATCAAGTCTATGCCAAGGAAATGTGTTGCACTCCGTGAGGCAAATGGTGGTCACACCAGATACTGACTGGTTTTCGGACTCCCCCACAGCCTCCCAACACAGTAAAACTGCACATTTTAGGGTGGCCTTTTATTGTGGTCAGCCTAAGGCACACCTGTGCAATAATCATGCTGTCTAATCAACATTTTGATATGCCACTCCTGTGAGGTGGATGGATTATTTCAGGAAAGGAGAAGTGCTCACTAACACAGATTTGTGAACAATATTTGAGACAAATAGGCCTTTTGTGTACATAGAAAAAGTCTTATATCTTTGAATTCAGCTCATGAAAAATGGGGGCAAAAACAAGTGTTTAGTTTATAATTTTGTTCAGTGTATGTGTCCATGTATCTAAATGTGCATCAGTGTTTGTATATGTTTACCTACATGTGAGTTGGTGTGTTTGTGTAACTGTATGTGTGTCAGTGTGTGTATCTGCACTGTATATACTAATTTACCTGTGGCAGAGGAAAAGCAGAGGGAGCCAGGAGGAGCATAGGAGCCTGGAGCAGAGGAGGAGCAGGGAGAGCATGGGGTAGAGGAAAACATATAAATGTGAAATAATAGTAACTATATTAATTACAAATATTTTGCTAATATGAGGGGTTCAATTTGTGGAAATGGGTTGCAAAGGAGTACACAAGTGAAAACAGGTTGGTAGTTTAAAGGGGAATTGTCACTTCTCTGGAATGAGATACTCTGTTTTCCTTTAAATGTATATTAAAGAAACACTCCATGCACCATAACCACTATAGCCTGCTATAGTGATTATGGTGCCAGGAGTGCCTTGGCCCCCTCCCAAAGTAAGTAGTCAAACTGTTTAAGAACAATTTTAAAAATCACCTAGGTCCTGCCAGATGGCCATTGTCCACTCCCATGCTGTTAGAAGTTCCTCCAAGGACCATCTGTTAGCTCCACGTAGCTAATCCCTGCCATGCAAGGCTTGACAGCTTTATTGGGCTTTCCACAACAGGGGAGGTTTTCTTAATCTGTTTGACTGCTTACTCTGGAAGGTTGTTTGACTCTTCTCTATGTATTTTCTCTATGCTGACTGCCACGAGTAGTTAGGACAGGGCTTACAGTTTAACAACAACTGACAGGGAGCTAAGATGAAGACACCAAGTTGAAGGATAAAGATGTGTGTATTCTTACATTTATCTTTTTTTTCACACCTTACAAATAGATATTGGCTATCTATAGGGTATAAGTTAGCAACATATTAAACAACCTGTATAGCGAGGGAGCTATACAGGAAATGTGGATCTGGATCAGAGCTCCCTCAGAGGTGCACTGCGGCAGTCCGCTGGACCCCAGGCTGTGGATTCACTCCAGTTCTCCAGAAAATAGGAAGACTGGGTGGATTGAAATAAAAGTGTGTGTTTGTGTGTGTGTCCACTCCTCCACGATACTGTTCCTCCCACCATAGCCCCAATCCCCCACAATACTACCCCTGTTCCCTTCCCCCCACAATTGTCCCAGTTCCCCATAATGCTGCTCTATCCCCCACAATATCCCCCGCCCCCCATACTGTTCCTATCCCCCCAACATTGCCCCAGTCCCCCACATTCCTGTCCCTATTCCCTATCCCACCATAACCCCAGTCCCCCACAATACAGAAGTGATGATTGTCAATTCTGATTATCTTTGCCAAGGAGGCGATCCTGGGGGTTGAAGCAAATGCTGCTCTGGCTAATCAGAATTACCTCATAGGAATGCGTTAAATAAATTCATTTCTAAGAGGAAAGTTCAGTGTCAGCATGCAGAGAGTGGATACATCTGGCCATATGATGAGTGGCCAGCAGAGTTATCCCTAGGCTGTAATGTAAACATTGCATTTTCTCTGAAAAGGCAGTGTTTACTGCAAAAAGACTGAATGGAATTATTATATTCCACCAAACAACTATATTACGTTTTAGTCATTCTGGTGACTATAGTGTCCTTTTAAGTTCAGCAATAAAAGCAAATAATGTCTTAAAGAGTAAGGGAGGCTTTTCAGATGCAGTAATGGAAGAGATGTGAGGTAAATGAGTGCTTAAAGGACCACTATAGGCACCCAGACCACTTCAGCTCAATGAAGTGGTCTGGGTGCCAGGTCCATCTAGGATTAACCCTGCCTGCTGTAAACATAGTAGTTTCAGAGAAACTGCTATTTTTACATATGGGTTAATCCAGCCTCTAGTACTAGTCGCATTGACAGCCGCTAGAGGCGCTTCCGCGCTTCTCACTGTGATTTTCACAGTGAGAAGACGCCAGTGTCCATAGGAAAGCCTTGAGAATGCTTTCCTATGGACTGGATGAATGCGCGCGCGGCTCATGCCGCGCATACGCATTCAGCTGATGACGTCGGAAGGAGGAGGAGAGTCCCCAGTGCCGAGGGAGCCCGGCGCTGGAGAAAGGTGAGTGTTTAACCCCCTTCCTCCCCCTTCAGTCCGGCAGGAGCGGGACCCTGAGGGTGGGGGCACCCTCAGGGCACTATAGTGCCAGGAAAACGAGTTTGTTTTCCTGGCACTATAGTGGTCCTTTAAGTTGATTCAGGGAGGAAGGATAGAGTTCAAACAGTGTGAAAGAGGAGCTGTAGCTGGTTGTGGTGGAGGGAGGTGGCTGGGTGAGAGATGACATTATAAGGCTGTATATTTGTTACTTCTTTATGTTGAAAGACTACAACCTTGAGGGAGAGAGGCTGACTATCCTATTCTATATTAAGTAGACTTGTGCACAGGAAACAAATTTGGCTCATTCAGATCAATCTGTCTGAAATAGGGTGGACCACAATTTATCCATGAGGTGTTTAAGTTAGATCAATTACTACCATACAATTAGTATGGGGAAAATGATTTAGTTGGAACAAATGTGAAAATGAGACAATAAGATTACTACAAAATATATACATAAAATAAACCTTGTGCATATATTTTTCAGTACACTAATAGGCACATTTTCCCGCCATTTGCTTCACAGAGAAGAAAAAACCAATAGAGGATAACACAGAATGAGCAGTAAAAAAAATCTGTTTTTATTTATATACATGTAGTGGCTGTCTCCTAACCATCAATTGTCTTTTTTTCCCATCAATTAGCAGTTATTTTGGTACCACTGTGTCTGGTGGAACTCTGAATCGTGAATCAAATTAAACTGTTTCTATATTGTCTGTGTTAGTTGTTTTGTTTGAAACTGAATGTACAAGTCTAATACTAAGCAATAAAGTGTCACTGCCCAGAAGCTCTGCTGAGCTAGGAGTTACATGTGCCTGATTGTTACTTACAAGACTCTAATAGAACAGCACTTATATATTACCACAAACAAAGTAAATTCATGTAAATAAAATAATCATTATAGATGCATCTCATATATACCGAGTCCCTCAATATTCATAATTCTAATGATTGCTACATTCTCAAATAAACCCTAATTAACTCTACTATTCTTTGCCTGAAGAACATATTCCAACCTTTTCTATCTAGAGACCTTACTATAAAAATGTGATTTAACAAAAATGAAATTCAACACATATATGAATCACACAGAATCCCATTGTATTATTTTTAGCACTACCCATCAATTGGTATGTACCTTTATTTTTCATCCTGGCTGATGCTGACATAAGATTTTAGAAAACAGAAAATCCTTGATTTTCTATGAATTCCAGACATTCTCTATGTAGAACAGTGATAATTATAATAATTAATAATAATAATTAATAATGTAGCAATATCTATCATAAAGTCCATACAGCTTAATACATAATAAAAATGTAAATAAAAAAATAAAAATAAATAATTGCATGTATGTATGTGTTTATCACTGTGTATGCACACATACCTATATATTACACACAAACAGAGAAAGACAGATAGTGTGTGTGTGTGGTGCTCTTGTGTAGGTGTGTGCATTTACACTTACCTTCTTATATTTGTCAAAAAGAATGATGGGAAACCCACAACTGCTGACAATCGCCCTCACATTGCACAGCAATGAAAGAAAATGGAAAATTAAGTCCCTAAACTGTATGTAGAAAAGTTAAATAGTTCTGCAAGGTCCCACTTTTTCTAGCTGGCTTTAGAACTGCTCAGGTAATAAAGGTCTCTGCTTGAAAAGCTTGGTGCAATTCTGACAGCAATGGGAGAGCAATGTGTATGGAGCCAGTCCCCCTAGCAGTACCCTAAAGCTGGAGGCGGATCTAACAACTCAGAGAAGAGAGGATGGAGGGAGAGAGGCTGGGATCGAGTCGAGTTTTCAGGTCTCTGCTGAGTACCTTACAGGCAGCTGCTTCCTCTTCAAAGCAGGTCTGCTTTACTTTACAATCACGTACTGCTGGAGAAATTCACTGATTTCCTCAATCATGCCATGCAATGACATTTTAATGGGATACACAGTGTCTCTGTATTCATGACATTCCTGGTAGATTTGCATACCTGGCTATTTATGACTTTGTGGCTATTAATGGATTATAAAGAATGGACTATTGAATAATAAAGTGCACCTTAAAGATGGTTTGTGATCTAACTGGTTGCTAGAGGAAACAGATATACAGCATGCCTAGCAATGGTTTCTAAGGGACAGTAGGGGGTTAATTCATCCAATAAACAAGTTAATTGCAGTGAACTAAAAATAAAATGTTGTTTTGGTCAGGAGGATTTCAATGCTCAGTTTAGTTGTAGATTTTTTTTTGCAAAATTGTCACAGAGGAAGGTTGGAGTTCTATATACTTATTTTTTACATGTATTACTATTATTATTATTGCTGGCATTTATATACATATATAATATATATATTCCACAGTGCTGTACAATAAGGGGGGAGGGGAGAGGAGGAAACAGTACAATATACACAGAGAGCCATTGAAGCTCTTTTATACAAAGTGTTTAGTTAGATAGCCCATGAGCTAAAGGTATCGAAATAGTTAATCAGGTACAATTATTTCCCTTTCCTGTGTTTAAAAAATATTCACTGCTTGTCTTTCTACATAATAACCCCTAAAGGACACAACTTCAGAAATAAAAGGGAAACATGACGAAATATTTCTATCATGTGTCCTTAAGGGGTTAAAAGCACACTCCAGTCACAATAACAACTTCATCTAAAGCTAATATTCTAAGCCAGTCAGAGATTCAGAAGCCAGATGCCGCCTAGGGGACCTGCAGCTCAGCGCTGAAGTCACATTTTGTGGTCCAAATAGCCAAACTAAATAATAGAAAATCCCCAACTATTTTTCCATATTGATTATTTTGGTCTAATATTTGCAATAACCTGGTCCATTCTCAATGATTCTCAGTTTCATGCACAATGCCAACGTGTCCCGGATTGCCCGGGACAGTCCTGCATTTTGTGGGTTTGTCCTGGGTCCCGGGCACCTTCATTCTGGGACAAGAGGGGGGCGGCTGGCTATCCGAGGATGTGACTCCTGTGGGGTTTCCATGGATCTTGGGGGTACCTTTTGGGGTATTTGTAAATTGTGTGTTTTTCTGTACCTGGAGATAATTAAGGAGGAGGAGTATGTTGAATGTATTGCTTGTCTGTGCCTCTCCGCCTCCCCCTTTTTCCTGTCCTATTGTTTCCCCAGCAGTCCGTTGGCCCAGGGACACTGCCAGACCAGTTTAAACTGACTGCTTTGTCCCTCCTCAATCTCCCATTAGCCCTTGCTATTGTCTGACCCCACCCTTCCTTGTACTATAGTGCTCTATATAACCTATTGTATGTAAATTAGGCTGTTGGGGGTTTAATTGTATGTATAAATTGTAAGTGCTGGCTTGCATTAAAGAGACCTGCTTTACCCCTTCATGAAGTCTTGGCTCATGTTTGGGGGATTGGGGAACTACACTCTGGGGATTGCTATAATCACTATACTCCCCTGAGTATAATCACCAGCTCTTCTAAGAGCAGTTCCTGCTACGCTCTCTCTACTAGGAGAGGTCTACCCACTGGAAGCTGGATCCTGGTCTTGGGTCCAGGGTGGGAGGAGGATGGCGAGACCCCAACCAAACTGCGGAGGTTCATGGGGTTTATGGTGGTTATGGTGTCTGGTGGAGTGCTTGGAGCACTCAGAAAGCACTAGGAGCATCGATTGGCAGTCCGTCACAATATGTATATATAGATACATATCTATATATACATACACATACATAGAAAATAGGGAAAATCCTTGCACACAGGCTATACTGTTATATACTTGCCGAAGTGCTCAGCCTGGGATTTTGGTTATCCAGATAGCAGTAGGAATGGCAGCACTCATAGTCTTCAGTAAAAAAAAAAATCTTCTTTATTTGCAAGATTAAAAGATGAGATCAAGGGATCAACCTTTCAGTCCTTATACAGGCCTTTCATCTGGATCATTGGATTGATCCTGATGAAAGTCCTGCATAAGGACTGAAACGTCAGGGCTGCCATCAGAAATTTTGGGGCCCCTGACAAAGCACAAGGTCTGGGCCCCCCCAATCCCTCCCTCCCACGCCCTACCTAGTCCACTCACAATGATGCAGGACTGAATGTGGTGTGTATAGTGGAAGTGAATTAGAATTTGTGTAATGGATGTAGTATTTGTGTGTATTAGTGTAACGAGATTATACCCCAACACGCAGGATCCCGCTAAACAGAAGACAACACAGAGGGAAGATACGTCTACCGGTCCTTAGAGTGGCCGGACTCGACGTATATAGGAGAAGTACAGAGTCAGGAACGATCCGAGGTCAAGGGCACTAAGAGACAGCATAAACTAGGACTAGCCGGGGTCTGGTACACAGTAAACAGCAAGCCGGCAAACAGAACCGATAAGGATAAAGAGAAACAAAGTCAGAATACAAAGCCAAGGTCAAAACGAAGAAACACAACTGAACACCACAGGCGCTAAAGGGAACTGTAGAAACCATGATAGGGCAAGGAATACGGGAAAGAGGTAAGTATAAATAGCCAAACCTCTATTATGATTGGTCCCTGTCATATCCACACCCCTAAAAGGTAATTGTATGGGGAGTGTGGCATGACAGGGACCAATGGGAGACCTTTTCTAATTAGGCTCCCACTGTCCCTTTAAGAGCGCGCCCGAGACTTGCGGTGCGCTCTTAGTGTCAGGCGGGACACGTGACCGCTTCTTGCGGTCACTGCCCGCCCTCCATCTCCAGCCGTCGGATGAGCCGCGCGCGGCTCGTGCAGCAGCTGAGCCGCGCGCGGCTTGAATAGAGGACCCTGGCCGGCACCCGGAAGGGTACGTACCGCTACAATTAGATACTGTTTGTGCAGTGAATGCAGAGTGTGTGTTTGTGTAGCGGATGCAGTGTGTATAGTGAACGCAGAGTGTATTTGAGTAGTGGATGTAGTGTGTGTACAGTGATGTAGTGTGTGTTTGTGTAGTGGATGTAGTGTTTGTATGTACTAGATGAAATGTGTTTAGTGGATGCAGTGTCTGTAGTGGATGTAGTGTGTGTATTAGACGCAGTGTCTGTGTATAGTGAATGCAGAGTGTTTCAATTTGTGGTGGATGCAGAGTGTATGTTAGTGTAGTTAATGCAGAGTGTGTGTCAGTATAGTGAATCCAGAGTGTGTGCATAGTTTAGTGAATGCAGAGTGTGTGTTAGGGTGTAATGAATGCAGTGTGTGTGTGTTAGTGTGTAGTGAATGCAGAGTGTGTGTTACTGTAATGAATGTAGTGTGTGTGTTAGTGTGTAGCGGATGCAGAGTGTTAATGTGTAGTGAATACAGAGAGTGTGTTAGTGTGTAGCGGATGCAGAGTGTGTGTTAGTGTAGCGGATGCAGAGTGTGTTAATGTGTAGCGAATGCAGAGTGTGTGTCAGTATAGTGGATGCAGTGAGTGTGTTAGTGTGTAGTCTATGCAGAGTGTATGTTGTATTAGTGTATGCAGTGTGTGTATTGTATTAGTGTATGCAGTGTGTGTGTTGTATTAGTATATGCAGTGTGTGTTAGTGTATGCAGTGTGTGTGTGTGTTGTGTTAGTGTATGCAGTGTGTGTGTGTGCGTTAGTGTATGCAGTGCGTGTGTTGTGTTAGTGTATGCAGAGTGTGTGTTGTTTTAGTGTATCCAGTGTGTGTGTTGTGTTAGTGTATGTAGAGTGTGTGTGTTGCGTTAGTGTATGCAGAGTGTGTGTGTGTGTTGTGTTAGTGTATGCAGTGTGTGTGTTGTATTAGTGTATGCAGTGTGTGTTGTATTAGTGAATGCAGAGAGTGTGTTAGTGTAGCGGATGCAAAGTGTGTGTTAGTGTAGTGAATGCAGAGTGTGTTAATGTGTAGCGAATGCAGAGTGTATGTTGTATTAGTGTTTGCAGTGTGTGTATTGTATTAGTGTATTCGTGTATGCAGTGTGTGTGTTGTATTAGTGTATGCAGTGTGTGTGCTAGAGTATGCAGTGTGTGTGTGTGTGTGTTGTGTTAGTGTATGCAGTGTGTGTTGTGTTAGTGTATGCAGAGTGTGTGTTGTGTTAGTGTATGCAGTGTGTTGTGTTAGTGTATGCAGTGTGTGTGTTGTATTAGTGTATGCAGAGTGTGTGTTAATGTGTAGTGTATGCAGAGTGTGTGTTAATGTGTAGTGAATGCAGAGAGTGTGTTAGTGTGTAGCGGATGCAGAGTGTGTGTTAGTGTAGTGAATGCAGAGTGTTAATGTGTAGTGAATGCAGAGAGTGTGTTAGTCTGTAGCGGATGCAGAGTGTGTGTTAGTGTAGCGGATGCAGAGTGTGTGTTAGTGTAGTGAATGCAGAGTGTGTTAATGTGTCACGAATGCAGAGTGTGTGTCAGTATAGTGGATTCAGTGAGTGTGTTAGTGTGTAGTGTATGCAGAGTGTATGTTGTATTATTGTATGTAGTGTGTGTATTGTATTAGTGTATTAGTGTATGCAGTGTGTGTGTTGTATTAGTGTATGCAGTGTGTGTGTTAGTGTATGCAGTGTGTGTGTGTTGTGTTAGTGTATGCAGTGTGTGTGTTAGTGTATGCAGTGTGTGTTGTGTTAGTGTATGCAGTGTGTGTGTTAGTGTATGCAGTGTGTGTGTTGTGCTAGTGTATGCAGTGTGTGTGTGTGTTGTGTTAGTGTATGCAGAGTGTGTATTAGTGTATGCAGTGTGTGTGTGTGTGTGTTGTGTTAGTGTATGCAGTGTGTGTGTGTTGTGTTAGTGTATGCAGTGTGTGTGTGTTGTGTTAGTGTATGCAGTGTGTGTGTATGTTGTGTTAGTGTATGCAGTGTGTGTGTGTTAGTGTATGCAGTGTGTGTGTTGTGTTAGTGTATGCAGAGTGTGTGTTAGTGTATGCAGTGTGTGTGTGTGTTGTGTTAGTGTATGCAGTGTGTGTGTGTGCGTTAGTGTATGCAGTGCGTGTGTTGTGTTAGTGTATGCAGAGTGTGTGTTGTTTTAGTGTATCCAGTGTGTGTGTTGTGTTAGTGTATGTAGAGTGTGTGTGTTGCGTTAGTGTATGCAGAGTGTGTGTGTGTTGTGTTAGTGTATGCAGTGTGTGTGTGTTGTGTTAGTGTATGCAGTGTGTGTGTTGTATTAGTGTATGCAGTGTGTGTTGTATTAGTGAATGCAGAGAGTGTGTTAGTGTAGCGGATGCAAAGTGTGTGTTAGTGTAGTGAATGCAGAGTGTGTTAATGTGTAGCGAATGCAGAGTGTATGTTGTATTAGTGTTTGCAGTGTGTGTATTGTATTAGTGTATTCGTGTATGCAGTGTGTGTGTTGTATTAGTGTATGCAGTGTGTGTGCTAGAGTATGCAGTGTGTGTGTGTGTGTTGTGTTAGTGTATGCAGTGTGTGTGTTGTATTAGTGTATGCAGAGTGTGTGTTAATGTGTAGTGTATGCAGAGTGTGTGTTAATGTGTAGTGAATGCAGAGAGTGTGTTAGTGTGTAGCGGATGCAGAGTGTGTGTTAGTGTAGTGAATGCAGAGTGTTAATGTGTAGTGAATGCAGAGAGTGTGTTAGTCTGTAGCGGATGCAGAGTGTGTGTTAGTGTAGCGGATGCAGCGTGTGTGTTAGTGTAGTGAATGCAGAGTGTGTTAATGTGTCACGAATGCAGAGTGTGTGTCAGTATAGTGGATTCAGTGAGTGTGTTAGTGTGTAGTGTATGCAGAGTGTATGTTGTATTATTGTATGTAGTGTGTGTACTGTATTAGTGTATGCAGTGTGTGTGTTAGTGTATGCAGTGTGTGTGTGTGTGTTGTGTTAGTGTATACAGTGTGTGTTGTGTTAGTGTATGCAGTGTGTGTGTTAGTGTATGCAGTGTGTGTGTTGTGCTAGTGTATGCAGTGTGTGTGTGTTGTGTTAGTGTATGCAGAGTGTGTATTAGTGTATGCAGTGTGTGTGTGTGTGTTATGTTAGTGTATGCAGTGTGTGTGTGTTATGTTAGTGTATGCAGTGTGTGTGTGTGTTGTGTTAGTGTATGCAGTGTGTGTGTGTTGTGTTAGTGTATGCAGTGTGTGTGTGTTGTGTTAGTGTATGCAGTGTGTGTGTATGTTGTGTTAGTGTATGCAGTGTGTGTGTGTTAGTGTATGCAGTGTGTGTGTTGTGTTAGTGTATGCAGAGTGTGTGTTAGTGTATGCAGTGTGTGTGTGTGTTGTGTTAGTGTATGCAGTGTGTGTGTTAGTGTATGCAGCGTGTGTGTTGTGTTAGTGTATGCAGAGTGTGTGTTAGTGTATGCAGTGTGTGTGTTGTGTTAGTGTATGCAGTGTGTGTGTGTGTGTTGTGTTAGTGTATGCAGTGTGTGTGTGCTGTGTTAGTGTATGCAGTGTGTGTGTGTTGTGTTAGTGTATGCAGAGTGTGTGTTAGTGTATGCAGTGTGTGTTGTGTTAGTGTATGCAGTGTGTGTGTGTTGTGTTAGTGTATGCAGTGTGTGTGTGTGTTGTGTTAGTGTATGCAGTGTGTGTGTTAGTGTATGCAGTGTGTGTGTTAGTGTATGCAATGTGTGTGTATGTGTTGTGTTAGTGTATGCAGAGTGTGTGTTGGTGTGTGCAGTGTGTGTGTTGTGTTAGTGTATGCAGTGTGTGTGTGTGTGTTGTGTTAGTGTATGCAGTGTGTGTGTGTTGTGTTAGTGTATGCAGTGTGTGTGTGTGTGTGTGTGTGTTGTGTTAGTGAATGCAGTGTGTGTGTGTGTGTGTGTTGTATTAGTGTATGCAGTGTGTGTGTGTGTGTGAATGTGCAATGTGTAAACTAAATGTAAATGTTATTCCCCCCTCCCTGCTTACCTGTGTCCAGGGAGGGGGGAGATTCCATCCCTGGTGGTCCGGTGGGGGGCCCCCGGCTCCCTGTTACCGCAGAGGGGGCCCAGACAGAACACCGCTTCTCCTCTCTTCTCTCTTCTAATAACTCTTGCGAGACCCGGTTGCCATGGCAACGCTCCGCGGGTCTCGCAAGAGTTCTTAGCAGAGAGGAGAAGCTGTGTGCTGCCTGGGCCCCCTCTGCGGTAACAGGGAGCTGGAAGCCCGCGGCTGCACACATAGATAGCGATATTCGCTATCTATGTGTGCAGGGAAAGAAAGTGGGGCCCAGGACTGCCAGAGCAGTCCGGGCCCCGCAGGGCCGCCGGGCCTGTGACAAAAGTCATGGTTGTCACCCCCTGATGGCGGCCCTGTGAAACGTTGATCCCTTGATCTCATGTTTTAATCTTGCAAATAAAGTTTTTTTTACTTAGGACCGTGAGTTCTGATATTCCTACTGCTATCTACATACATACATACATACATATACACGCTGTGCATGCCTATGGTTTTATGAATAACACTGACAATGCTACTCTACCTGTTTCTCTTCTTATGTATCATTTAATCTCTCATATTCCCCCATGTTTTTTCATTTTTCTTGACAAATCTATATTCAACCTTCTCTCCCCTACATCTACTTCTTGTCATTTTGTGCTAGGCTTATCCTTGTGGTCCACTGGTAAAGGCATCTGTCATCTGTGATGAACAGCAATGTGTTTGGGATGGACCTAACTATACAAACTTGTAGCACTTTGGACTTTGGAAATCATTTACTGAATTCTTATTATATTATTACAGTTATACACTTATATTTTGCAGTGAACTGCCAAGGAAAGGTTAAGCTCTTATAGCTAGCTGAAAGACCAAGCTCAGTTTTCCAGTATACCCCTATTAAGGAACAAGTTCATTTGGTATTTCTATTGTGTGGAACAGCAGCAGACCGTTTGCTCACTTGCTTGCAGTTCAATTTACCCAAAGTGTTGATTTGAATTATGACAGTGAAGACTGAGATAGAGTGAATGTAATTAATGATCTGCTCTTGGGAGAACCTAGGGTTAAATAGGGTAGTCATCGTAACCCTTTCCCTAATCTATTAAATCGTCCCTCCCATAATTACCTTATCTCTGAAACACAGATCAATTTACTATTGGTTGGTCTGAAAGTCAATATATGAGTATATAATATGCCCAAACCCCTGTCACAATGTCTGTGTGCATTTATAGTTTGAGAACTATGACAAAGTATTTGTTTCCTGGCACTAAGGCACATGCTCTTTTAGATGATCTGTCTCCAGTGCAACACTCAGAACCCAAATCTCTTTCTCTTTATGTTATCTGCAGGACTCAGTATTGTGGAGCTGTCAAACTCCATTTCTTTGTTGGTGCTCAGGGATGCAAAGATCTCAGTCAATTCACTTGCATTCTATGAAAAAGACCCAATGTTACTAGAAGTTTGTATTTTTATTCTGTTTAACAAATAGAGTAGATGCGGTATTTAAGGACATCTATCCCACCCCTCCCCCCGCCTCCCATGAGGCTGCAGAGAACCTAGTACCCTCTAATATCCTTAGTTAAGTGGTGAATAAGTAAATCTTCTAAAAATATTAAGAATATCATAACCTGACTGATGTCTTAAAATTATATTTCCCCTTCCACCATGTAATGATGAAATAAGATGGAGTAGTAATAAATAACGATGATCACGGGGTCCTTGGGATCCTTACTAAATGATGAGATGATGAACATTTACCTAAACATGATTTTCTACTATTCCCAATATTTATACCATGGTTAGACCCATCATGACAGCGGATGTACTTCTACTTATAAGACAACTGGGCCAGGAAATGGCCAAACCCCTTGTCTTGCAGAGGACTTGCCATGACAGGTTCACTCTAAAATAAATCACCCCCAAATTCATTGTATACATCATACATTACAGAGATACATGCTATTTTCAATGTAAAATATTAAAATAAAGACTGACCTCTGATCCAGTGCTGACAGGTCCTCATCCTTCTGAGTTTTACTCTTATATAACACCCACCTCTGGTTCACCCACGCTCAGCCTGCTCTTTTTTTTTTTTATTCGCCCTGCTATGGGTACTCTTCCCCAAGCAGGGCAAACCTTCTCTGTGACTAGATGTCGGCATCTGAATCCATTCCTATACTCCCTAGCCAGCCTTGAGAGTTACCATAGCAATCACCGCACCATGATGTGGTTACTATCCTTGGAAAGCAGAAGAACAGAGTCTATGCTAAAGAATGATTAATAGGTGGAAAAAATATCTATTTTTAAATAGGTCAAAAAGCAAAACAAAATAAAAACTATATATTCACCAGCAGATCTGCTAACACCCGGTGTTAATAGGATGGCATGATCTTTAATCCCTAACCTTCCAGACTGGCATGTACCCAAAATGCCAAATGCCACCTATTTTTAAAATAAAGTGTCATCAGCACACTTTGAAACCTGTCTCTTGATATAAAAACAAGAAGAATAAAATATGATGAGTAATATTTGCTATTCCTACTTCCACTAACAATTATTATGAGGATGATATTCTATCATTTTACTAGAAATAATAAAGCATACAATATGATGGCATATTTACGTTATCCAGCAATGTCATGCAGAGGCGGCTCTAGACTTTATGAGGCCTTAGGATAAACACAAACATGAGGCCCCACTAACAAAAAAGTGTCACATATACACATTGATGCACTGTCTACCTGTTTATGTGCCTGAGAGTGTGTCTGACAGAGAGTATCCTTGTGTGTGCGAATGTATGTCTCTGTGAGCATGTTTGCGTTTTTGTCTGAGACCCTATGTGTATGGGGTAGCTGATGGTGAGAGGGAGCGGGGGGTGTGATGGAGAGAGGGAGCGGGGGGTGATGGTGAAAGGGAGCGGGGGGTTGATGGTAATGTGAGAGGGAGCGGGGGGTGATGGTAATGTGAGAGGGAGCGGGGGTGATGGTAATGTGAGAGGGAGCGAGGGGTGATGGTAATGTGAGAGGGAGCGGGGGGTGATGGTAATGTGAGAGGGAGAGGGGGTAATGTGAGAGTGAGGGGGGTAATGTGAGAGTGAGGGGGGTAATGTGAGAGTGAGGGGGTTAATGTGAGAGGGGGTAATGTGAGAGTGAGAGGGGGTAATGTGAGAGTGGGGGAGTAATGTGAGAGTGGGGGGCTAATGTGAGAGTGGGGGGCTAATGTGAGAGTGGGGGGGTAATGTGAGAGTGGGGGGGCTAATGTGAGAGTGAGAGGGGCTAATGTGAGAGTGAGAGGGGGTAATGTGAGAGTGAGAGGGGGTAATGTGAGAGTGAGAGGGGGTAATGTGAGAGTGGGGGGGTAATGTGAGAGTGGGGGGGTAATGTGAGAGTGGGGGGGCTAATGTGAGAGTGAGAGGGGGTAATGTGAGAGTGAGAGGGGCTAATGTGAGAGTGGGGGGCTAATGTGAGAGTGGGGGGGTAATGTGAGAGTGGGGGGGTAATGTGAGAGTGGGGGGCTAATGTGAGAGTGGGGGGGCTAATGTGAGAGTGAGAGGGGGTAATGTGAGAGTGAGAGGGGGTAATGTGAGAGTGAGAGGGGGTAATGTGAGAGTGAGAGGGGGGTGATGTGAGAAGGAGGGGGTGATGGTGAGTGGGGGAGGCTGAGGGTGGTGACGGAGGGTTATGCTGAGGGTGGTGATGCTGAGGGTGGTGGGGGGTGATGCTGAGGGCGGTGGGGGGTAATGCTGAGGGTGGTGAGGGGTGATGCTGAGGGTGGTGGGGGTGAGGCTGAGGGGGGTGATGCTGAGGGGGGTGAGGGGGATGATGCTGAGGGTGGTGGGGGGAGTGATGCTGAGGTTGGTGATGTTGAGGGTGGTGGTGGGTGGTGAAGCCGAGGGTGGTGAGGGGTGATGCTGAGGGTGGTGGGAGGTGAGGCTGAGGGTGGTGGGGGGGTTATGGGGGATGGTGAGGCTGAGGGTGGTGGGGGTGAGGCTAAGGGTGAAGGGGTAATGGTGAGGGTGGTGGGGGTGAGGCTGATGGTGGGGAGGGGTGATGGTGAGGGTGGTGGGGGTGAAGCTGAGGGTGGTGGGGGTGAGGCTGAGGGTGGTGGGGGGTGATGGTGGGAGGGGTGATGGTGAGGGTGGTGAGGGTTGATGGTGGTGGGGGGTGATGGTGGTGGGGGTGAAGCTGAGGGTGGTGGGGGGTGGGGCTGAGGGTTGTGATGGTGATGGTGGGTGATAGTGGTGGGGGGTAAGGCTGAGGGTGGTTGGGGTGATGGTGGTGGGGGCTGAAGCTGAGGGTGGTGGGGGGTGATGGTGGTGGTGCGGAGTGAGGCTGAGGGTGGTGGGGGTTATAGTGGTGGGGGTGAGGCTGAGGGTGGTGGGGGGTGATGGTGGTGGTGGGGGGTGAGGCTGAGGGTGGTGGGGGTGATGGTGGTGGGGGCTGAAGCTGAGGGTGGTGGGGGGTGATGGTGGTGGTGGGGAGTGAGGCTGAGGGTGGTGGGGGTGATAGTGGTGGGGGTGAGGCTGAGGGTGGTGGGGGGTGATGGTGGTGGGGGGTGAGGCTGAGGGTGGTGGGGGTGATGGTGGTGGGGGCTGAAGCTGAGGGTGGTGGGGGGTGATGGTGGTGGTGGGGGTGAGGCTGAGGGTGGTGGGGGTGATGGTGGTGGGGGTGAGGCTGAGGGTGGTGGGGGGTGAGGCTGAGGGTGGTGGGAGGTGATGGTGGTGGGGGGTGAAGCTGAGGGTGGTGGGGGGTGATGATGGTGGTGGTGCGGGGTGAGGCTGAGGGTGGTGGGGGTGATGGTGGTGGTGGTGTGGGGTGAGGCTGAGGGTGGTGGGGGTGATGGTGGTGGGGGTGCGGGGTGAGGCTGAAGGTGGTGGGGGTGATGGTGGTGCGGGGTTAGGCTGAGGGTGGTGGGGGGTGATGATTGTGGTGGTGCGGGGTGAGGCTGAGGGTGGTGGGGGTGATGGTGGGGGTGGTGCGGGGTGAGGCTGAGGGTGGTGGTGGTGATGGTGGTGGTGGTGCGGGGTGAGGCTGAGGGTGGTGGGGGGTGATGGTGGTGGTGGTGTGGGGTGAGGCTGAGGGTGGTGGGGGTGATGGTGGTGGTGGTGCAGGGTGAAGCTGAGGGTGGTGGGGGTGATGGTGGTGGTGGTGCGGGGTGAGGCTGAGGGTGGTGGTGGTGATGGTGGTGGTGGTGCGGGGTGAGGCTGAGGGTGGTGGGGTTGATGGTGGTGGTGGTGCGGGGTGAGGCTGAGGTAGGTGGGGGGTGATGGTGGTGGTGGTGCGGGGTGAGGCTGAGGGTGGTGGGGGTGATGGTGGTGGTGGTGCGGGGTGAGGCTGAGTGTGGTGGGGGTGATGGTGATGGTGATGGCGGTGCGGGGTGAGGCTGAGGGTGGTGGGGGTGATGGTGGTGCGGGTCGAGGCTGAGGGTGGTGGGGTGATGGTGGTGGTGGTGCGGGGTGAGGCTGAGGGTGGTGGGGGTGATGGTGGTGGTGGTGCGGGGTGAGGCTGAGGGTGGTGGGGGTGATGGTGGTTGTGGTGCGGGGTGAGGCTGAGGGTGGTGGGGGTGATGGTGGTGGGGGGTGAGGCTGAGGGTGGTGGGGGTGATGGTGGTGGGGGGTGAGGCTGAGGGTGGTGAAGCTGGGGGTGAGCCTGAGTGTGGTGAGGGGTGATGGGGAGGGAGAGCCTACCTTTCCCTGGTGGTCCAGTGGGCTCCCTGGTGGTCCGGTGGCCACTGCTCCCGGTCTGCAGCTCCGCAGAGCTGCAGACCGTGTAATCTCGCGAGATTTCAGAGCGTTGCCGTGGTAACCCGTGGCAACGCTCTGATTGGCCAATTCTTGCGAGTCACATGGTCTGCAGCTCTGCACACTGCGGAGCTGCAGACCGTTGTCTGCGGTGGCTGGCCGGGCAGCCAGGAGGGGCCTCGCACCCGGCGGCATACCGGCAAGCTGCCGGGCCCCCTCCTGGTGTCAGGTCCTCGGTCAGTGATGGAGGACCTGACACAGTCTGCCCACAGGCGGTTTAGGCGGCCACGAGGCGCCAGCCAGCGCGAGGCCTTAGGCGGCCGCCTAAACCGCCTAATTAGAGAGCCGCCTCTGATGTCATGAATGCTCAACTTCTGCCCAAAAAGAGAATCTCTAGAAACATAATGTCATATTACAAGTGCATGAAAACAGTCCCCAAATATTCCATGTTGTTGCTTTAATGCGTCTGGAAAATGGGAAGTTTTGGGAAATGCAGAAGAATCACAAACAAGAATATACAGGCATGTGTTATAATGTGTAGGTTGGCCTTCTTTTAATACTGTGATTGACAGTAATAGGTTAAATTCTCTTTCTGCAATATATGCTTAGTGAGTTTATGCCATTGGTTCCAAAGTAAAATCAAACGTCTCTCATAAACACCTTTGCAAACAGTAGAGAGTGTCAGGAAAGAGGAAAGGTAACCTGGTTGTCACTTCTATGTATAGATATATCCTTGGATTAAATAGTTACTTAGTAAAAAAAACATTCCTTTATTCTGCTGATCCAAAAGAAGGCAAAAACAAACAAACAAACAAACAAAAAAGAAAACAAACAATTGTAGTGATTTTCAATTATGCCACAAAAAAAAAAAAAAAATGTTCTTGACTCCATAATGAGATTTCTCCTGTTCACAGACATATTATTTAATTAAATATTTAGTTTTTTTGCAGAACTACATCCAGGACTACATAAAGCCAATGTCTTTAGATAGTGAATCACACATTGTTTTTTGTCTTACTGTACAGAATCCTTTCCTCCGCTGTAAGCTAAAACAGGTTAGGACATGGCTGTTTATCCTGACCCTGTATATACTCTTATAGGGCTATCATATCATCTCTGAGATGCCTTTTTTTTCTAAATAAAACAAATGCCTTTTTTTAACCTTTCATCATAACAAATGTTTCTATGCCTTTCCCCATCTGTTTTCCTTTTCCTTATTTTGTAGCTTAAAGGACCACTCTAGGCACCCAGACCACTTCAGCTTAATGAAGTGGTTTGGGTGCCAGGTCCCTCTAGGATTAACCCTTTTTTTTTTATACACATAGCAGTTTCAGAGAAACTGCTATGTTTATAATAGGGTTAATCCAGCCTCCAAATCCTCTAGTGGCTGTCTCACTGACAGCCGCTAGAGGCGCTTGCGTGATTCTCACTGTGAAAATCACATGGAGAGCACGCAAGCGTCCATAGGAAGGCATTGTAAATGCTTTCCTATGAGACTAGCTGAATGCGCACGCAGCTCTTGCCGCGCATGCGCATTCAGCCGAAAGGGAGGATCGGAGGTGGAGAGGAGGAGGAGAGCTCCCCGCCCGGCGCTGGAATAAAGGTAAGTTTTAACCCCTTCCTCACCATCCAGCCTGGCGGGAGGGGGTCCCTGACGGTGGGGACACCCTCAGGGCACTGTAGTGCCAGGAAAACGAGTATGTTTTCCTGGCACTATAGTGGTCCTTTAACTCTTCATTGTTGCTATTTAAGCAATCTCCTTCTCTAAAACTGGTGCCCAAAATTGGACTGCATGTTCAAGGTGGGGGTCTTATACCATTGATTTATAAAGAGGCAAAATCATATTTTGATCACATAATTCAATACTCTTTTTTTTTTTCATATGTCAATGTACAGGAGCAATATGAGTCAGTTTGTTGTTACTTTACAACGTTTATACATTTTTACTATGTTTGCCACAAAATGTTACAGCATCTGCGAGTCTAAGCATTTGAGTCATTAGTCTGTGAGCAACTTTGTGGTCAGCTCACTTAGCCAGTTTATTCTACAGAATTTAGATTAGGTATCTGAATCTTTACATTCGCGGAGTGTGGCAAATTACCTAAACACCACTTTGCCTACCTTGAGCTAACCATGTTTTTGGTGAGTTATTAACCCACATACTTCTTTAACCCCTTAAGGACACATGACATGTGTGACATGTCATGATTCACTTTTATTCCGGAAGTTTGGTCCTTAAGGGGTTAAACTTATTCTACCATTATACATATTCTATGAGGATTGGCACGTATTGCTTTGATATCTCACTTATGTGTTTATTCTAAGGTCGTTATTAGGGTATAGTTATTTTTAATTTGTATTTTTTATCTATTAATTAAAGGCTAAGTATTATTTTACTTACTGTAGTCTCTGTAATCAGTTTTTGACTAACTAGCTCCCTAGTTTCTAGTTTTCTTATTGTCTTCACAAGTGATTCAGTGGGTGTTTCCAATTTTCCAGATCTTTCTTTTTTTTCTCCTTTAATACACAACTACATCTTACTAGCCTCTGCAATGGCAGACCAGCATTGAATACAGTTGCCTAGGTTTTCATCAATAATTGTTCCTAAGTCCTTTTTCATTTGATGTTATCCATAACTGAAACCCATTTGATGTATAAGTGCCTTACTCCAAAATGCATAACTTTACATTTATCTGTATTAAACATCATCTGCCACTTACCTGCTCTGTCCCCGAATTTGTCCAAATCTTTCTATAGAGAATGTGTATATTTCTATTTCCAACAAGTACAGCACATTTAATTGACTTTGTCATTAGGAGTTGTTGTGTTTTCTCTCTTAACAATGGCACTAAATCTAGTCGAAGGTGTCTTGACATGCTAGACGTTTACTTTAGAATCAATATTTATATTAATACAGCACTGCCACTATCCCTTTAGCTGCTGTAAGCCTGTTGAAACTCTCAAAGTCAGTGAATAGAATGTTGATATCATACGTGAAAATACTTATAAGAAAAGAAAATTGCTTATTTTTATCTTTACTGGCAAGTCAGCAAGTACATTCACACATAGATCTACTGAATGAAGACATCTTCAACAAAAGTAGATTGTTTTTAATAAGCATATGTTAATTTCAGAGATCTGAATATACTAAATTAAAAATAGTGGATCAATAATTAATTTATTTAAGTTTCAGCAAGGAAATCTTTACAATGAACTTTTTGCTTCATCACTAATAATGACACTATACTACACTATACACTATACTAAAAAATAACGTAAGTGGGCACCCCTTACAATATAGGGAACAATTCCACACTTGCTGCATATGTACAGACAATGAGGGTACATTACCCCTTTAGCCCCTTAAGGACACATGACATGTGTGACATGTCATGATTCCCTTTTATTCCAGAAGTTTGGTCCTTAAGGGGTTAACCCCTTCCCGCCGTTACGACGTTCTATGCCGTCACGCTTTAAGTGGGCTTTAAAGCCGTTGCGATGGCATAGAACGCCGTAACGGCTTTGAGCCCTGGAGCGCCCGGGATACTTACCTTCCCGGTGCTCCGCTTCGGGAGGACTGCCTCACAGCCCAGGCAGCCCCCCCCCCACGGCAAATCAGGCCCCCGGGGGCCATGTGATCGCTCTCAAAGAGCGATCACATGGCCCCCTATAGCTGGCGGTGGATCTGCCAGCAGGGGGACTGTCTAAAATATTAGACAGTCCCCCTGCTGGTAGGTAGTGTAAAAAAAAATTATTAAACATGTTAAAAAATTAAATAAATATAATATATATGTATATTATATATATTTAACGTCATACATAGTGTATTTTAATACTAATATAAGTACATATATTAGTATTAAAATACACTTAGAATGACGTCACATATATATAATATACATATATGATATATATAATAGATATATACACATATATTATATATATAAATACGTATAATTACAATAATAAATAAAATAATAAAATTAATAAATAAAATATCGAAACAAAATTTAATATAAATTATATATACATATGTAATTTCATTCTAACTGTATTTTGTTATTAATATATATATATATATATTCTGTGGCGGACATACCGGGGTCGCAGGGGTCGCGGCTGCGACCGGGCCCGGCCCACCAGGGGGCCCGGCCACCCTGCGACCCAGGTATGTACCCACAGGGCCAGCCTCTTCTGCTGGGGGGCCCAGGAGCCGGCCCCCTCCGGGCCCCCCGAGGCTGGCCCTGCTGTCACCCGGCTGGCTGGCGGGCGCGCGAGGGAGCACTGTCCCCTGAAGAGGGAGCACCCAGGGGACAGTGCTCCCTCGCGCGCCCGCCAGCCAGCTGGGTGACAGCAGGGCCAGCAACACCACTGGACCCCAGGGAATCCCCCCAGCTCTCCCACAGGTAAGGAGGCTGGGGGGATTAAATTAAAAAAAAAAAAAAAAAAGTTTGAGTGTGTTAGTGTTAGTGAGTGTGTTAGTGTTAGTGAGTGTGTGTGTTAGTGAGTGTGTGTGTTTGTGAGTGTGAGTGTGTGTGTTAGTGAGTGTGTTAGTGTTAGTGAGTGTGTGTGTGTGTTAGTGAGTGTGTTAGTGTTAGTGAGTGTGTGTTAGTGAGTGTGTGTTAATGAGTGTGTGTGTTAGTGTTAGTGAGTGTGTGTGTTAGTGAGTGTGTGTTAGTGTTAGTGAGTGTGTGTGTTAGTGTTAGTGAGTGTGTGTGTGTGTTGGTGTTAGTGAGTGTGTTGGTGTTAGTGAGTGTGTTGGTGTTAGTGAGTGTGTGTGTTAGTGTTAGTGAGTGTTAGTGTTAGTGAGTGTGTGTGTTAGTGAGTGTGTTAGTGTTAGTGAGTGTGTTAGTGTGTGTGTTAGTGTTAGAGCGTGTGTGTTAGTGTTAGTCAGTGTGTGTGTTAGTGTTAGTCAGAGTGTGTGTGTTAGTGAGTGTGTTAGTTAGTGTTAGTGAGTGTGTGTGTTAGTGAGTGTGTTAGTGAGTGTGTTAGTGTTAGTGAGTGTGTGTGTTAGTGTTAGAGTGTGTGTGTTAGTGTTAGAGTGTGTGTTAGTGTGTGTTAGTGTTAGAGTGTGTGTGTTAGTGTGTGTGTCTGTTACTGAGTATGTTTGTGTGCGTCTGTCACTGAGTGTGTCTGTCAGTAAATGTGTGCGTCTGTTCATGACAGTGTGTGTGTCTTAAGCACTTACCTTTCTCCAGCGCCGGACTCCCTTAACGCTGGGGATCTCTCCGTCCCCATCCGCCTCTCAGCTCCGAATGCACATGCGTGGCAAGAGCCACGCGCACATTCAAACCGCCATAGGAAAGCATTACTCAATGCTTTCCTATGGACGTTCAGCGTCTTCTCACTGTGATTTTCACAGTGAGAATCGCAGAAAATCCTCTAGCGGCTGTCAATGAGACAGCCACTAGAGGCTGGATTAACCCTCAGTGAAACATAGCAGTTTCTCTGAAACTGCTATGTTTTCAGCTGCAGGGTTAAAACTAGAGAGACCTGGCACCCAGACCACTTCATTAAGCTGATGTGATCTGGGTGTCTGTAGTGGTCCTTTAAGTGTATGTGTTTATGCATGCACTGGCATACATACCGCGGTCGCACGGGTCGCAGCCCTGCGACCAGGTGCCCGCCGCTATGTGTTGCGGCCCCAGCCTGCGCAGAGTAAGCGCTCGCACGGGGGAAGGGGGGGGCCCCGGATCAGTTTTCGCACCGGGGCCCCATGGGTTGTGTGTACGCCACTGTATATATTGGTAACAAAATACACTTAGAATGACATTCTATATATATCTATCTATATATAAAATGCAAATAACCGCAAATATATATATATATATATATATATATATATAGATAAATACATATAATTACATAAAAGATTACATTAGTATACACGTAGAATTTAAATACCTATGAATATATATTACAATTCTACGTGTATATTTAAGTAATCTTTTAACATAATTAGGTGATTTGGTTAATTAAAATTTGATTGACATACCTGACAACACAGGGAGAAAGTGCTGAGAATTTAATTTGCAAGCACTATATTTGACCCTGTAACTCTCCAAGACAACATAAAACCTGTACATGGGGGGTACTGTTTTACTCGAGAGACTTCGCTGAACTCAAATATTAGTGTTTCAAATTGGTAAATTGTATTACAACGATGATATTTTAAGTAAAAGTTACGTTTTTTGAATTTTTTACAAACGAACAGCACTTTTATGGACTATATTATTGTTGTAATATGTTTTACTGTTTTAAAACACTAATATTTGTGTTTAGTGAAGTCTCCCGAGAATAACAGTACCCCCCATGTACAGGTTTCATGGTGTTTTGGAAAGTTAGAGAGTCACATATAAGGCTTGCATTTCATTTTTTTGACATTGAAATTTGCCAGATTGGTTATGTTGCCTTTGAGAGCATATGGTAGCCCAGGAATGAGAATTACCCCCATGATGGCATACCATTTGCAAAAGTAGACAACCCAAGGTATTGCAAGTGGGGTATGTCCAGTCTTTCTTAGTAGCCACTTAGTCACAAACACTGGCCAAATATTAGTTTTTTTGCTTTTTTAACATAAAAACAAATATGACCGCTAACTTTGGCCAGTGTTTGTGACTAAGTGGCTACTAAAAAAGACTAAACATACCCCACTTTCAATACCTTTGGTTGTCTACATTTTCAAATGGTATGCCATTATGGGGGTAATTCTCATTGCTGGGCTACCACACCGTCTCAAAGGTAACATTACCTATCTGGCAAATTTCTATTTGAAAATGGAACGTTCTATATTTGACCCTGTAACTTTCCAAAACACCATAAAACCTGTTAATGGGGGATACTGTTGTACTCGTGAGACATCGCTGATTACAAATATGTGCATTTTTGTGCAGTAAAACCTAACAGTATTATGACATTCACAGCTAAAATGTCAGACGGAAATACAAATTTAAAAAAAAAATCTTATTTTCTCAATTTTTTTTTACATTTTATTCATAATGAATTATGTTCCATATATGAATAGTTAATGATAAATTAAAGCCCTGTTTCTCCTGAACAAAATGATATATAATAAGTGTGGGTGCATATAATATGAAAGAGGGGAACTACGGGTGAACAGACATATAGCGCAAATTCCAGTTTTTGTTTACTTTTTGTTTTGATCAGAACGTGCACTATTGACTCCGTCCTCAAGGGGTTAAGGAAGCTTTAGCAACTAGAAAACATGTACCCTGTGCACTATGAATGGTACACAAAAAAAATAAAAATAAATGCCACTTGTTTGCAGTTAAAGATGTCTTTATTGTTTGCCAAAAATGGCATAAAATATATAAAAACAAGAAAAAACAGAAAGCAGTATTGATTGTGCTGTGTATAGACAATAATACTGCTACTCTAAGTCTCGTACACTCAAATTTGTAGACTCCTGAAATCACCCAGAGTGAGGTTATATTATAAATATATATAATAAACCAATGGCAGTCGCACAGCAAGGGGCAGTCTCACAAAAATATCTTAAAGTGGGTTTATCTATTAAAGATGCTTTGGGGACTACAACCTCTTTAAAAACCTCCCTGTGCCTTTAAGACTCCTCATAATATTTTTTCTGGGTGCTTTTAGTCTTTTATAAGTCTGCACATGAGTGTAGGAGACTTAGAGCAGCAGTATTATTGTCTATACACGGCACAATCAATACTGCTCTATGTTTTTCTTGTTTTTATATATTTATGGTATTTTAGGCTACAAATACAAACTTGTCTAACTGCAGATAAATGTCACTTTTTATGTTTATTTTTGTGTAGCATTCGTGTACAAGGTTCATGTTTTCTTGTCTCTAAACCTAGTAATGACTCAGCCTACAAATAAATTGGACTGTTTGTTGTGGATATAACGGCATAGTTATGTATACTATATTAATCAGTTTTATATTTGTTATCTTATGTTAAATATTTTCTGTTTCAAGTGGGCTTTATTTATAACCCTGAAATGCAAAATGCATGACATTGATTATAATATGCCAATGAAACCTAGAGTGAAAAGAGCAAGAGGACTAAAATGGGCCAGAGGGAGGAAAGTGATGTATGCACAGAAAAAGGGAGAGTGAATGCTTGCAGGGTAAAGAAAAACAGCAAGGCTAATGTACATGGAGCATTAATTCTTTACTGAGCAGTGTTTGTATGTTTGAATGTAAGCATGTTGTATGTTCGTGAATACGGGGATGCATTTGTGTGTAGGGTTGTATATTTTATGTATTGTTGCAATTTGAAAGTAGTGATTTACTTGTGTGTAGTGTTTGTCTTTGAATGTAGGGTGTGTGTGTATGCAGTATTGATGTTTGACTGCAGGGGTGTATTTGTGTGTAGTGTTAGCGTTTGCATGTTAAGATGTATGCACATATACATATACACTGACACACACACACACACACACATACACACACACTGACACATATCTGGATACACAGACACACATATAGATGCATAGACATTCTGACACACATACAAATACAAACACTGGCACACATACAGATACACAAGTATAGACATGCAGATACACAGACACACACTGACACACATACAGATACAGACACACAGATATGCATGCTGATACACTGACACTCATCAAGATACACAGACACACAGATAAACACTGAAACACACACACATGCAAAAAAACTACACATTTTAAGCCATTTTCCTGTTTCCGACCTTTGTATGCAGGAGGGCGGCTTCCTATGGGTCCAGTCGGCTGAGGCTGTTGGGAGTCAAAGGCTCCCCCAAAACAATGCCTCCATCCTTTGTGCCTGTTCCTCCTGCGCATCTCTCGGAGGAAGTGACTGGCTTTCTTTCCCATCTTAGTGCTGCTGCATACTGTCAGTCCCCTGACTTTGTCATCAGGTGGCCCTAAGTGCATAGGCCATATGATGGGCACCCTGTGTGTGTGGGCTCGGGTGCAGCTCTATACTTGCCATTTGACTGAGTACTGGCTTTTCTATGCTTTTACATGTTAAATCTGACTTTACACTTCCTAAAATTGTTATACTGCTGGGCCATTTAATAAAACATTTTGATATTCTGAGTACATTGTGCTCAATTGCACTGACGAATTAACTAGCATAAGTCATAGAGTGAGTTACAGTTAGAAGTCGGGCCAAAGATCTATGCAATTTGCAGATGGACTTCCAGAGGTCACATTTTGCAGTACCTCACCATGTAAATTTATATTAAAGATTTAGAAAATGCCATCACAACTCAGTTTAGCCAAAAGGCATGCAGAGCACGTATTACAAATGAAGAGAAGAAATAGAAATATTCTTTCATTTCTTCACTCTCTGTGTGTTATCTCTATGTTGACTGCAATGTGCAAAGGACAGCGCTTATAATAATAATTAAAAGGGAGCAAAGAGGTGAGGATTTCTACATTTACTTATATCGCACATCACACAGATATTTATTAAATAAGAAATAGGTAAATGTAATTTAAAAAATCCTCAAAATTGACAGGACCCTTTAACCCCTTAAGGACCAAACTTCTGAAATAATAGGGAATCATGACATGTCACACAGGTCATGTGTTCTTAAGGGGTTAAGTGTTTGGGGTAGCACAAAAACATTGATGAAGTAGCCTAGTAGGAGCACAAAAAGATACATTTGATAACACTGACCATATCTTTTGCCATATTCCATTCATCCCACCTAAAACATGTATTCCAATATCCTACAGACTTGTCATTCTTAGGTAAATGGCATATTTTCACTTGGTTCACTAATACATACCCTAGCAAACAAGTGAAAAAGGTATGGCAAATAGGACTACAGATACAGACATGTATATATACAGATACAGACATTATCCCTCGAGTTCAATAATAATATACATTTTTAAGTATTAAAAAAGAAAGATAAAAATAAAAACTCAAAACAAAGGTTCCAATAACATAAATTGGAAGAGAAAATAAGTTCCCCAAACAGATTCAAAAAAAGAAAGGTAGTTTTTCCATCAGTCTATTTACACTTTATTGACAACTACGTACTACAAAATATTTGTTTCTTTCATTTCACCTGCTTGTCTTCTTATTGTCATTTTTTTTCAAGCCACCTTGCAACAAATATAATGTTACTCTTTATGCACCTTGACTTAAAAAAAAAAACCTTCACTTTGAGAGATGCTAATCAAGGCAAAACAGCAAGCATTCTGGGGCAAAGTGCTAAATTAGGTCTACTCACCATGGTAACCAATAAAATGTTGCTCAATATTTAGCACCGTGTGTACGGAATAGCACCTGTTTTGCATTTTAGTTATTTTTCAGTTATATTTGTATCTGTATTTTATTATATTATTTCAGGATGTGAATTCAAAGTCAATTTCAAATATAAGGTCAAAATAGCCAAACCAGAAACATTCTCTAATGCATCAATGCTTCTATTTCATCTACTCCGGCCTAAATTTGAAATTCACATTGAATTCTCACTTTGAAATAAATAACACTGTTAGTTGTGTAGCCAGAATACCAGTAATATCTATTACCTTTTTATTAAAGTCACTAATGTCATGATCTAAATACTATATATTTTTATAATATACTATAATGGCATTTAGTATTTTCCCCAGCATTGTTAACATTGAACAACGCGTGCTTGTGTTCTATTTTCCTAACTTGTTTTTATTGAATCAACGTCATAGTGCTGCACAGCTATTAGGCTAACAACACACAACAATGCCTGCTAACTTTATATAGCTGTGTCATTTTCTCATAAACTGAATTTAATTTGCCCCAGGTGAAAAATCTTTATTGCTTTTATACACATTTTGTGGACATGTACTGTAGTTCCGTTTAATAAAATCTAAAGTCAAGAGCCCTTTGCCGCTATTCAAGATTTCTAATCCACATGAGTAAGCTCTTCAATGTGATTTCTGATTTGCGCAATCGGATGTTAGACCTTGAAATGAATCTTTTTATCACAGGAAGAGTAAAATATACAAATAGTCTGTTTTTCAGCTTTTCATAGAAAACCCTTTGATAGCTCTTTAAACAGAGATCTTTGCAAATTGTCAGCTGAGATAAATGTCTGGAAACCTAAAGCCCAATTTTTATTTTTGGTTTTGTTCTCTCCATGTGGAACTTTGAAAATAATCCATTCAAATTATATTTTATTTCTAAATACAGGCTGGAATGTATTATAAGGTATGAAGTCCATGTCGTGCAGACAGCTGGATGGTTAGTATTTTGATTGTTTGTTTTGTCAAAATGTAATTTGATTTAAGTAACTTTATTAAATTGCAATCCAGTGCCCTCATCAATGGATTTGTCAAGCTTCACATGGATGTTTGTAAAGGAACAACTCAGATACATAAGGTATTTCAGCTTGCTGAAGGGCTTTATATGTCTAGAGTATGTCATTTTGAGGCTGGGGGAAATGAGACACATGGAGGGGCTGGGGGGAATAAGATACATGGAGGGACTGGCGGGAGATTGAGACACATGGAGGGGCTGTGGGTAATAAGATACATGTAGGGACTGGCGGGAGAATGAGACACATGGAGGGGCTGGGGGGAATAAGATACATGGAGGGACTGGCAGGAGAATGAGACACATGGAGGGGCTGGGGGGAATAAGATACATGTAGGGACTGGCGGGAGAATGAGACACATGGAGGGGCTGGGGGGAATAAGATACATGGAGGGACTGGCAGGAGAATGAGACACATGGAGGGGCTGGGGGGAATAAGATACATGTAGGGACTGGTGGGAGAATGAGACACATGGAGGGGCTGGGGGGAATAAGATACATGGAGGGACTGGCAGGAGAATGAGACACATGGAGGGGCTGGGGGGAATAAGATACATGGAGGGACTGGCAGGAGAATGAGACACATGGAGGGGCTGGGGGAATAAGATACATGGAGGGACTGGCGGGAGAATGAGACACATGGAGGGGCTGGGGGGAATAAGATACAGGGAGGGACTGGCGGGAGAATGAGACACATGGAGGGGTTGAGAGGAATAAGATACAGGGAGGGACTGGGGGGAGAATGAGATGCATGGGGGGGCCCAGGGCAATTTTTGCCCCAGGGACATGTGGTTACTAGTAACGCCTCTGAGTGGCACTTTCATATTTGGACCAGAAGCACCTCCCTGCCTGTCACTCATACAGCCAGGGAGTTTTTCTTCCACTTGCATGGAAGTGGCAGGTGCACTAAGCTAGAGTTTGAGCTTTCCACCTTCCTCAATGAGTTGTACCACTGTTTATTGAAAAGCTTCAGAAAGCCACAATCGAATGCGCTATTTTAGAATGTTTTGATTTCTTACCTGTGGTTCGCCTCCTCTCACATTCACAAACCACAATTTGACTTATTCACTAAACTCTGTATTTTGTATGATGGGCAAAATCTGGTGAAAATTATGGAATTTCAACAGCACTAGGTCCACCTCCATTACATTAATTAAAGCATCCACCCGCCATTAATGGGTGGGGGTTAGGGTGGGGAACAATAGTACTCCTATTTATATTATAATAGCTCCCAACTGCCATTTAATAGCCCCCACCCTCTGACCATAGGTGGGAGCACGTGGGAGATATTACAAACTCCTCATGTTTTAGTTAACTAATTACCCTGACCCATTGGCCATAGACGGGGGCAGAGAAGTGGACTAAGTCTTTATTTTATTATAACTATTTAACGTTGTGGCGGGCTAGCAAGTGCTGGCCTGCCCCACATAATTAATTACGCATTGCAGAGGGCTTTTAACTATCTACTTTTTGCTTGTGCTACAAGCGTGCAAATACTTTGGATTTTAACCTGTTTTCCTCCACCCTATTCTTTTACAATGCCTTACTTTTATTTATTTTTTATTTAGTAAGCATCATTTAAGATTTGGCATTTTATGCATCCTTTTATATAATTTCCCTTTTGTTGTCTTATTGCTTCCATTTGACATTGAGAATTGGTTCGCTATAATGTTTAATGTTTAATTTATGTTATAAAATGGTATTTGCAAAAAATTTTTTTTTTTTTACCTGTAAACTTTGATTTTTTTAATTAAAGGAATTTCAAATAAAGCTAATACAACCTCCAACATTCTTGCGGTGCTGGACAGGGGAGATTGGTTTCTCGTAGTCAGTCGACTAAATGAATATATGGCTCAATTTTTCTTAGAATCCTTTTTCATTTCATGTTGTGTCCAATCTTCTTAAAAACATGCCCTGGTGACAAAGTCTAGATGACGATATTTACCCTGCCTGCTAAAAATAGCACTATCATTTCAAATTTCATACACCCCATCAAGTTGTAAAAATTGCCATATATACAGTATGTATGTGCAAAGTAAACACTGCTATTTCATATGGAAGCAATCTTTTTTTTGCTCATACTTTGTCCCTAGTATGCATAATATCTCCTATAAACAGCTCTCAATTTCACAAATTATATATTAAAGGGACACTCCAGGCACCCAGACCACGTCTGCCCATTGGAGTGGTCTGGGTGCCAACTCCTATCACCCTTAATCCTGCAAGTGTAATTATTTCTGTTTTTTATAGACTGCAATAATTACCTTGCAGGGTTAAGTCCTCCTTTAGTGGCTGTCTATCAGCATTGCATTACCATGGCAATGCTCCACACAGCATGAATCCAGCGGGTTTGACGCTCCTCTGGTCTACCTCGGTAACATATGAAGTATTATACAGTCGTAGCACACATAAGATTTGCAAAATATACTGTGCAAACTCACTTTTTGTGTCAAAAAGGCAGAACGCTAAGGTTCAAAATATGCCTTTTGAAATACCCTGGGATATCTTCTTTAAGAAATGGCATGCCTTTATGGGCTAGTTGGATTATATAGCCTGCAAAAATAAACTAAAATGGGACATGGACACAGCGTAAAAATTCTAAGTTTGAAAAAACTGGAAGGGCTGTGTCTCAAATGTGCCCCTTCAATGTCCACATATACCTGGCAAAAGTACATACATATATATATTGGTGTACTCAGACATACTGTGCAAACTCACTTTGTGTGTCAAAAAGGCAGAAAAATGCTTATTACCACTACACTTGGTACAAGCTAGCAGAAATATTATCCCACGCTAAGGTTCAAAATATGCCTGTTGAATTACCCAGGGATGTCTTTTTTAAGAAATGGTATGCCTTTATGGTGTAATTGGAATATGTAGCCTGCTCAAGTGCTCCAAAGTGGGATATGGATGCATCAAAACCCTCCATGAAAATTCACACTTAAAAACCTGAACTTGTCACGTGTCTTTTACAGCACTGTAACTTCACAAAATAGTGTCTAGGTCATACATTGGGCATATTGTTTTACTCAGAAGATGTAACTGAGCATAATTTGTTTCTTTTTAAATGACAGTGGTACATATCAAGTGTAAGAAATACTCAGCAAAAATGCAACATATATGTAGAAATGCCATTTTTTCCCCTCACCACAAACATTGACATAAATTGGTGAAAAAATGGTGACAGGTTAAGGCACAATATACACCATATAAGATACCCTGGGGTGTCTGCTTTATCAAATTAAAGTCCATTGTGGGGTTATTTGAACATTCATACTGCTATATTACACTAAAATGAAACAGAGGCCTGTCAAATCCATCTAAGTAAATTCTAACTATAGAAACTGGAATAGCTTTGTCTCTTACATGGCACTGTAGCTTTACAGAATAGTGCCAAATGAATACAATGGGGGCATCGTTATACTCAACATATGTCGCTGAACTCAATATAGGGTTCTGTGCAGGAATAGCACACACCAGCTTTACGAAATACACATTGCAAAAACCTTGTTGTATGTGTGTATATGCCAAAATAGAGAAAAAAAACACAATTTTACTCCAATATTTAGCAGAGATTGGCGATGAAATGGCTACATAAAAAGTGTCAAACTAACCTTAGGTAAATAGTCTGTGATGTCTACTATATATAAATATATACTTTTGTGTGGCAATTTTGTTTTCTGTGATTTCTACTAAAACTACAAGACAAACATACCAACTTCTAAAATTGTTTCACATCAAAATTTTATTTCTGTCCTTTTGTTTTGTGACCTGTAACTTTCAAAATAAGCTGAAATCCTATACATATTATGTACTCTATTAACCCCTTGAGGACGCAGGACGGTTCAGGACCGTCATCGGCATTTTTGCGTTGCCGACCGACGACGGTCCTGAACCGTCCTAAATTTAAAATGTACTTACCCGATCGCCGTCGTTCCCCCGGCGGCGATCGGCGGTGCTCCCGGTGTGGGGAGACTGCCTGCAGCCCAGACAGTCTCCCCATGGCGGTTTAGGACCCCTGGGGCCATGTGATCGCCCAACAGGGCGACCACATGGTCACAATAGGTGTCCTAGACTCTGCCTGCAGGGGGACTGTCTGTGCTGACAGGCAGTCTCCCTGCAACTGTAAAATCATAAAAAAATGTAAAGTTATAGTTAATAAAAAAAATATATATTATTATATATGTGTATATATATATGATATATAGACATATATTATACCTATATAATATATGTCTATATATCATATATATAATGTCATGCTAAGTGTATTTTTATATTAATATGTACATATATTAATATAAAAATACACTTATAATTAATTTGCACACGTATATATATAATATATATAATAACTATATATATTGTATATAAATATTATTATAAAATACGAATAATAAATAATTTAAATTAAATTAAAAAAATTAAAAATAATAATAAAAAATTGAAAAAAAATTATATATCTATACGAAATTTTATTCTAACTGTATTTTGATATTAATATATATATATTTATATCAAAATACACTTAGAATGAAATTGTATATATATCTATGTATATTTAAATAAATAAAAAGAATGCGAACTATTCATATGTCGATATACAAAATTACATAAATAATTATATAAATATACACGTAGACTTCAAATATATAAATATGCATATATATTTAAATTCTATGTGCGTATTTTGGTAATATTTTTACATAATTAAGTTATTTTATTGATTGCAATTTAAGGGACCTGCCTGCCAACCCAGGCCGAAAGACCAGAGAATTTAATTTGCTATCACTGTATTTTACCCTGTAACGTTCTACGACACCCTAAAACATGTACATGGGGGGTACTGTTTTACTCGGGAGACTTCGCTGAACACAAATATTAGTGATTCAAAACAGTAAAACATATCACAGCGATGATATTGTCAGTGAAAGTGACTTTTTTTGCATTTTTCACACACAAACAGCACTTTTACTGATGATATAATTGTTGTGATACATTTTCCAGTTTTGAAACACTAATATTTGTGTTCAGCAAAGTCTCCTGAGTAGAACAGGACCCCCCATGTACAGGTTTTATAGCGTTTTTGAAAGTTACAGGGTCAAATATATAGGTCAAATATTTTTACATTGAAAATGGCCAGGTTGGTTACGTTGCCTTTGAGAGCATATGGTAGCCCAGGAATGAGAATTACCCCCATGATGGCATACCATTTGCAAAAGAAGACAACCCAAGGTATTGCAAATGGGGTAAGTCCAGTCGTTTTTAGTAACCACTTAGTCACAAACACTGGCCAAAATTAGCGTTCAATTTAGTTTTTTACTTTTTTCACACACAAACAAATATGAACGCTAACTTTGGCCAGTGTTTGCGACTAAGTGGCTACTAAAAAAGTCTGGACATACCCCATATTGAATACCCTGGGTTGTCTACTTTTAAAAAAATATGTACATGTGGGGTGTTATTTAGCAATTTATGACAGATAACAGTGTTACAATGTCACTATTGATACATTTTAAAAATGTATGTTTTGAAACCGCAATATCCTACTTGTACTTATAGCCCTATAACATGCAAAAAAAAAGCAAAAAGCATGTAAACACTGGGTATTTTTGAACTCAGGACAACATTTTGAATCTATTTAGCAGTTTTTTTCATTCGCTTTTGTAGATGAGTAAAAGATTTTTCACATAAAATTCAAAAAACGTGTATTTTTTTCAATTTTTCATCATATTTTTTCATTTTTTTTAAATTAAATTAGATGAGATTATATAAATAATGGTATGTAAAGAAAGCCCCTTTTGTCCTGAAAAAAACAATATATAATTTGTATGGGAACAGTAAATGAGAGAGCGGAAAATTACAGCTAAACACAAACACCACAAAAGTGTCAAAAAGATGCCTGGTCGCAAATGTACAACATCGCAAAAAAAGTCCAGTCCTTAAGGGGTTAATCAAGACACATAAATGAATTTATTTAGAATTACTTTTTCTAAGCTGGACACGTTATACACACGCTAATTTTGACAAAACTGGGAAAGAAATTATTTTTTGTTTTGTTTTTCTATTTATTGGCATTTTTTTATAATTAATGAGAATTTATCTATGTATATGTGGCATCAAATTAAAGCCCTGTTCGCCCTCTAAAAAACGGTATATGATATGTGTTGGTGCAAAAAATGACAGATTGCGTTTGATGATAGAGATGCAGATTGCGTTTGAACACAAACAGCAAATAATGCAAAAATGACTTGTGTCCTTGAGGGTAAGACAAGCGTTTGAAGCTGTGTCCTTAAGGGGTTAAATACATTTGGGAATTCTGCCAGTGTCTTCTTTTTGGCATTAATTTGAGTTTAGTATAATTTTTCATGTCCTAGCAACCTTTTGTACCTAATGGTAAGTAGATGTAATTAGAATCTGACTGAAAACTAGTGAAGTAGAAGTAAATTTAAGTTACTAAACATCCTCCTACACACACCTGAAAGTATATATGCATAGCAGAACAGAATGCTTTGAAGAAAGCTATTTAGAATGTTAAGGTAAAATGGATACTTTGGCAAATCTGAACACAGAATATTTTTTTTTTCACAAAAATAAAATCAGGTCCAGCTGGGAAAAATACATCAGGTTTACACGTTTTACCTTTTTTAAAACCACCTATGATATTAATCTTGTAATAGTTTATAATCAAATATTTATATATATTTTTTAAATATGCACACAACATGCATTTTACCAATTCTTTGGTGGGTTACCTCCAAGAAAACAAAATCCCTGAACTTCAAAAAAAAAAAAATGATGAGAAATAAAGCTTTAATGCAAAGTATACTAATCAATAATAGGGGAAATGCAGTAAATGATTGTGTTGAATCAAAGACTACCAACAAAAGACCTCACAATAATAAATATAATAGTAGTGCTAGGGTTCCCCAAGGCCCATAAATTAAAGGGATTCTCCAGTGCCAGGAAACCATATCCATTTTCCTGGCACTGCAGGACCCTCTAGTGCCCCTCTCCCTCCGACCCCCCATCACAAGTTGCTGGAGGGGTTAAAACTGCTTCAGTCACTTACCGGAGTCCAGCGCCGATGTCCCTCGGTGCTGGGTCAGGCTCCGCCCACGCTCCTCCCCCGCCGACGTCAGCCGGCATGGGAGACCTAATGCTTTCCTATGGGGATTTCCTCTACGCTTTTCATGTTCTATGAACACGGAAGTCCCTCTAGTGGCAAAGAGCTGAACCAGGGTCACCGAGGGTAAGCTGCTAATGGTAACTGGGCAGGGTAACTTCCAAACAAGGTCTCAGACCGGAACCATAGTCAGTGGGCAGGACGCCAGCTTCCACACTCCTACAGGAGTCCATTACAAACATCTGTACAAAATGGGCACATACGTTTAGGAATAGTATAAAATAATTCACCCATCTGGAAAATTATAAATATATTGAGTTATTGCAGTACTCGTAATAAAGGGGCTTCTTAATGAGCACCATTTAAGATATTCACGATCTTGAGGTACCCACCAAGTTTTTTTTCTATTTGCTCCAACCCACTTTCTAAGAAGGTATAGAATGAAGAGATAGACATTTAAAAAAAGTAGTATGGACAACCATTTGTTTATTTTTACGCTCGATCCCCACTCTGACGAGCTCAGAACGCCTGTTTTATTAATCCATCTAAAAACTTCTTACCAGTTAGAACATATTGCAGGTGTATAGAGGCATATTGTAAAAGTTGTACTAAGTTTGTATTTATTTATTTTTATTTTGCTTGAATAAATATTTTTCTTTAGGCTTAAGGAAGCTTCAAAGGAGAAACGCATAGCATCAAAGCATATGCTTCTGGCTGTTTTATTGCTAATTATTGATCATAAAATAAGACCCAGTTTTCATTATTAAGGGGTGTAGAGCACACCAAATAATTAACAGAAATTACATCTAATAAGGATAATCACATCTGGAAAACGTGCATACTTAGTAAACTGTAGGTAGACTGCACAGCAGGAGTGTCAAGAGAATGAATAAAAACCATAAATCTATAATAAATCAATTTTGACAGCAACAAATGCTTTGCTAAAGATAAATACCTGATTTGTCCATAAGACAAATATCAAAATGATAATTTGGAAAACGGCTTCTGTGATACAAAATACATTCTAGAGCACAGCCGTTTAATATTTCATCATATGTGTTACTCTGCAATACACTCTTGAATAAATTATAAAAAAAAAAAAAATAAGCCAAACATGATGCTTCTGGCTATTGATTAAAGAGTTGTATAGTATACTACATTCAATTATTATATTACTTTCTTTTAGTAAAGAAAAACAGCATTCCAGAAATGCTTATGATCAGAAAATATAACAATATCAGTACATTTATATAATTAGTAATAATTAAACAGTGCATGCTAATCTATAACTATTTAGTATCCAAACGTGGCTTGTAATTGTGAAGAAATCACTGTGACATCACGGTGCGAATGGAAAGAGTTTTCTGATTTTAAACTTTAAATGGTGCCTTTAAAATAATTTGGCTGGTTACAAGAAGAAATCAATTAAATTGCATAAAACTTGTACTCTTGTGCTAAGTCTTCCCAAAGTAACAACACAAAGTAGATAGTGACTAGTGTTGTCGCGAACCCGGAATTTTCGGTTCGCGAACGGCGAACGCGAACTTCCGCAAATGTTCGCGAACCGGCGAACCGCGCGAACCGCCATTGACTTCAATGGGCAGGCGAATTTTAAAAACAACAGGGACTCTTTCTGGCCACAATAGTGATGGAAAAGTTGTTTCAAGGGGACTAACACCTGGACTGTGGCATGCCAGAGGGGGATCCATGGCAAAACTCCCATGGAAAATTACACAGTTGATGCAGAGTCTGCTTTTAATCCATAAAGGGCAGAAATCACCTAACATTGACACCTGTCCTCAAAGCCCAGCCCTGATACACACTGACACAGAGCAGAATAGAGACTGTTCCTCCTACATAGGGTCACTTGGCAGATATGGATTGACACCTGTCCTCAAAACCACTGATACACACTGACACAGAGCAGAATAGGGACTGTTCCCCCTACATAGGGTCACTTGGCAGATATGGATTGACACCTGTCCTGAAAACCCCTGATACACACTGACACAGAGCAGAATAGAGACTGTTCCTTGTCCACAGAGACCATGATACACACTGACACAGAGCAGAATAGGGACTGTTCCCCCTACATAGGGTCACTTGGCAGATATGGATTGACACCTATCCTAATGATCCCTGATACACACTGACACAGAGCAGAATAGAGACTGTTCCCCCTACATAGGGTCACTTGGCAGATATGGATTGACACCTATCCTAATGATCCCTGATACACACTGACACAGAGCAGAATAGGGACTGTTCCTCCTACATAGGGTCACTTGGCAGATATGGATTGACACCTGTCCTAATGATCCCTGATACACACTGACACAGAGCAGATTAGGGACTGTTCCTCCTATATAGGGTCACTTGGCAGATATGGATTGACACCTATCCTAATGATCCCTGATACACACTGACACAGAGCAGAATAGAGACTGTTCCTCCTACATAGGGTCACTTGGCAGATATGGATTGACACCTGTCCTAATGATCCCTGATACACACTGACACAGAGCAGAATAGAGACTGTTCCCCCTACATAGGGTCACTTGGCAGATATGGATTGACACCTGTCCTCAAAACCACTGATACACACTGACACAGAGCAGAATAGGGACTGTTCCCCCTACATAGGGTCACTTGGCAGATATGGATTGACACCTGTCCTCAAAACCCCTGATACACACTGACACAGAGCAGAATAGAGACTGTTCCTTGTCCACAGAGACCATGATACACACTGACACAGAGCAGAATAGAGACTGTTCACCCTACAAAGGGTCACTTGGCAGATATGGATTGACACCTATCCTAATGATCCCTGATACACACTGACACATAGCAGAATAGAGACTGTTCCCCCTACATAGGGTCACTTGGCAGATATGGATTGACACCTATCCTAATGATACCTGATACACACTGACACAGAGCAGAATAGGGACTGTTCCTCCTACATAGGGTCACTTGGCAGATATGGATTGACACCTGTCCTAATGATCCCTGATACACACTGACACAGAGCAGAATAGGGACTGTTCCTCCTACATAGGGTCACTTGGCAGATATGGATTGACACCTATCCTAATGATCCCTGATACACACTGACACAGAGCAGAATAGAGACTGTTCCTCCTACATAGGGTCACTTGGCAGATATGGATTGACACCTGTCCTAATGATCCCTGATACACACTGACACAGAGCAGAATAGGGACTGTTCCTCCTACAAAGGGACACTGACAGAGCCGCTTGAAGGACACTGACTGGCTGCTATTAGCTTACACTGGAAACCTTTTTTCTTTGTAAAAGCACGCTATAGAGACACCAGATATGATTGGCAACTGTCAAAGTACGCTGGCAGGGTTGTGCAGGGCACACGCTGAAGGAAGGCCTGACAGAGCCGCTTGAAGGACACTGACTGGCTGCTATTAGCTTACACTGGAAACCTTTTTTCTTTGTAAAAGCACGCTAAAGAGACAGCAGATATGATTGGCAACTGTCAAAGCACGCTGGCAGGTTTGTGCAGGGCACACGCTGAAGTAGGCCTGACACCCAGATGCTTGCAGACAACTAACTGCTCTTCTATTACAGTGAAAAAAAATTATTTATTTTAAATCTAAAGCTTAACCGATTGTTAAAACAGATATGAGTGGTGGCACTGACTGTGCAAATGGGCAAGGCATCCAACCTCACACAGAAGCTGGCAGGCAGGCAACTGCTCTTCTATTACAGTGAAAAAAAAATATTTATTTTAAATGTAAAGCTTAACCGATTGTTAAAACAGATATGAGTGGTGGCACTGGGCAAGTGGGCACAGTATATGCTGTGAGCCTGACACACAGGCTGGCAGGCAGGCACATGGAATTACATTACACAGGAAAAAAAAAAAAAAAAAAAGCAGCCTGATGTTCTAGCCCTAAAAAGGGCTTTTTGGGGTGCTGTCCTTACAGCAGAGATCAGATGAGTCCTTCAGGATTGTAGTGGACACTGAATACCCTAGCCTAGCTATCAATTTCCCTATGTAATCAGCAGCAGCTAAACTTTCCCTCCTCTCACTAAGCATGCATCTTCCGAATGAATCGAAAATGGATGCTGGGAGGGAGGTTGGAGGGTGTGGAAGGGAGGGAGTGCTGCTGATTGGCTGTAATGTGTCTGCTGACCGAGAGGCACAGGGTCAAAGTTTGCCCAATGATGACGAATAGGGGGCGGATCGAACTGCGCATGTGTCCGCCCGCCGTGGCGAACGCGAACAAGCTAATTTCGCCGGGAACTGTCCGCCGGCGGACAGTTCGGTACATCACTAATAGTGACTGATTTAACATTTCACCTAAAGCATATTTACACAATTGAAACTCATGTCAAGTGATCTTCACTGACCGATACAGTGATATTTTCTTGCTGTTGAACTGAATCAGTAGCACTGGCTATATTTCAGGTTAAAATGGGATTGCTTTATGCTGTGTAGATTCACTATTTACTTGATAGCTTGCCAGTCTTGTTTTTTTCTTTTTTTTGTTTTTTTTTTAAACTGAGGGTTTAAACAATGTTCTTTTTTTAAAAATATAATTTACTGTTTAGAGGCACTGTTGTGGTCAAGAATTGAGAGGAGGAGAATCAGACATAGGTCTTATCCCCAGGTGGGCTTACAGGCTTTATGTTACACTACAGTGAGGTAAAGTCATTGGTTATATTCAGAGCAAAGAGAGTCTCAACAGAACATTGCAGTGGCCTTGTAGTAACATTACTAACTAAGCTAAGAATTTCATTATTTATATAGGCTCAGATTGGCAATGAGTGTGTTTTATGTAGTCACAGTAGGTTATGCTTTATTTGCTTATTTTGTACTTTATGATTATATAGAAACATATTGTGATTTGTCTAACCAGATAAAAAGACTCAATTTATGTTGAGAGTTTGAAGATGTCATCAATTAAATCTTCTATCACTAGAATTCTAAGGTACCCTTTCAACTACTGTTATCAAAGTGACAGAGTGACCACAGTTGCCTAATAGTTTGATGTGCCCGTAGTGGTAAAATTATATTAATATAACGTGTATGGCGTGATGTTCATTGAGTGAATGAAATTGTCAATAACTTCAAACAATTAAGTTATACGTTTTGTTGGAAAAAAATAAGCACATATGGAATTGTAAAATAAAAACATCCGTCTTTTTTTATTACTAATGATAAAATATTACACATAATAAAGCCTTGTTAATTATTTTGTAATAAACACATACAAGTGAATAACTGTTTCTATTGCATTTCCTTGTTCCATGGGGGCAGCCATATTGAGTGTGCTATGATTAGAAGAACCATTTATCAGCTAAGACCAGGCACAATTTGAAGGTCTGAAACTTTTTTTTTTTTTAAAGATTCTTTATTTTTTTATGAGTTAATGAACATTAAAAATTGTATACAGCATTTGACATGTTTTTAAGTGCAGTACTTGTGCATGATATTTTGTAAACATTATACAAACACACATTATCTCTTGATTACCTATATTATTTCTGATCGGGTATACTGTACTTCTGACAAAATGGAGATAGGACAGAAAGGAGATGGGCTTTAGCTCAGTATAAAGGGGGTGGAGACGGGGGAGGGGCAAGCTCAGAACAGAGAAGGTATGTAATGTTGATAATTCACAAAATATACAAGTGACGCATGATATTAAATGTATGCTTACTAATGCAATAAGCCTAAATAACAAAATGGGGGAACTAGAGGCAATAGCATACACTAAACAATATGACATAATAGGCATAACTGAAAAATGGTGGGATGAGACACATGGACTGGGCAGTTAACTTAAATTGGTACATGTTATTTAGGAAGGATAGGGAAAACAAGAAGGGTATGTTTGTATGTCAACCATGAGTTAAAGCAAAATCTTAAGCAAGTTGAATGTGATGTGGAAAATGTGGAAACTTTTTGGGTAAATATCTGCTTGGGGCAAAAGAAGGGAAATTAACTATTGGTTGGGATATGTTATAAACCACCTAATGTTAATATTGATGAGGAAAACAGCTGTTTGAGCAAATTGAGAAAGCTGCAAATCTGGGTAACACTTTAATTATTGGAGATTTTAATTACCCGGACATAAATTGGGACAGAGGACTAGTAGCTCAGCAAAGGAAATTAGGTTTTTGAACTTGTTAAATGACACCTTCATGTCACAACTTGTACAAGCACCAACTAGAAAGGACGCTTGTCTAGACCTGGTTTTAGCAAAAAACTTTGATCTTTTGACCAACATTCAAGTAGGTGAACACTTGGTAAATAGTGATCACAATATAGTGTCCTTTCAAATAAACGCACATGGGGTATACTAATACATATAATTTCTATAAAAAGGCCAATTTCTATAAGTTAAGGGCAGCTTTACAATATATTGACTGGCATAAACTATTTAGTGAAAAGAACACTTAGGATAAATGGAACATCTTCCAACAAATATTAGAAAGGTACATTTCTCAGTATGTACCATTGGGTAATAAATATAAAAGAAACAAATTAAAATCAATGTGGTTTAGTAGAGAAGTAAAACAAGAGATAAAAAATGTAAAAAGGGCATTTAAAGCATTTATATTGGACAAATCAGATGCATCCTATAAAAGATATAAGGAAGCCAATAAGGTGTGCAAAAAGGCGATTAGATGCGCTAAACGTCAAAATGAAAAAATCATAGCCAAAATGATAGCCAAAATGATTTATGCACTTCGGCATAAAGAATGCACAAGCAACATATACCCTTAATGGAAGCAAATTAGGGATAACAGCACGCAAAGGACTTGGGGATTGTTATAGACAACAAACTATGCAACAATGTGCAATGTCAATCAGCAGTGGCTAAGGCCAGTAAGTTATTGGCATGCATGAAAAAGAGCATTCATTCTCGGGATGAGAATATCATTCTGCCTCTTTATAAATCACTGGTAAGACCACATATTGAATATGCTGTGCAATTTTGGGCACCTGTTCTAAAAAAGGATATTATGGCACCTAGAAAAAGTGCAGAGGCGGGCTACAAAATTAATAAAAGGAATGGAACATATCAGCTATAAAGAAAGGTTAACAAATTTAAACCTATTTAGTTTCGAAAAACGGCGCCTGAGAGGGGATATGATAACATTATACAAATATATTCGAGGCCAATACAAACCATTGTGTGGAAATCTATTCACAAACCGGACTTTACATCGGACACAAGGCCATGCGTTTAGACTGGAAGAAAGATGGTTTTGTCTAAGGCAAAGAAAAGTTTTTTTTTTTTTACTGTAAGAACAATAAGGATGTGAAATTCTCTTCCTGAAGAAGTGGTTTTATCAGAGTCTGTACAGATGTTTAAACAGCAACTAGATGCATACTTGCAAAAACATAATATTCAAGGATATAATTTTTCAATGTAGGTTAATAGCTGTTTGATCCAAGGATAAATCTGACTGCCATTCTGGGGTCAAGAAGGAATTTATTTCCTAGTGTGTTGCAAAATTGGAAGTGCTTCAAACTGGGTTTTTTTTGCCTTCTTTTGGATCAACAGCAAAAAACATGTGAGGAAGGCTGAACTTGATGGACGCAAGTCTCTTTTCAGCTATGTAACTATGTAACTATGACCAAACAAGTGTAAATATGGTGGGAGCCAAGGATTAAGAATAAGCCTGATAAACTGAACAGTTATTAACGTAGATGAATGCAATACAAAATAATACACACTAAGTGAAAAGGCATGTAAGCGTTTATTTAATAAACTACTAGAACTTAGAACAGTTTTTCTTTAAGTCCAAGAAAAGTATGTTAATTTATCAATTGAACTCAAAAAAGGTTAGTGAAATTAATTTAAAACAAATTACAAGGCCTTAACTGATTGGTCTATAAGCATCCCTTGCTCAAATAACATGGGAGCATACATTTCTAGAATATAGTAAGGAACTTCAATGACACATACTAAACGTAAGCTGTAAAATATACCCATGTGGCAAAACAAGCAGTGCTTATTCAATTGTTCCATGCTGAGCTGAGAAGATAATGTTTTGTGAAATGTCATGAATTGCTTTGTCACGAACTGCTGCTTGTGCAGAAACCACCATGGAGAGACTGACATTTTCATATCACTTTTCTCAAGTGAATTTTGAAATAACTGACTTTCAATCGTTATATGTTGTATGCAAATACTGTATATAGCATGCAACCTTCACTCACCAAATAATCTCATTTTTAAGGGTTTAAAGGAAAACTATTACTGAGTTTTTTCTGAATTGCTAGCTTTATGTTAGTGGATAACAGAATGATCCTTTTTTTACTCAAAGAAATTTAAAAAACTGATTTTTTTAAAAATATATTTTTAACAGGAAGCTGTCCAGGTGTAAGCTGTGCACGTGGAGATGACAGGTGGTCATCAAACTGTGATTTTGTAACAGTCAGGAAAGAGAGTGTGATCTTCAGCTGATCCCAAATGAAGAGAGCTAAACACACAGGACAATGAGAGGGAAGATAGAGAAGAGACTACCTCCACCATTTATATACACAACCAGGGTTGAATTAACATAGTTGTTAATGAAGCTAAAGCTCCTGGCCCATGCACATGTAATAGACCCATTGATTTTTTAAATGATTTTTAACATACTATTGATTTGTGCAAAGGGGGATTGTATATTGTAACTTATGAGGGACGTAGAGGAACAAAATGTGTGTGGACTGGCTGACAATAAATTAGTTAAGGTAAAGCTGAGTTTGCACACTGTGCAAATGCTCTTGCTGCTTCGGTCTCTCTAACACTGTGGCATGTTCCCTTAATTGTATACTCCCTACATCCACCTTGTTCTCTGTTCCAGACTGAATACTGGGAGCTTCTGCCTACTAATAAGAAGGGAAGGAGTGGAGGGGAAGTGAGTGCTGAGGGGCACCAGGGGACTTCCCCAAGAAAGCACAGAACAAGCGCTGCATTAGACATGACTGCTGACCCATACCCATCCCCGTCCACCGTTACCCCCAATAACACACGTGACACATTCTCTTAGTGGATGAAGGCAACGGCCACAGCTTTATTTAACAAAAACAATTTTAAACGATGTCCAACTCTGTCAGCTGTTGGGCGGTTGCCCAACAGGCAGTTGCTCCAAACCTTTGTACCACGAGTCTCAACAGTCCGCTACTTGCCATCAGCTCCGTGCAGGCTCTCGTCTCCCCAAAGTGCCTTTTTCAACTGCGCTGTCCAGGAAAACCCACCAAGCTGTGACAACACAAACAAAAGAAAACAAGACACTAAGAACACAACACCAGAAACAGGGAGGGAGGGTGGGAAAACAGTCAGGGGCCCTCAACTGATCCTGCCAACTGGTAAGTCTCTTCCCTCTCCCTCTCCACAAAACCCCTCACTTTGCAACATTTGTTTCAGTTTTTATCCAACCCACAATCCTGGGCAGTAGTCATCATCTCCCTTCCCTTAGTTGTCCAGGGGGAAACTGGTTTGTGCCAAGTTCAGGATACTGAAACAGCGCAGTCTGCCTAGTCTGCGTGATTGGCAAGCAGCCTGGTATGCATTCATACCTTTCTGGTCGGGTCCATCTCTTTGGGCAGTGCAAGTGACATAATTTGTGTCACTGGCCCACCTCCTTTTAATCCACCCACCTACATCCGCTTAAAAGAATGCCAATGTTGGGGGTATTGATTTGGTTGAGCAATGAAAACGAGAGATTAGCATAGGGTATGTGTATTCTTATAAATGCATCCTGTGAGTTTCCTCCAACACTACCTCTGCCAGATACACAACATTTGGGATATATGACTGTTTTCTGCCAGTAAGATTCTGCAATTAAGTCTATCATAAATGTCAGCACCAGGCACAATGAGCTCTGAATATGGCCCTGTATACCACATTAAAACTAAAGAAACTTACATAAATGTAAGTATTATGCTACTGTAAGAATAAAAAAAAAACAACACCAAGGCAGTTTTACATTTAATTTATCAATAATTTTTCTTTACAGTAGACGTAAAATGTGTGTGCACATGCTAAAAAATAACTTACTATCATAACTGGCAGATGTAAAACGTGTTAAAATATACAAGATCAAAAAGGAATATCAATACGGTGCTCAAGAAAGATCTGTTGTAAAATAAAAGTGAAAACTGACTCATTAGAATGATGTGGAACAGATGATTGTTATGATGTCCTGATATGTTAAACCATAGAATTCAAAGAGGGTGTGCTTTCTTTTTCCCATGACTGTATCACTATTCTATATTGCTGTTAAGTTAACTTTCACACAGTTTTTATTTTATTTTTTGCAACATTGGTTTTTGTTTTATTCTATTACATTTTACAAATACTGGATACATACTGGAAATCTATTGTGAATTATTGCTTTAGTGAATAACCCAGTATATGGAGAAATCCACACCACTTCATCCTGTAACTGGGATCCTCCATCTTAACTCCCCATCAATCAGTATTATAAGCTCTGTCTTTTGCACCTGACAGTCGTCATAGAGAAAGCATTTGTCTTGTGCATTCGGTTTCAAATGAACCATGATTTGTCTGAATTTTGGGCAATATTGTCAGTTGAATATTATACATGGTGTTCCAGGAACATTATGGAGTATTATGGACCAAACCAAAAATTCTTCATTCAGAAATTTTCTGCTGTGCGCAATGCTAGATAGCATACACAGAGGAGAAATTAAGCAATGTTTGCCCACCCCTTGCCTTGTCTGAACTGGATTATAAAGCCATTTGATATAATATTCATATTAAATATAAACTGAAAACAAAATAGATTATCCAATGAAAAAAGTTATAGGTGATTTCTAATTGTCCTAATCAATTGTATAAATCACAACAATAAATGCCTCTGCAATAAGTGCAATGTGTCACAATAACCAGGGGCGGACTGAGAACCCTCAGGGCCCCCGGGCAAAATAAATCAAGGGCCCCCTTACAGGCCCCACCCATACTCCACAGCAAGCGCCACCCATGTCCCTCCTCCAGCCACACCCTACACAATCTTTAGACACAAGGAACAAAAGTGCAATAATCCCTTCGAGGCCCCAGTAGAGACTACAATTGAGGGCTAATGGGCCATGGAAGGGGGTCTTTCTAGCAGAGGCTATCTCAGTGTCCTTTAGAGATTGTGTTAGAAAGAATCCCCTCCAGGACCTTATTAGAGACTACAATGGAGTCTAATAGGCTTGGAAGGGGGTCTTTCTAACAGAGGACATCTCAGTGTCCCTGCTGGAAACAGTCGCCTCCAGGCCCCAGTAGAGACTACAATTGAGGGTTAATGGGCCATGGAGGGGGGAGCATTCTAGCAGAGGCTATCTCAGTGTCCTTTAGAGAGTGTGTTAGAAAGAATTTCCTCCAGGTCCCATTAGAGACTACAATGGAGTCTAATGGGGCCTGGAGGGGGGTCTCTCAAACACTCTGGTTCCTATTCACAATATAGCAACACAACATAGCTCGCTGATACCTAGGCCAAGTTAGCTCCTCTTACCTTAATTACTGTTGCTGGCTGGCAGTCTGTGGGCTTGCTGGCAGGCTGTGGGCTTGCTGGCTACTGCCGGCAGGCTGTGGGCTTGCTGGCTACTGCCGGCAGGCTGCGGGCTTGCTGGCTGCGGCTGGCAGGCTGTTGGCTTGCTGGCTGCGGCTGGCAGGCTGTTGGCTTGCTGGCTGTGGCTTGCTGGCTGCGGTTGGCAGGCTGTGGGCTTGCTGGCTGTAAGCCTAACTGGTGGCCTGTGGGCTGGCTGGCTGGCTGGACGGCCTGTGGGCTGGCTGGCTGGACGGCCTGTGGGCTGGCTTGTTTGTTGGCTACTGGGGCACTTGTAGATTATTTACAGAAATAATCCATGCACAATAACCACTACTGCTCTGTGTAGTCGTTATGGTGCCAGGAGGGCCGGACCCCCCTTTCAGAGTAAGTAGTCAAACCGTTTAAGAACAGTTTGACAACTTACCTGGGGTCTGCTGGGATATGAGGCTGTAGTAGGGTATAGGAGCAGTGGTGCAATGTGTAAGGGGTGCAGTGTGTGTGAAAGGTTCAGTGTGTGAATGTGTAGGGTGTGTGGGGCAATGTGTGTATGAGGGGCTGTGTATGTGTGTGGCAATGTTAGTATGGGGGGCTGTGTGTGTATGGGTGGGCAGTGTATGTGTGTGTGTTTGAGGCAATGTGTGTAAATGTGTATGGTGTGTGTGGGTGTATGGGGGGCAGTGTGTGAATGTGTATGGTGTGTGGGGGCAGTGTATTTATGGGGCTAGAGTTCACTCTCACCACTGCGACCACCAGGAATCCCTGGTGGTCACAGTGTTGAGAGTGAACTCTAGCCCGTAGCTCCCTTCTTACTCTCCCCCTCTTCTTACTCCCCACTCTTCTTATTCCCCCCTCTTCTTATTCCCCTCCCCACTCTTCTTACCCCCCTTCCCCCTCTTCTTACCCCCTCCCCCCTCTTCTTACTCCCCCTTCCTCTTTTTACTCCCCCCTCCCCCTCTTCTTACCCCCCTCCCCCTCGTCTTACTCCCCCTTCCTCTTTTTACTCCCCCTCCCCTTACCCCTCTCCCCCCTCTTCTTACCCCCCTCCCCCTCTTCTTACTCTTCCCTCCCCCCTCTTCTTACTCCCCCCTTCCTCTTTTTACTCCCCCTCCCCCTCTTCTTACCCCCTTCTTACTCCCCCCTCCCTTCTTACTCCACCCTCCCCCTCTTCTTACTCCCCCCTTCCTCTTTTTACTCCCCCCTCCTCTCTTACTCCCCCCTCCCCCTCTTCTTACCCCTTCTTACTCTCCCTCTCTCTTCTTACCCCCCTCCCTTTCTCTTCTTACCCCCCTCTCTTCTTACCCCCCTCCCTTTCTCTTCTTACCCCCCCTCTCTTCTTACCCCCTCTCTCTTCCTACCCCCCTCCCTCTCTCTTCCTACCCCATCACTCTCTCTTCTTACCCCCCCTTTCTCTTCTTACCCCCCTCCCTCTCTCTTCTTACCCCCCTCCCTTTCTCTTCTTACCCCCTCTCTCTTCCTACCCCCCCTCCCTTTCTCTTCTTACCCCCTCTCTCTTCCTACCCCCCTCCCTCTCTCTTCCTACCCCCTCCCTCTCTCTTCTTACCCCCCTCCCTTTCTCTTCTTACCCCCATCCCTCTTTTTACCCCCTCCCTTTCTCTTCTTACCCCCCTCCCTTTCTCTTTTTACCCCCCTCCCTCTTTCTTCTTACCCCCTCCCTCTTTCTTCTTACCCCCTCCCTCTTTCTTCTGACCCCCTCCCTCTTTCTTCTTACCCCCCTCCCTCTCTGTTCATTCCCCCCCTGTTCATTTCCCCCTCCCCCTCTGTTCATTTCCCCCCTCCCCCTCTGTTCATTCCTCCCCCCTCCCTGTTCATTCCCCCCCTCCCCCTCTGTTCATCCCCCCCCCTCTGTTCATTCCCCCCCTCCCCCTCTGTTCATTCCCCCCCCTCCCCCTCTGTTCATTCCCCCCTCCCTCTCTGTTCATTCCCCCTCCTCCCCTCCCTCTCTGTTCATTCCCCCCCTCTCTGTTCATTCCCCCCTCCCCCTCTGTTCATTCCCCCCCCTCCCCCTCTGTTCATTCACCCCCCTCCCCCTCCCTCTCTGTTCATTCCCCCTCCCCTCCCTCTCTGTTCTTACCCACCCCCTCCCCTGTAGCTGTGCGGTCCGCGGTGCCCGGCCGGAGTGATAGGAAGGTGCACACTGAGTGTGCACCTTCCTGTGAGTCCGGCCGGGTACAGGAAACAGAAACTCCTGTTCCGCGCGGAACAGGAATTTCTGTTTCCTGTACCCGGCCGGACTGACAGGAAGGTGCACACTGAGCACCTTCCTATCACTCCGGCCGGGCACCGCGGACCGCACAGCTACAGGGGAGGGGAGGTGAGAAGCTGCAGCCGCCTGAGGCTCTTAAGAGAGCGCTCAGGCGGCTGCAGCATTTAAAGGGATGGCCGGGCCCCCTGATGGCGGGCCCCCCTCCCGGCCGGGCCTTCGGACCATGTCCGAAGTGCCCGACCGGTCAGTCCGCCCCTGACAATAACTCATATTATGTAAGATGTTTTAACATAATCCTATACAAGTTCAAACAAGTTTGAGCAAATCTGATGACAGCGCCACAATTTAAAAAAATAAAAAAACACCAAACAATTTATCCTGGGCATTCTCTTATATCAGTCTGTTCTCTTTGAAAATGGAAAAAAAAAGGAAAAAGGCAAAAAACCCAGGCACATCAGGTAGTTTCCTCAAACAGGCATACTTTTATTAAGGAACAATATACAGCAGCAATGTTTTTGCCCCAAGCACAGACCTTTGTCAAGCTTTGCCTACCCCTAGCTGGAGCAACCTAGTGGAATTACTCTCTTATCTTTGTGTGTATTACTCAAAATTTCTATACAACTCTTTGAAAACGAAGGCCAAAATATGGTGTGGCGCACATAGGCTGGTAATAAATTTCCATATTCACACAAAATATGTCTTAACTTACAGTATAAATTAGAGGAAAGAAAATCTGTGTGGGGCCAAAATTATAGATACTTGAAGCTATTGGCTGTAAATAAATAATGCACATCTGTTAAATTACATATTTTAGATAATTAGTTTTTGTTTCTGATGAAATTTTGTTGGTTTATTAATATTTAGGGAATATCTTTTTTCAAATTTTTTTCTATGTGGAAATTACATTAAATACCAATCTGATATATTTGCTGACCCTTTTAGTATGCCTACACGGTAGTTTTTAACTCTTCTCTTAGTCATTGTGTCCAGGAAACATCAGCAGAATGCATAGCTGTAAAAATATGCAACCTTGAGTTTACTGTATTTTAAGGCTGTTTAAAATTCTTTTTTTCTTGTCAAATATTTTGTATTGAAAGGTTTTCATTTTTAACAATAATAACTATTGTAAAATAATGAAATATATGGAATTAAGAATACATATAAATCAAACAAACAAAAATAAACAGAGGGGAAAATATCCATCCACTATAAAATTGATAACATGTGATTTATGAAAAACATTACATAGTGTCAAATAAGGTGTAAAAGCACTTTACATGCAATGGCGATAAATAGTGTACAAACAGTTGCGTATACAAACAGAACAAGAGTAAAAGGAGAGGCACATAAACTATGAACTGGTAAAAATGTCATTATAAAGAGTATTTTCATTTGACATTATCCTCCCACATATTCCAGTGGTAAGTTAATGATTCTGTTGTGTTTGATGGCAATCTGAGGTGCATCTCATAGCACTTATTCTCTAAGGCCAATGTCAATACCTCCTTAATAGCAGGAACTACGTCAGACTTCCAATAACGTGGAATTACCATAGTGGTGGCTATCAAGATGTGGCCTACCATTATCTGTAAAGTTTTCAGGAAACAACTTGAATAAACATAGTTCTGGAGTCAAAGTCACAACAGAAGGAATAAATTCCCTGATTATTGTATGTACATTCTTCCAAAATAATTGTAAACTTGGACAATGCCACCACATATGGGCATATGTGCTTGTTTGCCCACAGGCATGCTAGCAGAGATTTGTAGAATTGGGGCATATTTTCTGGAGCCTGGATGGAGTCAGATACAACCGATATAAAACTTTATAGTGGTTCTCTAAATGAGCCGAACATTTGGTGATTGTCACGATTTATAGGGACACAATAACCAATGTGTGAGCGCTAAAATCCCATGCAGATAATATGGCAGCGTTCACAAATACAATGCACAAGAGATTGTGAAAAGCAAAACAATAGTTACCAAAAAGAACGCGCTAAAATAATCTGTAAATATAAAGAAACAAATAATGGTGCAGACCATCTGGTAATAATAGTATGGGGAAAAGGTGTTATATGTAATAAACTCACATGTCCCAGAGCCCCTGGCTCTGGGTTTGAAATGCTCCTTGGGAGAGGGGATATTCCCACACTGCAGGATAGTCAGGAGGATATGTCCACTGATGATTCCGTTGTGCTGTATATAAAAGGAAAGAAGGGCAGGACCTCCAATTGAATAGTATCACAATTCGTTTTATTGTATAAAAAAGGTTAAAAACCCTTACTTTGGATGTGGTGGGTACAAACTCGCAGAGTCACCCACATAAAAGCATAAAACACATGTACTCGAAAAAAACGCTTCCTGGTTATGGTCCGGTCACGTGATCGCTTCCGGGTCCGCCCTCCAATGACGTCCGTGTGACGCGTTTCGCCCGCCTCCACAGGCTTCTTCCGACAACGTCATGGGGTTTCAGTCTTCCTTTTAAGTCCATAGTGCCGCCCTTCTCTCGCCTCATTGGTCGGGGGGCGTGGTTTCACACGATCTTTTTCAATCATTCAATTGCACACTAATAAGCTTCATAGACTTAACCCCTTCCAGCACCCACACTAAAATGGTTATATTCAGTGCCACATAAGAAATGGAATCATCCAAGTGATGTTAATCACAATTATTTCTAATGCATATATAGACCATATCTAAATTATTCTACATAATGATTTATCAAAGAGACATCTTCTTACTTCATTAAATTATATTTTTAAGTATACACAATGGATATTATACGAGGGTGATTAATAAAAATTCTATACAAACAATACAACGAAGATCAATTCTAGACAGCAGGAAAAGCCTTAACTTTTCCCATATCCCTTAAGATAGACAGTGCAGATATATTATGCTCATTTCTAAAGTATACAGTTCTTATACTAAATACAGACTGACATTATTGCAGAGTGCCTGCTGATTGAAAAAGGGGGAGAGGTTGGAAAAAAACAGCCATTATAATTTATTTACAAAAAATAACATTATAATTTATTTACAAAAAATGACAAATTTCAAATTCTCCATTTAAACCCCTAGGGAACAACGATTTCAATTTAAACACCCACCTCATTTCTTGTTTCGACAATTTATTGTCTAGATTTTCACCCCTCCAATTTCTACCAACTCTCTCTATCCCAATAAATTGTAATTTGGTAACATCTCCCTGATGTTTGCGAATAAAATGGGAGGATAGGGGGTGCTCCTTAAAACCTCTTTTTATGTTACGCACATGCTCCTCAATACGAGTGTGCACTTGCCGGGTAGTTTTGCCGACATAGTGCATATTGCACGGGCATGTGAGGACATAAATACAGTTTGTGGTGTGACAAGTTATCAGTTGTTTCACACTATATACTTGTTGTGTATTGCCCCCTATTAGTTCTTTTTTGACACACTTAGTGGCTCCCGTGGTTCTGCACGCCAAGCAGTATCCGCATTGGAAAAAACCCACATCTTTATTGAGGAAGTTCTTATTTAGATTTTCTTGTCTAAAGCTGCTCTTTACCAGATGGTTCTTGATACTCGGTACTCCCCTGTAGACGATCCTTGGTTTTTTCGAGATTATCTTATCTAACAGGGGGTCCTCTTTTAAGACAAACCAATATTTATTGATTATATTTTTTAAATCCTTATTCTTCCCTGAATAATCAAAAATTAGGGAAACTTCATTCTTGTTACTATTCTTTTTATTTTCAATCTTTTTACTTGATTTGTCTAGTAGCTTTTTCCTATCTATTTTCCCCACTTCCTTATGTGCCTTGTCCAATAGAGTCCTAGGGTAGTTTTTAGCCGTGAACTGTTCTACTAACTTGTCAATCTGACTCTCGCAAGTTTCTCCACTTGTGCAGTTTCTTTTTAACCTTAACATCTGCCCTTTGGGGATGTTGTCCAGCCACGGGCCATAATGGCAGCTGTCATAAAAAATGAAACTATTAACGTCCACCTTCTTGAAGAAGGTTTCAGTACATATTTGGTTGTGGGAAATAAAAATGCGTAAATCCAAGAAATTAACCTGATTATCACTATGGTCCATAGTGAGTTGAATCCCCCATGAGTTGGAGTTTAAATGTGTCAAAAAGGCTGTAAGCTCTTCTGCAGAGCCCCTCCAGATCCAGAACAGATCGTCGATGTAACGGCGATAGGTGACCAGGTTCTGCACCCAGCCATGACCACCATATATAAAGGATTCCTCCCAATATGACATAAAAAGGTTTGCATAGCTGGGTGCGAACCTAGTCCCCATCGCCGTCCCAAGGATCTGTAGGTAGAAAGAGTCTAGGAAATAAAAATAGTTATTAGTCAAAATAAGGTGGATACCCTCCAAAATAAATGTCTGTTGGTCCGGGGATAAATTTGAAGCCGACAGAAAAAATTGGACGGCCTCCATACCCTTGGAATGTGGGATAATCGAATAGAGTGATGACACATCCGCCGTTACGAGGATGTCACCATCCCTCCACTCGACTTCCTCCAATATTTGGAGAATTTGACTAGTGTCCCTTAAATAGGCTTTCGTTCCCTTCACTAGGGGCTGTAGACATAAGTCAATATACTCCGACAAGGGGGCTGACACCGAACCTATCCCAGAGATAATGGGCCTCCCTGGTGGTCTAGTTTCATGTTTATGGATTTTCGGTAGAAAATAGTATACAGGTATCTTGGGATAGGTGACAACCAAATAGTCATATTCTGTTTTAGAGATAACTCCCATTGATAAACCTTTGTTCAGAAAATCCATAAACATGTCTTTTTTCTCATGAGTGGGGTCACCTTTCAATTTTTCATACGTAATGCAGTCATTGAGTTGTCTCAATGATTCCTCCACATAGTATTCCCTGTCCATAAGAACGATGCCGCCCCCCTTGTCGGCCGGTTTGATAATCACGTCTTTGTTCTCTCTTAAATCAGCCAAAGCTTGCTGTTCTTCCTTATTCAAATTCATCTATTCTTATTTATTCTTTTGATACGTTCCACCTCTCGCATCACTAGTTCCTCAAAAGCATCCATTGACTTAGTCTTACAACCCTTCGGAAAAAAGGTGGATTTCTTTTTAAGTGAGGTGAGATTGGGCTCCTTTAATTGCACATCTCCATTTAATCCCTCAGTAGTGTCCACCTTCTCCAGAAAAAAACGTTTCAAACATAATTTTCTAACGAACTTCTTCAAATCTATATAGACTGAGAAATGATCCACATTCGCAGTAGGGCAGAATTTTATCCCCCTAGCTAATACTCTATTCTGCATAGTATTTAATGTAAGTTTCGAAAGATTGTATATTCCCTTGATGTCTATATCCTTCCCCTTTTTCCTTCTCTGTATCTTATTTCCCCCTCTTGTTCCTCTCTTTCTATTCTTCTTTTTAGTGGAGAACTTGGGAGGTTTAATTTGATTCTCTCTTTTCTTTTGTGTTCCCAATCTAAAAAATCTTTTGGATGTCCCTCCCGTCCCTGGGTAGTATCTCTGATTCTTTGTTCATTAGGCTCCATAGAGTCTATTGGCTTTCGATTTAGTCCTTGGGAGGCTAATTCCCAAACATTGGACTCGTTAGAAAATTATGTTTGAAACGTTTTTTTCTGGAGAAGGTGGACACTACTGAGGGATTAAATGGAGATGTGCAATTAAAGGAGCCCAATCTCACCTCACTTAAAAAGAAATCCACCTTTTTTCCGAAGGGTTGTAAGACTAAGTCAATGGATGCTTTTGAGGAACTAGTGATGCGAGAGGTGGAACGTATCAAAAGAATAAATAAGAATAGATGAATTTGAATAAGGAAGAACAGCAAGCTTTGGCTGATTTAAGAGAGAACAAAGACGTGATTATCAAACCGGCCGACAAGGGGGGCGGCATCGTTCTTATGGACAGGGAATACTATGTGGAGGAATCATTGAGACAACTCAATGACGGCATTACGTATGAAAAATTGAAAGGTGACCCCACTCATGAGAAAAAAGACATGTTTATGGATTTTCTGAACAAAGGTTTATCAATGGGAGTTATCTCTAAAACAGAATATGACTATTTGGTTGTCACCTATCCCAAGATACCTGTATACTATTTTCTACCGAAAATCCATAAACATGAAACTAGACCACCAGGGAGGCCCATTATCTCTGGGATAGGTTCGGTGTCAGCCCCCTTGTCGGAGTATATTGACTTATGTCTACAGCCCCTAGTGAAGGGAACGAAAGCCTATTTAAGGGACACTAGTCAAATTCTCCAAATATTGGAGGAAGTCGAGTGGAGGGATGGTGACATCCTCGTAACGGCGGATGTGTCATCACTCTATTCGATTATCCCACATTCCAAGGGTATGGAGGCCGTCCAATTTTTTCTGTCGGCTTCAAATTTATCCCCGGACCAACAGACATTTATTTTGGAGGGTATCCACCTTATTTTGACTAATAACTATTTTTATTTCCTAGACTCTTTCTACCTACAGATCCTTGGGACGGCGATGGGGACTAGGTTCGCACCCAGCTATGCAAACCTTTTTATGTCATATTGGGAGGAATCCTTTATATATGGTGGTCATGGCTGGGTGCAGAACCTGGTCACCTATCGCCGTTACATCGACGATCTGTTCTGGATCTGGAGGGGCTCTGCAGAAGAGCTTACAGCCTTTTTGACACATTTAAACTCCAACTCATGGGGGATTCAACTCACTATGGACCATAGTGATAATCAGGTTAATTTCTTGGATTTACGCATTTTTATTTCCCACAACCAAATATGTACTGAAACCTTCTTCAAGAAGGTGGACGTTAATAGTTTCATTTTTTATGACAGCTGCCATTATGGCCCGTGGCTGGACAACATCCCCAAAGGGCAGATGTTAAGGTTAAAAAGAAACTGCACAAGTGGAGAAACTTGCGAGAGTCAGATTGACAAGTTAGTAGAACAGTTCACGGCTAAAAACTACCCTAGGACTCTATTGGACAAGGCACATAAGGAAGTGGGGAAAATAGATAGGAAAAAGCTACTAGACAAATCAAGTAAAAAGATTGAAAATAAAAAGAATAGTAACAAGAATGAAGTTTCCCTAATTTTTGATTATTCAGGGAAGAATAAGGATTTAAAAAATATAATCAATAAATATTGGTTTGTCTTAAAAGAGGACCCCCTGTTAGATAAGATAATCTCGAAAAAACCAAGGATCGTCTACAGGGGAGTACCGAGTATCAAGAACCATCTGGTAAAGAGCAGCTTTAGACAAGAAAATCTAAATAAGAACTTCCTCAATAAAGATGTGGGTTTTTTCCAATGCGGATACTGCTTGGCGTGCAGAACCACGGGAGCCACTAAGTGTGTCAAAAAAGAACTAATAGGGGGCAATACACAACAAGTATATAGTGTGAAACAACTGATAACTTGTCACACCACAAACTGTATTTATGTCCTCACATGCCCGTGCAATATGCACTATGTCGGCAAAACTACCCGGCAAGTGCACACTCGTATTGAGGAGCATGTGCGTAACATAAAAAGAGGTTTTAAGGAGCACCCCCTATCCTCCCATTTTATTCGCAAACATCAGGGAGATGTTACCAAATTACAATTTATTGGGATAGAGAGAGTTGGTAGAAATTGGAGGGGTGAAAATCTAGACAATAAATTGTCGAAACAAGAAATGAGGTGGGTGTTTAAATTGAAATCGTTGTTCCCTAGGGGTTTAAATGGAGAATTTGAAATTTGTCATTTTTTGTAAATAAATTATAATGTTATTTTTTGTAAATAAATTATAATGGCTGTTTTTTTCCAACCTCTCCCCCTTTTTCAATCAGCAGGCACTCTGCAATAATGTCAGTCTGTATTTAGTATAAGAACTGTATACTTTAGAAATGAGCATAATATATCTGCACTGTCTATCTTAAGGGATATGGGAAAAGTTAAGGCTTTTCCTGCTGTCTAGAATTGATCTTCGTTGTATTGTTTGTATAGAATTTTTATTAATCACCCTCGTATAATATCCATTGTGTATACTTAAAAATATAATTTAATGAAGTAAGAAGATGTCTCTTTGATAAATCATTATGTAGAATAATTTAGATATGGTCTATATATGCATTAGAAATAATTGTGATTAACATCACTTGGATGATTCCATTTCTTATGTGGCACTGAATATAACCATTTTAGTGTGGGTGCTGGAAGGGGTTAAGTCTATGAAGCTTATTAGTGTGCAATTGAATGATTGAAAAAGATCGTGTGAAACCACGCCCCCCGACCAATGAGGCGAGAGAAGGGCGGCACTATGGACTTAAAAGGAAGACTGAAACCCCATGACGTTGTCGGAAGAAGCCTGTGGAGGCGGGCGAAACGCGTCACACGGACGTCATTGGAGGGCGGACCCGGAAGCGATCACGTGACCGGACCATAACCAGGAAGCGTTTTTTTCGAGTACATGTGTTTTATGCTTTTATGTGGGTGACTCTGCGAGTTTGTACCCACCACATCCAAAGTAAGGGTTTTTAACCTTTTTTATACAATAAAACGAATTGTGATACTATTCAATTGGAGGTCCTGCCCTTCTTTCCTTTTATATACAGCACAACGGAATCATCAGTGGACATATCCTCCTGACTATCCTGCAGTGTGGGAATATCCCCTCTCCCAAGGAGCATTTCAAACCCAGAGCCAGGGGTGATAGGGCTCTGGGACATGTGAGTTTATTACATATAACACCTTTTCCCCATACTATTATTACCAGATGGTCTGCACCATTATTTGTTTCTTTATATTTACAGATTATTAGCGCGTTCTTTTTGGTAACTACGATTTATAGGGAACCTAACACACAGACAGGACACAACAGACAGAATTGCATTACCGGACCTTAGAATGGCCGGGCTTTGCAAAAGATTAGTTAAGGCAAGCAAAGGTTAAAGGGAAATAGAGAGATGGAATACGAAGAGACAAGCCGAGGTCAGGGAGCAGAGAAATGAGTAAACATAAGGCAAGCCATAGTTCGGTAACCAACTAATCAGACAGAGTATAACATGCTATTGGGCTAAACAAAGACCACAACAAGGCACTGATGCAAAGGGAAGGTTAGCTTATGTACACACAGGGTGTGTCTGATTGGCTAAGATCCAATTAGTGTTAACCACAACACGTGGGAGGTGTTTCTTCCCTCCCTTGTGGTCTCTGAGGTCATCACTGTGTGCCGGGTCACATGACTGGGTCTTGCACACATATAAGGATGCTGCTCTGGAGCTTGCATCGTCAGAAACACTGTCAGTCTGTAACACAGTGGTGGGGACCAGATGGTGCCGCTCGCAGTGACGGGGCAAGCAAGGCCACCGCGAGCGGCGCAAAGGCAGGGGACCTGACAGTGATACCTTTCAAATTTAAAGAAATAGCCAACCAGTCATCCAGAGACATTTCTCTCTGGAGATCCCTTTCCCATGCGACTATGTAATACAATTTGGTTTGGGGCCTAGCATTAATGTAGGAATAACATAATAATATCATACATTTCCTTCCCCGGTTATCAATATACATTTTTTCTATTTGGGACTTCTCTAAATGAGTATATTGTTGGTCTAGTATTGGGTCTTCAACTATCTTGCTTAATCTGGTAAATACAATCTCATATTTGTCAAATGGTAACAATGAATTATTTGAGAAAAAATCATGCAGATTATGTAGAGAGAGGGGAAATTTTTATTTTTCTATCTATCTATCTATCTATCTATCTATCTATCTATCTATATCTCATTAATTATAATTACCAGATGCACAGAATATTTAAATGTGTCATGAACATGACAAACGTTCAAACCTTACAAAGAATTCTAGGTAAAGCAGCTGATAGCTGACTAAACCAAAATCAGTAGAGCATATGTATATAAACACTACAGCCGTAAATAAACTATTGTAGCTATGCAGATTGCCTGTTTTTTTTTTTATTATTCATTTTTGGTGTGACATAAGATCATACATAGAAAAATAGTTACTAATGCGTGCAAATAAGGAATACAATTATACAATAATACAAAAGGCAAGTCAGTGCATGACATAATGCACATGAAATTTGTAGCTTCAACCGTCACATTTGTAAATTTACATTTAAAAAGAACAAAGAGGTCAATCGACAAGGAATAGAGTATCATTATATGCAAATTGAACATTACGTGCTTACACCAGTGAAATGCCCATCATGGAAGGTTGGACCTAGAAGTAAAAAAATAGGGCTCTTAGAGAAATCATGTCCAGTGTCCTACAACGGTCTTAAAGGAGGAAAGAGAAAAAAAAGCGGTGAGGGGCCGGCAGAGAAGGACAAACATTGTATGGAGATCTATGGGGATTATCTCTCTTGTTAATCAATTACTAGTCTTGTACATTGGGTTTTAAAAAAAATAATTACAAATTGTCTGAATATTTGTTAATTCTTCTGAATTCTGCAACCCTGAAACAAAATTGTGAGACGTATCACAAAATAAATTTAACGAGCAATGGATGGGTTCTGTTTGTGGTGCCAGAAAAATGGTGTTGGAATGGAGAAAAGGCAACTTATTTTGCCATGATGGAGAAGTGGTCTAACCTATGATTAGAGATGTCCCGAATAGTTCCTGGCGAACATAGCTTGTTCGCCAAGGCGGGCGAACATATGCGATGTGCGGTCCGCCCCCTATTCGTCATCATTGAGTAAACTTTGACCCTGTACCTCACAGTCAGCAGACACATTCCAGCCAATCAGCAGCAGACCCTCCCACCTCCTGGACAGCATCCATTTTAGATTCATTCGGAAGCTGCATTCTTAGTGAGAGGAGGGACAGTGTAGCTGCTGCTGATTTAATAGGGAAATCGATAGCTAGGCTAGTGTATTCAGTGTCCACTACAGTCCTGAAGGACTCATCTGATCTCTGCTGTAAGGACAGCACCAAAAAAAGCCCTTTTTAGGGCTAGAACATCAGTCTGCTTTTTTTTTTCCCTGTGTAATCTAATTGCAGTTGCCTGCCTGCCAGTGTGTGTGTAAGGCTCACAGCGTATACTGTGCCCACTTGCCCAGTGCCACACCCTGGGATGCCTGTTGTGGTTGGTCTTCCTCCTCCTCCTCAAAGCCACATTCCTCCTCTGACTCCTCTTCCTCACAATCCTCTTCCAGCGTTGCCGCAGGTCCAGCAAGTGATGCTGATAAGGCTGTTTCTGGTGGTGATGGTGACCACAACTCTTCCTCTTCACGCTCATCTACGGCCTGATCCAGCACTTTTCGCAGGGCACGCTCCAGGAAGAAAACAAATGGTATGATATCGTTGATGGTGCCTTTGGTGCGACTGACTAGGTTTGTCACCTCCTCAAAAGGACGCATGAGCCTTCAGGCATTGGGCATGAGCGTCCAGTAACGTGGCAAAAAAATTCCTAGCTCCACAGAGGCTGTCCTAGCACCCCGGTCATACAAATAGTCGTTAACGGCTTTTTCTTGTTGGAGCAGGCGGTCGAACATTAGGAGTGTTGAATTCCAACATGTCGGACTGTCGCAAATCAAGCGCCTCACTGGCATGTTGTTTCGCCGCTGGATATCTGAAAAGTGCGCCATGGCCGTGTAGGAACGCCTGAAATGGCCACACACCTTCCTGGCCTGCTTCAGGAGGTCCTGTAAGCCTGGGTACTTATGCACAAAGCGTTGTACGATCAGATTACACACATGTGCCATGCACGGCACATGTGTCAATTTGCCCAAATTCAATGCCGCCAACAAATTTCTTACGTTGTCACAAACCACTTTGCCGATCTCCAGTTGGTGCGGAGTCAGCCACTGATCCACCTGTGCATTCAGGGCGGACAGGAGTGCTGGTCCGGTGTGACTCTCTGCTTTCAGGTAAGTCAACCCCAAGACGGCGTGACACTGCCGTATCCGGGATGTGGAATAGTACCTGGGGAGCTGGGGGGGTGCCGTTGATGTGGAGCAAGACGCAGCAGCAGAAGAGGACTCAGCCGAGGAGGTTATGGAAGAGGATGGAGTATGAGGAGTAGAGGAGGTGGCAGCAGGCCTGCCTGCAAGTCGTGGCGGTGTCACCAACTCCTCTGCAGAACCACGCATTCCATGCTTGGCAGCCATCAGCAGGTTTACCCAATGCGCAGTGTAGGTGATATACCTGCCCTGACCATGCTTTGCAGACCAGGTATCAGTGGTCAGATGGACCCTTTCCCCAACACTGTGTGCCAGACATGCCATTACTTCCTTTTGCACAATCAAGTACAGGTTGGGGATTGCCTTTTGTGCAAAGAAACTTCATCCGGGTACCTTCCACTGCGGTGTCCCAATAGCTACAAATTTTTGGAATGCATCAGACTCCACCAGCTTGTATGATAAAAGCTGGCAGGCTAAGAGTTCAGAGAAGCCAGCTGTCAGATGCCAGGCAAGGGGGTGACTTTGTGACATTGGCTTCTTACGCTCAAACATGTCCTTGACAGACACCTGACTGTGGGCAGATGAGCAGGAACTGCTCAAGGTGAGAGACGGAGTGGCGGATGGTTGAGAGGGGGAAAGGAGGACAGCAGTGGTTGACGTGGCTGAAGATGCTGGACCAGGAGGAGGATGGCAGCTTTGAGTTTATGTGCTGCTTGTACTCATGTGTTGATCCCATAGGTGTTTGATGTGCGATCATGTGCCTTCGCAAAGCAGTTGTACCTAGGTGGGTGTTGGACTTCCCACGACTCAGTTTCTTTTGGCACAGGTTGCAAATGGCATCGCTGTTGTCAGAGGCAGACACACAAAAACAATGCCACACTGAAAACACATGGATTTCAAGATCAGAGACAACATGGGTTTACTTCAGGGAGATCATGCCAAACTAATCTTATTTATTTTTTTGATTGGGTAACAAAAATTATAGATCAGGGGGGTGCAGTAGACATTGCTTACCTAGATTTCAGTAAGGCTTTTGACACTGTTGCACATGCTTATCAATAAACTGCAATCTTTAAGTTTGGATTCCAATATTGTTGAATGGGTGAGGCAGTGGCTGAGTGACAGGCAACAGAGGGTTGTAGTCAATGGTGTATATTCGAAGCTTGGGCTTGTCACCAGTGGGGTACCTCAGGGATCTGTACTTGGACCCATTCTCTTTAATATTTTTATTAGTGATATTACAGAAGGTCTTGATGGTAAGGTATGTCTTTTTGCTGATGATACTAAGATATGTAACAGGGTTGATGTTCCAGGAGGGATAAGCCAAATGGCTAATGATTTAGGTAAACTAGAAAAATGATCAGAGTTGTGGCAACTGACATTTAATGTGGATAAGTGCAAGATAATGCATATTGGACGTAAAAACCCAAGGGCAGAGTACAGAATATTTGATAGAGTCAACATCTGAGGAAAGGGATTTAGGGGTGATTATTTCTGATGACTTAAAGGTAGGCAGACAATGTAATAGAGCAGCAGGAAATGCTAGCAGAATGCTTGGTTGTATAGGGAGAGGTATTAGCAGTAGAAAGAGGGAAGTGCTCATGCCATTGTACAGAACACTGGTGAGACCTCACTTGGATTATTGTACGCAGTACTGGAGACCGTATCTTCAGAAGGATATTGATACCTTAGAGAGAGTTCAGAGAAGGGCTACTAAACTGGTTCATGGATTGCAGGATTAAACTTACCAGGAAAGGTTAAAGGATCTTAACATCTGGTACCCGTGGTGTTGTACGTGGCTGGGGGGAAGAACATACTTTCAGTGAGATCACTGAGGACGAGGAATGGGACATGAATAGCTCGGCATCCAACCTTGTGCAAATGGAGTCTTTCATGCTGTCGTGCCTGTTGAGGGACCCTCGTATGAAAAGGCTGAAGGACAACGACCTGTACTGGGTGTCCACGCTACTAGACCCCCGGTATAAGCAGAAAGTGCCTGAAATGTTACCGAATTACCGCAAGTCGGAAAGGATGCAGCAGTTCCAAAATCAATTAAAAAGTATGCTTTACATAGCGTATACGGGTGATGTCACAGCACAACGGGAATCTAACAGGGGAAGAGGTGAAAGTAATCCTCCCACAACCACGCGTAAGGACAGGACGCTTTACAGACGTGTTGTTGATGGAGGACATGCAGAGCTTTTTAAGTCCTATGCAGCCCGCAGTCCCACAGCCCTTCGGGGTCCACACTCAGAGAACGACTCGACCGACAGGTAGCAGACTACCTCGCCTTAACTGCAGATATTGACACTCTGAGGAGCGATGAACCCCTTGACTACTGAGTTTGCAGGCTTGACCTGTGGCCTGAGCTATCCCAATTTGCGATATAACTTCTTGCCTGCCCCGCTTCAAGTGTCCTGTCAGAAAGTACCTTCAGTGCAGCAGGAGGTATAGTCACTGAGAAGAGAAGTTGCTTAGGTCAAAAAAGTCTGGATTATCTCACCTTTATTAAGATGAATGAGGGATGGATCCCGAAGGGACTGACAGTGGGCGATACATTCGACTAAAAAAGGCCTGATGAGGGGGACATAACAGGGATTAAACTGATAAGAATAGTACTACTTAACACACCACTCCTATCTGGTGGCACATTAGATTACACGCGCAGTGCCCCAAATTTGAAGTAGGAGGACCAACCAAACATCTTTTTCCATCTCGCGGTTCCTAAAATCGATGCTATATACACGTCCCCTGATATGGGACGTAACAGGGATTAAACTGATAAGAATAGTAGTACTTAACACACCACTTCTATCTGGTGGCACATTAGATTGCACGCGCAGTGCCCCAAATTTGAAGTAGGAGGACCGACCAAGCATCTTTTTCCATCTCCCGGTTCCTAAAATCGATGCCATATACACGTCCCCTGATAGGGCACGTAACAGGGATTAAACTGATAGGAATAGTACTACTTAACACACCTTATAATAACGCAGAGAGAGGAGTCTGAAGAAGAAGAGTCAGAGGAGGAAGGTGGCTTTGAGGAGGTGGAAGACCAAACACAGCAGGCGTCCCAGGGGGCTTGTTGTCACCTTTCGGGGACCCTTGGTGTTGTTCGTGGCTGTGTGGAGGAAGAGACCTTCAATGACATCAGTGAGGACAAGGAACGGGACATGGCTAGCTTGGTATCCAACCTTGTGCAAATGGACTGTGGTTGTGCAAATGGACTGTTTGCGGTGTGTTAAACGGGGAGTTTGGTCTGTCACTGTGAAGCAGGCGTAACCCTTACACTACCTGATCGATACAACATCATACCTGATGTTTTAAAGCACGTTATTCCAAACAATTTAGGAATGTTAGGTGATTTATGCCCTTTATGGATTAAAACCAGACTCTGCATAAACTGTGTAATTTTCCATAGGAGTTTTGCCATGGATCCCCCTCCGGCATGCCACAGTCCAGGTGTTAGTCACCTTGAAACAACTTTTCCATCACTATTGTGGCCAGAAAGAGTCCCTGTGGGTTTTAAAATTCGCCTGCCTATTGAAGTCTATGTCGGTTCGCACAGTTCGCCCGTTCGCGAACATTTGCGGAAATTCGTGTTCGCCATTCACGAACGTTAAATTTTATGTTTGCGACATCTCTACCTATGATGTGTATCTTCTTTCCAATCAACATGTGAAAAAAATAGTATTGATGCAATAAATATAATTGATGGTTAGGAGATAGCCACTCAATGTCAATTTTATTTACAATTATGAACAATAGAGAAAAAAAGAAGGAACAGAAAAACATCTATTAATTCCCAAGTAACATTTCTCCAGACAGTTGGCTTCAAATATTGAGGGCGAGAGACCAGCAGAAATTGTGTTGAACATATTCTACTGATGATGCATTAGCCCACTTAGCTATCTCAATAGACTATAAACATTTATTTTGACCTAAAAAAAGTTGCTAGTTTACACAATAAACATCCATATCCCCATTAATATTAATAATAAAAAAAAAGAAATATCAACAATTATTCATCCAAATAATGAAATTAAAGTAGGGTAGGGGTTGTGTCCCCCAACCGTTAGCAGCACTGCCATGACCTTTCTGTGTTTTAATACCGCTTCCTCAACATTAAGGACTGCTCGGACCTCTATCACTGCTTCTGCCACAACTGACACAACCATAAGTACCACCTCTATAAAGAGTTTTTAGCAAGGATTAGTGAGAGTGAGACTAGCATCTTCATTACTTCTGATTCACTGCCTAGGAGGCACATTTTTTCTGCGTGCTTATGCTGCAATTGGTTACTGTCTAAATACCAGGAGAGTCTATACTTGAAGCAGCAGAGTCAGCAAGGCACACAAGTAGTAGCAGTGTGTTTGAAAAACATGTAGAGCGGGGGCAGGGCCGGACCGCCGAGCTGGATGGCCGCAGGCACGCTGAGCTCCTGCAAGCCACCAAACTTTAAGCATAGAAACTATTTTCGGCACTATTAGCGACCACCAGCGGCGGTCCACGGAGCAAAGGGGATACTGGATCCAGGGTGAGGCTGGCTTCACGAGCTGCAGTCCCCTGGAGGAGAGGGCATTGATGCCCCAATCGGGTCCTACTCCGGCGGTGAGTGGGGCGGACGGCCGCTGCCCCACTATCCTGCCTAACAGAACCCAGCCTGGGGCCCAAACGAATGTGAACAAGGACCTGTCCCCCCCCCTCTGGACCGGTGGGGGATATCCCGGTCCCTGCTGGGGAACTCACCTCACAGCTGAGCCGACAGAAGCTGATCCTGAGACAGCATGGTGAGCTCAAGATGGCCGCCGACCTGCAACCCCCATCACAACAATCCATCCCAGAGCACCATAACTGGGCAGCTATGTTTGAAGCAAAGTTCGAGCAGCAATGCCAGGAATTTTGGCTCCGAATAAGCCAGCGCCCAAAAACACACACAGCGCCCAAACCACTCTTACGAGATCCACCCGGTACTGCAGCGACCATGAGTACTGGGAAGCCCCTGCCACACTCACCTAAGACGGCGGGAGGTCTCCTCAGGGGATGGCCGACCTCACATGGCGGAATGCCCCACACAAGGAAACGGCAACTGCGGGAGAGACCGAAGCGGGACCAGCGCCGTCGGAAGCCCAGCTGCACTACCACACACCCAAAAAGCAATCTGCTTGGGGTCCCTATCCCCTCCATGGCGCACTCCCCGGGAACGCATGGCATGTACAAGAAGCTGATGATCGTCAAAACGGATAGAGCTGCAAGTCAAGTGACGCGGTCTGGGACAGGAGGGATGCCTTGCTAGGGACTCTGGAACTCTCACCTAACCTCTATCGGGTTGGTGTGGGACATTTGTATCTCGGCTTGGGTATTTGAGCTGTTGAAAGTTTCATGTTGTTTGGGGGACCCCAGCGGTTTCTATTCTTTCCACCCTTACTTTACCCTTACATTCCCCTGCTACACTACTCTGTTAGAACTCTCCCTTTTATTTGAGACTGGTTGTTGGTATTCTGTGTAGTCTTAACATGTGTCTCCAATCAATAACCTCAGTGTAACTTGCCTCCTGGTAAAAATGACAGGTTTTCACGCATATATGACAGTCCCACTTAAATGGCACCCACCCTGCTCAGCGAGTTAAGCCTGATTTATGTGTCCTCTAGCCAGCCTATACTCTACGCGACATACACCTGATAGCACTGAGGACCATTTCTCTTTGATAATAGCTGTATTACACAGTTCCTGAATCTACTCTCACAGTCCAGTTGGTAAACAAAATTGAGAATTTACTGCAATATAGCAATCTGGACGTATGCTATCTAACCTGTAGCAATCATCTTATTAACAAAAATGTGCTTACTTATCAAGTAAGACCATGAATCTGTTATGCATGTCTTATTGTATGCTTGCTAATGCTATTGTGGCCTTGCAAAGCTATTTGTATTACTCTCTGCACACAAAAATAAAGAATTAAAAAAAAAAAAAACATGTAGAGCTTCCCCAAATATAGACTGAGAGTACTTTTAGCAGCAGAAGCAGCAAAAGCAGTACTAGTACAACTAGCACCACCACTAAGACTCATAGTAGTCCTTGTTTAAAAAAATATGAGGAAAGAAAAGTAAAAGAGAGCAGCTTGGTAGGATGTTGAGTAGAAAGCAGCACCAATCATGTACAAAGAGGTTGTTTTCTGAGTCCCCTCCTAAGAAAAATACCACTAGGTCCCCAATAACTTCTGCTGGTGCTTCCACCAGCATTGCAGTTCAAGCATCATACCTTCTGTGTTTTATGCTCAAAGCAAGTTATTGTCAAAACCAAGGACTTGTTGTCGAATCCAATGTAACATTCTAGTCCCCCTAGACCCACCTCCAAGGAACAACATAGAGAGAGTCGTGTTGATGCCATCAGAGACAATCTTGACTGAAGAAGTAGAGTAGTGTTCCAATTCTCTGGTTTTGGTGATGGTGCTGTCACAGTACCTGCTCTTTGATGCTCACCTCGAAATACCAGGACTCTGACCATACAACCCTCCTGCGTCAAGTTTGAAGCTGACCTTGGCTAGTCTGTCTATGTGATTGCTTTTCAGGCATTGTTTGCCTACCTTTTACTATAGCATTAAGCCTGGCCACACTGAGGACCTTCTTCTCTGTCACAGGTTTACATGTTAAGGTATACAATCCTGGCAAAGGGTGATTAATCTGGTGATGACATCACTCTTTCACCCACCATTGCAGAGTATGCAGACATATTTTATTTAAATAGTATAGAGTGTATGGAATTTGTGAGTAGTGGCGCTTAAGAAGAGATTAGTATTTGTAAAGCTGCTACCACCTAAAGTGCCGTCCTCTCACAACCTGGCACTTACAGAATCAGTGTGATAATTATACTGAGTGATATCCAAGACAAAACCCAGTGTAAGGTGGAGCGCTTAAGAAGTAACTTACCCCCCTTGGAAATATAAATGACCTAAGGGGGAAATAGAATACAATAGTGTAGAGTGTTTCAATATAATCAGAGTGAAGGAACTCAATAATGGTTCACTCACGTGGTTCTGAGCCTAAACAGGACAGGCTCAGATCTCTCAGGCAGATGTGTACTTTAGGGAGACACGGACCCTTTAACTGGTGGTTCTTTAGATCCTCTTTCTAAAATGGAACAGATACCAATATCTGGTGTAGTAGGTTAAGGATACCAATGTGTGCAGATAAGTAAATAGAACTGCTCACCTTATATAGAGCCTAAGACTTGGCTCTAAGTTTTCCAGCAAATGTGTCTTTAAGAGGACACATACCCTTCTTTAATTGGAACAGGAACTTGGAGTGCAGACTGATCAAAATCTCAGAAGGACTTAGTAGTAAAAAATGAATTTATTATATAAAAATATATGGTATATAAAACAACAAAATGAATAAATAGCAAAAGTCCAGTCTTGTGAGTTGATCCGAGACGCGTTTCGCCTGGTCGGCTTTTTCAATCGGTGTCTGCCTCTTGGTTGCCTGTCTTTTTTAAATGTTGCCCGTGGGTTTCATTGGTGGGCAGATTCGCGCCCTCTTGTTGTATTACAGCTGCAGGCTTGATTTTTTGTTCCGGTTTCGTCGACCGGAAGTGACGTCACGTTGGTATCGTCGACTGGAAGTGACATAACGGCATTGTGTAGAATCTTATTCCCAATTGAGTCCATTGACGCCATTTTGCTTAATGGCAGAGATCTAATAGAAAAGTAATACTCCCATAGACATATGAGATAAGGGAGTAAGGGCAATAAAATATAGACCAATATCAGTGTTATTAGTAGGAACAGAAATATAATCTAGCGATCTTAAAGGTGTAGCATATTGTATTAGGATAGAGATTATACATTTCCTTAGTTAAATAAATTGTGCATATATATATTGGAATGCACAAAATGTAAATGGTAATATATTCAAAACTAGAGCAATCATTGTTAGTGGGTGGTATGGATAACCTTGAAAGATCTAACAAAGTCACTCCTATAATGCAAGAAAGGAAAGGAAACACATATATGGGGGGGGGGGATGGGGGGGCGGCATCCAAAACAGAAATTAAAACCCAGTAATATAGGTATAAAAATTATAAAAAGTGACAGAGCTCAAAGTCATTGTTGAGGCCATGAGGTGTCATGAGGTGTCAGTGTGTTTAGGTTAAAAATCCACCTCATTTCAGTCTGTCCTAGGCGTTTAATCAAATCTTCCCCTCTCCAATTTGGTACAAGTTTTTGTATACCCATAAATTTCATATTGTTTGTGTTTTTGTTATGTTTTTCCAGGAAATGTAGTGATAGACTGTGTTTTTCGTATCCATTCTTTACATTCCTGATATGCTCTTGTATGCGCACGTTAAGGGGGCGGATAGTGCGTCCCACATAAAAGGGCATATGATTACGTATACCACTTTTTTGGAATAACATGTAATTAGTTCTTTTATTTTAAATGTTTTTTCAGAATTATTGGGATGTTTAAAAGTCTGTACATGTCTCTTTCTATTTTGTGTATTTTTACATGCACCACAGGTGCCGCAACCAAAGAAACCCTTTGTTTTATTTAAAAAAATGATTGTTTTCCTTGTTTCTTATGTGGTTGTGTACTAGAGTGCGGTTTAAACTTGGGACTCCTCTATAAACTATGGTCGGCTTCTCGGGGAGAATAGAGTTTAATACATCATCATTTCTTAGAATGGGCCAGTACTTGTTGACGATTTTCTTGAATTGATTGCTTTTACAGTTGTAATCACATACAAGGACTGGTTCATTTCTGACCTCATTTTTTTCTTTATATCTTATTAGAGAGGACCTATCCTCTGTTTTAACCTTTTCATATGCTGTATTAAGTAGTACGTCTTTATATCCTTTCTCTTTGAAGTTGTCTATAATAATTTGTGCCTGCTCGTGGAATACAATTTCTTCCGTACAGTTGCGTTTTATTCTGAGCAACTGTGCTCTTGGGGCATTAAGGAGCCACTGAGAGAAATGGCAGCTATTATCCTGTATGTAGCTATTTACGTCAACTACTTTAAAAAAGGTTTTTGTCTTGAGTGTCTGCTGTTCTACGTAAATGGTTAAGTCTAGAAAATTGACGTGTGTTTTACTATAATTTGAAGTTAACTTGATTCCCCAATCATTTGAATTAAGATGTGTCAAAAAAGCCTGTAGGGATTCCTCATCTCCCTTCCATATAAAAAACAGATCATCAATGTACCTGCGATAGGTCACGAGGCTCGACTCCCATCGCCCATCCTCATAGATGAACTTGTGTTCCCAATGGGACATGAAGAGGTTGGCATAGCTGGGAGCGAACCTCGTGCCCATCGCACTACCACATGTTTGGAGGTAAAAATTGTTGCCAAACCAAAAATAGTTATTCTGAAGGATCCATTCAATCCCTTCAACGATAAAGTTAGCCTGGTCAGAGTGTAGGTCTTGGGACTGGTCTAAAAATGTCTTAGTCGCCAAACAGCCTCTGTCGTGGGGGATAATGGTATAGAGTGAGGTTACGTCAGATGTGACCAAAAGTTATCCTCCCACTTAATGTTTTCAAGTATCTGTAGGATACTAATCGCACCCAAAGGAACACAATATGCACCCAAACCACTTAATCTCATTGAAGAAGTCTGTGTGCAGCGTCCCTGTTCCCTAAACACTGTAATGTAAAACATTGCCGTTTTAGAGAAACTACAATGTTTACATTGCAGCACTAAGACTGTGGTCTTTCCTGCAGTTTCACTCTGTAAAAGGATGCTGGACATCATCATGCTTTGCATGAGAACTTCCAACATCACGCAAAACAGGAAAGTGGTGAGTCAATGCTTTCCTTTGGGGAAGGTCTAATGCGCATGCAGCACTTGCCATGCATGCGCATTAGGTTCCCCCAAATGGCTGATGAGGAGCATGATCCAGCACCAAGGGACATCAGTGCTGGAATCAGATAAGTAAAAAAACTTTTTTTTCTAACCCTTTCATAACTGGTTTCGGGACTGGGGGATGAGGAGGGAGGAGCGCGGGAGTAGAGAGACACTGTAGTGTTAAGAATACAGCTTGGCTAAAGCCTATGAGTGAAACATGTTGTTATTATAGAAGGACTTTTTATCTTGTGTTTTATATTACAGTAAACATTGATTTACCCTCAAAATTTTATTTTTATTTTTTATGTATTTTCTATCCTGCATTTTATTTCTTAATCTAAATGAACCTCCACATCTACCTACATATATCCTTGGTGGGGATCATACCACCCAAGCTGATATCATTGAGCAAAAGGTGCCCTTGAAATTGTGAGTAGATTATATATATATATATATATATATATATATTTTTTTTTTTTTAAAAGTACTATTGTTTGAAACAGTGAGCACTATATCTTGTTTCATTCTTTTCATATGCTGCTTACATTGTGAACATCAAAAGAGGACAGCTCCAGATTTATCCTTGAGCGGGGATTGTACCGCTCAGAGCCCAATCTAAGAGCTGAATAAAAGCTCTCCCCTTGTGAGTAATTTTATCTTAATTTAAACTAAAACATTGTATATACTGGATTAAACTATTGGTGGTTTATTTTGTGTTTTATTTTATTTGAGACACCAACAACAGAATTCCTCATCTGCACTAAAGTTTTGTCTACTTGAACACTAAGGAGGATAACAGACTGACCTCCAAAAAAGCCTTCAAAAGGTTCTTCTCTCCAAAAAATAATTTATCTGCTGGGACTCTTTATTATTGTTAAATCTCAATATTTTTATATATAATATTTTGTGTATATATATATATAATTATATATACTGTACCTTGCACACAAGCTACCTTCAAAAACCGGGTGCATTACCAGGGCCAAAGCATCATAGATTCAAGTAGTATGGCTGCACTCACGGGAATTTCTTTAAAATATGACTTTTATTATGGTTCCATTAAAAAAGAATTGACGTTTCAGTCCAACTTGTGTACTTTCATCAAGATTTCATTCATGATGAAAGTCCACAAGTTGGACTGAAACGTTGATTCTTTTTAATGGAACCATAATAAAAGTTATATTTTAAAGAAATTCCCGTGAGTGCAGCCATACTACTTGAATCTATATATATTATTATGTATAAGAATATCTAGTATTTCTTATTTGGCGCAGTCTGTTTTTTTCTGTATGTTTTCCTTGTTCCTCTAAGGTTATTAGGGTATCCAAGTGACAGACCTTATTCTGCTGCCTTTGGAGTTAGCTCTGTATCTCCACTTCTTTTTATTCCTAACACTAACTTGCTCCTTTAGATCTGGCCCAGCAGTACTTTGCCAGAGTAGGAGAGGAGTGTCTGTAGCAGACAGGTAGCAGTCCACTATTTTCTCTAGCTAGAGTTCACTCCAAATCATAAGAGAGGGCCCATAGTGTTTACCGTATAAAAAATAGCGGTAAAATGAAACGTACTTACAGTGTTCAGAGCAGATACACTGCTCTATGAACCAGGCGTAGGTGGAATAATCCGCACCAGGGATTTCTTTTGTAGTACTGGATCTTTAAAATGATAAAAAATCAGCCAGGATAAAACAGCAACAAATAAAAGCAAGTGTGCAAAATACGTTTATTGGATTCTTATAAAAACACAACGCGTTTCGCCAAAACAGGCTTTATCAAGAATATACACTCCAGGTCTTCGCTGTACTTTAAGAGACACTTTATATTATTTTTGTTTATTATCTCTCATTGTCCTACTTAGCGCACCCTGTATTTGTTGTAACTTGTTCTCTCCATTCTTTGAAGGGTTTGAGGGTTACCTTCCCCTCAGGTGTGCAGCTCTATTCTCCCCTGTGATCAGTACTGTAGCGCTGTTCCTTTCCTATTTTTTTTTCTGTTTAGGCAATCCAATGTTTGCCCATAGAAAACTATTGGGAGGCTAGCATATATATCTTTTTAATAAAAAGCTCATTTTTTTTAAATCAGCATTTAAGCTTAGAAGATTTTTTTCAGGACAAGAAGAACACACCTTATTCATGAGGAAAGAAAGTACACACATATACAATCACAGACACACACATAACCACAGACCTATACACAAAATCAAATACATACACATAATCACAGATAAACACACACAGATATGCACACATAATCACGTACCCACACACATGTACAATTACGGACAAATACACACAACTACATACATACACACAATCACAGATTGTCAGGATTACTAGTTGATCCAGCACGCAGAATTATATCACACCTAGGACTAAAGGTAACATCTTACTGAGCCTTAGAATGGCTGGACTTAACGTACCAGAGAATAGTCAGAATACTTGCCGAGGTCAGGGACACAGTATAAGACACAACCATAAGGGAAAGCAGCCAAAAGTCAAGGATACCAGAATTCAGTGAAGTCAAAACAAAGCCAAAGTCAAAAAACAGAATTTAAACTAACAGGAACACACTCTCGGATAACCAACTAAGGGTAACCACGGCAGGGCACTGAACCAAAGGTAATTTGGCTTTAAATAACCCTCCTTTGGCTGTAATTGGCTGCCTCTGACCCCAAAACGTGCGTGCGTGTCTATGACGTGTTGTCGTACGCACGTTGGCGCCATCTTTGTTGTGGGCGAAGGTAAGTATTTTACAAAGATCCAAACCACAGCGGTCGGCGCTCCTAAGAGCAACACACCCGCTGGGGATCGGACCGGAGGGAGGTTGGGCTTTGATCTGCCATGAACAAGGTAAGTAATATTTGTTTCTGTCGGCATGATTGCTTACTTTATGTGCAACCACGCCGACAGAATCACCGGGAGCCGTAACACAGATATATGCATAAAGACTTGCAAACAATCACACATATATTCACAGACATGCACAAACACAATCAGGAACCCAAACACATACACATAAAGTCACAGACATACACAAATACAATCACATACCTCTACACACAATCACAGACCAATGCACACAATCACAGACATACAGACACACATTATCACACATAATCACAGACATAAACAAACAATCACAGACCTACAAACATACAATCACATACACACATAATTACTGTCATACACACACAGGAATCTCATTCAAACACACATTTAGAAATTAATAGGTCCACTTCCTACCTCGTTCTGGGAGAGCTGGAGTGGATCTTCTCCCTGGTGGCCAGTGGTTGCTGCTGTGATGTTATCACTGTGCTCTCTTCCTGCACAGGTCCCTCACACACCCAGTAGTGAAGCAGATGTTGGGATGACATCATATCAAAGCTGCCAGATCACTGCAAGGGGTTCTAGGGAGCTGTAAGTAATGGGCTCCCTGCCTCCCTTGCCGCTTGGCAGCCTGGACTACGCCTCGTGCGTCCCCGAGCTGTGGGTTGATCACGCCTGTTTCACACTCTTGCTCTTTGTGACAAGCTGGAGCTTCATGGGGTTAACATGTAAAAAAAATAGATTGCTGATGGATTTCCTTAACATACGTAGGTTAATCAGCCAATACTAACTGGAAATAGGGAAACATTTATCATGTCTGTACTTATGACAGCAAGTATCAAAGAACCAAGAGGCTTTGGTTTATTGGAAACTGGGGAACTATCGAAACACTGTAATGTGGTTTAATGAGACATAACACAAATTGCTACAACCCTCCCTCTTGATTTGTGGAAAAGATTATATAATTTCCAATCACAATAAGGTCTTATCAGAGAACACTCTTGTCACCTAGAGATGGCTGACAGCCCCCTGTTTTATCTTGAGTGATTTTCTTTTTACATACTTTGTTCTTCTAATTGAAAAATAACAAATTTAGGACTTAAAGCAACACTATTGTGTCAGGAATACAAACATGTATTTCTGACACTATATTGCTGGAATGCATTGTTAGCTCCCTGACCCCTTTCGCGTGATTAGGCCACCAGTAACCCTTAGTGCCTGATGAGATCCCATTTTAGGGGCAAAACATTGCTAAATGGTTTGCCTCATTACCAGGGAAATGGGCCAGGGTACTTTTAGCATTAAAACCACACAACTACAGGCTGTCTGTGGTTCTAATGCTTGGAGTAACCCTTTACAGCTAGAACGTTTAATAATAAGATCTGCATTTATGGACAAAACACACAAATATTTGCTTATAATTACAATTAATTATAGATTCCAAAACCCTTTACATAATTTACAGAATTTTAATAATACATTTAATTAAATTCATAGCAAATGAGTCAAATCGCAAATTGGTTCACAGCAAATACTGGAAAAATACTTTAATGTCTCACAAATTATAATTGTCACTTTCTTGTAATTGTCACTTTCTAAGACACTGTAATACATTATGTTACCTCATCAAGTCTAAACAAAATGAGAAGGAAGAAAAGTAAAGTCATGAAATAAACTTGATTATGTAACCAAAACTATGTTGTGCAAAACTGAAATGTAATTAATGGAATAGTCTTTAGAGGTTGATACTCTTTTCAAGTGTGACCAGAAATAAAACTTCTCTTTCAAACTCCTACAAGGCTTGACTGCTGACCCATATACCATCCCACCATTGCCCCAATAATACACTGGACACCTTTTTAAGTGGATAAGGGCAACGGCCACAGCTTTATTAAACAGTAAAAACTCTTAATTCTTAATTCCTACCAGCTGTTGGGTGAGCTGTGACAATGAGAAAACGCACAACAAACCACCAAGCACACAACAACACAAACCAGGGAGGGAGGGTGGGAAAATTCAGCCAGGGTGTATGACAATCTCCTTCTGACTGGTAAGTCTCCTCCCCTGCTCCCCCTTTTTAAGTCCTTCCACCTTTGCAACATTGTTGCTCCCATTATTCCATCCCACTATCCTGGGCAGCAGTCATGTTCCCCCTTCCCTATTTGTCCAGGGGGACACTTGACTGCTGACCCATATACCATCCCCCTGTTGCCACAATAATACACTGGACACCTTTTTAAGTGGATAAGGGCAACAGCCACAGCTTTATTAAACAGTAAAAACAGTAATTCTTAATTCCTGCCAGCTGTTGGGTGAGGACCCAACAGACAGTTCTCCATCCTTATTCTCCAAGAGCCCAACACAGCCGTCACTAGCCATCAGCCTTGCGCCGACTGTCGTCTCTCCAAGGTGACCTTGCGTCACACTCCTTTCTTTTTCGATTCCGCTGTCCAGGGAAAATCGCCACCGCAAAGCCGTCCTGCCGCAGCCTGATCTGCACCGGCTTCGCGCCCCCCCTCCGCAGACAGCGCCAATTCAATGCCCGATTGCAACCCCACATTAAATATGTCCAGCCCAATCGGGGTCAAGTGGACCCAATCCTTACGCATCACGATCGAACTATCCCCTTCCAACTCAAAGTGCCGTACCACTATTCCGCCCAAACTACGCACAAAGTGCGAAATAGCCACATTAATCTTTCGCCTACAGCGTTCAATCGCCTTCCCATAGCCCCCTACCTTCCACACTGGGCGGGGCACTATCTCTGACCAGATCAGTGTCAAGTCACGAAAAAGCGCAAAACAGTGAGCTAGATCATGACGCATGGCGTGAATGAGATCCACCGACCTCCGTCGGCCAACATCATTGCCGCCCGCATGCAATATCAACGTCACTGGCCCAGCGACGCAGCGACTCAGCTGCTCACACTCCCTGTACACTTGATCCCAACGTAACCCCCTCAATCCCCGCCAACGTACCCTAACTTCCTGGAATGGGAACCCCAAGTTACGGCCATGTGCCCTCCTAGCAGCCCAGTACACATATGAATGCCCCAGGATCCACACATAACGAGGAACGTGGCCTACGAAACAAAGAACAAAAGTTACCCTTGCACTTATCAAGAGACATACCATCACAGCAAATGAGGACGCACGTAAAGCTGGAACTAGCAGCGAGCCATCAGCTCCACCCCTGGTGCCTAGATATGCCTGCAACAAGTTCCCCGGACAAAACACACCCCCGGTAAAACCGATACGTACCCGCGCTCCCGTACCCTCTTGGTCCGTCTTGGACCACTGAATCATCAGTATCATGCACTCCGGTGTCACTGAGAAGTCGGAAAGCCTCAACGCTGCCACTGAATTCGCCCTAGGGGCCACCAGCTCTCCAATCCGCAGCGCCCCAAAGAAACACAGTGAAAATGCCACCCAAAATAAAAGTACCTCGTACGTAGAGCTACACACCTCCGGAAGAACTTCCAACAGCTGCATTAGCATGGCCCCCGAGATAGGTCGCCGTTCGTCAGGGACGCGGCACTTTTTCCACCCTTTTAAAATGCAGGAAATGCAGACCATCTGACCAACCTAAAAAACAAAACAGAAAGGAGAGAGCAGCCGAGGATTGTTCGGCAGCCGCGGCCGACCTACCTGCGGAAAACCATGACTCCAATAAAGACAGCGTAATGGTCAATCTTCCGGAGTCTGATGCCACATCCCCACTCCTACCCATGGCCCACCAGCGACCCCATACTGCAGTGTAAGCCTTCCATAAAGACTCCGACAAGGACCCCCGGATTGATCATCTCAGATGTCTTAAACCAGGTCCCACAAGTAGAGCGGGCACGGGGTTCCCGTCTGCGCCACCTCCGGAGCTGCCTCCTGAAAACGGTCCCACTGCAACCGAGAAAGAGAGTCAGCAATGACATTGTCCACCCCCGGCACATGCCTGGCTACCAACCACAAATTACATTGAAGACTGAGTAGCACTAGACGCCTGAGCAATGCCAAAACCGGAGGGGACCTAGACGTGGAACTATTGATCACTTGGACCACACTCATGTTGTCCGTGTGAACAATCACCTTCCTGTGCGCCAAGTCCGCGCCCCACAATTCGACCGTGACCACAATGGGGAAAAACTCTAGAAATGACAGATTACCCATCAGCTCCGAGCCCCGCCAGTTGGCAGGCCACTCGGCAGCGCACCACTGCCCCTGGAAATAGGTCCCAAAACCTATGGACCCCGAAGCGTCGGTAAACAGATCCAGCTCGCCGTTAGACACCTCCAAATGCAACCAACACGAATGACTATTAAACGTACCCAAGAAGGCGCTCCACACCTGCAAGTCTGACCACAGCTTCTTGTAATGCGTATAAAGGGAAATGGTTTCTTCACCCCTACCGTGGCCAGGGACAGGTGACGACAGAATGCTCGGCCCATGGACAGAACCCGACAAACAAAGTTCAGGTGACCCAAAAGCGATTGCATCTGCTGCAACTGCACCTTTTTGGAGCCCTTAACTCGGTCGATAAGGCAGACCCAGCTTCTCTTCCGGTAATCAAAAGACCATCTCGCTAGAATCAATCTCGATCCCCAAATAAGCCAACCTAACCACCGGCCCAAACGTCTTACTTACCGCCACCGGGACGCCAAACTCTGACGTGATCTGCCGGAACGCCCTCAACAACAACGCACAGAATCCCCCGACCCGACAAACAAAAAATCTCCAGGTAGTGGGTCAAGGAGGACAAACCCGACACCTGGGACACCACCCATTCCAAGAATGTCGCAAACATCTCGAAATAGAAGCAGGAAATGGCACAACCCATGGGCAAACACATGTCATAAAAATACAACCCATTAAATTGACAACCCAGGAGGTGGAAACAGTCCGGGCGGACCGGAAGCAAACAAAAGGCTGACTCCATGTCCGATTTTGCGAGCAATGCCCCTGACCCCGCCTCTCTCACCAACTCCAGAGCCCTGTCAAATGAGGCATAACGCACTCTCGACACCTCTTTGTCAATATCATCATTCACCGACCCGCCGGATGGGTTGGACAGGTGATGAATGAGGCGAAAGGCCCCAGGCTCTTTTTTAGGCACGAAGCCCAGGGGCGACACTCGCAGGTTAGGAAACGGGGGCTCAGAAAATGGTCCTGCCATGCAGCCCAGGGATACCTCCTTGTCCAACTTCTGCTCAAGAATATTCTCCTTACCCGAAACCGACCGTAAATAAACCGCAAACGACGGTGCCTCAGAAGAAACAAAGGGAACCCAAAAACCAAACAAGAACCCGTCTAACAGAATACTAGCTTCCCGCCACTTAGGATACCGGTCTAGCCACGGGCGCATCCTTTCGACGCTCACTGGTGTCCTCCTGTCTAGGAACACCCCGTCTTACCCTTTTTGAAACAGCGCACGGCGGGATGTGCTCCGCCGCAGTGCGAACACTCATGCTGGAACCTGCATGAACTGTACCACTTGCAGTGGCTCTCATTAAAGAGCCAACAGACTCCCCTACGCTGTCCTACCGGAGCACTAGCCAGCGCGCCGGCAGTCCCTGGCAAGCTGCCATCCTGCACCCCGGAGTCCATGCCCTCGCTGACCGCCATCTTCTGCCGAAACAGCTGGTCATACAGGAACCAGCATTGCTCCCCATAAATCTTGTACGCCCCCCAAATGAGATCCAAATAACCGAACAAGGAGGGAGCCGTGTCCGGAAAACTACCTGTTAAGATGCTCGCAAAAAATGAAAAACCTTGAAGCCAATTCTCAAAAGTCCGATGAAGCTGCTTACCTCTATCACCGTCACCCATGTCACCTCGCCGTGGTCTATCCACCGACTCCCTATCTGGAGGAACCAGAGCCAGCAAGTCAACATTCTCACCCCGGACTATTTTGTCCCTGACGTCTGCTGCCACATGCAGACCCACCAGGGACAGCTCACAGCCCGGCAACTGTGGACAAAGGATACCCATAACCCTGTCCCTGACAGGAGGCTGCGACGCAGCTCCCAGCATACCTAGCGGAGTAGAAGAGGGGACAGCTCCAGGCAACCTCTCTAACACTGACCTCAATAACCTGACTAAATCCCCTTGTCCCTGGGAACCCTGCCCTGAGCCACTACCCCCCTCTCATCCTCAGCTAGCGCAATACTCATGTGCTGATGCTGCTGGAGACAGACCGAACCCGCTGGGGAACACTGCACCCGCCTCCTCAGATCCGGAGTGCAGGCTGAATACATCTTCTTCCCGCTCCTGGGACCCGGAAGCGCCGGATGCGCAACTCTGCGGTCCTTTTTGGGCCGTCTCGGGGTGCTCCTGCACCGTAGTGGATCTTCTGGCACCGGCCTGGGCCGTCCGCAAGCTTGCGCTTGCGCGCCGTGCGTCCTGATGTCCAGCATTGCACGCACGCAGGATTGCGTGATGACGTCTCACCTGCCCGCGCCGGAAGAGAAGCGTGCGGGCTGCGCGACCTTCCGGCCGGGTTCCCGCCATGCTGATCGCCGCCATCATGGGACCCGGACTCAGCCATCACCTGTCCGGCCCTCCTCCGCCTCTGCCTTGCCGCTCTTCGCACTGGTAAGCGCCCGGCATCACCGCTCCCGACCTCGGACCACTGGGCACTCCTACCTCTGCTCCGCCACAAAGGACTCAGGGACAGACGCGACGGAGGCCTCGATCTCCTGGCCCTCCGTCTGCTCAGCGATGTATCAGCTCCCTCACGCCGATCTAGCCGTCCTCTTGCAGCCTGCTGAACATGAGACAGCACCTGGTCCAGGGATCCATGGGACTCCTAGTAAGCTTCCATCATTTTACCAGTTCCTCCAGAGATGGGGTGGCCATTTTAAAGCCTTGTCCTTAACTCCACAGGGGCTCTCAATCGGTATAATGATATTTTTCTTTTGTTGGTTTTGCAGACCCAGGTACTCCGCAACAGCCAAGGAGAAATTTAATTCAAGGAGAAAATTTCAGTCAGGGAAAATAAAATTCAACCAGGGTGTATGACAATCTCCCTCTGACTGGTAAGTCTCCTCCCCTGCTCCCCCATTATAAGTCCTTCCACCGTTGCAACATTGTTGCTCCCATTATTCCATCCCACTATCCTGGGCAGCATTCATGCTCCCCCTTCCCTATTTGTCCAGGGGGACACTTTAAGAAGTCTTCTTTTTGCAGTAGAATCTGGCTTCTGTCCTGTCCATTTATAAACTTGTGTATGTTATCTATTGTCATAAATTTTAAAAACCTGCATACGATTTGGAGAAAATATTCCACCACTGGTTTACCAGTGTATTGATTTCTGAATTCTGTCTATATGGAAGAGTGGTACCCCCAAATCCTATCTCGAGAGGCTGTCTGTTTTGCACCTGTAGACTAGACCACGGGCATACCATCACATTACTATGCATTGGGGATCATAGGTCAATTCAGCAGCAACTTATAATCATATAGCAAGTTGTAAGCCAAATATACACTCTAGCTCACTAATATAGTTATTCACTAAAATGTACTAAAGTGGGGATTCTAAATAAATTCATATTGAATTTCAAATTTAAGACCAAAATAGCCAAACTAAAAAAAGAACGGACTTGGAGAATTTTTCGATCTCAGCCATTTTAACCTAAATTTTAACCTAAATTTTGAAATTCACTTTAAATTCACTTCAAATTCCCAGAAAATCTTACCTTATTTAAAAAAAACATCGGTGTCTGTGTGTTTAATAAAAGATACAGCGTTTTGTGGATTTGCAAAAGCAGATTGATGTGATATCTTGCAGAATCCCTCTACTTCCCTCCATGTGATACTAATTTAACATGCATCTGCCTCAACCAAAGGATGAATTAGTGAAAGGAATTTAAAAAATGTTCATATTCATTTAAGAATGAATACATTATTTGCTTTATAGTTTTTGTTAATCCTGCTTTATTTGATCTGTAAATATCTTATGTTGCATACTACTAACAGTGTTTCAAAAGAACCAGAAGCATTTACAGTGTTTCATTGCTTTTTGGAATTGTTATGCCTTTCCTTCTATCTAAAATAATTATAATTAGCATTTTTATGTGGCGTGATTCGTATTGTTTTCTTAGCTCTGGGTAGAGACTTAATTAGTTCATAACATTTGCCATTTATAGATAAGAGCCTTATCCTTGCTTGAAACCTGAAAACAAAAGTATTACTAAATGTTTCACTTTTTTATCCTAGTATTGGTATCTAAAATATTCAGCATTCTATCTTTTTTTTTTTTTTTAATCTTTTTTTTTATATTTCAGTATTGGTCTAGATATGATGTTTCCTTTCTATAATATAAATCAACGAGGTCTGTGCCTAGTCTAAGGGAAAAATCTATGAACTATATGGTGATCAAACTGAGATCTTCTAACAAACTGTGTGGTCTGTTAAAAAATATCATTGAATAATTCATTTATTGAGTATTTTCCATCAAAAAATCCAGATTAATGGATGATGTGTGTGGTTCATATACCATTCCATAATTAATCAAAAGAATAGATAAATGAATGTGAACCTAGTATGGAGAAATGGCAAGCTATAAAGATACATATTCAAAAACATTTGTAGATATACTACAGAAAGGGTTTAGTACAAATATAAATGAATATGACAGTAATTAAGTAACAAGTATATAAACTAATAGGGATGAGCTGCTAGTTTAAAACTAGAGGCTTACTCCTCTACAATCATTCCCTGCACTTATATTGATTTATCTGTAGGTCTGGCAATATTGCTAGAACTGTATGGGAACAGCCTCAGACTCTCTGCTTATCTGCTGTAATCACAATTTGTCCTTGCTACCATTGCTTGGAGCGGTGTTCCTAATTGATTTGTCTAAAGGAGCCACCATGGCATAAGGCAGACAATAGGAAAGTCAGATTTAATGCATATCCCTGTGGCCAACCAGCTTAGCTAATTTCTTTTTAGAGAAAACTTGCAATTTAAACATATAATGGACACTACATAGGAAAAGTTGACTGTTTATAATAATTTGTATTATTTGGAAAGGGGCCTTGTTGTCTGATGCCCATACCCCATTGTGCCCCCTCTCAATATCCCTTCTTACCTTACTTGTGTCCCATTGTGTTCCTGTCCCTGGCCATATTCTTCACATAGTCTATATTATTTATAATGTGTTTGTGATTTTGTCTCTCAACCCACTTACTCGCTGTCAATCCCTATGAAATTTGTCTACCACCTCATTCTTTCTGTCCACACTGGCAGTGTCTCTTTCCCTGCATCTCCCTAATCTCTCACACTTACCTATATTATAGTGCAGCCGGGTACCAAGAAAGAGGGTATTCAATCTTCTCTGCCAGTGTTCTGTCAGGTTTTTGGACCCTATCAGAAATCTAAAACCACGTCACATCCAGTTTCACAAATCTTAAAAAAAAAAAAAATACTCCCTATATCTAATCCTAATTTTAACCATCATTTTAACCTACATGTCCCATGCCCCTAATAAGATATGGAATAAACTGGAAATTAAAATTCACATTGCAACTATAGACAATGTGATAAGTTTACATAGTAGCAATTGTTAATGGGTATGATTATATACTACCATTTACACCCTGTTCAAAGTAACATACAAAACAATCAACAGTACCTTCTTCCTAAATTCTGGTTGGCAGTAACTACTGGAATATATAATGTGCACTTATTGTATGACTATGTATTGTAATAAAACAATACAAATTGCTGATATAGTTTATGCTGTCATTAGTGTGCTATTCCCCTGCTGATGTTTATATTCCATCTATCAGCAGCAGTATATTTACCCCAAGGCTGGCAAGGCATTTGCCTTGGGAGGCACTTTCAGGGGGGTGGCAAAAAAAGCCACCCCCAATCGCCCTGGCAAATGCCTTGCCAGTCCCTTGTCCTGCTGGCTACCTCAGAGCCCCCCCAAGGCTGGCATGCACTGATGTTGCGGGCCGCGAGGGAGCACTCTTCCCTGAGCTCTTCCCTGCTCAGCTCCCTCACATGCACCGCAGTGATGCCGTCACTCCGGCCCCGGCATCACCAAAAGGTGCGCGAGGGAGCTGAGCAGGAGGATCAGAGCTCCCTCGCCACCAGCCTCCACCGCTCACCTGTTTGCCAGACCTGCCGACAACCCGCCTGCCTACCCACCAAGCTGCAGCCAGCCCAACTGAACCACAGGGAAAAATCCACTCCAGCACTCCCAAAGTTGGAGGCTGGGTGGATTGAAACTTATTATTATTTTTTAATTGTGTGTGTCTGTTGGTGTGTGTTAGTGTGTGTCTGTTAGTGAGTGTGTGTCTGTTAGTGTGTGTTAGTGTGTGTCTGTTAGTGGGTGTTAGTGTGTCTGTTAGTGAGAGTGTGTGTGTGTATGTGAGCATTAGTGTGTCTGTTAGTGAGTGTATCTGTTAGTGAGTGTTAGTGTGTGGCTGTAAGTGAGTGTTAGTGTGTTTCTGTTAGTGAGTGTTAGTAAGTGTCTGTTAGTGAGTGTTAGTGTGTGTCTGTTAGTGTGTGTGTTAGTGTGTGTCTGTTAGTGAGTGTTAGTGTGTCTGTTAGTAAGAGTGTGTGTATGCCTGTGAGTTTTAGTGTGTCTGTTAGTGAGTGGTAGTGTGTCTGTTAGTGAGTGTTAGCATGTGTCTGTTAGTGAGTGTGTTTATGTCACTGGGAGTGTATATGTGTTTGTCAGTGAGTGTGTATGTGTGTTTGTCAGTGAGAGTGTATACGTGTGTATACGTGTTTGTCATTGAGTGTGTATGTGTCTGTCGGTGAATTTGTATCTGTCAGTTAGTTTATATGTGTGCCTGTCTGTGAATGTGTGTGTGTAACTGTGAGTGTAACTGTGAATGAGTGAGTGTGCATGTCTGTGAATGTGTATGTTTCAGTGAAAGTGTGTGTTTGTTAAACAATATACCTGACAATGACTGTGTATCTGTGAGTGTATGTCAGTGCATGCATCAGTGAGGGCATGTGTCTGTCAAGAAGAGAAATTTGGAAGGGAAGGAAGGTGTCTGAGTTTTGTCATGCCTAGGGCAGCACAAAACAAGTATACACCACTGATTATCAGTTTGATCATATTTTAAAAAGTAATCAAAAAAGGAAATTCAGTGCTTGTAAATTACTGATGTAGTTGAAGGCAGCCTAGCAATTAAATCCAGTGTCTCTCTAGTCCGATACAATCACAGTCAATAAAAGCATAGAGTTGGTGTAGCACCTGGGTTGTCCTCACGAGATATATGTAATGATAAGAAGAAAAAATATGAACTAATAGTATAGAAAATTGGAATGTCTTAGTGAGGAATGGAATAATATCAATAAAATGTCCATTCACACTTTCATGGAGATTCAATCCAGCTTCACCTTAAGCACCTGGATGCAATGATCCCTACCTCGGGATATAGTGTAGTAGACAACCCTTATGGTAGTGGGAATTCTCGTAGATATATAGGCATAAAAGAGGATAAAATTATATAGTGTAGTATTTCATGTGGCAGACCCACTGCCTGTCCATGAATTGCCAGTGTTTACATTGTGCGTGTTTTCCCCATTTGTTTATTGTGCCTCCTCCCTGTTCGGGAGATCTTCCACCAAGGGAATCCATTCACCTCCCAGGGACCACCCTCATTTAGAATGTTAGGATAGAATGTTCACGCCTCACAACATAAGTGTCAAACGGCAAACCGCAAGGGAAACAATTAATGAGTGCTTCCCTGGGTGGCTGCTGTTCGTTTAAGCGAATGCCACCAGGGGGAGCCTTCGTAGCTTGTTCCCCAACCTCATTCGTTTCCTGAACATAGGTGTGAAACCGCAAGGGAAGTAACTAATGAGTGCTTTCCTGGGTGGCCACCATTCTTATAGACAAACAGCGGACAGGGGGAGCATTCGTACCCCTAAAGGCGACGCTTCCCTTGTCTGGGTTTCACACCAGGACCTCGTGTACGGAGACTAGTCGATCGAGGGACAGAGGCAAGGGTCCCTAAGTTTGGTGTGAGCACTTTTGGGGAATTGGTGAGTTTGGCAGACTCTCATGACCCTGAGAGACAAAGAGACCAGCTCTTTTCCCGCAGACGGGCTTTCCTGTGCCTAGGAGACAAAGGCTCCCAGGCACAGAGGCTCTTGGGAAGAAGACCTCTGACAGTTGATGTGGGAAACCCTGTGGGTTTAGTGGCGGGCTTTGGGGACAAAGGTAAGGGGGAGGATCCTGGGAGGTGACCGTGTATGTTTTGTGTGATACACTCCTTGCAGGGGGGATGCATTAAAGCCTGGTGTGGACAATAAAATAGTGTTGTACCTCCAGAACTGTGTGTCGTCCAGTTACTGTGTGGAAAATGGGTCTCTTCATACTGTAAATGGTTCATGACCGGCTGAAGGAAGAAAATTTGTGGCGGTAACCAGTCGGGTTACCCTAGGTCCGCTACATGTCATACTTGAAATTCCAAAACAAAGTAGGTGTACACTCACACTCACGTTATAAGCAGTCTCTTTATTGGCTCCTGAAGTATAGCATGAAGTGGTATGATCCCTACTCTAAGATATATGGGTGGAGCCAATCCTCTCCGTATATATAGGGAAGAAAATTAAAACAACACACTGTAAAATAGGAGTGTAAAAACAAGTTAAAAACCTACTTACATGGAGTAAGGCAAACTATGGTTTACTCAATCCAGAGGGTGTAGGTGGTATATATTCTTACCAAGGATATGTGGATCAGGAATCGAGCAACAATGTGATCCGATCTAATAAAAAATCAACTTTATTACAAAAACAATAGAACTAAAGAAACAGATTAATGTCAAAAAGCAATAGTATTATTAACTAAACACGTTTCACCAATTTCTGGCTTAATAAAAAGTGTTTACAGAGGGGAAGGGACCTGTGCTGCTTAAATAGCTAGTAAAACATGAAATCCAAGATGGTGTCAATGGCCATGTCATGTGATCGGTGTGGCTGTGATACCAAACATGGAGTAAAGAATTAGAGGCAGCCAACAAGCTTGCAGTGAGTGGTGTCATTATCCTGGCCCTGAGTATATGGAAAAATGCTATTAATACTTAAAATCTTTGCTAAGCTGTTTTCTATGTGACCGAATTCACATAATTGAGGGATATCCAAAGCAAAATGAAAGCAGCACTGATCTCTTATAAATAACTGAAGAGCATTAATTAATTAATTATAATTATATGTCATGAATGTAGGGAATTGATCTGCATTGCTTCTACTAAGCTGAAATGAGTGTTTGAAACAAAAGTTGCAATTTCACTGTTAATCCATTTGTTTTATACAATGCATACATGATCCTCTATTATAAGCACAATATACACAATAGAATAAACACAACAGAAGTGGTATAATTAAATATTGTTTACATGTGTGTAGATACTGTACATATAAAACATAAAGAAGCCGATAAATATAGTAGAATTGGTTAGTGGGTAGCGATGTCCCGAATAGTTCGCTGGCGAATAGTTCCTGACGAACATAGCTTGTTCGCGTTCGCCACGGCGGGCGAACATATGCCATGTTCGGTCCGCCCCCTATTCGTCATCATTGAGTAAACTTTGACCCTGTACCTCACAGTCAGCAGACACATTCCAGCCAATCAGCAGCAGACCCTCCCTCCCACCTCCTGGACAGCATCCATTTTAGATTCATTCGGAAGCTGCATTCTTAGTGAGAGGAGGGACAGTGTAGCTGCTGCTGATTTAATAGGGAAATCGATAGCTAGGCTAGTGTATTCAGTGTCCACTACTGTCCTGAAGGACTAATCTGATCTCTGCTGTAAGGACAGCACCCCAAAAAGCCCTTTTTAGGGCTAGAACATCAGTCTGATTTATTTTTTCCTGTGTAATCTAATTGCAGTTGCCTGCCTGCCAGCGTGTGTATCAGGCTCACAGCGTATACTGTGCCTACTTGCCCAGTGCCACCACTCATATCTGGTGTCACAATAGCTTGCATTTAAAGAAAAAAAAACTTTTTGGACTGTAATATAATAGCAGTCAGTTTCCTTCACACGTGTGCGTTTCAGGGCCTGCCAGGGCACAGTGTCACACAAGTGCAACTCATATCTGGTGTAACAGTAGTGTACATTAAAAAAGAAATAGAAATTTGACTGTGAAATAATAGCAGTCAGTTTCCTTCACACGTGTGCGTTTAGGGCCTGCCAGGGCACAGTGTCACACCAGTGCAACTCATATCTGGTGTAGTGATGTCACGAACATAAAATTTTCCGTTTGCGAACGGCGAACGCGAACTTCCGCCAATGTTCGCGAAGCGGGCGAACCGCCATAGACTTCAATAGGCAGGCGAATTTTAAAACCCACAAGGACTTTTTCTGGCCACAATAGTGATGGAAAAGTTGTTTCAAGGGGACTAACACCTGGACTGTGGCATGCCGGAGGGGGATCCATGGCAAAACTCCCATTGAAAATTACATAGTTGATGCAGAGTCTAGTTTTAATCCATAAAGGGAATACATCACCTAACATTCCTAAATTGTTTGGAATAACGTGCTTTAAGACATCAGGTATGATGTTGTATCGATCAGGTAGTGTAAGGGTTACGCCCGCTTCACAGTGACAGACCAAACTCCCCGTTTAACGCACCGCAAATAACCACAAACAGTCCATTTGCACAACCGCAAACTCCCCATTTGCACAAGGTTGGATACCAAGCTAGCCATGTCCCGTTCCTTGTCCTCACTGATGTCATTGAAGGTCTCTTCCTCCACCCAGCCACGTACAACACCAAGGGTCCACGAAAGGTGACAACAAGCCCCCTGTATTTTTTTTTTTTTAAATGTACACTACTGTTACACCAGATATGAGTTGCACTGTTGTGACACTGTGCCCTGGCAGGCCCTGAAACGCACACGTGTGAGGGAAACTGACTGCTATTATTTCACAGTCAAATTTCTAGTTTTTTTTTTTTTTTTTTTAAATGTACACTACTGTTATACCAGATATGAGTTGCACTGGTATGACACTGTGCCCTGGCAGGCCCTGAAACACACACGGTATAAGCAGAAAGTGCCTGAAATGTTACCAAATTACCGCAAGTCGGAAAGGATGCAGCAGTTCCAAAATAAATTAAAAAGTATGCTTTACACAGCGTATAAGGGTGATGTCACAGCACAACGGGAATCTAACAGGGGAAGAGGTGACAGTAATCCTCCTCCTCCCACGACCACGCCGGCAAGGACAGGACGCTTTACAGACGTGTTGTTGATGGAGGACATGCGGAGCTTTTTAAGTCCTACGCATTGCCACAGCCCTTCGGGGTCCACCCTCAGAGAACGACATGAACGACAGGTAGCAGACTACCTCGCCTTATCTGCAGATATCGACACTCTGAGGAGCGATGAACCCCTTGACTACTGGGTGTGCAGGCTTGACCTGTGGCCTGAGCTATCCCAATTTGCGATAGAACTTCTGGCCTGCCCCGCTTCAATTGTCCTGTCAGAAAGGACCTTCAGTGCAGCAGGAGGTATTGTCACTGAGAAGAGAAGGCACCTAGGTCAAAAAAGTCTAGATTACCTCACCTTTATTAAGATGAATGAGGGATGGATCCCAAAGGGACTGACAGTGGGCGATACATTAGACTAAAAAAGGCTTGATGAGGGGGACGTAACAGGGATTAAACTGATAGGAATAGTACTACTTAACACACCACTCCTATCTGGTGGCACATTAGAATGCACGCGCAGTGCCCCAAATTTGAAGTAGGAGGACCGACCAAGCATCTTTTTCCATCTCCCGGTTCCTAAAATCGATGCCATATACACGTCCCCTGATAGGGGACGGAACAGGGATTAAACTGATAAGAATAGTACTACTTAACACGTGTGCATTTCAGGGCTTGCCAGGGCACAGTGTCACACCAGTGTAACTCATATCTGGTGTAACAGTAGCGTACATTTAAAAAAAAAAATACAGGGGGCTTGTTGTCACCTTTCGGGGACCCTTGGTGTTGTACGTGGCTGGGTGGAGGAAGAGACCTTCAATGACATCAGTGAGGACAAGGAACGGGACATGGCTAGCTTGGTATCCTACCTTGTGCAAATGGGGAGTTTGCGGTTTTGCAAATGGACTGTTTGCGGTTGTTTGCGGTGCGTTAAACGGGGAGTTTGGTCTGTCACTGTGAAGTGGGCGTAACCCTTACACTACCTGATCGATACAACATCATACCTGATGTTTTAAAGCACGTTATTCCAAACAATTTAGGAATGTTGGGTGATTTATGCCCTTTATGGATTAAACCCAGACTCTTCATCAACTAATTTTCCATGGGAGTTTTGCCATGGATCCCCCTCCGGCCGTTCGCGAACAGAAAATGTTATGTTCGCGACATCTCTGTTAGTGGGGTTTGCTCTTGTGAGAGATAATGTAATAACATATAAAAAGTAAAAGTTAATTTACAGAATTATTGATTAGCATTATTATGTGTCCTTTATACTTACCAAGAATAGATTATCTATAAACTGTACATGCACATGCAGAATTGTTGTGCCTGGTTTTATGTTATACAATATGTTTAATGTGAATGGATAAAGTGTAATGTGTGTCAAGAAACACATTGCATTCTTGTGCATTAACAATGAGGGTAATAATGTCACTTGATAAGACAGTTGTTTTGACATTATTGATTGTAATTAATGACGGTTTATACTTAACACTTGGATAATGAGCATGACAAAAGTCAACATTTGATCAATTTCACCTCCTTTATGCAATCTTACATCCAAGCATTATGGTATAGAATTATGCATTCACTATTGAATATATTTGAAGTTTGATGGAGACCATTTGTCCTTCAAGCATCTGTATGGGAAAAGAGTCAGGACATCGTGGCCACGCAATGAAGTTTAATTACAAAATTTAATTTTGTGGAGAAATGACAAGAAGAGAATTGTAACATTTAGATAATTTTAAATTGGAATTTCCCTCATCAATCCTCTACATTTTTTCTCATGTGGATAATCAACAATGTGTTTTTATCTATTTTGCAAGATAAGTAAGCATATTAAAAGGACAAAGCACACACACACTCATATGCTAATCCTAAACAGGAAAATGTTCCTATCAGTGTGCTGCACAATATATGCATATTCCTGGCTAATCATGGCAGCATCACTTATGGGTAGCTCCTCCCTTAGCAGTCACAGGACAGGAATTAATTAGATTAATTAATTAGACTGATAGGTATAAAGAGTCCCTCCTCCCCTTACACCACAGTCTTTTTTCCTGTCCTTAGCAAGTTCTACAGGACTTTTAACTTTTTCTTTTATGGCCACCTTCCTGCGTTTGTCGTGGGTTCGTTCCAAATGAAGTTCAGCCTCTCTTCATTTGAAGGCCCCAGTAAACAGCTTGCATGGGCAGGACTAACTGGGTCAGGTTCTGTGTAAGTACTGAACCGCTACGTGGGATTTAGGTGTTCTGAGGGAGACACTGGATTTCTATTTGCCTGATGGGGTTGGTCTTCCTTAAAAATTCCCCTTGTTATCAGCTTGCCCCTCTTAATTGGGGTCCGAAATATCCCCCCCCCGCACCTATTTCTGGCAGTTCTTTGAATCCATACTGTGGGGCCCTGGAGTGCTCCTACCTGTGGCTTGGTGTGTTGTCCGGTTCCATGTGGGGTCTCCTGGATTGGTGGCTATGCCTTCTGGCCCATGGGGCTATTCCCCGACTGCCTGGGGCTTCCTGGGGGTTTGGGCGTCGCAGGCTGGGACAGTTTGCGTTTCAGCAGACAGGCTGGTGCTCGCGGCCGGATCCGGCGAACCCGGAAGTGATTTCCGTGGCTGCGAGCGTTTGGAACGCACGGCGTGCGTTCCAGCGGTCTGCGCATGCGCGGACCGGATGGTTTTCCCCGGCTCTATTTAAACAGGCAGATTCTGACTGTCTGATCGTGCGCTGCATCAGCTGTTCGGCGATCTCGTTCCTGGCTCCCCTGCAGTTCGCCCTTTGCTGTTTCTTGGCTGCCTGGAGGTCTTTGTGTCATTATAAGGTAGGATTCCTGATATTTCTTGTTTGAGGTTGTTATATTTTCTCTTGCTGGTCAGTCTGCTCTGACCTTTTGGTTAGGTATTGTGTGTTGAATTTCCCTTTGGTTCTCCCTTGTAGTATGGATTCCCCCTCTGCCTCTGCAAGATCCCTCTCTAGAAAACATAGGTGAGCCATTCAATTTTTTCTATTGGGGGGGGTTGTTAAAAAGAGTGCCTAACTAAGCCTGTAATATATGTCATATATGGCTTTATTTCAGCCCCAGCAAGCATATGGATTCCCCAGCGAGGAAATCAAGGGAAAAGTCCAATAAATGCATTAATTGCTCATCACCTGCTCCACCTGGAAGGAACCTCTGCAGGGAATGCTTGTCGGAAGCGGCTAATGTCCCCAGTAAGACTTCACCGCAGGATGATCTTAAGCTCTGGATTTCCCGTGCAATTGCTGAGGGCTTTAAGTCTACCACGGGATGTGGTGGCCCTCCTAAGAGACGCAGAGCGGAACCTCAGTCTTCCAGCTCTGAGGAGGATCCGGACCTGTGGGAGGTCTCTGATGAGGGGGAGGAGGAGGCGGACTATGCCTCCAGGTCTCTGGACTCTAAATCTGTAGATCGGCTTATTAACCTCCTCAGAGACACTCTTAGCCTCACGGAAGAAAAGTCTGAATTGAGAGAGGCTGACAGGTTTTTTGAGGATCTGAAACCTAATAGACCGACGTTCCCTGTGCATTCCTCTATAAAGGACATGATCCTTCAGGAGTGGAATAAGCCGGAGAGGAAGTCCACCTTGAAAAACAAATTCACAAGGACTTATCCTTATTCTGCCGTGGACTGCTGCCTTTGGAATTCGGTTCCCAAGGTTGATGCCGCAGTGATCCATATGGCTAAAAAGACCACGCTTCCTATAGACTCCATGGCATACTTAAGAGAACCTATGGAAAAGCGTATGGATGGTGACCTGATTAAAGCCTATCTGGCGCTAGGCTCCGCCCTTCATCCGGCAGTGGCGCTGACCACTCTCTCCAGGGCCTTACGAGTTTGGCTCGCTAATTTGGAGGAAGGTATTGATCAAGGTGTCCGTAGAGAACATCTCCTGGGAAGTCTCAAGGATTTGAGCCTTGCCACTGAATTTTGCTCTGAAGCCTCCCTGGACATCACTCGCATGATTGCCAAATGTATGGCCCTATCGGTGGCCTCCAGAAGGGCTTTATGGCTTCATTCCTGGGGGGCGGACTATGCCTCCAAAGCATCCTTGTGTGGTCTTCCGTTCCAAGGGGACCTCCTGTTTGGTAAGATCCTGGAGGATGCCATTCAGAAAGCGGCTGATGGGGGAAAAAAGCATTTCTTCCACAAGTCAGCAGAAAGGGTTTTTCCTCCTCCTGGAAAACCAGGCGATTTAAGGATCGGTCCTTTCGGGACAGTAGAAGCTACAAGCCCGGAAGGGAGTTTTCCAGGAACTCTTCGTGGAAGTCCTTCTCTCACTCCTCTTCCAATAAGGCTTCCAGAGGTAGAGGTGCCAGGACCTCCGGGAAGACCTTCTGAAGGTCCTCGGGCCCATCCGGGTACGGTGGGTGGAAGACTGCAGTTCTTTTACCCGGTGTGGGCCGCAGATGTCACAGACGAGTGGGTCACCTCTATCATAAAAGAAGGCTACAGGATAGAATTTTCCTCTCGTCCACGTGCTGCCCATTTCAGAAAATCAAAAGTGTCAGAAGGTGTCAAACGAAGGGCCATGAGGACTTGCATTTCCACTCTGTTGGGACAGAAGGTGTTGGAGGAAGTCCCTTCTCACGAAAGATTCCAGGGGATGTATTCCACTGTGTTTTTGGCCCTAAAGCCCCAGGGAAAGTGGCGTCTCATCCTGAACCTAAAAGGAGTGAACGCCTTTCTAGACGTAAGGACATTCAAAATGGAATCCTTACAGACTATCCTAAAGTGCGTAAAACCAGGAGATTGGATGACCTCCATAGACTTAAAAGACGCCTACTACCAAATCCCTGTAAACAGCAACCACATGCAGTTCCTTCGATTCTGGGCCTTAGGAAGACATTTCCAATTCCGAGGACTTCCGTTTGGTCTCAGCTTAGCGCCAAGGACTTTCTCGAAGGTCCTTGTCTCTCTGATTGCCGTCATAAGGATGAGAGGTATCGAGATATTCCATTACCTGGACGACATACTCATCGTAGGGCCTTCGCAGGGAATAGTGGAGCATCATACATTAATGGCAATGAACATCCTGCAAGATCACGGGTGGCTTCTCAACATAGAAAAAAGCTCCCTGATTCCGTCTCAGGCCATCGTGTTCCTCGGAGCAGTGATAAATACCATTTCTGCTCATGTGTTTTTGTCTCCGGAGAGGGTCCTGAAGTTACAAGACAAGGTCAAGAAGCTCCAGGTTCTCGAGAAGGCCTCGGCAAGGGAAGTCATGAGTCTCCTGGGTTCTTTAACATCTACGATAGGTTTGGTGAAGTGGGCCCAATGGAAGTTTCGACCGGTACAGAGTTGTTTTCTTCTCCAGTTCGACAGAGAAAAAACGGATTGGGATCAGGAAATTTCTCTGCCCCTGCCAATAAGAAGAGAGTTGGACTGGTGGAGGAACGGGAAGAACCTAGCAAAGGGTTTTCCCTTAGAAGAACCTCCGTGGACCGTCATTACGACGGATGCCAGTTCTTCTGGTTGGGGTGCCCACCTCGATTCCTCATGGACTCAGGGGTGGTGGACTCGAGAAGAAAGTCGGCTCCACTCGAACCTAAGAGAACTGCGAGCTGTTTCCAAGGCCATTCAGGTGTTCCTTCCAGAGATCAGGAGTTCCTGGGTGTTGATCAAGACGGACAACCGAGCGGTGGCCTCTTATATAAACAACCAGGGAGGCACAAGGAGCAAGCGGCTCTTAAAAGAGCTGGCTCCTCTAATGGTGATGGCCATGACCTATCTCCAGGGACTGAAGGCTATCTATCTCCCAGGCTCGGAGAACGTAGCGGCGGATTTTCTCAGCAGATCGGAAATTCTCCCGGGAGAATGGAAACTTCACCAGTCAGTTTTTGCTTGGATCACCCGTCGGTGGGGCATGCCCCAGATCGACCTGATGGCCTCGTTCAGGAATCGCCAGGTGGAGAATTACTACTCCCTCCACCCAGAGAGTCAGGCACTGGGCCAGGATGCTCTATCTCTTCCTTGGTCGTTCGATCTGGGGTATGCGTTCCCTCCCCTACCCATGATACCCAGATTCCTGAGAAAAGTTTGGGCAGAAGGGAAAACCGTTATTGCCGTAATCCCGATTTGGCCTCGAAGGCCGTGGTTTCCCCTACTGTCAACGCTGAGCCAGGAACAGCCTCGGCCCCTGCCTATATTGAAGGATCTGCTAACACAGGGTCCAATATCCCATCCTCATCCGGAACGCCTCAAATTGGGGGTGTGGGTCTTGAAAAAGAAAGACTTCAACAATTAGGCCTTTCAGAAGCAGTGGTCAATACTCTCTTACACTCAAGGAAGGCTTCTACGTCTTCATGCTACCATAGAATCTGGGATGTGTTTCAGGAATGGGCTTCGGCCAAGCAAGTTGACTTCATACGCCCTCGCAACACTGACATCTTGGAGTTCCTGCAAGAAGGTCTGGATAAGGGTCTTAGCATCAGCACTCTTAAAGTTCAGTCTTCGGCCCTGTCAGCTTTGTGCAACACCTCTTGGTCATCAGACCCATTGATCTCCAGATTCCTCAAGGCGGCTTTCAAGTTGAGACCGCCCTCGAGATCCACTACCCCTCCTTGGGACCTTCCGCTTGTTCTCGACTACCTGTCTGAGGATCTATTCGTTCCTCTTGAGAATTTGGATGCTGTCCTCCTAACTTACAAAACATTGTTCTTAGTAGCAATTACTTCCGCTAGGAGAATTTCAGAGATCAAGGCCTTCTCCACCTTGCCTTCTTGTCTCCAATTCTACCACAATAGGGTGTGCCTGAAACCTAATCCAGCATTTCTGCCTAAAGTGGTCTCTCGTTTCCATCTATCTCAAGAAGTGGTCCTGCCATCCTTCTATCCCAATCCTTCTTCACCAGAGGAGATCAAGTGGCATCGTTTGGATGTTATGGACTGCCTGTCTGTGTACCTTGAACGTTCTGCTCCTTACAGAAAAACTCACCAGCTTTTCGTTTTGCCTTCAGGAGCCAGGAGAGGTGAGGCAGCCTCTCTATCTACATTAAAGCGTTGGATTGCTCTTGTAATCAGAAAGGCTTATCTCAATAAAGATCGCTCTCCTCCGCTGAAGATCAAGGCTCATTCAACCAGAGCATTGTCAACTTCCTGGGCTAATTGGGCAGAGGTTCCATACGATGACATTTGCAAGGCAGCCACCTGGTCTTCCCCGATGACGTTCATGAAACATTACAAACTTGATGTGGATGCTCCTTCCACCTCATTTGGGAAGAGTGTCTTGTCTACGGTTTCTTTGTCCCGTTGATATTAAATTCAGTCATAGCATAATAATTTGTTCTGTGTGTTTTATCATAATTTTATTCCCACCCTAAATTTGTGAGCTTGGGTATTACCCATAAGTGATGCTGCCATGATTAGCCAGGAATAGAGAAAATTTATGCCAAACTTACCGTAATTTTCTTTTCCTGGCTATTTCTCATGGCAGCATCAGGGTTCCCGCCCATTTTTATTTTCAGCTTTATAATTGGACTGTGGTGTAAGGGGAGGAGGGACTCTTTATACCTATCAGTCTAATTAATTAATCTAATTAATTCCTGTCCTGTGACTGCTAAGGGAGGAGCTACCCATAAGTGATGCTGCCATGAGAAATAGCCAGGAAAAGAAAATTACGGTAAGTTTGGCATAAATTTTCTCTAATATTATACTATGTAGATATTTTGCAGCACATTTATTGGACCAGCTTTGCACCCTCTTTTTGTTCTTTAGATTTCATTCGTGAAATCTTAGTTCCAAAATTCTGCCAAAATTCTGTTATAAAATATTGCGTGTCCCAAACATTTTTAATAATAAGTAATTCCCTCCTATAGAGGTAGACAGGATTTTACATCCAAGACACAGGTATTTTTGGCTCTAAATAAGGTTAGCAATATTTATATATTTATACACAAGTCACCTATTACATGAACCTACTTCACTAGAAGCTGTGCTTCTGTCTTTTTATCTCTCATGAGTTTATCTGTGTACAGATAGAAGAGGGCAAGTGTCACCTGAGAAGACACCTACTTTAGTGATTTGAGCTCTGTCCCCATTTGACTCTGTTCCATGTGAGTGTGTAAATATACTTTTATGTAAATGCTATGTTGTTAAATATACTGAAATGTATTTATATTATTTTTATCTAGTATCCCTGTTAAACAAATCCCTTGAGAGATCCACATTTAAGTGTTGTAGCTGCTGCATGTACCTTATACTCATTAATATCGTTTAAGCGCCTGTTTGATACACAGATCACTTTGTGGTTATATAAAGGTAATTGTCTTTTTAAGAGCTCTACTCCATACACTGGTGGTAATTCTAAAACTTTTGTTTATTTTATACACTGCATGTTTGTATGTGAAGTCAGGAAAAGACTCACTTTAGTGTGATAGGTGCTATATTTACTTTTTTATATTTAGCCACTTTGTTAAGCTCCTTGTTTTTCACAGAGCACTTTCGATTTTTGAGTTCAGGTTCAGTAGAGATTGAATGACGGTGCGCATGTCAAGAACCTTCTTTCACTTCTTTTAACACAAATATTTTTTAAATTTAAAGGTTACAGGTTGGCTCTTACCATTTTGTCTTGGTAACTCAAGAACAGATTGGTAGAATCGCGGAATAAATTGATTGCTGTCTGCTTCTGCTATTTTTAGAATCTAAGTGTTCAATTTTTTCCCTCTTACTGATTATTTGTTTGGTACTCAGAATCTCTTTACATTTTGTTCGTCTTTTGTTATTATTTTGTTTGCTCTATGCTTATTGAATATCTTGTATGTATTTCAGTTTATTTTATATGTGTGTGTGCTTAGGTTTGCATGTTTAAGAGTAAATTTTCTTCCTTTAAAAAAATAAACTGAAATAGTAAGTAATGTGCAATATCCCAAATACATATGTAAATTTAAATAGCAAAAACATTTTGTACCACTATGATTGTAAACTCACCTTCCAACATCAGGGCAAACATTTTACTTGCTACAATAACAATTCACCTTGCTGTTTGTAGCTATAATGCAAAGGGCTCAATTTATTAAAAGCTCAAATACAAATCCCTTCATATCTGTCAGCCCAATAATACTCTTAGTATCCCTTTCCAAGTAGCTTCAATCAATCAAATTCTCCCAATACCATAGATCCCTTGTGTGATAGTCCTAATTTAATTAACTTTATCTCCAATACCCTGATCTTCATTTACCTCTTATCCCCAAAAATCCTTTACAACCCCACTCCCATAATTCCTTCACCACCTTATCCACATTACCACCTCACCCAATTGCATAATTCCTCTTATAACCCATAGCCTTAATCACTTTATTCCATACCCATAATCCTTTCATATTTGACCCAAAGCCACTTCATCTCCATCCCTTAATCCCTCATCATCCACTGCCCTAACCATATTACTCAATCCATATATTCCAATCACTCACTATCCTTACCGAAATTTCATTCTTGTGCATTAACAATGAGGGTAATAATGTCACTTGATAAGACAGTTGTTTTGACATTATTGATTGTAATTAATGACGGTTTATACTTAACACTTGGATAATGAACATGACAAAAGCAACATTGTATCAATTTAGCCTCATTTATGCAATTTTACATCCAAGCATTATGGTATAGAATTATGCATTCACTATTGAATATATTTTAAGTTTAATGGAGACCATTTGTCCTTCAAGCATCTGTTTGGGACAAGGCATCTGTATAAGGCCGTCTGCATCACAGCCCTCATAACTCAGGTAAAGTGTAAAGTGTAACAATCTACTTACATCAGTATATATCCACATACAATAGATTAGGCAGTTAGATACCGTCAATTTAGTATCACATGTAAAAAAGAAAAAGAAACACAATAGGGCAATATTACCAGTTTACAAAAAGTCATAAAGGAAGGAGAAGCACTCATAGACGCAGAGCATTATACAACCAGCGATGTGATGGCTTTGAGGTTTTCTCTCAGTTACTTCCCTCTGGGGAGATTGGTCCTTATTTGCCTATCATTCCCTTCTTTTTCCATCCTTTCCAGTGTTTACTATTTTCAGCCTTCAGAATGAAAACAGATGAAAACATTTGCAGCTTTTACTATTAACATGACGTAAAGTCATGATTTAATTAATGACACAGAGGTGAGTACTATGCATTCTCTTTCTATTTATTTCCCTCAGCAGCAAAGAATGAGAGAAAAAACTTTTAACTTAAAAATGTTTAATACAATAAACTGCCTAGGAACAGGGCAGCCAATCAACAGAGAGTATAGTCTATAAAAGTAGTGGTCCAATCAGTGAACTTCCTCCTTCTTGAGTTCCACAACCGAAGACCAGGATATCAAGAACTAAACCAATAACTTCGCCCAGTAACGATCCGGGAAGAATCCAGAGAAGGTCAAACTGTTGAGAGATAAAATAGATGGTAATATTCTTTTCTATTACTGTCTGTCACATAAAAAGACATGTACTGTATAAGCTAGTATTCCACGATGAACCATAATAAACATAAACCAGTCTAAGATATATACTTACTCACACTTACCGTGAGGTATCCGAAAAACAAATACCCTAGTCACCCCAGTGGGGGTGGGTGGGAATAATACTCACCTCCGTGTCATTAATAAAATCATGACTTTACGTCATGTTAATAGTAAAATCTGGGAATTTTATTAATGACACAGAGGCTCATATTATGCAGGTTCACCCGAGAGGAAATATACTCAATCGGACGGAAATAGAAATTCCAGTCACTTCCTAGGTTTCCAACCGGTTTAGCCAAGAATTGTATGATTTGTGGGTCCATCTCAGGGGTCTTAAAGGCTGCATAAAGTACTGAAGGATGTGGGCATTCCACCCACAGCTAACTGCGTCCTTCTTTATATAAAGGGGTGCACATCCTAAGTGCTAGATATTGGGCTATGTGATTGGGGACTCCCACTCCACTGAACGTGGATGGCAAAGGTTGTCGGGTCAAACAGGGGGTTACCATGTGGATCCCGAAATCCCAACTCCACCCCCATCAGGAAAAGGACCTCTCCTCTAGACACGGAGGCATCACCTAGGGTAGCTATCATGTTTCGCGGTTCCCCAACCTCTGAATCTGATTCCTCATAGGAGGTATATTAAAGGTCCACTGACCCGGACCCCTCACTCTGATCTGTCCGACCCTTCGGGCCCATGCCCGTTTCCATTTTCTGGCCACTTTTGCCCAACCAGTGGCTCTTTTGCATGGTATCGCGCCATCTGGGACTGCATAAAGCGTATCAGCCAATTCAGGCAAAGCTTAATTCATCGAGTGAGGGGAGATGTGTTTCATCTTGGTTGTGGCTTTGTGGGCCGTTGGCGCCGACTAATCTGCCATGACCATAGCAGCAGGTGACCCCTGGGGTATAAACAAGGCTTGGGCTAGGGTCTGCGAAATAGAGGAGGACATAGCCCCCATGGCGGAAGCAAGGGCCCGCTGGATGGACCCCGCCATGGTGGAGTCCAGGAGAGCCTGGAACTCCTCCGAGGGCATAACCCCTTCATCGCCTGTTATAGGTGGCAGTGGGATAATAGATGGCGCGGTATTATATATAAACTAGGCAGTTTATATATATTATAAAGAGAATGCATAATATGAGCCTCTGTGTCATTAATAAAATTGATTTTGTTAAGGGTTTTGTTAAGGGTCGCAATTCAGAAATTCAAATGTGTTTAAATCACGGAATCACACAAAATTAAGAACAAAATGTTATTTGATCCAAATTAATTGCATACTTAGAAACATAGAATGTGACGGCAGATAAGAACCATTCGGCCCATCTTGTCTGCCCAGTTTTCTAAATACTTTCATTAGTCCCTGGCCTTATCTTATAGTTAGGATAGCCTTATGCCTATCCCACGCATGCTTAAACTCCTTTACTGTGTTAACCTCTACCACTTCAGCTGGAAGGCTATTCCATGCATCCACTACCCTCTCAGTAAAGTAATACTTCCTGATATTATTTTTAAACCTTCTAAACTTAAAAACTTATTTTTACTTACTACGTTACTCTTTTGATTTAAAAGGTACCAGGGTCTAAAGGGCATGCTTGCACATACCAATCAGTACTGCTAGTGCAGCAATCAGAATGTCAGGAATAATGTCTGGTGTTACAATTGTCTTGGTTTTACCACCAGTAATCATATGATGCCAAGGAAGTAATTTCACAATCTCCACTTTAAAAAGCAATTGTGGCGAAACCAACCTCGCCACTGTGAACTGGAGAAGCCTGGTTGCCCGCCTCTTGCCTTTGGACTATGGACCCGACTTTATGTGAATGTGTTAACCCAGATAGCTATGCCATGGAGCCCATTTGTGTAGTTAAAGACTTCGGCTCCATGGCAATTGAACTGTGTGAATAGGATCTGAGCGCTATTCGGTAGTTTTGTGCGCTCAGATCCCAGCTATCTGGGGATATGTGACATGTCTGTGTTTTATGTATAAAATGTGTATTTTATAGTATTTTAATGCTTTGTGCTCACCATGTGCATACCGTGTTTCTCCGAAAATAAGACCGGGTCTTATATTAATTTTAGTCACACAAAACTAAATTTTCAGGGTAGGGCTTATTTATTTACGGTACCGGTATGTACATTGAACCCCCCCCCTTTAATCCACCCCCCCTTTAATTAATCCACCCCCCCTTTAATTAATCCACCCCTCTAATTAATCCACCCCCCCTTTAATAAATCTACCCCCTCTAATTAATCCACCCCCCTTTAATTAATCCACCCCCCCTCTTTAATTAATCCACCCACTCTAATTAATCCACCCCCTTTAATTAATCCACACCCCCCTCTAATTAATCCACACCCCCCTCTAATTAATCCACCACCCCTCTAATTAATCCACCACCCCTTTAATTAATCCACCCCCCTTTAATTAATCCACCCCCCTTTAATTAATTCACCCTCCCTCTAATCCACCCCCTCTAATTAATCCACCACCCCTTTAATTAATCCACCACCCCTTTAATTAATCCACCACCCCTTTAATTAATCCACCCTCCCTTTAATTAATCCACCCTCCCTTTAATTAATCCACCCCCCTTTAATTAATCCACCCCCCCTTTAATAAATCCACCCCCACTAATTAATCCACCCCCCCCCTCTAATCCACCCCCCCTCTAATCCACACACCCCCTCCAATTAATCCACACCCCCTCTAATTAATCTACACCCCCTCTAATTAATACACCCCCCTTTAATTTATCCACCACCCCTTTAATTAATCCACCCTCCCTTTAATTAATTCACCCCCCTTTAATTAATCCACCCTCCCTTTAATTAATTCACCCCCCTTTAATTAATTCACCCCCCCTTTAATTAATTCACCCCCCCTTTAATTAATTCACCCCCCCTTTAATTAATTCACCCTCCCCCTTTAATTAATTCACCTCCCCCCCTTTTAATTAATTAAGTCCCAGACATAAAATACCGGTATCTACTCACAGTTCAAAGAGTCCGACCACTGGTCCCTCACCGCCCGGAATGGATCCTTCCGCTGAAGATCCGTGAAGGCAGACTGACGGCGCTGCGCACGTCGTCATCACGCTGCGCACGTCGTCATCACGCTGCGCGATGCCGCGACCCGCAACGCTCCTCCCCCTCCTCATAGAAGAAGGAAGTCCGGCCGGGCCGCAAAGGTAAAATGCCTAGGTCTTATTTTCGGGGTAGGGCTTATATTGCAGCCCACCCCGAAAATTCGGCTAGGGCTTATTTTCGGGGTAGGTCCTATTTTCGGGGAAACACGGTAATGGAGTCTTGTCTCTGTCCTGGGAGATAATTGAATTACTTCTCAATTATCTCCAGGATAGAAGACTCTGAAACCGGTCTGGGCCAGATAGCCATGTGCCAGCCAGGGCCCAAAAGATATTTTACTAACTTCTGAACCCCTGGTCTGATTCACGCCATTTTTTGATATGTTGTTCCCCTGAATGGATTGATTGTGAATATGTATTTTTTATGTGAATTGGATGTATGGTTTTAGAGTTATGAAAGTTGAGTAAAAAGTATGTTTTAACGGTATGTGTTATTGAGTTTCCTCTCAGGATAAGGGGAGGGAATATGTGGGATGTAACTGTGATGTGATTGGTTGTTTTATACCTCCCTGTAAAAAAGACTGTAATAAAAGACTGTAATAAAAACCAGGCTGGGTGTGCCAGGACCTCAGATTCTGCTTGACCCGAAGTGTCGTCTCGTTTTTGGGGGAATTGGATTGTATGCTGATCGCCAGGAGTGTAAGCGGATTGTATGCTTTTCCTGTTCAGCTATTCCAGGGTTCGTGTGTTTTCAGTTCGGGAGATTGGGGAATTCAAGTGTGTGCAGTTCGGGAGTTGGAAAATTCGTACAGTTTGCAGTTCGGGAGATTGGTGCTTGCAGTAGCTGCTTGTCTATCTGGAAGGGGATTATCGCCTAAACGGTTTTTATCCCCTTGTGAGCGAAACGGTCCGTTACAGCAATACAGGATCCAACATCACATTATTTGTTGACTGCGTATGTGATCTGTGGAATTATCAACCTGTATGGCATAATGTATGAGGGTAAACTAAAAATGACCCCAGAGAAAGATTCCAGAACTATCACCAGTGTCTGGAAACTTTTTTTTGAGGCAGGTCATCCCTTCCTTCCCTTAAGTTTATAGGAATAATCAACATCCTTCTACTCAGGAGAGGTGGCAACATAAATAATGAGCTCCTCAGGAGGGAGGCATATTACTTAGCATGTTCATTTATGTGTTTGTATAGAATAGTATGTGATTATATGTGCTTGCATAATTTAATAATGTGTTTTTATATTCTGAAGTAATGATTCAATAGATGATGCAAATTAATGTTCATTACTAGACCTCATAGGGAATATTATTTCAGCTTACATATCATTCTGGTATGTAGTTGCAGTGTATTAGAACTGGAAGGAGTACTGTATTACAACTTTAGTAACTTACTTTATGGATACATAGTTGTACATGGCCACTCAATTATCTGTAGTGTATTGGTTTATCATTATCCTTGCTGAAAGTATGCCCTTGTGTGGTTTATTATGGGTTTCCACATATACCTCTGCCTATTTTAATCACACTCACTATTTTACCTTCTGTTTTTCTTTGCTAATTGACCTTTCCTGTCATTATGTTAGCTATACATTACGTTATTCAAATAATGCTTTAGTAAACACTGCTTTTATACAGACAGAGAATTGGTAAGCAATCAACAAAAGTTAGGATTCCAGTAGAAATTGCTAGTATCAATGTTGAAGGACTAATTCATTCTATAGCTACTGAACAGTTGTAAGTTGTTAACCTATTACCTGTTAGCTGAAAAGAATTGTTTATAACTCTGAAATGTACGTTTGTTTTCATTTTTTTTTTATTCTTTATTTAACAACAGGCAGACTTACAATCATAAACACATAGAGCAGCAGATTATGTACTTCAGTTTATAAGATAAAAAAAAAACCTCCATAACAACCTTCTGTGACAGAGAAAACAGGTTTAGAAAAGAGTAATATAATAATTGCTCTTGTAGGTACAGTCTGGAAGTTTTCAATTACTTGTGAGAACTCTGATCTTGAACTGCTTACATTTCAATGAAAACTGGAAACATTGGTTTGTTTTAAAATGTTTGACCGGCAGTGAAAAAAAAACAAGTTTTTCTAAATAATTATGTACAGTATTATACAGCGCGAGGCTTCAGTACAACTGCTAGAAAAACCCATATGCAAATGTTAAAGTGTGTAAATATAATTATATACGTGCAGTTTTACAGCAGTGACCTCAATTAGATCACTGGTGATACGTGTTTAAGCTGTTCATCCTGCTATATATAGTCAAGATTTTATGCAACCAATACATGCACAAAATAGAGGGAAACGAGGCAATTCTTAAAAATGTCAACATGTAGGAATGGCTGCATGAGAAAGGAAATTGCTTTACAAGTCATTATTGGAGCTAAAAGCATAAACATACACAAACACAGTAAATCAGTTGCAATTGCATAGTCTTTGTAATAGTTATTAGAAATGTAATAATAAAAAACTCTCCCGTAGTCCATTATTAACATATAACACTGGGATTGGAAAGGCAAAGCTTCTAATAAAAGTATCTTTATAGTGAGTTAATATTTTTGTATTTTAAAATACATAATGTTTAAGGAAATTATACCCCCAAAATATGCTGTTGTGGCCTCTATAAAATCAATTGTGCATTCTGCCATCCTTTTTAAGTCTCTTCCTCATAAGATAACAAGAAAAAAAATGAGATAAAATGCTATATTTGGTCTTCTAGTTATTTCAATGCAATGTTTTATTCTTTTTTGCATTATACAGCAATATTGTATGTAAAGGTCGGTATTAAAGGTTCCAAAAATGGCCCATACAACATATCTGTAATTTTAATTGCACGCACTATGTGTTTAAGTTTGTTGGTGTATGTGGTTTAGGTACTTGAGACAGTTAATGTCTGTAACTTTGCTGTAAAAATGCTGCAAAGTCAGTGCTTGCAGTGACCTATAATATTCTGCTTAGTGTGCAATCATGGGCACCAAAAATAATGATAACAAAGCTGAGTGGAAAGCTTTGTTTGGAGCACACCAAGAATACCTAGAAATGAAAAGAACTTCCAGTGGATGGCATTCTGGGCTATTCTGTAAATGCACAGGCCCCATGCAAGAGAACTGACAATGATAACAAGTTCAAGTGGACAGTTCTATGCTTAATATTGTTTATTTTATTTTGTACATCCAAAGCTTAATGTATTTAGACGAATAATAGGCTGCATTCTCATTGCCATTTTCAAAAGCTTAATCACACCACATTTAGAAATAAATCCTATCACAATACAATAATGATTTGGCCTAATGAGGCAGTGAGATATGCAGTATTATATCCAACAATGCTATGATCTCTATTCCATTCTATCAAAAAAACCCAGTTTAAAATTATAGACTGGTTACGGCAGATATGTTTTATTATATATATTATAAAATTCGACAAAATTCTAGAAGCTGAACACAATAAATGGGTTCGCTACTAGAAAAATATCATCCAATAAATGTGCATTGGCTGTCCATTTATCTGCAGTTTTTTTTAATGGCTAGTCATTAAAAATGACATTGCATAAATTAAATAATTAAATAAAAGTGTATGAGGGACCCACATATTTTCACAGGGAGGTCACTGCTTTAGAACTGGGAAACCTAGGTTCAAATCCTAGCCACCCTACCAGTAAGTGTGCTTGAGCAAGACACATGTACAGACTGTGCCTAGAAGGGTATCAGCTACACCTCATAGATAAAACCCAAAGAAGACTGAAAACAAGTGTCCGTGGTTGCTGAATCTCTCGTGTAGAGAGGACTTTCTGGCATTTTGGTTCTGGACTGCCCTTATGTGAGGATCAGTCTGATATGCAAATGGCATAGGGTCTCTTTGTAATGGCACAAGTGAGTAAAAAAAAATGTTAAGACTTGAGCAGGGACTAACTAAAAGCCAAAGTACCGAGTTTCTCTAAGCTTCTGACCATCCTCAAACCTATAAACTCCTCTAGGAACAGTGAGCAGCTACACTTCACTGCCACAACGAAGGATGAAACAATCGTCAAGGGTTGCGGTATCTCTCATGCAGAGAGAACTTGCCAGCATCTTGATTATGGACTGCCCTTATGGGTGGGATTAGTCTGATATGCAAATAGGACTAACAAAAGTCAATCTCCTGAGTTTCTCTAAGCGTTTGCCCATTCTCAGAGTTCTCATATTCTCTGTTTTGTTGCAAGACACATCTGCTAACCTCAAATCATCATATATTGCTTCTTTAACTCTAATATCTATAATTGCAAAGTCCTGTGGAATATGTTGGCGCTACATAAATGATAATATATTTATCAGAGTGTAATTTTCTGAAAAGTGGTTATCACCAATGAAATGCATCTGCTGGAACCACTTTTACTATGTTGCTCTCCTCTTCAGAACATAGCACTCTATTCCCTCATGGACTTAGCTGAGTACCGGTAATTTTCAATAAAAATATACGAGTGAAACATTACAGATGCTGTGTAATATTGCAGAGTACTTGACAAGTGTTGTAGATTTATTACATATATTAACTTTTAATTTGTGCTTTGCTTTGTTACAAGATTAAATGATATTCTAATGGCTTTCCTACGCATTTTATGCAACTGGGAGAAATAAAATAGCCTCTTCCCATTACTATTCTGGTGTACAAGATATATCCATCTTGTCATGATAAAGTATGGCAGCAGACATTTATTGTTATGAATTTACCGGGCAATTTCTTTCTCATGAGGATAAAAATAGATTTTATATCATATAGAAACACAGTGGGAATCATTAAGGAAAAACACACATTTTTATTTTAGTCGATGAGCAGAGGAGAAAAGGTCACAGCAGCTACATATATATGTTATATGCTTATGTACAAGTATTATTTTTCACACTACTCAATTATTATGTAAATATTCAGCTCTATGAAAATCGTAATTTGAAATGTGAGAAATGGAAAAACTGTGCAGCACTTTGAATTTGACAAGGAAAAAAACGTTACATAAATTGCAATTACTGTAATGTTATTTAATAGATCATAGTTTATTTGCAATGATTAATCAAAATACAGATCGTAATACAGTTTCCTTTTTTGTATAATAGGCAGGCAGGCAGACAGGCAGACTGACAGAAAGAGAGATAGAGACAGACAGACAGATAGATATGTTTAGCTGACAATGAACCAACAATACAATTCTTAACATGCATTAATAACAATAGGGAGATGGCAAAAATAGGAACTGTAAATGAGCACTTGTATATATTTTTCCCAATAAAGGAGCCACATCAATCACACACTTGCTAACACATGTGTTCACCTATGGCACGGATGATTTAGAAAATGACGCTGTTAAAATGCAGAAGCTGCTAAAAGGTTATTCCAAGGAGATGGCAAAATGCCAATCTTCCCATCAAGTACTCAGACCACATTATAATGATAGATATTTACCTGCAGAGCATGTTACCATCAGAGGCTTTTCAGGAAAATGCTTGAATTATAAAGTGGTTTAAAGCTCACACAGGGACATCAGAGCATGTGGATGCAATGTGTACACCCTTCATATCAAGTGAAAAAAATATTCCAAACTGAAGCACAAAATAATTGAAGGAATACCGGTAGGCTACAATAATTACTTAAATGGACATATAATCCTTTACACACAAAAAAAAAAATGACAAAACATCACGGCATGCACTTCAGAAAAAATCCAGGAACCAAACTGCTTATTCCTTGAGAACCCACAAGGAAATGTGCCTATGGACTAAGAAGATAACCCTAACTAAAATTAAGTTGCTAAACTAAAAAATCATGCAAGTCAAAAGATCATGCAAAAGAGGACTACTGATCAACATACTATCATGTTCTTATTAAGATCTTGCCATGGTAGCAAAAAATAAACTTGGAGATTTGTTTTGGACCAAACTAAAATTTGTCAGAATTCAGGCCGATTGGATGACAGACAAAATTCTTTCCGGGCTGGCAGGTGCCAAAATCTGAAAGGGACAAACTTTCACACAAATATGCTTATTTCAATTCTTGATTTGTAGTGCCATAAAAGGCAGAATAGAATGGAGAAACACATCTAATTAATTTTCTACTGTTGCTGCTGCTGTAGATCCCCTTTATTGAAATGCCTTCCATTGTAGTAGTTTCATCCTGCCTAACTGCGGTGCCTGCTACCTCTGCAGACGTAGTTGGAAGAAGCTCATAAGGAACTGTTTAGTTTTTTTCGCAGAAGGACAATCACTGACACTACAGACTGGATTTGTGGGAAAGCTTTGTTTATATCAGGGTGGAAGTAGTAAGTGAATGGTCAATAGTCAACTGACTTGTTCCTTTAATTTTTGGATAAATCCCCTGTTTTCAACTTAAAATTACTCTTGTCCCTCATTTTTAATTAAGATAATAAAAGGAAAAAAGATTATAATCAATCATTATAAAAGTAAGTTCTCTCTCTTTCTATTTGTTAATCTACATATATAACAATCTAATTTTGGCAATTCCGAATATTATTGCCATTTGTGCATATCAGCACAGTCATAGTCACCAATTTGTACAGAAAAAAGAAAGGAGGGCAGTGCCACTAAAAACCACATAAAATAAAAGAGCATATAATAGGCAGACTAAAATGCAATATATATATATATATATATATATATATATATATATATATATATATATATATATATATATATATATATATATATAATAGATAATAAGCAAATAGAAGTCCAGAATAAATAGTCTGACTGGTAGATGAATCAAACAACGAGGTATATCTTTGTAGAGGTGAATACAGTCTTTAGTAGTGGGGGATTACAAATATATACCTCGTTGTCTATTTGCTTATTATCTATTATATATATTGCATTTTAGTCTGCCTATTATATGCTCTTTTATTTTATGTGTTTTTTAGTGGCGCTGCCTTCCTTTCTTTTTTCTGTACCATTTCCGTTGTAAGGCCTGTGCGGGAGCCCTACTCTTTAGGTGTGCTGCCACTTTTTACTTATTTATTATTGTTTCTGTTGTATCTTTTATAGATAGAGAGCGCTGATCCCTTTCTTCCGTTCTATAGTCACCAATTTACCTGCTTTTTGGTTTGCACGGATGACGTACCCAAACTTTGTTCGGTTTTGAAATTTGGGTATGCTGAATAGCCACATTAACAAAATTCTGCTGACCAATTAAGTCTACCAAAATGTGAAGTCAGCAAACAGAAATAAGCATCATCAGAAGAAACAAATGAGTCTTAAACACTCAAATAGCTACCACCCAAATCTTTGAAAGAATTGTTTTTTGAAGGTTAAATACAAGCACCTTACAACCAAAGACGCTGAGCATTATATGGACATGCTGTTGGATAAGGATGTTGGAGTAACAATGATCCTTTAATCTGTGAATGTTTGAGTAAGTGATTCTCTCACAATGTGTTGCTCTGTTCTGATCTAATGGCTGTTTTTTCAGTCCTCATATAATGTGATTCCTGCTAAACTTCTGTCTGCAAGGATAACTAACATACAAGAAAGGAAGACGTTGACCCGCTACCTACAGAGAAGTTCTCATTCAGCTGAACGCTGCTGGATCAAGTCTATCACCCTATCATATTTTCTCCATGTTACAGTCATACAGCACAAACATTCATACTTTTTCGCTCTCTTTAGTACACACTGTCACAATCTCAACTACTTTATTATCTTTTATTTGAGGGGATACACGTTCCTCTCAGTATGGAAGTTCTATACATACTGGGTGAAGGTTTGCCCTCAGTGTGTGGCTACATTTGTAGACCTCCTATTATGGTAGAGGGGTGTACACTCTCTTGTGAACCTACTCTGTTTGATCTAATTGGTGGATTAAAGTTATCCCTTGTTTTTGTTTTATATACATGTCTTACATGTTTTATATACATGACTTACACCTCCAAAGGAACAATAAATAAATGTTACTTAAAGACTAAACAAGATCTATCATAAACAAATCAGTGGCACCCAAATGTCTAAATACTGAACACTGGAACAAGTTAAAATCTTAAGTACATAATGAGCATTATTGCAACAAGAAAGCAAGCATGCTTTTTTTTTTTTGGAGTTGCAGTATTTAAAAGGTCCATGTTCCTTTTTTGAAATTTATTTTTTAGAGCTGCAAAAACAGCATTCTGCATTAGATGTCAAATTTATATGTGTGCCTTCCATTAAAAACAAAATAAACAGGGGGTTGAGCTTGACAGCAGACCCGAGCAGAAGTATGTAAGATGGTCTCCGTGTTTATATCGGTGATTTCTTGCAACCCAGACACCGGCAGACGAGACCCCACGACTCCCAAAAATTATGCGAAGAAAAAACAAAAGTCGGACAGACCCAAAACAGGGGTCAGCATCGGAGATTTATTCCGCCAGGTGCAAGGCGCGTATGGCCCCAAAATGGCCACCGACCTCCAGGAATACTCTGACTCCTCAGAGGATTTTTTTCCCTGATGAAACCACAGGCAGTCTACCCCCTGCGAGACAACACCTGGTCCAGGAGAAGCGGGACCGGTAGCCGCTGCAATGCTAAAAACTATGCTGGGAGACTTACAGAAGGTCATCCAAGCGGACGTAGCTCAGCTGTGCACAGACCTCACAGGCCTGGTGGGACTCATTGAAGCGGTGGAAGCATCCTCCACGCAACAGGCCTAAGCTATCACAGAGCCGACAAGAGGTACAGGCGCTTAAGCTACAGCAAGCCAAGAGCTAGCAATGCTTCACGGCAATAGAGGACAATAATCTGAAAATCTGCGGTGTCGCGGAAGACATACCCATGGAACGATTTCCTCATCTAATCAGGCGGCTAATCGGAGTCTTACTGGCAAGCCAGAAACATCGGTTTTGGTGCAGTTTTCTGGATCCCCAAGCCCCGGAAAGCGCAAGAGACTGCCCCCCGAGACGTTGTAGTAAGGTTCAAGAACTCGGCAGACAAAATGGCGGTTCTCACGGTTCTCAAATGGACTGCCAAATATGTATTTGAAAATATGGCCTTGTCCTTTTATGCAGACCTATCGGGCGACACCCTGCAATGGAGAAGGTCCCTGCAACCACAATATTGAGAAACCATCAAATTAAATTTTGCTGGCGTTCACCATGAGCACTTCAGATAATACCTAACAACAAGGTTCACTTAATCTTGGATCTCCAAGAAGTTGATGCCGACCTCTGTTACCTCGGAGCTGTCCATAGTAATACCTCGTAGGACCTAGCGAGGATCATTCCTTTCATCCCACAGGGAGCACGGCCTACTACATACGTGGCTGCCACTACTTGACCTGACGGGCTTCTGTAACAATAATCTTTCTCCCAAGAAGAATGTTAAACCATCAGCGGTTTGAAGTTGTTTTCAATTTTATTTTGGAATCCTTACTTTAAGTCGTCCACTGGACTCTCACCTGCTTTTATTTTACATACCTCGAGACTCTCAGCCTAACACCAATTGCCTAATTCATTGCGCGTAAACCTGCGGTTCGAAGTCAAATATGTTTTCACTACGTTGACAAACCTTTTTTTTTTGTGTGTGTTTTTCTGCTTTGTACCAACACAAATGACAGACCAAGCCCTTCTGATATATAATAGTACTACACCTCCCCCACCTCCTAGACTACTAGACTAGGCTTGCCAACCCCTGGAGGTGCACCAAAACATAACTTCAGGCATAGCGCCAAGACTACACCAGGTTACCTATGCAGCCTCGACATTGGCATAGGGTTAACATCTCACTTATGATGCACACTCTACCTCAACAAAAGGGGCCCAAGCTATTGCTAATCTCTAATCAGCTGTCTCTATTATCGCCTATGAGCTTACTGTAACTTGAAGGTTACACACAGACCTCCTTTGACCAGACGCCAACTATAACCACTCGACACAGACCAATCTACTCAAAATAAAAAACCCTCCTCTCAAGTAACGTCCACTCATGACAAAATGCACTGTAACACCTATGCTACAATATTTACATTGAAATATATGTTTATATTGTTTTTGATTATACCGACCTACTCATGCTTGTGAGCAGGGTAAAAATAAAGAATAAAAATATATATATATATATCACATTGTAATTACCTTTTAAAATATACAGTATCTCACAAAAATGAGTACACCCCTCACATTTTTGTAAATATTTTATTATATCTTTTCATATGATAACACTGAAGAAATGACACTCTACTACAATGTAGTAGTACAGCTTGTATACAGCCTGTATAACAGTGTAAATTTGCTGTCCCCTCAAAATAACTCAACACACAGCCACACAGTCTAAACCGTTGGCAACACAAGAGAGTACACCCATAAGTGGAAATGTTCTTCCTCTTTCATTATCATGGATACTTAGAAACATAGAAAAATAGAATGTGACGGCAGATAAGAACCATTCGGCCCATCTAGTGTGCCCAATATTTTGAAATACTTTGAATTAGTCCCTGGCCTTATTTTAAGTCTAGGATAGCGTTATGCCTATTCCATGCATGCTTAAACTCCCTCACTGTGTTAACCTCTACCACTTCAGCTGGATGGCTATTCCACACATCCATTACCCTCTCAGTGAAGTAATACTTCCTGATGTTATTTTTAAATCTTTATCCCTCTAATTTAAGACTATGTCCTCTTGTTGGGGTAGTTTTTCTTCTTTTAAATATAGTCTCCTCCTTTACTGTATTTTAAATATAGTCTCCTCCTTTAATGTATTTAAATGTTTCTATCATATCCCCCCTGTCTCATCTTTCCTCCAAGCTATACATGTTAAGATCCTTTAACCTTTCCTGGTAAGTTTTATCCTGCAATCCATGAACCAGCTTAGTAGCCCTTCTCTGAACTCTTCATAGAGTATCAATATCCTTCTGAAAATATGGTCTCCAGTACTGCGTACAATACTTCAGAGATAAGCAAGCTTAGAAGAGCTACTATGGCTGACCGCGGGATGTGGCCATGCCCAGAAAGTAGTTAGCCCGAGACACTAATGGGCAATGGCTGAGGTTCAACTGTGCAGCTGGAGCAGAATGTGGGCTGGTAGAGAGAGTTGTCGAAGATTGAGATCAAGTTTTCTTAGCCACGCTACAAAGAAACAACAAAAGTTAAACCGATAGTAGGGGCTAAGCAGATGGATACGGAGGAGTTATCTAGGACAGACCACTTGTGAGATATTTTCCTGTGCATTCTACAAAAGAGTCCCCGACAGAGAGAGCTGAAGAGAGCGGCTTGGTGAGAGTTCCCCAAAATATACCCTGAAAACAACAACTAGTATCTGCACGGAGGACGTCAGTGATCCCTGAGGGTTCGGCAAGAGCAGCCATTCGACTCGGATGGGTCCAGAAGAATCCTGTTGCAGAACCATTTGTGGGTGAGATCTTTCTGTATACCGAGGGAGAAGGGGAATAAGGCAGTAAGGGAGTCATAAATACTGGGTCCTTTAAATCACCGGAGCCTCTTGATTTTTTTTGAGCTGGTAGAGAGGCTCTTTACAGGTATATGTGGCACAGACAAATGAGCTAATTATTTGAAGGAACAACATAATAAATTGCTGCAATACAGAAATGGAATACCCATTATTAAGGACTTTTAGCAACTGTAATGTTGCAACAGCCTTGGTATAACATACCTCTAATAGAAGAAGCTGACAGGACATTTGCAAATTGGACATTGATCGCAATCAGGAATAGCACTCTCAAGCCAAATTGGAACATATTTAAGAATGCCGGAGTAACTGACTAAGTCACATATATCAGAAAGTAACAAGACAATCCTTAGGTTAACAAGGTTTTATAACATGGATTTTGCAGTAGTGGATGGATAGTATATTATAAGAAGCTTATAGAATTTGCTCAGTTTCTGTTTAGAGTTGTAGCAGAAGAAGGGAAAAAAATATTTTAAAAAGTATAAAAATTATAATGAATAATGTTCACGAAGATGTTACCTATATCCTCGATTGAGGGAATAATTCTTTAGAGCAGTACTTAATGTAAATAACATTGATCAAATTTAGTAAACTACGATTAGTTTGATAGATCATAGCTTGATACTAACACAAAACCTTAATACTGTAAGTTTTGTAAAAAAACTTTGCTTGTCTGCTAATATTTGATATATAAGGGAGTAACAAGTAAAGTAAAGGCAATTTACCTATCATAGAATATTTGATGGTCACCATATTTTCATTGAAGGCTGTTGAGATATAATATAAAGTTAATTATTTGACCTTATTGTAGGAACAATTGCTCTTATTTTTTTTGCTAGTTAATGTGCCTAAAATATAATATAGACTTTATGCAGAGTCCGGCATAAAATCAGATAGTTCTATTTAAAACATTGCTTCTGTCTAAGTAATATTAAGATGTCTAAACAAATATTCCTATAATTTGGCCAATTCAGTGGACTGTATACTGTTGTGGTTTAAATACTAAGCGAGTAATTGTTATACAAGCCCTGCACTAGATTAATTTTAGTGTCAGCCGTAACTTCTAAGACCAGTCGTCTCAGTGATCCAATGGGGGATAACAGAGGGGACAAAATGAGAAATAAGGAAAATCAAGTTACTAAAATCAAAGGCAAGGAAAAAAGAAAGAAAACACAAAAGCATCAAGTAATTTCTCTTCCCCTCTAAATAAATCAAAAATATTGGATAACTCTGAATTGGCCTTTGAAACACACAAACAAATAAAATTTAGATCAATCTAATATTCCAATGGTGTCAGGGGAATCATCTATGGCAGATGAAACCACTGAGACAGCGGGTCTGGGAGAGGAACAGCTAACAGCGCTCTTTCAGTGTTTCTTTTTCTGGCTCTGCTTCTTCTCCCCAACTCCTCTCTGTTGGTGTCCCCCAAGGTTCAGTCCTTGGTTCCCTACTGTTCTCCATCTATACTGCCTCCCTTGGTAAACTCATTAGCTCCTTTGGCTTCCAATATAATTTCTATGCAGATGACATGCAAATCAACCTGTCCTCTCCTGATCTCTCCCTGTCCCTGTTGACTAGTGTCTCTGACTGCCTGTCTGCTGTTTGTAACTGGATGGCTGCCCACTTCCTAAAACTAAACTTGACCAAAACTGAAATTCTGGTCTTTCCTCCCTCAAGTGTTGTTACTCCTGTGTCTGTCTCCCTCCAAGTCAACGGTGCTACCGCAGGCTCGCTGTCTAGGTGTTCTCTTTGACTCCGACCTCTCCTTCAAGCCACATGTTCAATCTATCGCCAAATCCTGTCATTTTCATCTCAAAAACAATGCGCGCATCCGCCCCTACTTAATGCCAGATACGACTAAGGTGTTGGTCCATTCCACTGTCCTTTCTCGCCTTGACTACTGTAATCCGCTTCTCAGTGGTCTTACATGCTCCCAACTTGCGCTGTTACAGTCCATAATGAATGCAGCGGCGAGGCTCATCTTCCTGTCCACCCGCACCTCCCATGCCTCACCCTTCTCTCAGTCCCTACATTGACTTCCTATAAAATTCTGGTTCTTGCTTTCAAATCGCTACATTATGCTGCTCCCACCTATCTATCCTCCCTTATACACAAGTATGTCCTGTCTAGGCCCTTACGATTTGCTGAAGACTTACGCTCCCACCTCTGATGCTCGCCTTCAAGATTTCTCGAGGGCTGCACCGTTCCTGTGGAACTCGCTTCCCTCCTCCGTTAGATGCTCACCCAGTCTCCACTCCTTCAAAAAATCATAAAAAAAACCACTTCTTTATAAAATCGTATCAATTAAACTGTTAATAGCTCCTGACTGATTCCTCTTCTGCAACTGTCACTAGTCTAATACTATCCTTACCTTTTTGTGTCATTTTACCCCACTCCCACTAGCATGTAAGCTCATTGAGCAGGGCCCTCAACCCCTCTGTTCCTGTGTGTCCAACTTGTTTGGTTACAACTACATGTCTGTTCGTCCACCCATTGTAAAGCGCTATATAAATAACATAATAATAATAATAATAATAATAATAATAATAATAACTATTTCTACCATAAAGGAAGTAATGAGGGATCTATTGAAAGATTTTAAGACCTCAATTGTTGGAGAGATGAGTGTAGAGATCGCAAAAAATTCCAAGGATATAAATGTACTGTCGGGAAAATTAGCAGCAATGGGATGTCAACAAGACACATTGATAAAACAGTAAAAAGAAGCTCAAATGGAGTCTCAGAGGCTAAGAGAGGAGATGATTAACCATAAACAAAAGTACAATAGATTGGAAAAATGTTCTAGACAAAATAATGTTTGAATAAGAGGAATCCCAGAGGCAGTGAAACACTCAGATTTAACCAAGTATGTTACTGATTTTTTGAGTTAAGTAGTTGAACCTTACTATGTTAAAGAGGAAAGGACAGATAAAGTTCCCAGATTGCCTTTGTCTCGGAGATTATCCAAGGATTTACCTTGAGATGTGATTGTAAAATCACATTTTTATACATAAAAACAAAATATAGTACAGAAATCTTTTGATCTTAACTTCTTTGAGACTCCATATGAACAACTAAAGATTTTCCCAGATATACCACCGGAGGTTATTATAGAACGTAAAATAATTCAGATTTCTAACAAAAATATGCAGAGAAAACAATATTACATGTAAATGAGGATTTTCCACCAAGTAAAACATTAAACATGGCTCCAATATAAGGGTTACTAACTCTCCTCAAGAAGGGAATATGTTTTTAAAGATATAAATCTCCTAGAAGAAGAGATTAAGATATAATGTGATATATATATTGAAGACTTTAGGATAGATTCAAAAGGAGATATGAAAGAAACACTAGGGATTACACGTAGATTAATAGAGAGAATATGAGCCAATTATATATATAATAAAAAACAAAAAAAAAACAAACAAAAAAACACGAATTAAAGTGGAGGAAATCACACTGTTGTTACAATATTCACAATACTTATGGTAGACATCCATATAAATAAAGATGTCTTGTATTTTTTTAGCTAGCAAATTAAAATTGCTGTATTTCACAAGTAGTTGGATAATATATAAGTATAGAGATTAATAGCGAAATAGTCATAGTTACACGTTGCACTTTGGAAGTTCCAGAGAAGACTGGATGCATTCACTGATAATTATTAACTCACATACATGTTTAAATGTTGTTGCGCTCACGCTGCTTACAGTATTTATAGAAAACACTTAACTCTTGCTATAGAGTTAGTAAGAACATATTGGCAATATTATACATTTTTTTATATATACTTACTATCTCCCAAAAAATGTCCTCTGTGGAAATACCTTCTAGGGTTCATCCTGATGCCCTTTTTAGCCCTTAGCAGACTAAGGAAATAAAATAGCATCAATAATTGAAAATTATTGAAATAGATGGCTTTGATTGCAAGATAGAGCTGCTAAAAACATGGTTTTAAAATATACATTGAGAAGACCTCCGACAGGGTCTCAAACTCATGTTAGTTCGACTTATCTTAGTTCACTTACCGTTGATCTTAGTGGCAGGGGGGAGAGCGGTTGTGATCTGAGTTTGAAAATCCCTATATGAGTAATTCAATTATAATGGTTTTAATTTTTTTAATGGATGATATTATTTGTTTTGTGTGTCTTGTCAGTCAATGTATTCCGAGAGGCGTGATGGAAGGAGCTGGGACAGTGGGGGCAACCAGTTTTCGGGAAGATTGATGATCTATCTACCCAATGATATTAAAAATTATTAGCCAAAATGTCCAGGGCTTAAATTCAATTGGTAAGAGGAGTATTGCATTCAAGTACCTGTTTAAAGAAAAGAGCTGATATAATATGCATTCAAGAAACCCACTGGCAGACAGGTAAAATTCAAAAATATTGTAATAAATATTATATAGATAGATATGACGCTACCTACACAAAAAAAAAAAAAATAAGAGGAGTATCAATCATTTTTAATAAAAGATTACAGCTGAAAGAGGTGTTCTTTATAGGAGACAGTGAAGGACGTTATGCATATGGACAGGTCTGACTAACTCTCAAAAGTTTACGATATTAAATATTTATGCTCCAAACAATGGTCAAATTAAATTTATTAGCCACACTTTGAAACTAATGAAAACATTATTTGTGGGTTTCTTAATTGTTTGTGGACACTTTAATTTACAGGTAGACCCAAGCATGGATAGGAAATGTTTAGTTGAATCTAACCCCGATCCCTACTTGGTTCAAAACTCTAAAAAAATGCACAAGCTATTACAGACTCTATGATACAAGGAGAACTTTAAACCCTTCAGAGAGAGATTGCTCTTTCTTTTCGTATAGGCACGAAACCTATAGCAGGCTGGACTATATTTTTGTTGATACTGGCTGTTTACATAGCATAAAAGAGGCAGAAATAGATCTGATCATCTGCTGACCACAGTGACTTTGAGCATGGATGGCCAGACGTGGACCAGTACACCATGGAGGATGGAAATAGAGCTTCTGAAGGATCCTGTGATTTTAAGAGAAATTAAAGGAAGAATTGAGAGTATTCAGCCAAAGTAATGATGGCTCAGTAAATTCTAAAGGAATAGTTTGGTAAACTCATAAAGCATATTTCAGGGATTATTGATTAAATGGAAAGCACAAAAAAAAGAAACAGAGAGGTAAAACTCTATGAGAGTTTCATATTGAGCTTAGCCAGTTGGATAGATACAACAAAAATACCCCAAATATTATAACTATGACTAAAATTCAGGATATACAATTACAAATAAAAACTATACAGCAGAATCTGGTTGATAAGACCATATGGGTCCTGCAATGTCTCTACCACTGTGGTAACAGGACTGGAAGAATTATGGCAAATAAGCTAAAACAAAAAGAAAAAAAATAGAATAGATATGCTAATTCACAACAAAGAATGCGTTTCAAGTCCAAATGATATAGCCAAGAGCTTTGAGAAATACTATATTGATTTATATAACTTAAATAAAACCGATCAATCTACAAAAAAAAAGGAATATTTTGAATTTTTGGGACAAAATTAATCTCCCCAAAATTTCACAAGTAGAGATGGTAACTTTAAACAAACAGATAACAGAACAAGAAGTAGTTTGGGCGATCTCAAAATTGAAACTTGGTTCAGCGCTGGGCCCAGATGGTCTTGTTAACCAATATTTTGTTCTATGTCAAAAGGAAAAAGAATGTATTTTGATCTACACATTTTGTCAATCTTTCTTTTATTAAAGGCATATAAGATGGGGTACACAAGACAAAATTGGGGGAAATGTACGAGTGATTTACAGTATAGGGTTGATACATCAATCGGCAAGATTAAGTTACATTTCCAGAATTGCAATGCCTCATTTTTACATTTTTTTTGTTAAACTTTAGTTTGAAAATACAAGCTAGGGATCATAAGATCCGGTTGGCAACATGCTAGATTATTATAGTCAGACATTTGGTAACACATGGGTAGACAGTAAGCTGCTCACAAGTTAAAGAAACACTTTGCTCCATGAGATGCATATATTTGATTATCACCATTTTCTACAGGTGGTCTCATCAAGCTAGGTAAACCGCCCTAGGTCACAATTGTAAGAGTTGGCTGGAGACACACTTTAGGATCACATACTTTAATCATATGGCCTCTCAGTTTAAACAGGAACTATAGGCAAACAACCCTAGGCTCCAAAATTGCTAAGCAGTTATGGCTATGGTTAAACAGGCTAAATAATTAAGTCTCAAGCCTAACCTGGTGTGCTCTATGGCTGGGTAGCAACAACATCAAATAAGTTACACATTTGGTAGCTAAATCCCTTCGATCATATAGGTTGAGCGGTGCCAGCTGATATTAACATGTGATTACCAAACAGCATCAAGTTAAACAAATCAATCAAGCTCAGCAGGATTATGTTTAGCACTATTAATGTTTGTAGGGCAAACGTGTAGTAGATTTTTGTAGTGTATGCAATCTAACAACTAGCTTACTGTCTCGTTAGATTGTATCTACACATTTTATCTCAAATTTACAAGCACAATTTTAGATTAAACTTCTATATCTAAGCAAAAATGCCTTTTTTGGGGGTAATAGATCCAGACTGATTAGATTTCATTATGAATAGCTTATGCCTGTTTAGCTGTTTTACGCTGATAGCTCGTCCTTTCATATCTAATCACACTATGTTGCTGTAAGCAATAGAAAAAGCTTACAACAAATACAAATCAGCCACAATATTAAAACCAAAAATAACAAAAGAAAGGTAAAACGCGGGAAATTCTAGTGCAGGTAGACCAAAGGCAGCAAACTCTCAAACTGGGCACCCCCAGGAGCTTTTGCTACTTGAAAAAGCCTTATTGATGAAACGGGTTGTTGGATTATTTTATTATTTATTTTATATATTTTTATTATATATTTTTATTATCAACTGAGGTTCCTCTATTTTTGAACCTGCTATCCTTTATTGTTATTTTGTTTTTAATTTTATTCCATCATTGTTCTTGGTATTACCTGAAGCACTTCCTGGACTACTACTTTCAAATCCTTAATGGGGATAGTTCCACCCATCCTGCAAATACTATAATATAATATATATCTTACTGGCCTTAGCCACTGTTGATTGTACATTGTTGCCTAGTTTGTTGTCTATAACAATTCCCAAATCCTTCTTGTGTGTTGTTATTCTTAATTCGCTACCATTTAGGGTATAAGTTGCTTGCGCATTCTTTATCTTGAAGTGCATAACTTTGCATTTTTCTACATTAGATTTCATCTGCCATTTGAGTGCCCAGTCCACCGCCTATCTAAATCCTTCTGCAACAAAGTCATATTCTGCTCACATTTAATTACTTTACAGAGTTTTGTGTCATTTGCAAACACTGACTTTCAATGCTTATTTCAAGATCATTTATAAATATGTTAATTAAATAGTAGTGGCCCCAAAACAGAATGCTGAGGGACACCACTTAACACTTTAGTCCAGCTTGAAAATTGACCATTAATGACAACTCTCTGTACTCTATTTTGAAGCCAATGTTTTATCCAAGAACAAGAATGTTAATCTAGATTTCATTGAGTTTGAACACAACCTATTGTGTAGAACCGTATCAAACGCTTTGGAAAAATCCAAGTAGATTCCATTCACTGCAACACCCTGATTTATACTTATAATTACTTCTTCATAGAATGCAATTAAGTTAATTTGACATGACCTGTGTTTCATAAAACCATGCTGATTTTTGCTGATAACCATGTTCTTCTGAAACACCTTCCCAGCCACAGAAGTTAAGCTCACAGGTCTATAATTTTCAGGCAAAGATGTTTAACCCTTTTTGAATATAGGAACCACAGCTGCTCTCCTCCAGTACAATTCCTGAAAGAAAAGAATATTGAAAGATTAAAAACAGAGGTCCACTTATTTCCCCACTTAGTTCCTTAAGTACTCATGGGTGAATACCATCAGGCCCCTGAGCTTTCCTCCTTGCTCTTCGGCTCTCGCCCCTCCCCCCCCCCCGCTCTTCCACTGTGTTTTGGAGCAGCATTGTGAGTAGGCGGCTCTCCAGGGTGTCCCAGAGCTTTCGGAAATGCTCATTCAGCCGCTGCAGTACATGGTCCACAGAGCTGAGGGCTGCTGTGCGCTGCTTGTGAGCCGTCCCACCCGGCCAAGTCACAGACGCCATCTTGGTTCAACACTCCACACTTGGTTAGGCCCCGTTGCAGGTTTGGAGGTAGGTGCCTTGTCGCTTGTTTAGGCCGTCGAGTAGAGAGTGCACAGGTTACTGAGGCACAGGTGAGCGGGAAGATCCCCAGCTCCGGTTCAGCAGGCCACAGCTGTGGTACTCCGGTCTCCCGTGGTGAAATGTCTCAATTAGGTTGTTAGTCATGTCACTGGGTCCCCTCTGGGCTCTATATTGCTTTTTAGTGGGTGAAGTTGCAGGTTAACCGGGGTTAAAACCTCAGAAATTGCGGATTTCAGCGGGAGCTCGGGAAACATGCGTCTGCTCCCCTTGCTGGCTAGGCTCCGCCCCTTTCCCACCATGTTTCTGTTATACCGATTATGTCATATTGCTTAGTGTACACTATTGCCTCTAGTTCCCCCATTTTGTTTTTTATGCTCCTTGCATTAGTAAGCTACATTTAATATTATCATGATTCACTTGTATTTTATGTGAATTTTTATTACTATTAAATATATCCTCTGTTCTGATTTTGCCCCTGCCCAATCTCCACCCCTCCTTGTACTGAGTTAAAGTCCATGTCTTTTCTGTCCTAACTCCATTTTGTAGATTATGTCCCTCCCCCTAAACCATTAGTTTAAAAGCTCATCCCCACCTATACTAGAGGGGCAGTTCCTGTGGCTCTTAGTAGGAACATCTTCCACTAGTACAGCTACTCTTGAGCTGAAGCTCCCAACATTTTCTCTCAAACAGGCAAATCTGCTAGGTTGCACAAAGTCAGGACTAGCTAGCCCTTTCCTCTTCCCTCCCCACAGCTACCTCACCCAACTTTCATCCAACTACATGCCTGTTCTATTGTGTGTGCTTTATTTTCATATGTCTATTCAGAGGCACACAAACCCTTACTTCTGAAAGTGCCATGCACATTATTTGATTGTTTTGATTGTGTGGGCATGCCCCGATGCTGGTTTGGCTGTAATTTTACTTTCAAGGGTCTTCAAATCATCTTCCAGTAATTTTTTCTCGTGCAGCTATTATCTGTAGACCTCACCACTATTGCTTGTAATTTGTAATATTGGCAACATTGTCATGATTATTCACTAAAGTCCAAATTTTCTGTCTGATTTCTAATATTTACTAAAGCCAAATCCGGTCAGATTTCAGTCAATCTAACCAAATCTATATAATTTGAGGTGTACTGTGTCTGGTTTAAAGTCAGTGCTTTTTGCATTCAGAATATGTACATACAAATTTTAAACTAAATCAGGACCACATACATCCAGCAAGATGCACATTCACAAATTATCATTCACTTGCTTTTTCCAAGCGAATGATAACTCGAAGTACTATTTGCTACTGGAAGCTCAAGCACCAAGAGTTAATCATGTAGCAGCTGACCAAAAACATGTAAATAAATAAATAAAATTATGTTTTGTTTTTTTTCTAGAATTTCCTTATGTCCCTACTTGCTCCGCGGCATATTTACCAAAAAAAGGAGCTTCCAGACGCTTTTCACTGTAACTAAAACTAGTGACTAGGCAGCCATAAATTGTAAAATGATCACATACCATGGGAATTGGGCCTGAAAAATAATGAGGGGAAACCTAGCCTCCCACCCATGGGCAACAGGGGGCTTTCAATTAAATTGTGGAGGTTGGGCAAATAAACTCCCCAGACCACACCTATAGCCAGTGAGTGGAGGTGACTTTTTTAACAGGTTGGAACCTGTGTCCCCCCACTAGCTCCACCCATTGTGAATATTTCCATAGCAAGTCTTGTGAGAGTTAAAGTCCCTAATACGCATCCGCCTGTCGTTCTGAGTGTTATGCAAGTATGTCATCAAGGTACACCACGGCACAGACATGCAATAGATCCCTAAGGACATCATTTATGAGGTCCTGAAACACAGCAGGAGCATTACACAGTCCAAAAGGCATGACCAGATATTCATAATGCCCACTACGCGTATTGAACGCTGTCTTCCAGAGTTTAAAAAGGGCGGAAATGGTAGATCCACATCCTGTTGTATATTTTTTTCTTAGTCCCAACCCCTACCTATGGGTGGGGCCTGGAGTAGGACATTAGGTTCCTCAGTATTATAAAATGAATAACCCCCACCCGCCATCTATTTGTGAGGGATATTAGGTCACCTTGGTTACTATAACATGAATACATTATTTAATTTAAAGCCTCCACCCGATGCCCACATGGAGGGACCAGGGCACAGGAGGGAACAGGATTCCACTCACTAGTTTCTAGGGTACTGTGAATAGACACTGGCTGCTCCTTGTTTTGTAGATATGCCCCCACCTGCAGCACGTCAGGTCAGAGCATAAGGGAGTTCTAAAACCTCCCTTGCAGTAATATGGAGGACATATTGACCCAGTAGGCTTCTTTATTTTTAGCACTTTTAAATGTGGTGTCTTGGTAGGAAATTCTGTCCATCAGCCACATGATTAACCCTTGCAGCGCAGAACATTTTTTAACAATTTGCATGGTGACTGTTAGCACTACCAGCAAGATAATAGTTCAGATTTTTAAATTCTAAGCACAGATTTTAAACATTCAGGTCTGAATTTCAGCCGTCCTGCAGTATCCCATCCAGTTTAAATCTAGAAAAAAAATTAACCTTTACTGCAAAATCTGGATATGGTAAAATAGCATGAATAATGCCTGGATTTTGCAGTCCAAATTTTGCAGTCTGGGTTTTAGTAAATAACCCTGCATGTTTCTCCAACGACTGCATCCTCACAACTCCAACTTTCTCCCTTGCTCTGTGCTGGAGCCACTGATTAAAGAACCAATAACGGCACCCAGACCAATTCATCTCAATTAAGTGGTTTGGGTGCTGTGTCCATTTAGTTTTAACCCTGCAGTGAAACACTCCTCTAGTGTCTGTCTTGAGCTCCAGTTTGAAAACAGTGATTCAAACTTGGTTCTCAATTAAATTACAGCGCTGTGTCGCTTTATAAGTAATAATAATAATATCACTTTCCAATGATTTTTAGGATTTTAATTCTCTGTGTGACTCACTCAAATCACTGTGTATTGAACCATAGATTCACTTTATCAAATTCACAAACATAAAAAGAGTTGCCAAAACATGGACATTCCAACAATTCAAATGAAAATCTTTGTCAGCCTTCATTTTACACCAGTTAGTGATGCTCTATATTCCGGTGTGATGGTATGTAAGCTTGTTTCCGATGTATAATTCCAAAGTTCTGTAGAACTTATAACACCACTAAACCTGAAATTACGTCTGTATCAGCAGGAATCCTCTGAGAAGCGAACTGAAAGATTGAAAATGTTACCTCAGGAAAGGTCGTGCTTTTGTTATGTTAGAAGCCTATTTAAAAATCTGGGCTTACTCGATTCTTGTGTTTCATTTTAAATATGAAGTTGAATAGAGCATGTATATTTTACTTGATGCATTTGACACTAAATTCACAAGAAAACAGAAATCTCCAAAAACATTATATTTTGTAGAGTTTAATTAAAATGAAGAAACGGGTGCAAATATGTGTATTTTGCAATTCGTGCTTAAATAATCTAACAATAAAAATGTAAAAGGAAACATACAAATAACAAATGACTAGTGGTACTTTCAGCTAGTGGGTGCTGAAGATAAACTTAAAGGAGAAATTATTCAATGCTTTCCTATGGGGAGGTCTAATGCGCACGCGGCATTTGCCACGCATGCGCATTAGACCCCGCTCATTGTGGGATGGAGATGGGGCTGAGCTTCAACCCAGGTAGTATAGGCAGGAGGGAGGGGAGTTCCAGGAGTTCCAGAGGGATTGGTAGTGCCAGGAATACAGCTTTGTTTATACAGCCCTAGTCACACCTCACTGCACGTGACTTGCACAGCCTTCTTAAACATTTCCTGTAAAGAGATATCTGATGTTTATACTTCCTTTATTGCAAATTCTGTTTCGCTTAGAATGTATTATCTCCTCTGTTACTAGCCTGCTAGACCCTGCAGGAGTACCTGTATGTAATTAAAGTTCAATTTACAGAGCAGGAGGTAAAAACATTTAAATTAAATTACATCTGATATAAACTAAAACCATTATTTTTCATGCAGGCTGTGTCAGTCACAGCCAGGGGAGGTGTGGCTAGGGCTGCATAAACAGAAACAAAAGTGATTTAACTCCTAAATGGCAGTGAATTGAGCAGTGAGACAGCAGGGGCATGATCTATACACCAAAACTACTTCATTAAGCTAAAGGTGTTTTAGTGACTAGATTGTCCCTTTAATCACTATTAAAGTTTCATAATTTCAAACAGTGGTATAATGAGGATGAAAAATGAGGTACAGAGAAATTAAAGAGAGAAGGGGAACTGCACTTGTGTATCTATCTTTTAGAAAAAAAAAATCTATTTTTTTCCTACTTATTACATAATTACTAGTATTGATGAATGATATCACAATATGTAATTTTGCTTTATACAAAAATACATAGTATATTTTAAAAAAGTGATACATATTTTAGCTTACTAACCCTTTCACACATTCTGGGAGAAACGGTTCTCTGTTCCCAAGAGTTTCTTAAAATATGTTAGATTACTTGTGTAAAGAAACTCAAAGGGAATGGTGAATGCCATTATGAAAGTCTGGGTTAAGCAGGAGCAAATCCTAATGAATGCTTTATTAAGTGCATAATATTTAGATTACTTGCTAGCATTCAAGGGAGATGCAAAGCGCTATCTAGAATTCAGATTGCTATTGCAAGTTTATGCCTTTCATTGGAAAAACAGTTACTAAATTTATGCGAGTTCTTCATTTACTTGAGTTATTGGTTAGTTGTGCTCCTTGATTAGATGTAATATTGCCATTGTAGTGTGCGTTGTACGTCTTTGCTGTAACACACTAAAAATTGTTTAGAATGTATTCTATTTTGTAGAATGATAGACTGTAAATTATTTGGAAATGGCCTGACAACCCTTCTCAGTTTGATGGAGAGGAACAATTGCATCATTGCTAAACCTAAGCCTTTTGTAGATACTTAAACTCATGGTATTTTTTTTGAAGTCCACTACCATTTGCATTTGTTAACATTTCAGCATTTATTTAGGATGCTGCATTACAAAACGTTATGTATTCTCACAGCACTGACTCACTGAAGAGGGTGATTTTTGCAAAATCATGCAAATCATGTTTGTTGTCTTGCCAGAGCTATGTCCACCTTATTGTATCAAGCTCATAGAGTTTCTGGGAAACATTATGACAAATAGATATTTTTTTTTTCTTTAAAGCTCAGCCAGTTTTTAATTTGTGGAACGTTTTTGAAAATGTAATTTTTATGTAGAAATATTCATAAATTCAAAACTACTGTACTTTACTTTGACTCTCTGCTCTTAAGCACAAACTATGCAAAATGAAATATGATTGCTGTAACATCATATAAATACACACCATAAGCCTTTAAAGTCACAACTCTGAGCTGATAAAATCCTAAATATCAGACCAGCTTCTCTGCTGATGGAATTATTGCAAGCATTTCCGATATGGGAATTGCTAATATGTGTATTCAAATTAAAGCTTAAGCAAAGGGGGGAATTCACATAAATTGCTATAGGGATTTTAAATATGACAACGCTAATACTCCTAGTCACATTAGATAAACATTTCAACACATGGGAAGCTAGAAGCAAGTAAAGGTACCACTGCTTGAACATTATGCCCTCCCCATAGGAAAGCATTGACTCAATGCTTCCTATGGGGATTTCACTGACATTGGAAGTAGACATGCAAAGCGTGAGGACGTCGAGCATCAGTTAGGCAACCTAGAGTCTGGTTAACTCCCGATAGTGCCTCTAGTGGCTGTAGTATGAATAGGTTACATACACTAAAGAATGGAGCCAAAAAAGATTGCACACTTCTTGTAGTGAATGTAAGCTGAGTTAATTACATAATATATGTACAGGTTGCGTCAAAATAAAAGTCCAATAGAATATCAGATGCTTGGAATATTCTTTACTTGTAAATTGTTCAGGTTTCTGGTGGTGGCAGGTATATGTAATAAAGAAGAAAGATAACTGGTAATGGTGCAGAGTATCTAGTACGAAGTGCAGAACAAGAGGTCTATGATGTAGCACTCACATTTAGTAGAGCTATTAAACCAGCTCTGAATATAACAGCATGCAGCAGTACAATCCCCACTGATGGATATGTTGTTCTAGGATTCAGTCACTCGGCATGTAGGTGGATATATACAAAGATATAAAAGGCAAACAATAGTGCTCTCTATAAAGCTGTAAACTAGTAATTATAAAGGTAAACTACTCACATTTGATGGAGCAATATACACTTGCTCAGATATTAACGCTTGGGTGGTACAATCCCCACCAGGAATATCTCCTCCAAAGGGTAGTTCTTCCCAGGATACAGGTAGCAGTTAGGCAATGGTGGTATAGATGTGCCAAGAACAGTAAAATATATAAAAAGAACTAAAACAAACTAAAAAAACGTAAAAGCATAAAAAATATAATAAATGGTCAGACACATAAATTAGGTGAATGCCAAATATCTTTAATGCTTAAAATAGCTAGTATAAACACAACTAATTTTGTCTACTAAGGACTTTCTCAAGTGTAAAAAGAGATTTATTTTGATTTATATTTTTGCACAACGTGTACATATATTTTGTATTTCTAGCTCTATATTAGTCGGTAAGGAGCTGAGGGTATCCCTTACTACCAATGTTTGATGCCTGCTTACACCTCTACGTATAGTTGCCTTTTAGTGCTTATCCTATTTTCTATTATTTGAGTTGATTACATGCAGCTAACTGGGAGAAAGGAATCTAGTTGAGGACTCAGTAAGCTGTGAAGCAGTCCTCAACAAAGCTTATTTGTTAGGTCAATAAAACTGAGGCAAGGATGGATGGACAGTTGTATGAATATATAGATGAATTATATCGTTATAAAACAGAATCTGTTTTTACTACATTAATGTTTAAAATAAACTTCTGTACAAACGGTAATTCAGTAAATTAGGAATCTTAAACTCTTAACTGCCCAGATATTCATGACCTACAACTCTTAGAATTCTATGAAAGTAATAGATTGGCAGAGAATCATGTGAGTTGTTGTTTAACAGTAAGATAATTGAAGGGACTGAGATCCCTGCAGTGAATGGTAGCAAAGCATTAGGCTTTTCTTCAAGTTTAATTATGGACAGCAATGCACATCATACATTCAAATACCTTTTTAAAGAAGACACTGATTTCCACATGAATTTAGTAATAAATAAATAAATAAAAGCAAAATACAGCCTAATGATTAACAATGATTTTTTTTTTTACCATTTTAAAAGGGACACTCCAATACCCAAATACAAAATAAATAAAAGTCACTGTTTAGTAGATATACCCCAAAGGAAAACAGGTATGTATTCAATCATGTATTTGTTCATTAGGGTAAATCTAAAAACAGCTTGAAAAACCTGCCAAGGCAGGTGGTCTGAGCAATTACCTCCCTCTTGAGCTTAGCGCCACTGGTCTAATGAAACCAGGAAGTAAAATTACCTGTTGTCAGTCTGAAAGCCAAGGGGGTGTAACCACGTTGATTTATAAAAGTGTCAATTTCTATTGAAATCTGCACATTTTGCAAAATGAAATAAAAGAGGACACACTCTTCGCTCAGAAAGCTTCTCAGCAAGCTAAAGTACTTTAGGCATCTTAAGTGTCCCTTTAAGACAGGAGAAGATAACTTTAACCTATGCTTTAATATCTTGACTGACAACTCATCTAATTCCTAAGCAACTAACAGTTGACAATCCAGCAACATAGTTTAAGATTGCAGTCATGATAAAATTAGAAAACTCAGGTTTGTTTAGTGTTTTAACAAATCCCAAATCAAATTGCAAGTTGTGAAAAACACCAATAAAGAAGATAAGGATATTTTCACAAAATGCCTTGGTGTGTTTAATATTGTTTTTGCCTTACTATATTAATAGATATCATTGGAGAAAACAAACACCAAGGACTAGCACAAGTGGGAAAATATATATATATATATATTTTTTCTTAACAAACATATTATATTCTCCTTCCCACACTAGAAAATAAATCCACCTATACATAAATACATATAAATGTTAGAGTTGAAAGCATTACATGCAGCTCAGAGGATGAATAGGAGCGGGGCATTAGCAGGAGATGGCAAATGCATGAATAAAAACAAAAAAAAGAGTTTTAATGGAAAACGATAATATTTAGCAGTACAATGAAAAACAATACAGTGTTAAACCACAATAAAATGCAATTTCCTCAAACATTTAAAGGTACAGGTTGCATTCTCTAAAATTGATATCTGCATTTCAGGTAGGTATGTATACTGTACATGAAATACAGATACATGTGAGGGGGGTATAATTGTTTTAGTTGCCATAAGAAATTAATTAATGCTTCATAAGATCATTGCAATCATTCTAATTTCTTTTGAAAGGAATGTATACCTGCCAATCTTCCCTGCACACCTTCTGGGACAAAAGTGGAAAGAGAAGAGAGCAGGTTGCACAAGGCACAGTAAAAGTGGTAGTACATCCAATAAAGGGCAAGTCTAACCATTAAAATGTGGTGGGTCAAATCATGAAAGGAGCATGTTCTCCCATAAAGTTGGTGGTCAGTTGACTGACAGCATGCCCCTTCAAGGTAGACCATGCATGGAGTCAGGGTCGGCGCTACCTGTTAGGTGGACTAGGCAGCCGCCTAGGGCGCCCCTTGGGAAGGGGCGCCGCCAGGAGCTCCGGCCCCCCTCATGCTGCAGCCGCCCGAGCGCTCTGTAGAGAGCCTCAGGCGGCTGCAGCTTTGCCCGGGCTGGTGCGTGCATGAGGGCGCACCGCCCGGGCGCAGCATTAGGAGATGGGCTGACAGGATAGAAGCGCTCAGCGCTCACCGCCCTCCTGTCACTCCCTCACTGTAGCGTGGCCGAGCCCTGTATGGTCCGCGGGTACAGGGAGCATCTGTCTCCTGTACCCGGCCGGACTAACAGGAAGTGTGCACTGAGTGTGCACTTCCTTTAAGTCCAACTGGGTACAGGAAACAAAAGCTCCCTGTACCTGCGGACCATACAGGGCTCGGCCACTCTACAACAGAGGTAGGGGAGGGGGTAGAAGAAATTGACAGGGAGGGGGGGTAGAAGAAATTGACAGGGAGGGGGGAGAATAAATTGACAGGGGGGGAGAAGAAATTGACGGGGGGAGAAGAAATTGACAGGAGGGGAGAAGAAATTGATGGGGGAGAAGAAATTGACGGGGGAGAAGAAATTTTCTGGGGGGAGAAAGAAATTGTCAGGGAGGGGGGAGAAAAAAATTGACAGGGGGGGAGAAATAATTTGACAGGGGGAAGAGAGTAACAAGGGAGGGGGGAGAAGAGAGGGACATGGGGGGGGAGAAGAGAGTGACAGGGAGGGGAGAGAAGAAATTGACAGGGGGGGAGAAGAAATTGACAGGGGGAGAAGAAATTTACAGGGAGGGGGGAGAAGAAATTGACAGGAGGGGAGAAGAAATTGACGGGGGAGAAGAAATTGATGGGGGAGAAGAAATTGACGGGGGAGAAGAAATTGACGGGGGAGAAGAAATTGACGGGGTGGAGAAGAAATTGACGGGGTGGAGAAGAAATTGACGGGGTGGAGAAGAAATTGACGGGGTAGAGAAGAAATTGACGGGGTGGAGAAGAAATTGACAGGGGATGGGGAGAAGAAATTGTCTGGGGGGAGAAAGAAATTGTCAGGGAGGGGGGGAGAAAGAATTTGACAGGGGAAGAGAGTAACAAGGGAGGGGGGAGAAGAGAGGGACAAATGGGGGGAGAAGAGAGTGACAAGGGAGGGGGGAGAAGAGAGTGACAAGGGAAGGGCGAGAGATTGACATCCATCACACAATCACACACAATGCACCCCTTACACAAAAAGACAATGCACCCCTTGCACACAGAAAAACACACAATGCATTACACACACAGACACACACACAAGCAATGCAACCCTTACACACACTCAATGCACCCCTCACACACACTCAATGCACCCCTTACAGACGCACACACTGCATCCCCTACATACACAGAAACACACCTTGCAGTCCTTACACATACAAACACAGATTCACACAATGCATTCCTTACACACATATCAGGACATCAGGACATCCCCTACACACTCCACCCCCTGTGAACAAACTCATTGGTGGAACATGAAGGTGGACCCTGGGACCCAGACCTTGAGCTGTGTAAAGGGTCCCAAAAAAAATGGAGCTGCTTCCCGTTCTCCAGAGAGCCTGTTCAACACCAGACCAGTGGAGCCAGACTGCAGCTAAAGCCCATCATCATCCTCATCTGGCTGTAAGTAGACAATCTAGTATATTATTTGTGGCACTAATCTCTAATTTACCTCACATTAAAGAAACACGATAGTCCCCAGAACCACTGCAGCTTAATGTAGTGGTTCTGGTGTCTATAGCCTGTCCCTGCAGGCCTTTTAATGTAAACACGGCGCCACTGCAGCACTGGCGTTAGTTAACATGGCAGATCAAATGGGTGGGGCATTGTGATGTCACATGGGGGGGCGGAAAACTTTACTTTTGCCTAGGGGGGCAAAAATCCTTGCACCGGCCCTGCATGGAGTGCTTCTGCATTTTGAAATCCCACCTCGTGAGGTCTGCTGATCAGCCAAAAGCACAAGTATACTGTCAGGGTACCTGTGGTCTCTACCTCCGAAAGAGGTAGAGACTTAGCTGTTCCTCCATCCAGACGGTCTGATGGCTCCCTTCCCCGCGGTCTATCCGGTCATGCTAGGCCGGCCGCGAGGGAGTGACTGCCTTTTACAGCATCTAGGCAGGAAGTAGTCATCAGGACACTCCCTCGGAACGACCTGTCAGTCAATTGCTGCAGGACCAATCAAGACGCCTCGGAGGCGTGGTTACTGCTCTGAACAGGGTATTTAACAGAGCTTCTTTCATTAGCTCATTGCCCTGTCGTGGTTCTAGCTTGTTCTAGTCACTCAGTGCTTGTGTATTCTATTATCCCTTTTGGTTTTGACCCGGCTTGTTTACCTTACTCTGCTTATCTCTGTTACCCTTGATTCGGCTTGTCTCTCGCTTACCTGTCTTCTGTTACCCTCGACCTCGGCTTGTCTTTGACCATTCTATACTGTACTACTTACGTTAGTCCGGCCATTCTAAGGTCCGGTATATGTATCTGGCTACTGTTTGTACTCTGCGTGTTGGATCCCTGTCCCGATCCTGACATACATATACATATATATGTATATACATATGATATATATATACATATATATCAGACTTGTGCACTCGGTTTTTGGATAATCAGCAAATCATTAAAATTCCATGTCTCCAAAACGCCATGTGGATGAATTACAAAATAAACAAAACAGAGTTCTGTCTGTGACCCAGGGAAAAAAGGACAGAAGAAGGGGAGAAAAAGCACTAGAGCAGGTCTACTGGCTTTTCTTATATGTTTATTTTCTCAATTTAAATTACTGCTGCTGTTCCTCTTTTTACATTAACATACATGATTGGAGAGACAAAAACAATTATAAAAGTTCTCTCACTTTATATGTTTGAATACATATATAATGAGATTTAATACATATATAATAATATGAGTATGACAAATGGCTGTGACGGTAGTCACTGTGACTGTTAATGAAAGATAGACACTATATGTAGGTCCCCAGATTCCTTTTGTGTTTTGGTCACGCTGTTCCCAGTATTGGTGCAGGGTATGTTTAATGTATTGCTTGTCTGTGCTTCTCCCCCTCCCCCTTTTTCCTGTCCCATTGTTTCCCCAGCAGAGTGTTGTCCCAGGGACACTGCCAGACCAATTTAAACTAGCTGCTTTGTCCTTCCTCAATCTCCCATCAGTCCTTGCTTTTGTCTGACCCCACCCTTCCTTGCACTATAGTAATCTATGCACCCTATTGTATGTAAATGAGGTAATTGGGGGCTTAAAATATGTGTGCTATAAACACAGTAGCCTGGTCCAGGGTAGAAAAGGCCCTCAGTGACCCCAGTCAAGCCTTCACGACTGGGTCTGAAGTGCTCCAAGGTCCCTGATAGCTACGAGGAAGCCGACTTGACAGAGGCCCACGGTCGGAGTACTAGAGTTCCGTCAGCCTGGCATTGCAAAAATCCTTGATATTACCTCTGCATTCCAGTCCACTAAAAGGCACATTTTCTTTAGGGGAGATTTATCAAAGTGTCACTGACACTTTTCCATCTAATTTTCTGTGAATATTTGGGACAATTTATTAAGTCTGTCAGGTATTACTAGGTTACTACTGAATCCATTAGATGTTAGGAGTGTTTTTGTATGTAGTGGGTTATGCAAATGCCTGGGATTATTTGTGTATAGCATTGGCCTTTGAACATAGGGGTATAGTCATGAGTAGTGTTGAGGCTTGAATGCAGTGGTGTACTGTGTGTACTGACTGTAAGTAAGTAACTTCTAAACAAGGCAGCCAATGAAATAACTCAACTTTGAATTAAATGCAAAGAAAAAATGTAGTGCTGAACAGTGGTTATAGAGGTTTAAAATAACTGCACACAAGATAAATAAAGTGAATAATATGTACTGATAAGAAAGACAAGGAGTATCTCTTTAAATGACAGCATGTAACTTATATCAGAAATGTTTAATTGTATGTATATATAAGAGCAAGCATTAGGCTGCTAGTGTAGGACCTGACAAGAATGTGGTACATTGACGTTGTGGCAGGCTTATGCAATATATGATCATATAATGTAACTAAACCCCCCATTATTTTTTGCCTAGCAGAGGTGTTTTTAAATAAAACTATTACAATCGGTAAGATTTAAAAATCATTGTTTAGTGAATGAGCGAATGCACTGGATTGTGTATTTTGTGTGTTGCATATATTGGCCCCAGCAGCACCCTATAATGTATGCATGTTCGGGTGAGTGGTTTCATTAATATATTTGGAAGTCCAGTCCAGGCCTTGGTTTTGCACCCCTCCCTGTTACAGGTGCCTCATTCCAGGACCCTATTTAGCCTTGACTTGCAGAGAGTCCTAGTAAGAAAGTATTTCCCAAGTAGGTGGATTGTGTATTTTGCATGAGATTATATATATCATGTCATTAGGGAACGGGAAAGCCAGCTCTCTCAATAACCTGTTGTGATAATTGTTACCATGCAGAGGCACAGAGTCAAACTTGGCACTCAAGCACAAGGTCTGAACAGGGAAATTGATAGGCTTTAGAAACACCTGGGGCCTGAGCATAAAGGATATTTTTATTAAATCAATATTAACAGAGAGTTGGGCATGTGAAGACATATCACCGCCTTTCCATGTTATGTTCCCTCCTCTCTACCCATGAACAGTAGTATGCTGCTGATGCTCTATGTGACCTTAATGGTTGGAGGCCAGCACATGCTGCACAGCCAGGAATTAAATGTAATCCTGCCACACTACCTAATATAGGGGTGTGTAGCAAAATTCTGTTACCTAGTGTTCACTCTCAGTAGTCACCTAGGTTGCACCACCACTGCCTCCTAGGTAGCCTAACAAGGCACCATACTACTGATCTTTCTTGTTATAATAGGTGACTACTTTGAGAAGCAGCTATCTTAAGGAATAAATGGAGGGTGTAGACAGAAATAATTTAGAAATGTTTAATTTAGGGAGCAGGAAGGACAGTTGGAGTGTAGCAGGAGATGAATAAGGAAAGGTAGAGAGGAGTAAGGTTATGAAGGGATTTGAACACGAGAGTAAGACATATAAAGAAAGACCACTGACATACTAGAAGCCAGTCGTGAAGTAGCATTTTGGATTAGTTGAAGTGGAGTAATGGAGTGCTGCGGAAGACAAAGTAGCTATTGTAACCTAGGAAAAGCAAAATGAGTTGTGCAGAAGAGAAGGCCAGTAAGGGTAGATTTTCTGAATACTAAATAGGTGAAACTGACAGACAGAAATTGTGGCTGATGGGGAGATAGTGAGATGAGTAAAATGGAGAGTTGGTTAGGAATGGAAGGTGAAGGGGAGGGTATAGGGAAGATGAAGATTTCAATTTTAGTCTGGTTAATTTTAAAAAGATATGATGACGTCCACTGGGCAATGTCAGAAAGAGACAAAGGGATGCAAAATTAGATTTTAAGTGTAAATGAAGGCAGATACATCTTCAAGTAAATGGACATTGAAGCCATGCAAAGAGATGAGGTGAGACAGATGGAGCATATAGAGGAAGAAAAGGAAAAAAAACAAGAAATGAAGAGGTCGGCTCCTGAAACGCGTGCCGGCTGGAATGCGCTTTGGGAATGCTCCTGCACAAAGCTCTTAATTTGCATGATTTATGCAAAGCCCATCAAGCTTGTCCAGCACAAAACTTATTCTAAAGGCTGAAGAGCCAATCTGGGTGCTCTGGAGTGTTCCATTCAGAGCCTGCCAACGCAACCTCAGGAGGACAAAAGCAGGGTCTTGTGCTTAAGCCGGTCGGGAGAGGCAGCTCATCTCCTATATCGCGTAGTTGCACACCCTCGCAGCAGATCCATGGTGCCCTGTTACCCCCCCGCCCCCGGACTGGCTTTTCTCACCCGTGTTGCCTCCTAAGGATGATTTCAGACCATGCCTTGCTCAGCCGACTCCCCTCACCACTACTGAGGAATCTCCTGCCAAACCAGCAACCACATGGCATACCCAATATGGCTGCCGCTGAATCAATGACACCACTCTGGGCTGGAGACTCACACAGCCGCCTACATATCCAATGGACTTCCCGTAACAATAAGCATCCACAATGCCGAAACCTGGCCAAGAGGCAAGAGAGGGTCGGTGGATACTTGGCACCAGCTCCCTTAAAGGCCTGGGCTCTGAAGGCTGAAGAGCATTGGTGCAGGGGCCATGCTTACTAGCAGAAAACCAGACTATTCCTACAATATAGCAAAGGGGCCAGCAACATCACAACACCCGGCCTTGGACTGCTCTTCCCATTCTGGCCTAGTCTGACCAGTAAGAGACATAGGCTAACTTCATATCTACTCATGCAAACCTTATTAAGCACTGCAGTGTTTACCCAATGGTTTTCCATCATTATGAATATACATAGTTTTCAATGATTAGCTACTCTTTTAGTTTAAGCGGCTAGTGCTTTGCCTTGCATTTTACTTTGCAACTGTGTGACATTTTTTATGAATAGCACTGAGTTTTTCTAGCCTGTGTAACATACCACAAATATGCAGTTTAAGCATCACTGTTCAGTTTCTCATGTTCTAATTATTTTGCTTTATATTGCATAACAATGCAAAATACTGTCTTGTATTCTCCAAGCACAACAAAAATAAAGAATATAAAGAAAAAGGCATATAGGCAAAAAACAAAAACCAAGAACTGAACCCTGCGGGATACTAACTGGTAGAGGGATTAGAAATAATCAGCATGGTTTTATGAAACATAGGTCATGTCAAACGTACCTAATTGCATTCTACAAAGAAGTAAGTAGAAATATAGATCAGGGTGTTGCAGTGGATGTGATCTACTTGGATTTTGCCAAGGCATTTGATACGGTTCCTCACAATAGGTTAGTCTTCAAACTAAAAGAAATTGGTCTAGATGAATATTCTTGTTCTTGGGTAGAACATTGGCTTAAGGATAGAGTACAACGAGTTGTCATTAATAGTAAATATTCAAGCTGGACAAAAGTGGCAAGTGGTGTCCCTCAGGGTTCTGTTTTGGGACCACTTCTATTTAACATGTTTATAAATTATCTTGAAATAGGCATTGAAAGCCATGTTTTAGTGTTTGCAGATGGCACAAAACTTTGTAAAGTAATAAAATGTGAGCAGAATATTGCTTTGCTGCAGAGGGATTTATATAGATTGGGGGACTAAGCACTAAAATGGCAGATGCAATTAAATGTAGAGAAATGCAAAGGTATGCACTTAAGGGTCAAGAATGCATAAGCAACTTACACCCTAAATGGTAGTGAATTAGGGATAACAACACACGAGAAGGACTTGGGAATTGTTATAGACAACAAATTAGGCAGCAATATGCAATGTCAATTTGCAGTTGCTAAGGCCACAACGTTTTGTCATGTATAAATAGGGGCATAAATTCTCAGGATGAAAATATAATTTTGCCTCTTTATAAATTGCTGGTAAGACCCAGTGGCGTACTAAGTGGGGGGCGGGGGGTGCTCTCCGCCCCGGGTGCCACCAGTTAGGGGGTGCCACCAGGTAGGGGGGTGCCACCAGGGCTTGCATGGCTTGTGATTCTGTGAGCTGTGTGGCTGCACAGGGCACCGGGAGCCACACAGCGCACACACGCAGGGGCTGGGAATTCAGCAGTACTGAAGTACTGCACAGAGAATTGGGGGCGGAGCCAACGCAGCCGTGGAGGCGGAGCCAAACCGGATGAGGGGGCGGAGCTAAAGCCTGCCTCCATTTGCTGCCTTTCACTGCCTACCTGTGACTGTGTCTGTGACTGTCTGCCCTTTGACTCTGTGTGTGTGTGTGACTGTCTGCCTGCGACTATCTGTGAATGTCTGCCTGCGACTGTGTGTGAATGTCTGCCTGCGACTATCTGTGACTGTGTGTGAATGTCTGCCTGTGACTATGTGTGAATGTCTGCCTGTGACTATCTGTGAATGTCTGCCTGTGACTATGTGTGAATGTCTGCCTGTGACTATGTGTGAATGTCTGCCTGTGACTATGTGTGAATGTCTGCCTGTGACTATGTGTGAATGTCTGCCTGTGACTATGTGTGAATGTCTGCCTGTGACTATCTGTGAATGTCTGCCTGTGGCTATCTGTGACTGTGTGTGTGAATGTCTGCCTGTGGCTATCTGTGACTGTGTGTGTGAATGTCTGCCTGTGGCTATCTGTGACTGTGTGTGTGAATGTCTGCCTGTGGCTATCTGTGACTGTGTGTGTGAATGTCTGCCTGTGGCTATCTGTGACTGTGTGTGTGAATGTCTGCCTGTGGCTATCTGTGACTGTGTGTGTGAATGTCTGCCTGTGGCTATCTGTGACTGTGTGTGTGAATGTCTGCCTGTGGCTATCTGTGACTGTGTGTGTGAATGTCTGCCTGTGGCTATCTGTGACTGTGTGTGTGAATGTCTGCCTGTGGCTATCTGTGACTGTGTGTGTGAATGTCTGCCTGTGGCTATCTGTGACTGTGTGTGTGAATGTCTGCCTGTGGCTATCTGTGACTGTGTGTGTGAATGTCTGCCTGTGGCTGTCTACCTGCGACTGCGTCTGTGACTGTCTGCCTGTGCCTGTGTGTGTGAATGTCTGCCTGTGACAGTTTACCTGGGACTGAGTGTGATTGTCTTCCTGTGACTGTGCGTGAGACTGACTTTTGGTGACTGTGTGTGTGACTGTCTGCCTGTGCCTGTATGTATGAATGTCTGCCTGTGATTGTCTACCTGGGACTGTCTGCATGTCACTGAGTGTGTGTGACTGTGTGCTGCATGTAACTATGTTACAGTCTGCCTGTAATTGTGTGTGTGTGTGTGTGTATGTGTGTGTGTGTGAGAGACTGTGTGTGTCTGACTGTCTGCCTGTAGCTGTGTGTGTGTGACTGTCGGTCTGTAACTGTGTGTGTTACTGTCTGCGTGCAGCTGTGCGTTTGACAGTGTGCAAGTGACTATGTGTTTGGTACGGTGTGCATGTGGCTGTATTTGACAGTATATGCGTATAACTGTGTACATCTTACTGTATCTGACTGTCTTCGCCCTGCAGTGAGTCGGCACATAACATCATCCAAGCATCGGCGTCATATTACAGGATGTGCAAGGGACGTGTGCATGAAGAGCACAGAGATCCCAGCAGCAACCACTGAATACCAGGGACTGAGGATCCACTCTAGCCCTCTCAGAGCAAGGTAGGGAGGCTGGGTGGACCTCTTAATTATTAAATGTGTGCATGTATGTGATGTTTGCGTGTGTATATCTAATTATGTGTGTTTGTAATTGTATGTGTGTGGGTCTGTGATTGTGTATGGAAGAGGATTGTGAGGAAGAGGAGTCAGAGGAGGAATGTAGCTTTGAGGAGGAGGAGGAGGAGCAAGACCAAACACAACAGGCATCCCAGGGTGCTCGTTGTCACCTATCTGGTACCCGTGGTATTGTACGTGGCTGGGGGGAAGAACATACCTTCAATGACATCAGTGAGGAGGAGGAACGGGAAATGAGTAGCTCGGCACCCAACCTTGTGCAAATGGGGTCTTTCATGCTGTCCTGCCTGTTGAGGGACCCTCGTATAAAAAGGCTGAAGGAGAACGACCTGTACTGGGTGTCCACGCTACTAGACCCCCGGTATAAGCAGAAAGTGGCGGAAATGTTACCGAATTACAACAAGTCGGAAAGGATGCAGCATTTGCAAAATAAATAAAAAAGTATGCTTTACACAGCGTATAAGGGTGATGTCACAGCACAACGGGAATCTAACAGGGGGAGAGGTGGAAGTCATCCTCCTCCTCCCACTACCACGCCAGCAAGGACAGGACGCTTTAAAGACGTGTTAATGGAGGACATGCAGAGCTTTTTAAGTCCTACGCATCGCCACAGCCCTTCGGGATCCACCCTCAGAGAGCGACTCGACCGTCAGGTAGCAGACTACCTCGCCTTAACTGCAGATATCGACACTCTGAGGAGCGATGAACCCCTTGACTACTGGGTGTGCAGGATTGACCTGTGGCCTGAGCTATCCCAATTTGCGATAGAACTTCTGGCCTGTCCTGTGTCCTGTCAGAAAGGACCTTCAGTGCAGCAGGAGGTATTGTCACTGAGAAGAGAAGTCGCCTAGGTCAAAAAAGTCTAGATTACCTCACCTTTATTAAGATGAATGAGGGATGGATCCCGAAGGGACTGACACTGGGCGATACATTCGATTAAAAAAGGCCTGATGAGATGAGCTGCCTTGGGCTAAAAATGGTCCACACGCTGCTGTATTTTTTATTTTTTTTTAATTCTTTATTTTTGCGGTGCTTTGCATGACAGTAAAACAGTACATTGCAAGTCAGAATTTCCAGTATATAGCATCAACATATTTATCTTGCATCTTGTGAGACTGCACCAATGATATAATTTTATAAAATACAAGCAATAACTTGGATCCGGGTCATTAACCGCTTAACCTGTGTTATTTGTGTGTTTGAGTCGTATATTCGGTGCTGGTATCCGCGTTCCGTGTGTGAAGTAATTATGGAGTATGTGGTGCCTCCATGGTTATGACACTTGGGTGTGCCTGTATGTGTCGGTATGGTGACCGTCTGCATATTGATGGGTGTGTACTAGTGAGTGACTTCTGAAGCGTGTGGGCTGTCCAGTGCAGCCTCCTGCCGTGAGTGTGGTCTCTGCCTCACGTGATCGAAACTCCTAACCTAGGGAGTCGCGGAGGGGGGGGGGGTGGTCGTGGTAAGAGTGTAGCAGTCACTCCATTAAGCGTTTGTGGTATGTCCCCGTCTTAGGTGTACCAGTCGTGCGAGAGTGGGTCCCGTTGAGCCTGTGGTGTCAGTCAAGTACGGTCCATGTCAGGGTTAGGCCTGTCGATTGTTGTACGTGTGTCAGTCTTCTAGTAGGGATCGCAACAACATAAACAATAAACCGTTTAAACGTCCTTTTGTAACTCAGGAATGGTGTGAAGTTAGATAGGTTTCTCCTGACCTATGCTTTTGTATGCAATTCTTGACTCGTTTTAGACTTCACAAACCCTCGAGCTTAAAGCTCTACACCCACTAAGAGTGCAGGACAAACCCTAATCTTTGCAGAATAATGTACGTTGCCATATGGACACTTTGACGGTAGGTAATGGGTCGTATACAACCTGTACCTTTACTATGCTGCCCTCTTAAAGGCTGGCTACTGTTCAGTATTCTAGATTAGTCATCTATATAAGGTCAGCATTTAATGGGCTTTAGCAATATATACATTTTGTCAGACCATTTAATCTTGCTTTTGTAGCTTGAAAGTAGTGAGGTGTGTTTATTAAATTTTAGTGCCCCTATTCAGCCTTAGGAGGGTAATGTCCCCTAGTCATGGGACACTGAGCTTGGCTTTAATCTCTATCAGATGTTTGGAGACCTTACAAACTGACAGCCACCGGCTCAAAAACAGGGTTCAGGAGAAAGAACAAGGTAATAAACAATTGTGATTTTCGCATTGAGTGTACGAACTGTAGGAATTATGGTAACGTTTCCAAAACGGCACTTGGTTACCAAAATTGGGCTCACAAAAAAAAAAAAATATATATATATATATGTTGTTGCCCCCAAGAACAATGGGGTACTATAAGAAATGTTAAACGTTCAATAAAAATAACTTTGCAGTCTTTAGACCTGAGGTAAAGGTGAGCGCTGGGAAGGTGTCCCTACTGTGCCTCATTGTCAGCCAGTCCCTTGAGGCTGTCTTGGGTCCAAGGACCGAGGGCTTCTGTTCCGCGGTACAAACGTTGCGGTGCGCTCTGGGTCCCAATTGGTAGTAGAGGGTCTTGAGGGTGAGTTGGCGGTCGGTGGGTCCAGTCCCAAGGCCTGTATTATTGTGGGTGCCTCTTCCATGGAGGCAAGTGTGAGTTGGGATCCGTTCTGTGGTATCACCAGGGATCCGTGTGCCCCCCATTGATAGGTGCTGTCTGCTGCCCTCAGTCTGTTGGTGAGGGAGCTGAAGGTTTTGCGCCACATGAGGGTAGACTTTGTAAGATCCTGGAAAAAGGTTAGGCTAGCACCCTCAAATATCAGGGGTGTTTTACCTTTTAATGCAGACATGACCTGAATCTTGTCGTGTACATTTGGGCACCTGAGTATCACATCTCTGGGTGTGTTTGAGCGTACCTTTGAGGACGTAGGCAGGCGGTAGATCTCTTCAGTGACCATCTTCTTGACCGTGGTGTGAGGCAGAATAGTGGCCAGAAGGCGCCTTGTGTAGTGCGGTAGTTCATCTGGCAAGATGGCTGCCGGGATGCCTCTAATTTTTATATTAGTGCGCCGATGGCGTTCCTCCATGGTTGTCTGCTGTGCCATTATGGCTCTTTGTTGCGCCTGAAGGTGGTGCATTGATTCTTGCAGCTCAGCTAGGTGAGTTTGCATGTCTGTAATGTGTTTTTCATTAGTGTGTACCCTGTTTATAGTGGCAGTGATGTCCTTTTTGATGGGGGCCAGTTCTGCCGCAAGGATTTTATGGAAGTCCGAAAATAGGATTTTTAAATCATGCCTGGATGTTGGGGTCATGTCTGCTGGAGGGTCTAGTTGGTGTTGTGGCCCTATGTGGGCTTCTGAGGTTGTTTCTGCCTCCGGTTGATCCGTGTGTTGGTAGTGGGGCACCGTACGCGGCGTGTCCGCGAGTGTAGTTTTAGCCGGAGCAGGCCTTTCAAGCATGGTCCCTATGTCCCGGTTTTGTTCTATGGCTTGTGGGCGCTGTGAGCGGCGGCCCATGGCTGGTGTGTGTGCCGGATGGTCTGACCTTTGGAGGGAGGCTTCGTCCCGCGCTTGTCGCGCTCCGTAGCCGCCGAGTAGTTTCTCCAGGTCTGGGATTGTGAGCGTGGGGTAGGCCCCAACCTTCCGTCTCCGCTTCTGCTGGGTGGAAGCCGCAAAGAAGGGCATCGATCGGCTCGGGAGTAGGTAGGGAGTCCAGCTGGGGGCTGGAGGAGGTTGGAACGGCTGAGGGTGTTGGGATTTTTAATAGATTGTGCCCGTTTACTGGGGAGCTTGTCGAGATGGCGTCCGTTTAGCTCGCTGGTTAAGCTCCGCCCCCCACGCTGCTGTATTTTAGCTCTGAATGACGTTTGACTTGCGTGACTTATCCGCCACCAACTAGGGTTCAAGCCGCCATGTTTTAGGGCACTTTCTGCCTGTGAAACAAACATCAATTTTTCTGGCCGCTGCTACAGCAGCGACTGCAACAATACCAAATTTTTCAGGCATGTGTACATGCCTAATTTTTAGGCCCACTGGTGCAGCACTGTGGCTTCAAAAACCAAACCAAAAAAAAATCCTCCAAGATGGCACCAATATACCAGTGGTCTAAGCATCTTCCCACCTTGGCCTAAAAAGGGGAGGTGATTCAACAATTAAAAATCTCTGCCATTTACACGTCCACTGATAGGAGACGCGGAAGGTATTAAACTGATATGAACAATACTAAACTCACCACTCCTATCTGGTGGCACATTAGCTTGCCCGCGCAGTGCCCCAAATTTAAAGTAAGAGGACCGACCAAGCATCTTCTTCCATCTCCCTGTTACATAAATCAATGCCATATCCATAGAAATTGTAGAGAATATCCAGGATAGTTTTACAGGGCCAAATCATGTCGCCTGTTGAAAGAGGTGACCTTGCTCGGGTCCCAGGTGTGCGGTTGCTAAAATGGCTGCCATATACACGTCCACTGATAGGAGACGCGGAAGGTATTAAACTGATATGAACAATACTCCACTCCTATCAGTAGGTCCGTCCCATTGTGATTTATGCCCCCCACCCACCGCGCAGGGATGGGGGCCGGGGGGGAGGAAAGTAGGCCCCCCCATTGTGATTTATGGCCCCCACCCACCACGCAGGGGTTGGGGAGGACAGTAGCTCCCCCCAGTGTGTATCATGGGCTTTGAGGACAGGTGTCAATCCATACCTGCCAAGTGACCCTATGTAGGGGGAACAGTCCCTATTCGGCTCTGTGTCAGTGTGTATCATGGTCTCTGTGGACAGGGAACAGTCTCTATTCTGCTCTGTGTCAGTGTGTATCAGGGGTTTTGAGGACAGGTGTCAATCCATATCTGCCAAGTGACCCTATGTAGGAGGAACAGTCCCTATTCTGCTCTGTGTCAGTGTGTATCAGGGGTTTTGAGGACAGGTGTCAATCCATATCTGCCAAGTGACCCTATGTAAGGGGAACAGTCTCTATTCTGCTCTGTGTCAGTGTGTATCAGGGGCTTTGAGGACAGGTGTCAATCCATATCTGCCAAGTGACCCTATGTAGGGGGAACAGTCTCTATTATGCTCTGTCAGTGTGTATCAGGGGCTTTGAGGACAGGTGTCAATCCATACCTGCCAAGTGACCCTATGTAAGGGGAACAGTCTCTATTCTGCTCTGTGTCAGTGTGTATCATGGACTCTGTGGACAGGGAACAGTCTCTATTCTGCTCTGTGTCAGTGTGTATCAGGGGCTTTGAGGACAGGTGTCAATCCATACCTGCCAAGTGACCCTATGTAGGGGGAACAGTCTCTATTCTGCTCTGTGTCAGTGTGTATCATGGTCTCTGTGGATGGGGGAACAGTCTCTATTCTGCTCTGTGTCAGTGTGTATCAGGGGCTTTGAGGACAGGTGTCAATCCATATCTGCCAAGTGACCCTATGTAGGGGGAACAGTCCCTATTCTGCTCTGTGTCAGTGTGTATCAGGGATCATTAGGATAGGTGTCAATCCATATCTGCCAAGTGACCCTATGTAGGGGGAACAGTCCCTATTCTGCTCTGTGTCAGTGTGTATCAGGGATTTGACTATCTTTATTCAGATTCAAAAATTACAATTCCAGGAAAAATTTAACAAACATTTACAAGAACATGTTATGCACATCATAGAAACAACGTTAACCTCTTTAAAGCCACAAACTTAAGACAAAAAATACGTACACACAATGTGTAAGGGTTTGAAAGAATATTCTGAATCCTTACATGTTTACTTTATCGTTTGTTTGATTTTTGTGAACCATATATAAACTACAAGCAGCGTGAAAACTATAAAAACTCAAGTGGCCATGCTGATCAAATTAAATAGTATGCTTTACACAGCGTATAAGGGTGATGTCACAGCACAACGGGAATCTAACAGGGGAAGAGGTGAAAGTCATCCTCCCCCTCCCACGACCCCGCCATATCTGCCAAGTGACCCTATGTAGGGGTAACAGTCTCTATTCTGCTCTGTGTCAGTGTGTATCATGGTCTCTGAGGACGGGGAACAGTCTCTATTCTGCTCTGTGTCAGTGTGTATCATGGGCGTTGAGGACAGGTGTCAATGTTAGGTGATTTCTGCCCTTTATGGATTAAAAGCAGACTCTGCATCAACTGTGTAATTTTCCATGGGAGTTTTGCCATGGATCCCCCTCCGGCATGCCACAGTCCAGGTGTTAGTCCCCTTGAAACAACTTTTCCATCACTTTTGTGGCCAGAAAGAGTCCCGGTTTTAAAATTCGCCTGCCCATTGAAGTCAATGGCGGTTCGCGCACATTTGCGGAAGTTCGCGTTCGCCGTTCGCGAACCGAAAATTTCGGGTTCGCGACAACACTATAAATATATAAATGAAAACAAAAAATAATAATAATGAACTAAACCTGCTTACTGCTTATTAGTGACAGGTAGTGCTATTTAGAGGATAGGTTACTAGGGTAACTGTAGCTAACATACATATGAGGACGGAATAAAGCCACATACAATGTGATAATACAAATACACTGCTCAAAAAAAAAAGGGAACACTTAACCCCTTCAGGAAGGAGTCAATAGTGCACGTTCTGATCAAAACAAAACGTAAACAAAAACTAGAATTTGCGCTATATGTCTGTTCATCCGTAGTTCCCCTCTTTCAAATTATATGCACCCACACTTATTATATATCATTTTGTTCAGGAGAAACAGGGCTTTAATTTATCATTAACTATTCATATATGGAACATAATTTATTATGAATAAAATGTAAAAAAAAATTGAGAAAATAAGATTTCTTTTAAAATTTGCATTTCCGTCTGACATTTTAACTGTGAATGTCATAATACTGTTATTACAAAAAAATTCACATATTTGTTATCAGCGATGTGTCACGAGTACAACAGTACCCCCATTAACAGGTTTTATGTTGTTTTTGGAAAGTTACAGGGTCAAATATAGAACATTCCATTTTCAAATTGAAATTTTCCAGATTAGTAATGTTACCTTTGAGACGGTGTTGTAGCCAGGAATGAGAATTACCCCCATAATGGCATAGCATTTGAAAACGTAGACAAGCCAAGGTATTGAAAGTGGGGTATGTTTAGTCTTTTTTAGTAGCCACTTAGTCACAAACACTGGCCAAAGTTAACGTTCATATTTGTTTTTGTGTGAAAAAAGCAAAAAACAAATATTTGGCCAGTGTTTGTGACTAAGTGGCTACTAAGAAAGGCTGGACATACCCCACTTGCAATACCTTGGGTTGTCTACTTTTGCAAATGGTATGCCATCATGGGGGTGATTCTCATTCCTGGGCTACCATACGCTCTCAAAGGCAACATAACCAATCTGGCAAATTTCAATGTGAAAAAAATGAAATGCAAGCCTTATATGTGACTCTCTAACTTTCCAAAACACCATAAAACCTGTACATGGGCAGTGGCGGCTCTAGACTTTGTGAGGCCTTAGGCGAAACTCAAACATGAGGCCCCCACTAACACCTAAAGTTAAAAATAGGGGTTGCATTGTGTGTATAAGGTGCTGTTGTTGTATTTAAGGACGAGCTTGCAGCGCTGGATACAGAGAGCTAGTCTCTGTATTCATCGTTCAGAGGCTTGCAGTGTAGCGGCTCCCTGTGCCGCCGCATTATGATTTCTCTGACTGTAGTTATGACATAATATGAAAACTAACTTAATTTGCAATAAACAAATTTAATTAGCAATTATGCCAATCATTTATACATGACTGAGGGGTATGGTTACATAGCCTTGCAGTCGTGTATACATAAGTGCCGGTGTATGTATATATGAGTGTATCTGGCATTGTCTACCTATGTGTGACAGGGTTTGGGGTGAGTGTTGCACAGTTGGAGTACAGGATTGTAAGGGTTTATGTAATAGGGTGAGTGTGGCATGGTGAAGGGGGTGAGTGGGACAGACTGATAGAGGATGAGTGACAGGGTCGGGGGGTGAGTGTGACAGTGCAAGAGAAGGTGAGTCGGACAGGGTTGATGGGGGGGTTAATGCAATAGGGTAGGTGTGGCAAAGCAAGGAGTATTGTATGGTTGCAGTGGGTGAGAGTGACAGGATTAGGAGGGGTTATGAAAGTTTGGCTGGGTGTAGGGGGCGGCAGTGTGTGGGGTCTGAAAGTGTTTGGGAATGGTGATAGTGTATGTGAAGGGGGTGTCAGTGTGTGTGGTAATAGGGTACGGGTGGGGAATGACAAGGTGTGCGGTGGAAGGCTGTGACAGTGCGTGTGTGTGGGAAGGCTGTGATTGGGTGGGTGTGGGGTGACAGGGTAGAGGATCTGTGAGAGGGTAGGAGACTTTGACAGGACAGGGGGTAGTGGGGGGGCTGGAGCAGGGGGTGGTGGGGCAGGTGGTGGTAGGGGGGCTGTGACAGGGTAGTGGGGTGGTAGGAGGACAGTAGGAGGGCAGAGGGTGGCTGGGGCAGAGGGTGGTAGGGTTCCCCTGGGGCAGGGGGGTTATGACAAAGCACGGGGTGGGAGGACGGCAGTGACAGGGTACGGGGTGGTAGGGTGGCTGTGACAGGGGTTGCAGGAGGGCAGTGACAGGGTACGGGGTGGTAGGGAGCAGAAGGTGGTAGGGTGGCTGTGACAGGGCAGGGGATGGTAGGGGGCATAGGATGGTAGGAGGGCAGAGGGTGGTATGGTGGCTGGGGCAGGGGGTGGTAAGAGGGCAGAGGGTGGCTGCGCCAGGGGGTGGTAGGAGGACAGAGGGTGGCTGGGGCGGTAGGGGGGACTATGACAGGGCAGGGGGTGGTAGGAGGACAGTGACAGGGTAGTAGGAGGGCAGAGGGTGGCTGGGGCAGAGGGTTGCTGGGGCAGTGGTGGTAGGGTGGCTGGGTCAGTGGTGGTGGGGTGGCTGGGGCAGAGGGTGGCTGGGGCAGTGGTGGTGGGGTGGCTGGGGCAGTGGTGGTGGGGTGACTGGGGCAGAGGGTGGCTGGGGCAGTGGTGGTGGAGTGGCTGGGGCAGTGGGTGGCTGGGGCAGTGGATGGCTGGGGCAGTGGATGGCTGGGGCAGTGGATGGCTGGGGCAGTGGATGGCTGGGGCAGTGGTGGTGGAGTGGTTGGGGCAGTGGTGGTGGGGTGGCTGGGGCAGAGGGTGGCTGGGGCAGTGGTGGTGTGGCTAAGGGTAGTGGGTGGTGGGGGCAGTGGTGGTGGGGTGGCTGGGGCAGAGGGTGGCTGGGGCAGTGGTGGTGGGGTGGCTGGGGCAGAGGGTGGCTTGGGCAGTGGTGGTGGGGTGACTGGGGCAGAGGGTGGCTGGGGCAGTGGTGGTGGAGTGGCTGGGGCAGTGGGTGGCTGGGGCAGTGGTGGTGGGGTGGCTGGGGCAGTGGTGGTGGAGTGGCTGGGGCAGTGGGTGGCTGGGGCAGTGGTGGTGGGGTGGCTGGGGTAGTGGGTGGTGGGGGCAGTGGTGGTGGGGTGGCTGGGTCAGAGGGTGGCTGGGGTAGTGGGGTGGCTGGGGCAGAGGGTGGTAGAAGGGCAGGGTGGGGAGCGGAGGCATAAATACCTTAGGATCCCTGGTGGTCCAGTGGGCGGCCAGGCTGTTTCCCTGGTGGTCCGGTGGGCTCCCTTTACGGTCTGCAGCTCCGCCAGGTGCAGAGCTGCAGACCACGTGATAAGTTTAGTCTCGCGATCTCAGCCAGTCAGAGCGTTGCCGTGGTAACCCGCGGCAACGCTCTGATTGGCTGAGATCGCGAGACCCACTCAGTCTGCAGCTCTGCGCTCGGCGGAGCTGCAGACAGGCTGGCTCTCCCGGGCAGGCATAGGAGGGGCCTCACACCCGGCGGCATTAAGGGCAAGCCGCCGGGCACCCTCCTGTGTCGGATCCTCGGTCAGTGACCGAGGACCGACCTGTCACACTGCCCTAAGGCGATTTAGGCGGCCGCCAGGCCCCCATCAGCGCGAGGCCTTGGGCGGCCGCCTAAATCGCCTAATTAGAGAGCCGCCTCTGTACATGGGGGTACTGTTATTCTTGGGAGACTTCACTAAACACAAACATTAGTGTTTTAAAACAGTAAAACATTTTACATCAATAATATAGACCATAAAAGTGCAGTTCGCTTGTAAAATATGCGAAAAACGTCACTTTTACTTAAAATATCATCGTTGTAATACAATTTACCAGTTTGAAACACTAATATTTGAGTTCAGCGAAGTCTCCTGAGTAAAACAGTACCCCCTATGTACAGGTTTTATGGTGTCTTGGAGAGTTACAGGGTCAAATATAGTGCTTGCAAATTAAATTCTCTGCACTTTCTCCCTGTGTTGTCAGGCATGTCAATCAAATTTTAATTAATCAAATCACATAATTACGACAAAAGATTATTTAAATATACACGTAGGGGGCGTGGCCTGACTGGGAAGCAGTGCAGTCGCATGAAACTAGAGCTCCCAGGCCTCAAGCAGATAACTTGCTAAAATCGGGGGCAAACTTAACTAAACTGGCCCCTCATTCACCGCTTCTTACTCTGCAGACACCGGCGAACAAGGGGATACCTTATATGCCAGGAAAACTCGCAGGAATGACCGAGCTGAGGACTGGGGCCTATACTAAGCAGGGCAACGGAGAGGCGGCCGCTCTCCCAGCCCATAATCGCACGCAGCACCCGCAGCAAACGACTACCCCCCCCCCCCTTCGGACCGGTGGGGGTTATCCCGGTCCCACACGCATTGACTGGCAAAACCCAGAAGAAACTAACAGCACCAAACTTGCAAGCAATCCATGATACTAAAATGGCGGACAAGCAACCTCGTGGACAAACGGGGCCTTCACTACGAAGCTCCAACACGCCTGACTCCCTTGATACCCGCCTAGACAAACTATTTGACGCCTTCTGGGCTAAGATCGCGGCCCGACATAAGGCTGAGCGAACCCAGCTACTAGTGAGCGGTGATGCGGAGGGCCTACATGGCGGCACAGACCGGAGCGGGACCAGGCTGCCCTCGGGCGAAGCCGTGCAACCACAGCCCAAGACACTCCAAACCAGCCCATCTGGGCCTAGGGCCACCAGGGGATCAACCCCGGAGCATCGGCCACGCAGGCGGAGACCTGTACGCCGCAGGCGGCATACCTTCAACCCCAGGATCTCCAGACCTACCCCGAAAGGGAAGGACTCGGCCTTTCATAGCCCCCGAGTCCGCGGCCGCAAGGTGCCGGCTCTACAACGGGCCCGGAGCGGGAGGGCACCACCGACTAGCTCCCGACCGACCGCCAAACTCCATGCCACCCCACGCAAGCTTCAAAGGGCGCGGCAACACGCATCTGTGGTAAGAACCCCTCCAGCGCACAAAACACTGAGCCCAGCGAAGCCATCAGCAACACAGAGGGGAAAACTGCCGGGATACAGACCACAGCCCTACATCGAACTTTGCAAGCCACGGAGAGCCGAATCCCTGATTACAGACCAGCACTACCTCCTACCTGGGACTTACACTGACATTAACTCACCCTCCTCAATCTGCGACTGGACACACCAGGGTAGGAGAGCAGAGCAGCGGGAACCAGGCAAACGACGGCCGAGCGGCATTGGCTGACTGTGACTAACATTACCTCACAATACGTAAAGCAGAGCCCGTGTCTCCTTACTTTTTTCCTTTTTCTTTTATCACTTTTTTCTAATGCCGTTGTAATTTTAAGTTTAAATTTATCTGTGCCAGAACAAGGGCCCATTCAACATGAGACCTAACCGGATTTAAGCAAGCTAGCAACATAGAATGATAAATATAGTCAGCACAGAACTAAATCAGCAGGTTCTAGTCTCTCCTATTATAATGGTATAGGCTCATTTACCCTAGACCGGCCTAAATTACCTGTCATAACCGACATTTACTTACCTTGCAAACTAATGTATCAGTAGTTATATAATTCTCTTCTGGGTCTGCACCCTCAGTCTGTAACTTGTGAGTAAATTGTGTTAATCTTATTCCCTACCTATCGACGTAACATAGGATTGCAAACTGCATTATAAGCATAAATGTACCTCCTCCTGTTACCCGAAGTTCAATGCCTAATTAACCTAGCATGAAACCATGTTAATGTGACGCAACTTATTGTTTTCCAGCGTGTTTATATAATTTGTTTCCCAGCGTGTTTATATAATCTGTGTAACCTGTACGGATAACTCTACTGTTAAACTTTCAAAAAAGAAAAAAATGAGGCTGCTACTCTTGGGAATACATGCAACTATTGTGTATACTTATGCAAACTGTATGTTTTACATGCATTAACCCATCACTTTATTTTCTGTACTGAACCATCATATGCCTCAATAAAAACAAAGATTGACAAAAAAAAAATATACACGTAGAATTTTAATATATATGCATTTATAGGTATTTAAATTCTACGTGTATACTAATGTAATCTTTTATATAATTATATGTATTTATCTATATATATATATCTATATATATATATATTTGCGGTTATTTGTATTATATATATATATATCTATATATATATATATATATATATATATAGATATATATAGAATGTAATTCTAAGTGTATTTTGTTACCGATATATATATATTAATAACAAAATACAGTCAGAATGAAATTACATATGCATATATAATATATATTACATTTTGTTTCAATATTTTATTTATTTATTTTATTATTTTATTTATTTATTAATTGAATTATACGTATACGTAATTATATACATATTATATATATATGTAACATCATTCTAAGTGTATTTTAATATTAATATATATACGTATATTAATATTAAAATACACTTTGTATGACGTTACATATATATATAATATGTATATATATTATATATAAATATATTTAATTTATAAATATATTTAATTTATTTTTACACATGTTTTATTTAATTTTTTTTACTTTCCCACCAGCAGGGGGACTGTCTGATATTTCAAACAGTCCCCTGCTGGCAGATCCATAGCCAGCTATAGGGTGCCATGTGATCGCTCTTTGAGAGCGATCACATGGCCCCCGGGGGCCTCATTTGCCGGAGGGGGGCTGCCTGGGCTGTCAGGCAGCCCCCCAGAAGAGGATCGCGGCGGAGGTGAGTACAACTCATCTCCTGGGGGCTTAAGCCGTTACGACGTACCATGCCGTCGTAACGGCTTTAAAGCCCATTTAATGCAGGACGGCATGGTACGTCGTAACAGCGTTAAGGGGTTAAACAACACAATGTAACTCCAAGTCAATCACACTTCTGTGAAATCAAACTGTCCACTTAGGAAGCAACATTGAGTGACAATCAATTTCACATGCTGTTGTGCAAATAAGATAGACAACAGGTGGAAATTATAGGCAATTAGCAAGGCGCTAATAGTCTGAGCCACTTTTCAAACGGCTGAGCACCACGTGAGTGGGTTATTTTTCTCTCATATTATCCATATTATTTATACAGGCTATACTATGTACTGTCTTTTATATTTTTAGGATGTATACAGCTACATGGTAAATTGCATGTTTCATTTATTTTATCCACTATTGGTTTATGCACTAATTTGTATGCTCTCACCATTTTATTTATTACAATTTTTCACTAGCACTTTTGACTGTGTTCCACTATTATTTTCTCACTTTTTCACTATTCTTTTTTTGTCTAGAGATGTCCAAAGACATTATTAAATATAATTTAATAAAGATATGTTTAAATTGTAACCCATATTCTATATTGTGTGCCCCATGAGTTATCTTTACCATTGTGGGTATACCTGGGGGGGATTTTTAGAGGAACGGCATGTCGCCCTTCACTCTTTCAATCCTCTGAGGCAATTTTTGTGAGGAAGGCTAAACTTTTCAGCTATGTAGCTTTGTTTCAAAGATAGAGAATGGAAGTGAGGGGATGATGACATGATTGGGAGCAGGTATCCAGAAGGAAGCATAAGAGAACTTCATCTTGAAGTTGAGGCATCTTTTAACTTAGCTGTAAAATTGATGATAATTTTCATCAAAATCAACAGGCCTTCACTAAACAAACTATAAGCAACATCGCTGTTCTAATTTCAAAGCTAGGAAATCAAGGTAAATATACAGTGATATACTAATTATGATTTATTACTGTTAAGCAACTTCTAAGTAAGACCGTTAATATTGCATTTTAATTTTTAAAGCAGTATGAATATAAAAATATCAATAAATAAATGTAATTATTTTAAGTGACTTTGGATGTCCTATACATCAAGACTCTCAGAAACCAAGCAGCCTATTTTTGTTTTCACTTTTTCTACACGTCCCAGCATGTTATGACCCAAAGACCTGTGTACTTTTCTGTTTCTAGACCAGTGGTAGTCAACCTGGTCCCCACTGCCCACTAGTGAGCGATTCAAGCTTTCATGGTGAGCTGTGGGGGGTTTTATCCACTACCCTCATTTCTCTGGCACAGCCACATGCTCCACGCGAGCCTTTGAGAGGGACCTCACAAAAACACCCAATACGCATTGTGTGAGCACCTCTGTTTGCTAAATCTCACTAAATTCAATGTTTTGTTGATAGTGCTAGAGAAACATAGTCAAGTTCTTGGAAAAAAAGGAGTGCAAAAGATAAAAGGTAGCAGCTGAGCATCAAGTGATGCATGGAAGTAGATGTTAACATTGACATTTTTAATTACAATGACAACCAATAAAGATCCAGAGATCTATTACACTTGTACCCAGCTAGGACAATCAACCCTCCCTGTCTATCTGAGCCATGTGAAACAAAACAAAAATTCTAGTGGTGAACTCCTTTAGTTCCAGAATTCTGTTACCTTATCAAAAGACACTTACATTATCAAAGGACACTTACATTCTAATCTATTTTTACTTTCGATAAATGCATTGATCCTTGTCTCCCTGTCATCATTTTACTCTAGAGAACAGATGTACAGAGATCTTGATTCTCTGTCAATTAAATAAAATTTTACACTAACGGTCTTACTTAGAAGTTGCTTAACAGTAATAAATCATAATTAGTATATCACTGTATATTTACCTTGATTTCCTAGCTTTGAAATTAGAACAGCGATGTTGCTTATAGTTTCTGTTTAGTGAAGGCCTGTTGATTTTGATGAAAATTATCATCAATTTTACAGCTAAGTTAAAAGATGCCTCAACTTCAAGATGACAGCATCAGTTGATAAGTCCAAATGGCTGACTGAAAAGACGGTTAAAAATGTCTATAAAAAATCTGGGGGACGGGGGTTCTTTTCTTTTTTTAATCAAAACATTTCATAATACCAATGGAGCATTTGTCACTTGAAAGTATGATGTTTCCACACTAGAGAGGAAAGTTTCTAGAACAAAATCTTTTCAAGACTGACAATATGTAGACATATGGATCATTAAGTTTTTTAAAAAGGACAAGATGTCGATCTATGGATGTCAGATGACTTCAATACTTTATCTTGGAAAACATCCAAGTGTTAGGAGAAAGAAGATTATTGCAGACTTTAAATTCATGTAACACCGTATTCAAAAATTGAGCTATGCTTGACTAGTTCATTTTAATGTAACACCTGGCAATTTATAAATTAAAGTTAATCACTAATTTCAACAGATATTTTCTATTGCCAAAATTTGAACAAGAGCTTCTTAAAAGTGAATATGCCAATCAAAAAACAGCTTAAAGCAAAATTAAATGTAAAAAGTTACAGCATGTAAGGTATCTGACAATGAATTTTTACAGATATATAATAAACTATTCACCATTAAGGTGTACATCTGTTCCACTGGAAACTGGCATATTTATGTGATCATACATTATTATTATTAATAAAATAAATAACATGTTATTGGTTGTCCGTGTTTCACGGACATCACACATAGAACTTTGTGCATGTAAACTGACCCTTGAGCTAATATTAACCAAGGAAAAGAGTCCTTAAAGTGGGCAACTGTAAATTGGCTGCTTTATCTCTATCCCATATCAACTGATATTAAAAAAAAAAATCACATTAGTTAAATATTGCAGAAGCATGTATTATGGTTTGATTTGCCAATACCAGCTTGTGCAGTCGTTCAATAATGTTTGAAGAGTGAAACCATAGTAACGCTACCCCCTATCAGTGATTATTGTAAATTGATGGTGCACAGGCATCTTGCAGCGTTTTTTTTTTAGGACATCATGGCTAATTACTGTAGTGCTTGCTCACTGTTATGTGTTCATGAAACAGGTTTTCTGCAAGGACACCAACCTAAACACTGTTTCCTTTGCTTCTTGTGTGACCAGTTTATGGACTCTGCACTTTTCTGTTCTCCGTTAATTAAGAATTAAACTTTTTTTTTAAAGGGTATTCAATCCTTCTTCTGGTGTTTGACAGGTTATCCTGTGTTTCTGCTAAATAGCAAATGTTTATTATCGGTATTGTACAGTGTATACTATATAATGGTAAGGTCCACGTATATTTTTCTATTGTGTCCTCGTCTTTTCTTCTCCTTCAGTTTTTTTGTTTTTTTCTATTTCTCTGTTCTTTAAAAGAACCCACAGATTTTGGGTTCTTACAAAGAAAGAAGATTTACAGGGTTATTCACCAAAGTGAGAATTTAAAGTGAATTCAAAGTAAATTTCAATTTAAGGCCAAGTAGCTGAATTGAAAGCATCTCTGACTTAGAAAATGCTTCCAATTCTTCTATCTTTACAAATATAAAATTCCCTTTGACTTCTCACTTTAGTGACTAACCCTAATAATTGTACTTTACCATTGTCTTAATAATCATCAGATATGGACTGTTTATGGCATTGGCTCCTATAATTTACATTGTGTTTGCTTATTTACTTTCTATACACTTTACAACTGCTAATAAAATAGCTATCATGTGTGCGTCTATGTGTGCTCAGTTAGTTATGAACGTGTTAATTATTTATGGTGTAGTGTGTGATTATCTACTTAGAAGTATGTGAGTGGATAGATATGTATATTTGCATGTGGCCAATTACATGCGAAGATGTCATGTCTTCCACATATCTCTGTTAAGGAGGGACAATCCCTAAATTTCAATGTCCCTCTTTTCTAAGTGGTTCATAATGTTGGAGTGTAAAACAGAGCTTCACAGCAACAATATTCACAGTAATGTGTATTTAAATTACAATAAATGTGTTTAGAAATAAAATGAAAAGAAATAAAATAAATGTTTGTGTAAGTATTTTCCTTTGTTCTAAATTACATTTTAACTGCATACATTGTTATTAGTAAGTCTCCTAAAGCAGAACAGCTAGCACTCCAACTCACACTCCTTCAGCCAAAGTGCCCCTTTTTGTCCATGTCAAATGTTGGGGGTATGGGATGTGGTTTTCATTAATAGGACTTGGACCTAGGTATGGAAATCACAAATAACGTGTAGCAGTGTACATTAACCAAACATGAAACGTTCCAACACTGTCTACTGTAGGATGAGGGGAAAATATCTCCCACATTTTCTTAATAATTAAATCCCCTCTGTTCAATCAATAGCTGTTGGTTTCTTGATGGAAATAAAATGGGATTTAAACCCTTAAGGACAGCGGGCATGCTATGCCGTCCTTAGAGACCTGGCTCTAAATGCCGGCAGGAGGCATAGCACGTCCCCGCCGTCCTTTCTACTTACCTGCGGTGTGGGGACTTACCTGACATCCCAGGGAGTCCCGTTGCTTCCATTCTATTCTCTGCTTCCTGCAAATAAAATAATATATATATATATATATATATATATATTAATACAGTGTAAAATACAATTATATATACTTAGATCATATATATATATATATATATATATATATATATATATGTTTATATACACATATATTTATATATGATCTAAGTATATATATATATATATATATATATATATATATATAAACATATACATACCCATATATACACATACATAGTCTAAGTGTATTTTAATATTTGTATATAATATAAAATAAATATGTAAAAACGTTAAAAAATAAAATTAAAATTATAAAAAATAAATAAATAAAAAATATATATGTGTAATTTTGTTCTAAGTGTATTTTGATATTACTATATATATATATAGATAGATATCAAAATACACGTAGAACGAAATTATATATCTATTTACATAAGTATATATATCACTATATATACCTATATATAGATAAACATAATTATATATATATATACCTATATATAGATAAACATAATTATATATATATATATATATATATATATATATATATATATATATATATATATATATATATATATATATACACACACACAGAATCTGGCACTCTACCTTAAAAATATATAATCCAAAGATAGCCTCGGTGCTGCAAAGCGTAGATAGATAGAAAAAATGGTGAGAAGAGCACTCCAGAGGACTTGTTTAGTTGATTTAATCAGTGGTGAGCAAATGTCATCTATTCATTCGTCAGACAGACGAATGAATGAATAGCAAAATCAGACAAACAAACTAACACTGAGTATCAGTGTTCGTTTGTTCGTTCAGTTTATTACAAGGAGGGAGCTACCGGCGCGCAGCTCCCTCCTAGTAATATGTAAAGATAGAAGCGGCAGGGTGCAGTGCTCCCCACCCCTTCATAAGCCCCCCAGGTCCCCCCTCACTTTATGGGGGTCTATATGACCCCCATATTAACATAAAGGAGAATTAAATCTCCAGAATGCCCCTACTCGCTATACCGCAAGTAGGGGCATGTCTACTAAACAGTGAGCAGCCTGTGGCTGCTCACTGTAAAAAAAAACCCTACTATCCGGCCCCCACCCCACCAATCACAGTGCGCTGTGTCATTTTACACAGCTTGGGAAAGTTCTTTGGAATTTTCCCACGCTATGTAAAATTACAAAGAGCACTCTGATTGGCTTAAACCCACCAATCAGAGTGTTCTTAGCCTAATTGCAGGGTGGGGCAAGGCTTTATAAGTCTTCCCCCGCCCTGCGGAGCTCAGTCTGCGCAGAGCCCTCCATGGGTGAAGATGGATTATTTTTTTTTGCGCTCAGGTTTTTTCTTTTTCGTCAGGTTTTTTTTTGCGCTCTGGTTTTTTATTTTATTTTAAGTTTGACGGGTATAATGGATTTTTATTTGGCCTTTTCTGGGGCTGAAAAATTAAGATTTTAGAAAATAGAAGACGTTGAATAGTAAGTTTCATTTTACTTTACAGGGTAGTAATTTTTTCCCCCTTACTATTTTTTAGGGTGAGTGGGTTAGGTAGGGGCCTTTGTATTTGGGTGGGGGGGTGGGTGACTAGAGGCTTGGGGACCCCTAGTCACCTTTGATGGGGGGGGATTTGACTAGAGTTATCTACTAAGCGGCTGCAAGATGCAGCCACAGCACGAATAGGATCGGAGTTTCATTCATTCGAATGAAATTCCGATACGAACAAAGTGCCTAATTGCGTTCTAAAACAAACGAATATACATTATCTTTCAGTGAGAACTGAATTTGTCAGTTTTGGCTAAAATGACAGGAAGCATCGTGGGAACAGGGAGGAAAGGTAAGAATTATGGGAAAATTGCTCTGACCAGCGGAAATGAAGCAAACTTTGCTCCTCCGCTGGTCAGAGCTGGTCAAGCAGAGGAAACCTCCATAAGGCAAAGAGTCCCTACTTTGTCTTATGATTTTAAAGAAAACTATAGCAGACAGGAAGAAACGGAGAACAGATCCTGAGAGAGGGAGAGAAGAGGAAGAGATTGAGAAAAGGTAAGTTCGGCATGACAGTGCCGCTTTAAGGGGTTAATTATCATTAAGAAAGAATGTCGTGGACAGCCCTTCAAAGCCTGAAGGGCTTCGGTGATTGCCTTGAAAAACAGTGGGCATCTTCATGAAACTCTATTAACAGTGAGATGGCCAAGCAGCAGCCTTCTTCACATTTTTTAATGAATGGAGGTCGTTGGAGTAGATTCACAAATTAATTTCCTTCTTTCCAACCAGTAGTCTGAGCTCAGAGTAGTGGAATAAAGGCTACGGGCTGCTGATGGAATGTAATTTCATCCACAGCAGTTATTGTTTTTTTCCCTGATGACATCACAATACCTCTCTATATTTGTAGATTTTACCTCGAAGAATATGACATACATTTGACTAGCAGAAAAATTAGATTAAAGGTTATCTATAAAGTGACACCTTATAATTTATGGATGACAGGTGCACTATAATACTGCAATTTTCCATGTTGTGCCTTAGAGTGATTTAATTAAATCACCCACTCATCCATGTATATTAATGGTCACTGCTTAGAATATACAAATGTTCCTGACTGCACGTATTTTAGATTCCAGCTGTGAAACATGACACATATGGCATTTAACCGAAGCAATATAAATACAGCAAATATAAAAAAATAAATAAAAAAAAAAACAAGTATCAGACTGCTTAGCATTTAAACATTTATTTAACTCTTCCCTTCTAATACCATGTAACTCATGCTAACGTAGCAATGCTAACACTCACGGCAAACTCAGGTCTAAGTTGACCGCCAGAGTCTTGTTTTTTTTTTTTTAGGCATTAAACACAGGGCACGGGGTGGAGATTATTCTAGCACATGCAGGAAGGCCTGAACATGTACAGAGGCACTCCACATGTATCATTGCGAGTGATGGGGTGGCAGGTTGCATTTGTGTGGTATGGGTTTATCACTTGTACCCTGTGAAGATGGGAAGTGGCACTAGTGTAAATATTATTCTAGAGAAAACATGGATGAGTGTTCAGATTGTACTGCTGAAGGGCTTTAGAAACATATCATTTCACTGATCCCCCGTCTATAAAATCTGTTGCTAACTCACCCAACACTATACAAAAGATTTTGTAGGTTAAACTTCAAAGCTGCCAGGGATGGATCTGAACACACAATGGGTATTCAGCATGCATTACATTCCCAGGTTCCCTAAAAATTCCACTAGGAAGGGTATTTGACAAATTTTATTTCACTGATGTTGCCACCCCTAAAATATATATTTCTATTTCACAATGGTAATTTAATAAACATTGCGTTTCAGAGCATTAAATCTAAATGGAAAAATGAAGGCTAAAATAGCTCATTAGGAAAATAATTTAACTCAACTATAGTCACAAATGTTATTTTAGCATCAATTTGGCATTTGGGTTTAATTCACTTTAATTAAAAAAAAAAAAAAAAAAACTTCCTGTATGACACATTACAAATAAAGAGATTATATATAAATCTACAATTTCTCCTAAATATATTTTTAAAAGATGATAGAGTAAATAAAATATTAAAATTGTGCAAATGTACATCCTTTTCATGTTTCAAGTATTCCTAAACAACCACAACCTAACACAAAGACCTACACAAAGATTTTAGCTAAAAAAATATATTTCATAATATATGTGGCAAGTGAATGACTTTTCCTTGTGATCAAAACAATGATACAATTTGATAAAGCTTGTGTCAGAAAGAAACAAATCAGGCATTTTTTTTTTATTTTACACCTCACTGGCCACCTTGTTCGATACTATTTAAATTTCACTTCCATGTTGCTACGTATTATGGATGGATTGAACACATCATTTCTATTTCTTTGTTCTTTTTTTTTTTTTTTTAAAGTGGACCAGAAAAGTGGAGGGGTCAAAAGTGGATGTCCCAGTGGTTTCCATGGTGATTGTCCAACTTTTAGTACCTAAGATTACTTTTTAGAACTAACCATTTAATAACCCCTATAATAATCCCTATGATAGCATGCAATTGGAGTGTGCATTCTGGGGATCTATTGAGTACATTCTGCTTTATAGATTTTATTCACTGGTCAAAAAGGAGTATAGATTCTAAAATTTTTATGTTGGTATTTTGAAATAATGTTTTTTGTGATTTTAATACTTTTTTAGAAGACATGCACATTACTGTAGCAGTTACATTCTAACAAGTATTATTTCACCACGTCTCTTAAAAGTCCAAAAAAATGTACTTAATACATTTAAAAACACAATATAGTAGTAGGCTTAACAAAACAATAAGGAACATAAAAAAATAGTAGGTCAAGTATTTAACACTTCTCAGGCTTATTGTTCATTTCCCTCTTCTATTTTATAGACATGTAGAATGATTAACTCTAAATAACCTTTTTTCAATAAACATAGATTTGACATGTTATGAACAGATTTAAATTGCAGAATGAAAACAACATGCAATCAACCAGTTGATGGGAAAATGCCAATAAACTTTATAATAACATGTATAGATAGATGTGTTCGATGAACATCGAAATAATTATTTATTGAGGTGAATCCCAAATACTGAACAGATCTGAATTAGTAGGTGCATACAGCATGGAATTCTGCAGATACATATCTCTCTGCTCGAATGGTTCGTAAAAACACGTTTTATAATGGATTACAATAAAATTGGGAAACCAGTTGTCTGCAAATCCAGATCTTGTTAGACTGACTGCAAACACAACTACACCACAGCAAGTATATAGCCTTGGAAGGTATTGCAGCTGACTGAACACACCAGAAATTCAGAAACATATTAAAATAACCCTGAGAATAATGTTCCCACTCACACACCATAGGACGAGGAAGGTCAAAATAATTGACACTTGCTCACCTAAGAACACCTAACAAGCCTGCTGGGTAATCGTAAAACAACTCTACAAATATTACTTGTAAATACCATGGCATTACTACCGACATCACCTCCATAGCACCAATATTTTTTACATTTTTATTTTCAATTTGTGTAATTACATGAAAAAAAAAATATATATATATATATACATATAATCTTGAATAGTTTTATAAGAGTGTACCTGATATTACTAGAAAATGTTATTAGGAACATTTATATAATAAAAAAATAAATAGATAACATGTTATCTGTGTTTTATCAGTGTTTCTGTCAGTTGAAATTATTTAAGATTTGCTCCTACAATTGGTGAAAATTTGCCTCCTGTCACATGGTACACTTTATTTCTAAGTTTTTCTTCAGATAACTGTTTCAGGATTTCTTTAAAGGAACACTATAGTCACCTAAATGACTTTGGCTAAATAAAGCAGTTTAGTGCATAGATAATTCCCCTGCAATTTCACTGCTCAATGCACTGTCATTTAGGAGTTAAATCACTTTGTTTCTGTTTATGCAGCCCTAGCCACACCTCCCCCGGCTATGATTGACAGAGCCTGCATGAAAAAAAAAAAACTGGTTTCACTTTCAAACAGATGTAATTTACCTTAAATAATTGTATCTCAATCTCTAAATTGAACTTTAATCACATACAGGAGTGTTTTGCAGGGTCTAGCAAGCTATTAACATAGCAGGGGATAAGAAAATATTAATTAAACAGAACTTGCAATAAAGAAAGCCTAAATAGGGCTCTCTTTACAGGAAGTGTTTATGGAAGGCTGTGCAAGTCACATGCAGGGAGGTGTGACTAGGGTTCATAAACAAAGGGATTTAACTCCTAAGTCACAGATGATTGAGCAGTGAGGCTGCAGGGGCATGTTCTATACACCAAAACTGCTTCATTAAGCTAAAGTTGTTCAGTTGACTATAGTGTTCCTTTAAGAACCCTATTCTCTCCACGTTCAAATGTTTCAGGATTAAATATACAGGTTAGGCTGAACTATTTGTTTGGTGTAAGCATGTGTTTTCAATTCATAGGCAAGTGCTCACCTCTCTGTCAAGTCATGTGTCTCTGACTGTCTCCCAGCACATCAATTAATTGAGATAACATATTAATATTGATTAGCAGCTACTAATTATTTGATATTCCCTGTCCTCACATCCCTCATGTCTACTGCTAGTTAAAAGCATCCTTCTTCCCATGCTAACCTTCCTACTTCTGTTGCAAACAGACAATACATTGTAATTACACAGTTCCATTGATTCCGTAATGAAAATGTGAACTACCAGAGTAATTAATTATGCTTTTCTATCTGAGGCAGTCATTAAAATGTTAAATCAATAAATTATTCTAAAACCAGTGAAGCAATGTAAAAATCCTTGGTCAAACATTGCTATTTGGTTGAATGGCTTTGTATAGTCTAGTATATTAATAATGATCTATCACTGTGGATGAACAACCGATTTATTGGTATTAATGTCGGTCAATATTTCAACGTAGTACTATAAATAATGTAAACATGTGGAATAGCAACCATAAAAATAATGTCTTATTCAGAAGACTAAATTACCTTGCCAATAGAACACCTGCAACTTTAACGTCATTGCAAATCTCTGGTATTTAATACAATTTGATTACTTTCTGTGATCACAGAGTGAGAGAGTGTGAGAGTGTACTGAACCAAATAAAACTGTCAAAGTTTTCCTCGTACGAACTAGTAGAGAAAAACAAATTGTAATTACAGTATCCAGTCATTTGGCAATAAGGGAGCACATATTTTTAGAATGCCTCCTTCATTCTCATTTTTAAATGGCTACTAAATGACTACTACGTTCAGCTTTTGCCATAAGTGCACTGTTTTGCACCACATGTATTTAAAAGGTTCATTTTTAAAAGTCTAGAAGTGTCATGCCTTTTCTTTGTCACGTATTTGTATGCATTGTTTGTACTGATGCTCACTTTCAATTGATAATACATACTTTATAAATACTGATAAAAATTAGATTTACAAAAGCATCAGACTAACTAGATAGAGAGAGAATATGCAAATGAGTATACACCTGTGGATACAATGTCCTTGGATTACTAGTCACCCCCATAGTAAATAAATGCCACTGCAAGAAAAGAGAATACAAATACAGAAAGATAAGTCCTGCGCTCACTCCCATCACTCCTTGGTGGCAGCAACGACTACAGTACACATCAGCCCTAATATATAATAGACTTGGGCATTTCAGAAATTTTCGTTTCGTACGAATGTATTCGTACGAAAAATAAAGTAGTTTAGTCAGAACCGAAATTCGTCAATTCTTTCATTCGTTTTCGTACGATATTCGTTAGTATTTTCGTTTCGGATAAACTCGTTCGTTCATTCGGCTTGTTCATTTAATTGAACCAAATGAATTCATTCATATTCATAACACTATGTTCCCTAATCCCTAAATACCGAATAGCTTCAACCGAACTCAGTAAAACCATTCGTTTCAAATGTTGAACATTTCTCTAACAACATGGCATTGAATGCTGTATTTCGTAATTTCGTTTAATTTACGCCTAAAACTCCCGAATGTTCAAATGTACGAACGCTGCCATTCGCATGAAAATGAATTGGCTCTATTAGTAAACTACCGAACACCACTTACTATAGTCATTCGCATGGCGAATGACATTGCAAATGCAATGCATTGCTTTGCTTTTGCTTAGTTTTTCTTTTCAACGTGTATTTTATTGAGATTTTCAGTAGGGGGGTACAGAAGGGAAGAAGGAGGAAAAAAGGGGAACATACATTTCTCTAACAACATGGCATTGAATGCTGTATTTCGTAATTTCGTTTAATTTTCGCCTAAAACTCCCGAATGTTCAAATGTACGAACGCTGCCATTCGCATGAAAATGAATTGGCTCTATTAGTAAACTACCGAACACCACTTACTATAGTCATTCGCATGGCGAATGACATTGCAAATGCAATGCATTGCTTTGCTTTTGCTTAGTTTTTCTTTTCAACGTGTATTTTATTGAGATTTTCAGTAGGGGGGTACAGAAGGGAAGAAGGAGGAAAAAAGGGGAACATACATTTCTCTAACAACATGGCATTGAATGCTGTATTTCGTAATTTCGTTTAATTTACGCCTAAAACTCCCGAATGTTCAAATGTACGAACGCTGCCATTCGCATGAAAATGAATTGGCTCTATTAGTAAACTACCGAACACCACTTACTATAGTCATTCGCATGGCGAATGACATTGCAAATGCAATGCATTGCTTTGCTTTTGCTTAGTTTTTTTTTTTCAACTTGTATTTTATCTAGATTTTCAGTAGGGGGGTACAGAAGGGAAGAAGGAGGAAAAAAGGGGAACATACATCAAATATATAATCCAGTACAGCATATACATCCAGTGTGATTGCGCAAGGAAACATATTCACAAAAACATAAGTTTACGGCTTTAGGTTCACAAGATCCTACCCTGTCAACTTTGTAATGGTTACAGATTATAGATTAGTTACACAACATGAGTGACTGACTACATATATATACCATGGAGGACACCATAGACATTTAGATGATCAGAGGATTATGTGGTTAGGTGGTGAGATGGGTGGACGAAGATTAGTAAAATTTTTGGAAGCGTTATGCGTTCAGGAAATAGAGACCGGTAACGGCCGGGGATGATATTCTGGTGTTTGTCGTCATCAACACTACGGCATATACTGAGTTAAGTTACTGAATTAAGCTCTACTAACTCTGTGTCGTTGGTTATATTATATTCTTTCAATATTGATTGTTAATGATTGTTAATAACCTGCATCAGTAATGCTTCATTGCTTAGCATAGGGATACCTACATCTTACTGTGTCAATAGGTCATCTAGTTCAACTATAGGGGTGTACTGTCTAGTGTCTAGGTTTTTTTTGGCTTCAGACATGAGTCATGCTTCCCTGACAGGTGGTACTGGCAACACAGTATCATTTTAGCAGAGAGTGGGAAAGTAGGAGCCAATTAAATGGGCTTTTACATACTGCCAGACAAAACTGTAAAAAATAAAAGTATCAACTTCAATGCAAAATCTATCCAGATTTTCTATAGGCCAGCCATTCAGCCATTTTGGAGCTCAGCCAGCCCACTACCCTGTGTCAGCCATTTTAGTCATTTTTATTGGGACCTTGCCAGAAGTGGTCATGTCCTCCTCCAGCTCCTCTAGTGATTCAGCCATGGATATAGTGGAGGGGGGCATTGGCCCTTCTGGCCAAGATGAAGGAGAAGCAAGTGGGAGAAGCAAGAAGAAGCAGAGAGAGCCAAGGATTTTAAAAGTAGCATGTCCTGGGAGGAAGAGTAAATATGCTGACAGCTTTGGTGCAGAGGAGAATAAAGTACTGGTAAACAAGCTTTGCCAGTACTACCAATGTATGTTTGGGGGAGCAGCCAAAAATACTTCTAGAGCAACAAAAAACAAAATGTGGAGGAAGATTGCGGCATCGGTGAACACTGTTGGAGGGAACAACCGCACCCAGGAGGTGGTGAAGAAACGGTAAGTGCACTTATATTCCTAAAAAATAATTTTCTTTGTGCCATGTTTTTTAAAACTTTTTTTTTCCTCCATGTGCTTTTGCTACACCCCCACCCCCACCAGTGCCAGCTATGCTTTTAAGTCTTTTAAAAGTGAGGGTTGGGTCACTTAAGCACATAGAGGGAAAAAAACATGAAAATGTTAGTACTCAGTCAGTGCAGGGATAATGGGAATGGTAGTACTTAGTCAGTGCAGGGATAATGGGAATGGTAGTACTTAAGTCAGTGCAGGGATAATGAGAATGACAGCACACAAAGTACTACCATTCTCATTATCCCTGCACTGACAGTCAGACTCAGCATACATCAAACATAAACACTTCCAAAAATCAGCCAAATCCCCCCAGTGGATCAAAAGTTAGCTGGAAGTCCTTTATGACCGACCGCAAGCACAATTTCCTGCCCAAAACAGTTCCATAGATTTGGGCTGTGCGGTCGGTCAATTTCATGCGAAAAAACGACTAAGTCCCATTTCGAACGGGACTTAGTCTCTGGAGCTGCAAGTTCAGTATGGGAGAAGGTAAGGGTCAGCGGTGTTCGGCAAAATGTGTAGCCGATTTCAGTTCCACAGAATCTTTAGCATACACCGCTGACCGCATTTGAGGAAACCAAGATGGCCGCCGCCACGTGCAATTAACCTGCAGTAACCTCACAGCCTGGGAGGTAAATTGCCTGCACACTTTAACTTCTGGGTGGTCCGCCTGTGTGGTACTTGGTTCAGTAAGCCCTATTTACTGAACCAAGTGGGAGAAAGCCAGGGGCAAGTTATTTTACAGGTCTGGGGACATAGTCTTAAAGGGACATTGTTCAGCAAAGTCACAATATGTCCCCCAGACGGTTCTTAAAGGGCCATACACACCCAATAAAAGTCCATAAGTTTTCAGGGGCACAATCTTCCAGGGGCCATAGTCATGAGGAAGGAGGCTGGCAAATAGGCTTCTACACAATCCAGGGAAGCAGGGCAATTTATCATTTAAAGGGCCAGTTACAAATAGCAATTTGTAACAGTATGACTTAGTGCAGGGATAATGAGAATGACAGCACACAAAGTACTAACATTCTCATTATCCCTGCACTGACTGAGTACTACCATCGTCAATATCCCTGCACTGACTGAGTACTACCATCCTCAATATCCCTGCACTGACTGAGTACTACCATCCTCATTATCCCTGCACTGACAGTCAGTGCAGGAATAAATGAGAATGACAGAACGCAGTCAGTGCAGGGATAATGAGAATGACAGCACACAAAGTACTACCATTCTCATTATCCCTGCACTGACAGTCAGTGCAGGGATAATGAAAATGGTAGTACTCACTCAGTCAGTGCAGGGATAATGGGAATGGTAGTACTTAGTCAGTGCAGGGATAATGAGAATTACAGCACACAAAGTACTACCATTCTCATTATCCCTGCACTGACTGCGTTCTGTCATTCTCATTTATTCCTGCACTGACTGTCAGTGCAGGGATAATGAGGATGGTAGTACTCAGTCAGTGCAGGGATAATGAGGATGGTAGTACTCAGTCAGTGCAGGGATAATGAGAATGGTAGTACTCAGTCAGTGTAGGGATAATGAGAATGGTAGTACTCAGTCAGTGTAGGGATAATGAGAATGGTAGTACTTTGTGTGCTGCCATTCTCATTATCCCTGCACTGACTAAGTACTACCATTCCCATTATCCCTGCACTGACTGAGTACTACCATTTTCATTATCCATGCACTGACTGTCAGTGCAGGGATAATGAGAATGATAGTACTTTGTGTTCCTTCATTCTCATTATCCATGCACTGACTGTCAGTGCAGGGATAATGAGAATGGTAGTACTTTGTGTGCTGTCATTCTCATTATCCCTGCACTGACTGCGTTCTGTCATTCTCATTTATTCCTGCACTGACTGTCAGTGCAGGGATAATGAGGATGGTAGTACTCAGTCAGTGCAGGGATAATGAGGATGGTAGTACTCAGTCAGTGCAGGGATAATGAGAATGGTAGTACTCAGTCAGTGTAGGGATAATGAGAATGGTAGTACTCAGTCAGTGTAGGGATAATGAGAATGGTAGTACTTTGTGTGCTGCCATTCTCATTATCCCTGCACTGACTAAGTACTACCATTCCCATTATCCCTGCACTGACTGCGTTCTGTCATTCTCATTTATTCCTGCACTGACTGTCAGTGCAGGGATAATGAGGATGGTAGTACTTAGTCAGTGCAGGGATAATGAGGATGGTAGTACTGACAGTCAGTGCAGGGATAATGAAAATGGTAGTACTCACTCAGTCAGTGCAGGGATAATGGGAATGGTAGTACTTAGTCAGTGCAGGGATAATGGGAATGGTAGTACTTAGTCAGTGCAGGGATAATGGGAATGGTAGTACTTAGTCAGTGCAGGGATAATGAGAATTGCAGCACACAAAGTACTAACATTCTCATTATCCCTGCACTGACTAAGTACTACCATTATCATTATCCCTGCACTGACCAAGTACTACCATTCTCATTATCCCTGCACTGACAGTCAGTGCATGGATAATGAAAATGGTAGTACTCAGTCAGTGCAGGGATAATGAGAATGACAGCACACAAAGTACTACCATTCAGATATAGCAATCGGATGGGTGTACTGTGCATGCGCGCGACACATCCATCAGACATCCACAAGAGGTGGAGTTAACCCCTAAAGATAATTATTGCAGTTGCAATAATTGGGACACTGAACCCAGACCACTTCAATGTGCAGAATTGTTCTGGGTGCCTATAGTATCCCTTTAAACATGTCGGTATACATATATATAGAAACATATTAAAGTAATTAATCAATCACACATGTCATTGCAGTTACTACGACATCAGGCGGATGGTGAAGAGGAAGGTGAAGGCAGCAGCCGCCTCCAGGAAGACAGGAGGTGGTTCACAAGACAAAGAACCGAACCTGCTGCCCTATGAAGAGGAGCTCCTGCAGTTCCTGGGAAGAGACAACATCCTTGGGTGGGATTGAGGGGACAACTGGCACTGAAACATCTGAAGGTATGTTGTTAAAGGACCACTATAGTGCCAATAAAAGAAACTCGTTTTCCTGGCACTATAGGGTAATTAGGTCCCCCCCACTCTCGTGGTGCCCTTCCCACTTCAGCCACTTACCTTTCTCCAGCACCGGGCTCCCTCGGCGCTGGGGAACACTCCTCTCTCTGCCGACGTCAGCTCCGAATGCGCAGCAAGAGCCGTGCACGCATTCAAACCGCCCACAGGAAAGCATTACTCAATGCTTTCCTATGGACTTCCAGCATCTTCTCACTGTAATTTTCACAGTGAGAATCGCAGAAACGCCTCTAGTGGCTGTCAGTGAGACAGGCACTAGAGGCTGGATTAACCCTCAGTGAAACAGCAGTTTCTCTAGAACTGCTATGTTTTCAGCTGCAGGCTTTAAACTAGAGGGACCTGGCATCCAGACCACTTCATTGAGCTGAAGTGGTCTGGGTGCCTATAGTGCTCCTTTAAATTCATATTTGTCAGTCAAAATGTACATATATCAGTTTTCTTGTGTTAACCCTCCAATTTGTGTTTTCTATGCCATCAGTGCAAGCCCCTCAATCCCCTGAAGAGGCACCAGGAACTGCAGGAGATGTGGTCTCCATGGAGAGCAGGGCAGCAGGTTCACCTCCTGTCTCCCTGGAAATGCGCCTGGCTTCACTTTCCTCTGGTAAGTATTTGCATAGCATTGTAAGATGAATGTTATATATGTGTGTGTGTGTGCGTGCATTTAAACATACACACACACGTATGATTTTACTGTATATGAAGTTAATTTATCACATACATGTATTTCAGACCATCCGCAACTTGTCGATGTTCCTTCACCACGTATGAGTGTGGTTTCCCTCCAACAGCCGGCCACTGGTGTCCAGGAACAGGGATCCACTGCTGAGCGTAAGTAAAAAATGCTTTAACTGTACACATTTTCTTTACATGCATACTAGTTTATGTAACAATCAGGGCCGGGTCGACCGCTAGGCAAACTAGCCGTCTACCTAGGGCGCACTGGCCAGGGGGCTCAATGTCTGGGTGACCAGCAGGGGTGGGGGGGCGCACATCGCTCCTCTCCTTCTGTTAACTTTATGTACTGTGGCTGAGTGTACCACGTGGATGATCTTCTGTACCATCTACTTGGCCTCTCAACGCATTTCTTTGTGCCCACCTCCCTTTCCTTCTAATCTCACTACATGTATCGTGTCCGAGTGTCCCCAGGTAGAGAATCTCCTGTTTCTTTTGCATGACAGGAAGCTGATTGTTGCACTCAACTTCCTGTCATGCAGAAGAAACAGGAGATTCTCTACCTGGGGACGCTCGGACACGATACATGTAGTGAGATTCGAAGGAAAGGGAGGTGGGCACAAAGAAATGCGTTGAGAGGCCACAAATAGACTGAAAAAGGGCTAGGGGGGACAAAGATGCATAACTATACATAGACATAATATTAAATTAATAGCATGACTGCATATATCTTATTTCCAAGTTTAAATAATATTGTTGTACAGATAATAGTAAGCATTGCAACATATGACACATGCTAACAATGTTCTTTCTCTGTTTTCCCTTATAGGTTCTGATGGTACTCTCCCCCTGCAAGAGGAGGGTACCATTACCCTAACAGCAGTGGATCCTGATTCAGAGACATCAGTGGCCGAAGAACAGTTGCCGCAACTTCCTCCAACGATGGCTGCGCTGTATGCGACGAGCCCGGCTCGTCAAGCTGAACCGGACACGTCCATACAGCAGGATAGGGAATATCTGCGAGAACTTTTGCAGAATGTGGTAACCGAGGTACGCTCCATGTCAAGCATTTTGAATGAGGGCGTTAGGCAATTTACATCAGCAATGGTTTCCTTGCAGCAAAATGGTCAGCGCTTCATGGAAATGAGGGAGGAAGAGTGCATTTTAATGCGCGCGCAAGCTGCCCATAATTTGGGCATAACCCTTGCTGATGTAGATAGCCTAGTTCGTGAACGACGTGCGCAGGGTCTTCCCAGAAGGGATGATGATGATGAATAGATATCTGCGGGAAGAATGCACTCAGATGTTTATTTCTCATTATCATCCACAATGTGAACACAACTGACGCTGTTCATTATAGGTTGTTATATTCTCAATTTTCTCCTGGTTTTCCCTATCCTTCCCCTGAATATACATTGGTTATTCTCCTCTGCACTATATCCTCCCAGGACTGCTCCTAACAACCTGGGCTTTCTCTGCTTCGTTGCTTCTCCCACTTGCTTTTCTAATAAAAAAAAATATTAGATTACAACTTCTGACTCCTCTTTTCTTTAATGATGTGTGTGTGTGTGTGTGTGTGTGTATATATATATATATATATATATATATATATATATATATACATATACATATACATTACATATACACACACACAAACAAACTTGAACGAAAAATATACCGTATTTATCGGCATATAACACGCACTTTTTCTCCCTGAATATAGGTGGGAAATGATGTGTGCGTGTTATACGCCGATATACCATATTTACTTACCTGTCTTGAAGCGCGGGCCGGTGTTCAGCGCGCACCGCGGTACTGGAACTTCAATTTCAGGTTCCAGTTTCCGGCGGGACTTAAAGGAAGTGTGCACATTACAATACATACAATAAACAATACACAAGATCCAGCGCACTCTCCTATCCACTAAACAGGAACTTCAATGTTGACAGATTTTATTAGTTTTTAAAAGTTTTTTTTAAAAACACCTAATCTAGGCAAATAAAAATAATGGTGGTTTAGTTACATTATATGATCATACATTGCATAAGCCTGCCACAACGTCAATGTACCCCATCTTTGGCAGGTCCTACTCTAACAGTCTAATGTCTGCTCTAATGAGATTAACAAACTAACTTGGGAAAAAATTCCATCTGAGACTCCCTGCAGTACAAGGCTAAATAGGGACATGAGATGAGGCACCTGTAACAGGGAGGGGTGCAAAACCAAGGAGTTGGCTAGACTCCCAAATATATATATATATATATATGAAACATGGGGGACGGTTGCACTCACCTGAACATGCTTAAATGGAGTGCTGCTGGGGGCCATATTATACAATAAACAATACACAAGATCCAGCGCACTCTCCTATCTACTAAACAGCAACTTCAATGTTGACAGATTTTATTAGTTTTTAAAAGTTTTTTTAAAAACACCTAATCTAGGCAAATAAAAATAATGGGGGTTTAGTTACATTATATGATCATACATTGCATAAGCCTGCCACAACGTCAATGTACCCAATCTTTGGCAGGTCCTACTCTCACAGTCTAATGTCTGCTCTTATGAGATTAACCCATAGATATAAAATATTAATTGGGCCACAAATATCAATGTAAAAAATGTAATCATTGCCTCATCTCAAATTCCCAAGTCAGATCTTTCTCATCCCCCCTCCCCCTATCCAATACACTGCTGGCCCCCCTCCCCCTAATATACTGCTGTCACCCCCCTGCTCTAATATACTGCTGACCCCCCTCCCCTAATACATTGCTGACCCCCTTGTTCCCCTCCCCAATACATTACTGCCCCCCAATATATTACTGCCCTCCCTCCCCAATACATTACTGCCCTCCCTCCCCAATACATTACTGCCCCCTCCCCAATACATTACTGAACCCTCCCCAAATACATAACTGCACCCTCCCCAATACATTACTGCCCCCCTCCCCAAATACATTACTCCCCTCCCCAATACATTACTGCCCCCTTCCCCAAATACATTACTGCCCCCCCCTCCCCAATACATTACTGCCCCCTCCCCAATACATTACTGCCCCCTTCCCCAAATACATTACTGCCCCCCCTCCCCAATACATTACTGCCCCCTCCCCAATACATTACTGCACCCTCCCCAATACATTACTGCCCCTCCCCAAATACATAACTGCACCCTCCCCAATACATTACTGCCCCTCCCCTCCCCAAATACATAACTGCACCCTCCCCAATACATTACTGCACCCTCCCCAATACATTACTGCCCCTCCCCTCCCCAAATACATAACTGCACCCTCCCCAATACATTACTGCCCCCCTCCCCAAATACATTACTCCCCTCCCCAATACATTACTGCCCCCTTCCCCAAATACATTACTGCCCCCCCTCCCCAATACATTACTGCACCCTCCCCAATACATTACTGCCCCTCCCCTCCCCAAATACATAACTGCACCCTCCCCAATACATTACTGCACCCTCCCCAATACATTACTGCCCCTCCCCTCCCCAAATACATAACTGCATCCTCCCCAATACATTACTGCCCCCCTCCCCAAATACATTACTCCCCTCCCAAATACATTACTGCCCCCCCTCCCCAATACATTACTGCACCCTCCCCAATACATTACTGCCCCTCCCCAAATACATAACTGCACCCTCCCCAATACATTACTGCCCCCCTCCCCAAATACATTACTCCCCTCCCCAATACATTACTGCCCCCTTCCCCAAATACATTACTGCCCCCCTCCCCAATACATTACTGCACCCTCCCCAATACATTACTGCCCCTCCCCAAATACATAACTGCACCCTCCCCAATACATTACTGCCCCCCTCCCCAAATACATTACTCCCCTCCCCAATACATTACTGCCCCCTTCCCCAAATACATTACTGCCCCCCCTCCCCAAATACATTACTGCCCCCTCCCCAAATACATTACTGCCCCCTCCCCAATACATTACTGCCCCCCTCCCCAAATACATTACTCCCCTCCCCAATACATTACTGCCCCCCTCCCCAAATACATTACTCCCCTCCCCAATACATTACTGCCCCCTTCCCCAAATACATTACTGCCCCCTCCCCAATACATTACTGCCCCCTCCCCAATACATTACTGCACCCTCCCCAATACATTACTGCCCCTCCCCAAATACATAACTGCACCCTCCCCAATACATTACTGCCCCTCCCCTCCCCAAATACATAACTGCACCCTCCCCAATACATTACTGCACCCTCCCCAATACATTACTGCCCCTCCCCTCCCCAAATACATAACTGCACCCTCCCCAATACATTACTGCCCCCCTCCCCAAATACATTACTCCCCTCCCCAATACATTACTGCCCCCTTCCCCAAATACATTACTGCCCCCCCTCCCCAATACATTACTGCACCCTCCCCAATACATTACTGCCCCTCCCCAAATACATAACTGCACCCTCCCCAATACATTACTGCCCCCTCCCCAAATACATTACTCCCCTCCCCAATACATTACTGCCCCCTTCCCCAAATACATTACTGCCCCCCCTCCCCAATACATTACTGCCCCCTCCCCAATACATTACTGCCCCCCTCCCCAAATACATTACTCCCCTCCCCAATACATTACTGCCCCCTTCCCCAAATACATTACTGCCCCCCCTCCCCAATACATTACTGCCCCCTCCCCAATACATTACTGCCCCCCTCCCCAAATACATTACTCCCCTCCCCAATACATTACTGCCCCCCTCCCCAAATACATTACTCCCCTCCCCAATACATTACTGCCCCCTTCCCCAAATACATTACTGCCCCCCCTCCCCAATACATTACTGCCCCCTCCCCAATACATTACTGCACCCTCCCCAATATACATTACTGCCCCCCTCCCCAAATACATTCTTGCCCCCCTCCCCGATACATTACTGACCCCCCTCCCCAAATACATTACTGCCCCCCTCCCCAAATACATTACTGACCCCCCTCCACAATACATTACTCCCCTCCCCAATACATTACTCCCCTCCCCAATACATTACTGCCCCCCTCCCCAAAAACATTACTGACCCCCTCCCCAATACATTACTGCCCCTCCCCTCCCCAAATACATAACTGCACCCTCCCCAATACATTACTGCCCCCCTCCCCAAATACATTACTGACCCCCCTCCCCAAATACATTACTGCACCCTCCCCAATACATTACTGCCCCCTCCCCAATACATTACTGTCCCCTCCACAATACATTACTGCCCCCCTCCCCAAAAACGTTGCTCCTAGCGCTCACCAAAGGACCATCAACACCGTAGACACCATGAGTACCGCTGACTTCATGAACCGCCGCTGCTGGGCTGGAATCACTCTGTCTGCTATCCACCCTGGACTTATGACCAGGTTCTAGTGGGTGAACCTCTTCCTTCTGTAGAGGGAAGCAGGATCAGGAACAAGAGCTCAGTAGCTAAGGGAGTACGCAGAGCATGCTGGGCTCGCATAGAGCAGTGGCTGGCAGGAGGGAGAACGTGGAGGGAGTCTGCTGGGCTCCTCTTTGCTGCCCCAACTACAGGCTACAGTTAAGAGGCAAGGAGGGGGAAATACTTCTTTTTTTTTAATTATACAAATTCTACATTAAAAAAAATAATCCCAGCAGCATTTGTCACACATCCAACACACACACACACACACACACACACACCAAACAGACAAACAGCATCCACTACACAACAACACACATCATCCACTACACAACCACACACATCATCCACTACACAACCATACACATCATCCACTAAACAACCATACACATCATCCACTACACAACCATACACATCATCCACTACACAACCACACACATCATCCACTACACAACCACACACATCATCCACTACACAACCACACACATCATCCACTACACAACCACACACATCATCCACTACACAACCACACACATCATCCACTACACAACCACACACATCATCCACTACACAACCACACACACATCATCCACTACACAACCACACACACATCATCCACTACACAACCACACACACATCATCCACTACACAACCACACACACATCATCCACTACACAACCATACACATCATCCACTACACAACCATATAACTAGAAAGAAATTTGAGAAACCCTAAGCTCAATTACAGTCAAAGTGTAGAGCAGGGTACCCCAATTTAGGCAGATTAAATTTAAGAAAGGCAATCTGCTCCATGAGATGAGGTGACATTTGTGAGCGCTGTGGATTCAGTATATTACCGGTTACCGAAAACACACGCTCACTTGGGACAGTGGTTGGCGGACATGAAAGCAGCTCCTGCGCAACCAATGAGAGTGCAGGCCACACACTCTTCTTCTCATCCCAATAGCTAAGAGGGTCGACATTATGGGGCAAAGGAGGTTCAGAGAGGTACGCTCTGACCATTTCTGAGGCAGTGCTCTCCTGTCTGCTGCTAGCACTCTCAGTGGGTCCAACTATATCCTCAAGCAACTCTTCCCAAAATGCAGCTGCTCCACTCAGTTGTGTGGTGGTGGTGGTAGTGCCACTGCTTCTGCAAGAAGTGGCCGACATCTCAGCCTCCTGCTGAACTACTCCCTCATACAGCATTCCCCTCTTTTGCTGCCAGTCACACACCCTCTGGATCAGTTTCTCCCTCCAATTTGTTAAGTTATTGGATCTGAGTGCAAGCTTTCCCTTAATCCTTGGATCACACAGGCAAGCTAGCATCAGTTCAGGAGAATTATCCAATCGCTCACGTAGGCGAACTTTAAGCTGATCCTTCAGCCTCCTGACCAGAGTTACTACATCAGGATGTAAAGGATCACCTTGAACAACCTCTTGGCGTTCAAGGAAGACACCCATCTTGCTCCCTAGATGGGTGAAAACAGGGATTACCTGTCCCAGATTGGCAGTGTTCAAGCTTAAATTTTCAGTGGCATCCCTGAAGGGTTTCAGGACTGCCACTAGCTGAGCAATCACTGTCCAATCGTCTCTACCTAGTGGAGAACCAATACCAATGTACTGGTCTGATGACAGACTATGGATTGCCCTCTGCTGCTCTAAAATCCTCTCCAGCATCTCTACAGTAGAGTTCCACCGTGTACTGACATCTTGTCGTAGACAGTGTGTGGGAAGACCTGCCTTCTCTTGTTCCTGCCTCAACAGTTGGCTAGCCTTCACACTGCGGTGGAAGTGCCCAGCAATCCTCCTGCACCTTTCAATCACACTGGAAACTCTGTTATTACCTTCTGGGATTGCTGACTTTACTACTAGATGGATAATGTGCGCTGCACAGCGCACACCAACAAGGTTACCATCACGCAGAGCTTTCACCATATTTGTAGCTCCATCAGTAACCACAAAGCCCACTTCTACATTGGTGCCTGCCTCCGCTCCAACCCAAAGAGACACCATCCTCCTTACTGCCTGCAGAATGTTATCTGAAGTGTGTTTTTCATCCATCACTTCAGCATGGAGAAGGAAAGAGCGATAGCCCAGCTGATCAGATACACCTCCCTTTCTGCTAGACACTGCTGCTGAAGTTGCAGCAGCAGCTTCCTGAGACACACCAGGCTCCCACCAGTGTGCTGTCAGGGAAAGGAAGGCATGCTGGCCACTTGGTGCACTCCACAAATCTGTGGTAAAATGCACAGACTGACCAGCAGCCTTCGAAAGCTCCCTTTTAACTACTCCAACACAGGACCGGTAAAGTGAAGGGACTATCCTCCTGCTGAAAGTGGAGCGTGAGGGAAGATGATATTGTGGAGCCACAGCCTCCATCAACTGTTTGAAAGGCTGCCCTTCTATCATAGAAAATGAAGCACCCCCAACAGCAATTAACTGGCCAATAAGTCGCGTAATTTTATTGGCCTGCTGTTTAGACATAGCCCTGGAGTGGAATCCCCCAAATTGTTCCAGGGTGGGCTGGACGCATTGTGATGCTCCAACCAGTCTTGGCTGTTGGCTGGCAGCACCAGTAGCTCTTGGCTCTGCAACACCTCCCATGTCACTCCTAGCTGCCATGGTACTGGACACTGTAATAGTAGAAGCTATGCTGCCTGCCCTAGTACTTTCTGCCTCTTCCCTCAATAACACAGCCTTGTGATGGCTGCGAAGGTGATGGTTCATCCCTGCACTGGTGAGATGACCCAACACTCTCCCCCTGCTAACTTCCTTCCCACAAAGTTTGCACTTTGCAAAGCGCCCATCTCCAACACTTTCAAAGTGATCCCAAACTTTGCTGCGGCGCAAAACATTGGCACTTGCCCTTCGGGATTCTGCTGCTAATGGTGGTGTAATAATTGGTGGTGGGGGTGGTGGTGGTGGTGGTGGTGGTGGTGGTGGTGGTGGTGGTGGTGGTGGTCTGCTAATGGTTGAAGTAGCAGGTGCTACTATTGGAGAAAGTGGAGAGGAAGGGGAAAAATGTGCACTTGTAGCAGGAGAAAAGGTTGGACTGCTCCCTGAAGAATTCTGACTTTCCTCTACTATCTCATCCTCATTCTCAGGCTCATAGTCAAGCTCTTCATCAGCCAGACTAAATGCAATCCCTGCAAGGTTGGGGGTAAGACTGATATCACCTCCAGGAATAATAGGACTAGGAGCACTGGGTAGCATTGGCAATGGCAACAACTCCTGTGCTGAGGTGCCGCTGTCAGTGGTAGAAGCAGGCGCAGCACTGGTGGTGGTGGAAGTGGTGGTCTTGAGAGGGGGATTAGGAAACAGCCTCCGTGTTCAAGAAGGACGCTTCTTAGCAGCACGACTCACAGGCCTGCTTGTGGTATTGGAAGATGCTTGGGGAAAAACACGCTTCCTCTTACTTATTGGGCTACTCCTACTACCAGTTGTGTTTTTAGTATTAGTAGCCATAGTGCTCACCCTTAAAAGCCCTGCTGGTTTCCCTTTGCCATAGAAAAGACTTGCAATTCTGGGCCTTGCTGCACTGCTGCCTGCTATTGGTGCCACTGCCTTTCCTTGACCAGACTTTGGCCTCCTAGGTGGTGAGTCTGACATAGCAGCACTCCTTGACCGCTTAGGCTGACGCATAGGCTGCGTACTCAAACTACCACTACTTGTGGTGGTGGCGGTGGTATTGGTGGTGGTGGTGGCTGACTGACCCTCCCTCACTTTACTAGTGGATGAACGTTTAAGAGGATCCATTTAGAATTTTAAAATAGTAAGAAAAGAAAAGAAAAGAAGTTGAAGAAAAGAAAAGAAAGAGATAATGTAATGTATGTACTATGTGGTGTTTTTAAACTAACGTTTATATTTTTATTAAAAAGGATTATTTGAAGTTTGGAGCTATGCTAATATACAGATCAACACAGATAAAAAAAAAAAAATAGAGACACTAGTACTGAGGCAGATTTCTTCACTCTAGTGCTTTCTGAGGAACTATACAAAACTGCACTGTCTGCCAACAAGTGCTCCCTGCTCGACTACTGCAAAAAACAGCGTATGAAAAAATTTACTAATATTAGAAAAATAAAATAATAAAAGGTTTACTACAGCTACCTTGAAGCTTAGGTTAGGACAGTCACACAGTCAATCAGAAACTAAAATGAACCAAATAAAAACAGCAACCAGTTAGCTTCACTGATTGCTGTTAAACAAACACACTAACTGAACTAATAAAAATCAGTTAATGAAAAAAGGAATTTCTTCACAACAGCAGTCAGAACAGTTAACTTCACTGCTGATGCTGATGTGAGCACAAAAAGAAAATGACACTAAAAGTGTGAAAAATGTAAAACAAAAAATAGACTGTTTGATTGACTAGTGTGTTTTCTGTTCTAACAAAGCACAAAGAGACTGTACTACAACAAATATATAGTCTAAACTGAAGATAATTCTATCAACTTAATAAAATGTTTTAATTAAAACTGAAGATAATTCTATTAAATGAATAAAAAAATATTACTTAACTTTTATACTGACTGCCTGCAAAATGACGCAGCACCTCTGTAAAATCAATTTAACAAAAATCCACTTTGCTGCTAAAAATAATTAACAGATAAACTAGATTTCTTTTCTTCTAGGCTAACAAGCTAGTCTACCCCTAGGGCAGAAGCCCTCAGGCCCACTACGCTAAAGTACTTGACTGATTCTACCTTTACGCTAAATCTAAATCAATTTAAGCTAATTAATTTTGATTAAATAAAAATAAACAGATTTAAAAAGATTTAAAAAGTAATACCTGGTTGCTGTAGGCAGTAAGCAAGCGGGGGGGAAGGCAGGCACTGGCAGTGCCAGCCAGGCACCGTGTGGCACACTGACAGCAGCACAGCTCTCAAAAAGCACTAAAATAAACTAAAAAATTCTCAGCAATAGACTCAAATTCAACAAGTGAGAACTGGTAGGCACACCAAGACTCACAGAAAATCTCTAAGACAAGCAATGAGGCTAACACAGCACAGAAGCACAGTGTGTCAACAACAAAACTCAGTCAAAGAAGGGCATAGAAAGATCCACTGCCTGCTTTTATACTGCTGTTTAGTTATTTTTTAAATCCACGATAAAGCACTCACCATTGGATAAGCCCCTACAGCATCATGTCAAAGGAGTGAGCTGATTAGATAAATGAAAATCAGCTCACTCCCATACCCCTCCTCTTTGATTCATACAAGAAGGCATCCGAATGAACTAATACACGAATTGAGGCAAATCAGTTCATTCATTAGTTCATTAGTTCATTCGTTTTTCTACCATCCCCATGTAAAGCAATGAAAAAGCACAAATGGTTTGTGCGTTCGGTAGTTTGAATTCGGTAGTTTGAATTCGGTAGTATGCTCTCGTTCGGTAGTTTGCATTGCAATACATTACACAGAGGTGCTAAAATGTAAATTCACCCAGAGTATAATTCAAAAAGCCGAATGAACGAACAAACGAAAGATTTTCGGCAAACGGCTATTCGTTTGTTCGTTCTTTAGTTTGTATAGCCTTTCGTAATTCGGTATTCGGAAGAATGACCGAAAATGCATATTTTCGTACGAAAATCCATTCGTACGAATACGAATGCCCAAGTCTAATATATAATAAAAGCCAAAGAAAAACAAGTTACCTGCACTCTCTCCTTACTCCCTATGTATATTTAGACAAATGGAGGTCATTTAGTTACTCCAATGGCCATTGGAGGGAATGCCCGCCTGTCAACGTCAAGGTAGATCCCCCTAAGCGGGTCCTACACTGAACGCTTAGGGGGGTCTGCCTTGACGTTGGCAGGTGGGCATTCCCTCTAATGGCCATTGGAGTAATTAAATGACCTCCATTTGTCTGAATATACATAGGGATTAAGGAGAGAGCGCAGGTAACTTGTTTTTCTTTCGTTTTTACTGCAGGAAAAGCAAAATCATTTTTCTATTTGCTAGAAAGAATGGCTCAGCGATGGCACCAGTTTTACACAAAGAAGCAACGAGGCATAATAATAAGGCAGAGAACCAGTGGCATCAACTCGTACTTCCTAGTCTGAATCAACGCTCTGAAAACAGGAATTTTTCTGTCATAAATTATACTAAAAATGTAAAAGTCCCTAAAATTGAGTTCAAATCTAAGTGAAAATTTCAATGCCAACATGTCACACTGCTCTTTTCTGTGGTGTTCTAAGGGAATTGGGAATGTAACTATCTGCAGACTTTGCAGAATTCACAAATACTCCCAATGGTGACATCTACATTGGGGGTCTGGAGGCCGGGGCAGGGGGGAGGCAGGTAAAGGTGAATTCTACTTACCTGAACCTGACCCATGTGGACGCAGCTATCTTCTGCCGGTGGGTCCCCTTCAGCTATGTGTGCTTTAGCTTGCACGAGAATGTAGCATCTAAAAACACATGGATAGTGTTGTCGCGAACCCGAAATTTTCGGTTCGCGAACGGCGAACGCGAACATCCGCAAATGTTCGCGAACCGGCGAACCGCCATTGACTTCAATGGGCAGGCGAATTTTAAAACCAACAGGGACTCTTTCTGGCCACAAAAGTGATGGAAAAGTTTTTCAAGGGGACTAACACCTGGACTGTGGCATGCCGGAGGGGGATCCATGGCAAAACTCCCATGGAAAATTGCACAGTTGATGCAGAGTCTGCTTTTAATCCATAAAGGGTAGAAATCACCTAACATTGACACCTGTCCTCAAAGCCCCTGATACACACTGACACAGAGCAGAATAGAGACTGTTCCCCGTCCTCAGAGACCATGATACACACTGACACAGAGCAGAATAGAGACTGTTACCCCTACATAGGGTCACTTGGCAGATATGGCGGGGTTGTGGGAGGGGGAGGATGACTTTCACCTCTTCCCCTGTTACATTCCCGTTGTGCTGTGACATCACCCTTATACGCTGTGTAAAGCATACTATTTAATTTGATCAGCATGGCCACTTGAGCTTTTATAGTTTTCACGCTGCTTGTAGTTTATATATGGTTCACAAAAATCAAACAAACGATAAAGTAAACATGTAAGGATTCAGAATATTCTTTCAAACCCTTACACATTGTGTGTACGTATTTTTTGTCTTAAGTTTGTGGCTTTAAAGAGGTTTACGTTGTTTCTATGATGTGCATAACATGTTCTTGTAAATGTTTGTTAAATTTTTCCTGGAATTGTAATTTTTGAATCTGAATAAAGATAGTCAAATCCCTGATACACACTGACACAGAGCAGAATAGGGACTGTTCCCCCTACATAGGGTCACTTGGCAGATATGGATTGACACCTATCCTAATGATCCCTGATACACACTGACACAGAGCAGAATAGAGACTGTTCCCCCTACATAGGGTCACTTGGCAGATATGGATTGACACCTGTCCTCAAAACCCCTGATACACACTGACACAGAGCAGAATAGGGACTGTTCCTCCTACATAGGGTCACTTGGCAGATATGGATTGACACCTGTCCTCGAAACCCCTGATACACACTGACACAGAGCAGAATAGGGACTGTTCCCCCTACATAGGGTCACTTGGCAGATATACATTGACACCTGTCCTCAAAACCCCTGATATACACTGACACAGAGCAGAATAGAGACTGTTCCCTGTCCACAGAGACCATGATACACACTGACACAGAGCAGAATAGAGACTGTTCACCGTCCACAGAGACCATGATACACACTGACACAGAGCAGAATAGAGACTGTTCCCCGTCCACAGAGACCATGATACACACTGACACAGAGCAGAATAGGGACTGTTCCCCCTACATAGGGTCACTTGGCAGGTATGGATTGACACCTGTCCTCAAAGCCCCTGATACACACTGACACAGAGCAGAATAGAGACTGTTCCCTGTCCATAGAGTCCATGATACACACTGACACAGAGCAGAATAGGGACTGCCCCCCCTACATAGGGTCATTTGGCAGGTATGGATTGACACCTGTCCTCAAAGCCCCTGATACACACTGACACAGAGCAGAATAGAGACTGTTCCCTGTCCACAGAGTCCATGATACACACTGACACAGAGCAGAATAGAGACTGTTCCCCGTCCACAGAGACCATGATACACACTGACACAGAGCAGAATAGAGACTGTTCCCTGTCCACAGAGTCCATGATACACACTGACACAGAGCAGAATAGAGACGGTCCCCCGTCCACAGAGACCATGATACACACTGACACAGAGCAGAATAGAGACTGTTCCCCGTCCACAGAGACCATGATACACACTGACACAGAGCAGAATAGGGACTGTTCCCCCTACATAGGGTCACTTGGCAGGTATAAATTGACACCTGTCCTCAAAGCCCCTGATACACACTGACACAGAGCAGAATAGGGACTGTTCCTCCTACATAGGGTCACTTGGCAGATATGGATTGACACCTGTCCTCAAAACCCCTGATACACACTGACACAGAGCAGAATAGGGACTGTTCCCCCTACATAGGGTCACTTGGCAGATATACATTGACACCTGTCCTCAAAATCCCTGATACACACTGACACAGAGCAGAATAGAGACTGTTCCCTGTCCACAGAGACCATGATACACACTGACACAGAGCAGAATAGAGACTGTTCACCGTCCACAGAGACCATGATACACACTGACACAGAGCAGAATAGAGACTGTTCCCCGTCCACAGAGACCATGATACACACTGACACAGAGCAGAATAGAGACTGTTCCCTGTCCACAGAGTCCATGATACACACTGACAGAGCAGAATAGAGACTGTTCCCCGTCCACAGAGACCATGATACATACTGACAGAGCAGAATAGGGACTGTCCCCCCTACATAGGGTCATTTGGCAGGTATGGATTGACACCTGTCCTCAAAGCCCCTGATACACACTGACACAGAGCAGAATAGAGACTGTTCCCTGTCCACAGAGTCCATGATACACACTGACACAGAGCAGAATAGAGACTGTTCCCCGTCCACAGAGACCATGATACACACTGACACAGAGCAGAATAGAGACTGTTCCCTGTCCACAGAGTCCATGATACACACTGACACAGAGCAGAATAGAGACGGTTCCCCGTCCACAGAGACCATGATACACACTGACACAGAGCAGAATAGAGACTGTTCCCCGTCCACAGAGACCATGATACATACTATAACAGAGCAGAATAGGGACTGTCCCCCCTACATAGGGTCACTTGGCAGGTATGGATTGACACCTGTCCTCAAAGCCCCTGATACACACTGACACAGAGCAGAATAGAGACTGTTCCCTGTCCACAGAGTCCATGATACACACTGACACAGAGCAGAATAGAGACTGTTCCCCGTCCACAGAGACCATGATACACACTGACACAGAGCAGAATAGGGACTGTTCCCCCTACATAGGGTCACTTGGCAGGTATGGATTGACACCTGTCCTCAAAGCCCCTGATACACACTGACACAGAGCAGAATAGAGACTGTTCCCCGTCCACAGAGACCATGATACACACTGACACAGAGCAGAATAGAGACTGTTCCCTGTCCACAGAGTCCATGATACACACTGACACAGAGCAGAATAGAGACTGTTCCCTGTCCACAGAGACCATGATACACACTGACACAGAGCAGAATAGAGACTGTTCCCTGTCCACAGAGACCATGATACACACTGACACAGAGCAGAATAGAGACTGTTCCCCGTCCACAGAGACCATGATACACACTGACACAGAGCAGAATAGGGACTGTTACCCCTACATAGGGTCACTTGGCAGGTATGGATTGACACCTGTCCTCAAAGCCCATGATACACACTGGGGGGAGCTACTGTCCTCCCCAACCCCTGCGCAGTGGGTGGGGGCCATAAATCACAATGGGGGGACCTACTGTCCTCCCCCCTCGGCCCCCACCCCTGCGCGGTGGGTGGGGGCCATAAATCACAATGGGGGGGGCCTACTTTCCTCCCCCCGGCCCCCTTCCCTGCGCGGTGGGTGGGGGGCATAAATCACAATGGGACGGACCTACTGATAGGAGTGGAGTATTGTTCATATCAGTTTAATACCTTCCGCGTCTCCTATCAGAGGACATGTATATGGCAGCCATTTTAGGAACCGCACACCTGGGACCCGAGCAAGGTCACCTCTTTCAACAGGCGACATGATTTGGCCCTGTAAAACTATCCTGGATATTCTCTACAATTTCTATGGATATGGCATTGATTTATGTAACAGGGAGATGGAAGAAGATGCTTGGTCGGTCCTCTTACTTGAAATTTGGGGTACTGCGCGGGCAAGCTATTGTGCCACCAGATAGGAGTGGTGAGTTTAGTATTGTTCTGATCAGTTTAATACCTTCCGCGTCTCCTATCAGTGGACGTGTAAATGGCAGAGATTTTTAATTGTTGAATCACCTCCCCTTTTTAGGCCAAGGTGGGAAGATGCTTAGACCACTGGTATATTGGTGCCATCTTGGAGGATTTTTTTTGGGTTTGGTTTTTGAAGCCACAGTGCTGCACCAGTGGGCCTAAAAATTAGGCATGTACACATGCCTGAAAAATTTGGTATTGTTGCAGCCGCTGCTGTAGCAGCGGCCAGAAAAATTTCTGTTTCACAGGCAGAAAGTGCCCTAAAACATGGCGGCTTGAACCCTAGTTGGTGGCGGATAAGTCACGCAAGTCAAACGTCATTCAGAGCTAAAATACAGCAGCGTGTGGACCATTTTTAGCCCAAGGCAGCGCATCTCATCAGGCCTTTTTTAATCGAATGTATCGCCCAGTGTCAGTCCCTTCGGGATCCATCCCTCATTCATCTTAATAAAGGTGAGGTAATCTAGACTTTTTTGACCTAGGCGACTTCTCTTCTCAGTGACAATACCTCCTGCTGCACTGAAGGACCTTTCTGACAGGACACTTGAAGCGGGGCAGGCCAGAAGTTCTATCGCAAATTGGGATAGTTTAGGCCACAGGTCAAGCCTGCACACCCAGTAGTCAAGGGGTTCATCGCTCCTCAGAGTGTCGATATCTGCAGTTAAGGCGAGGTAGTCTGCTACCTGTCGGTCGAGTCATTCTCTGAGGGTGGATCCCGAAGGGCTGTGGCGATGCATAGGACTTAAAAAGGTCCGCATGTCCTCCATCAACAACACGTCTTTAAAGCGTCCTGTCCTTGCCGGCGTGGTCGTGGGAGGAGGAGGAGGAGGATGACTTCCACCTCTCCCCCTGTTAGATTCCCGTTGTGCTGTGACATCACCCTTATACGCTGTGTAAAGCATACTTTTTAATTTATTTTGCAAATGCTGCATCCTTTCCGACTTGTTGTAATTTGGTAAAATTTCCGCCACTTTCTGCTTATACCGGGGGTCTAGTAGCGTGGACACCCAGTACAGGTCATTCTCCTTCAGCCTTTTTATACGAGGCAGGCAGGACAGCATGAAAGACCCCATTTGCACAAGGTTGGATGCCGAGCTACTCATTTCCCGTTCCTCCTCCTCACTGATGTCATTGAAGGTATGTTCTTCCCCCAGCCACGTACAACACCACGGGTACCAGATGGGTGACAACGAGCACCCTGGGATGCCTGTTGTGTTTGGTCTTGCTCCTCCTCCTCCTCCTCAAAGCTACAATCCTCCTCTGACTCCTCTTCCTCACAATCCTCTTCCAGCGTTGCCACAGGTCCAGCAAGCGATGCTGATAAGGCTTTTTCTGGTGGTGATGGTGACCACAACTCTTCCTCTTCCACTTCACGCTCATCTACAGCCTGATCCAGCACTCTTCGCAGGGCACGCTCCAGGAAGAAAACAAATGGTATGATGTCGCTGATGGTGCCTTCGTTGCGACTGACTAGGTTTGTCACCTCCTCAAAAGGACGCATGAGCCTACAGGCATTGCGCATGAGCGTCCAGTAACGTGGCAAAAAAATTCCCAGCTCCCCAGAGGCTGTCCTAGCACCCCGGTCATACAAATATTAATTAACAGCTTTTTCTTGTTGGAGCAGGCGGTCGAACATTAGGAGTGTTAAATTCCAACGTGTAGGGCTGTCGCAAATCAAGCGCCTCACTGGCATGTTGTTTCGCCGCTGGATATCGGCAAAGTGAGCCATGGCCGTGTAGGAACACCTGCAATGGCCACACACCTTCCTGGCCTGCTTCAGGACGTCCTGTAAGCCTGTGTACTTATGCACAAAGCGTTGTACGATCAGATTCCACACATGTGCCATGCACGGCACATGTGTCAACTTGCCCAACTTCAATGCCGCTATCAAATTTTTTCCGTTGTCACACACCACTTTGCCGATATCCAGTTGCTGCGGAGTCAGCCACTTTTCCACCTGTGCGTTCAGGGCGGACAGGAGTGCTTGTCCGGTGTGACTCTCTGCTTTCAAGCAAGTCAAACCCAAGACGGCGTGACACTGCCGTATCCGGGATGTGGAATAGTACCTTGGGAGCTGGGGGGGTGCCGTTGATGTGGAGCAAGATGCAGCAGCACAAGAGGACTCAGCCGAGGAGGTTATGGAAGAGGATGGAGTAGGAGGAGTAGAGGAGGTTGCAGCAGGACTGCCTGCAATTCGTGGCGGTGTCACCAACTCCTCTGCAATGCCACGCATTCCTTGCTTGTCAGCCGTCAGCAGGTTTACCCAACGCGCAGTGTAGGTGATATACCTGCCCTGACCATGCTTTGCAGACCAGGTATCAGTGGTCAGATGGACCCTTGCCCCAACACTGTGTGCCAGACATGCCATGACTTCCTTTTGCACAATCGAGTACAAGTTGGGGATTGCCTTTTGTGAAAAGAAATTCCGTCCGGGTACCTTCCACTGCGGTGTCCCAATAGCTACAAATTTTTTGAACGCCTCAGACTCAACCAGATTGTATGGTAAAAGCTGGTGGGCTAATAGTTCGGACAAGCCAGCTGTCAGACGCTGGGCAAGGGGGTGACTTGGTGACATTGGCTTCTTACACTCAAACATGTCATTGACAGACACATGACTGTGGGCAGATGAGCGGGAACTGCTCAAGGCGGGAGACGGAGTGGCGGATGGTTGAGAGGGGGCAAGAAGGACAGCAGTGGTTGACGTGGCTGAAGATGCTAGACCAGGAGGAGGATGGCGACTTAGAGTAGGCGTGCTGCTTGTACTCATGTGTTGATCCCATAGGCGTTTGTGATGTGAGATCATGTGCCTACGCAAAGCAGTTGTACCTAGGTGGGTGTTGGACCTCCCACGACTCAGTTTCCTTTGGCACAGGTTGCAAATGGCATCGCTGTTGTCCGAGGCAGACACACAAAAAAAATGCCACACTGCTGAGCTCTGCAATGACGGCATTCTGGTGGTGGACACAGCATGCGTTGATTGGCGTGCTGTCGGGCTGACCCCGGGTGCCGATGCATGCTGTCTGACTGTGCCACTAGCTCCTTGCGACGACCCCCCCCCTGCTTCCAACTCGTCTCCTCCTCCTCTCTGTCTCCCCATCTGAACTTTCGCCCTGTTCTTCTTCTTGCCGAGCGGGCACCCACGTGACATCCATGGACGCATCGTCATCATCAACCGCTTCGCTTGTATCTGACAACTCAGAAAAGGAAGCAGCAGCGGGTACAACATCATCATCATCACACCGTACCTCCATGTGTTTAATGCTGCCTGCCTGAGACATATCCCTGTTATCTACATCCTCTAGCAATAATGGTTGCGCATCACTCATTTCTTCAAACGGGTGTGTGAATAACTCCTCTGACATACCAAGTAAAGCGGCTGTGGTGCTAGTTTTGGTGGTGGCGGCAGGCGGGTGAGTGGTATCTTGAGAGGTGCCTGAAGCTAAGCTGGAGGAGGATGGTGCGTCAAGGTTCCGAGCGGAGGCTGTACAAGATTGGGTGTCCTGTGTTAGCCAGTCAACTATGTCCTCAGAACTTTTCAAGTTCAGGGTACGTGGCTTCTGAAAACTGGGCATTATTCTAGGGCAAAAGAGAATCACAGCACCACGACCACGACGGCCCCTGCGGGGTGGCCTGCCTCTGCCTGTCATTTTTGGGGGGGATTAGTGGTACTATGCGTGCAAGCTACTGTGAGACCAGATATGATTGTCAATGTGAACTGTAACAGTTCTGCAGAGCACACACTGTAGGCCTGACACACCCGCTTGAAGAAAAGTAACTGCTATTCAATCTATAACAGTGAAAAAAAAAATTTTGTTTTTAAAAGCACGCTATAGAGACACCAGATATGATTGGCAATGTGCACTGGAACAGTTCTGGAGAGCACACGCTGTAGGCCTGACAGAGCCGCTTGAAGGACACTGACTGGCTGCTATTAGCTTACACTGGAAACCTTTTTTCTTTGTAAAAGCACGCTATAGAGACACCAGATATGATTGGCAACTGTCAAAGCACGCTGGCACAGGTCTGCAGAGCACACGCTGAAGTAGGCCTGACACCCAGACGCTTGCAGACAACTAACTGCTCTTCTATTACAGTGAAAAAAAATTATTGTTTTTTAAATGTAAAGCTTAACCTATTGTTAAAACAGATATGAGTGGTGGCACTGACTGTGCAAATGGGCAAGGCATCCAACCTGACACAGAAGCTGGCAGGCAGGCAACTGCTCTTCTATTACAGTGAAAAAAAAATATTTCTTTTAAATGTAAAGCTTAACCTATTGTAAAAAACAGATATGAGTGGTGGCACTGGGCAAGTAGGCACAGTATCCAATGTGAACCTCACACAGAAGCTGGCAGGCAGGCACCTGCAATTACATTACACAGGAAAAAAAAAAAAAAAAAGCAGCCTGATGTTATAGCCCTAAAAAGGGCTTTTTGGGGTGCTGTCCTTACAGCAGAGATCAGATGAGTCCTTCAGGATTGTAGTGGACACTGAATACCCTAGCCTAGCTATCAATTTCCCTATCTAATCAGCAGCAGCTAAACTTTCCCTCCTCTCACTAAGCATGCAGCTTCAGAATGAATCGAAAATGGATGCTGGGAGGGAGGTTGGAGGGTGTGGAAGGGAGGGAGTGCTGCTGATTGGCTGGAATGTGTCTGCTGACCGAGAGGCACAGGGTCAAAGTTTGCCCAATGATGACGAATAGGGGGCGGATCGAACTGCGCATGTGTCCGCCCACCGCGGCGAACGCGAACACGCTAAGTTCCCCGGGAACTGTTCACCGGCAGACAGTTCGGTACATCACTACACATGGATTTCAAGATCAGAGACAACATGGGTTTACTTCAGGGAGATCATGCCAAACTAATCTTATTGATTTTTTTGAATGGGTAACTAAAATTATAGATCAGGGTGGCAGGGCCGGTGCAAGGATTTATGTATTTTGGCGCCCCCAAAAAATTGTGTTTTTGCCTGTGTCTTTCTTTACCCCTCCCCCTTAGTGCATTTGCAGTAATTGCAGAGCGTGTGCCAATTTCACCAAGAACGGAAGGGACTCTGTTGACACTGACAGTCTCCCAGGGATTGAGCAGGGTTCAGCAGTAAAAGAAGACTCAATGTCAGATATTTTGGGGGGGGAGGGCCTGGCACCTATTGGGTTTAAGGAATTCCCCAAACGTTAAAACCATATAGTGGCTTTTAACGTTTTGGTGTTCCTCATATGTATATGTATTACATTAATATTTGTATATATTATAAACATAAAATATATACATATCAATATATGCTAATACTAAATATGTTAATATATTACACATATGTTAATATACTTGTTCTTGTTTTTCTTGAAACTTGATGTATTAAAGACACATGGACACAAAAACACAATCACATTGACACGGACATAAACGCACACGTACCAACACACTCATCACGGACACACATTAAAGCACACAAATGGATACATTCATTGACACACAGTGTGCCACACAAACACACAATCTGACACACTCATCATTGATACAGTCTAATACATAAACAAGCACACAATCATTGACAAACAATCTGACACACAAGCACAGTGACACACACAAACAGACACTGACACACACACTCATCACTGATACACAGTCTCACACACTGACACACTGATATACACAAACATACACTCATCATTAACATATAGTCTGACACAGAAACACACTAACTGATACACATATACTGACACACACAGGCATGAGCACATTTACTGTCACACACACACTCACTCTGACTGACTTACTGTCATTAGGTAGCAGCTGCCATGGTACTTTGATGAGTAAGGCAGCCTGATGCTTCATTACAGCTATTCATAGAGCTAAGGCTGCTGGATATGACATCATGTATCCCAGCAGCCTTAGCTCTGTGCACTGCGAGGAGCGACGGGCTGCTCGCGCTCCTCCCTCCTCCAACATCTCGCAGCAACAAGATTTCTAAAAGCCAGCAGTAAGTGCCATCACCAGGTCATATAGACCCACTGGGAAATTTTGCTGTATCCCTGTGGGCTCAGAATGACCAGCGAGAGGAAAGAGCTGGGTGCTCCTCCTTTCTGCAGGTCACCCGAACTTTGCGCCCCCCTGGCCGCTGCGCCCTAAGGCGGCTGCCTGTGCCGCCTTATGGTAGCGCCGGCCCTGCAGGGTGCTGCAGTAGACATTGCTTACCTTGATTTCAGTAAGGCTTTTGACACTGTTGCACATAGAAGGCTTATCAATAAACTGCAATCTTTAAGTTTGGATTCCAATATTGTTGAATGGGTAAGGCAGTGGCTGAGTGACAGGCAACAGAGGGTTGTAGTCAATGGAGTATATTCGAAGCTTGGGCTTGTCACCAGTGGGGTACCTCAGGGATCTGTACTTGGACCCATTCTCTTTAATATTTTTATTAGTGATATTGCAGAAGGTCTTGATTGCAAGGTATGTCTTTTTGCTGATGATACTAAGATATGTAACAGGGTTGATGTTCCAGGAGGGATAAGCCAAATGACTAATGATTTAGGAAAACTAGAAAAATGGTCAGAGTTGTGGCAACTGACATTTAATGTGTATTATTATTATTATTATTATTATTATATTATTTATAGAGCGTCGTCAAATTCCGCAGCGCTTTACATGGATAAGTGCAAGATAATACATCTTGGACGTAAAAACCCAAGGGCAGAGTACAGAATATTTGATAGAATCCTAACCTCAACATCTGAGGAAAGGGATTTAGGGGTGATTATTTCTGATGACTTCAAGGTAGGCAGACAATGTAATAGAGCAGCAGGAATTGCTAGCAGAATACTTGGTTGTATAGGGAGAGGTATTAGCAGTAGAAAGAGGGAAGTGCTCATGCCATTGTACAGAACACTGGTGAGACCTCACTTGAAGTATTGTACGCAGGGCCGGATTAACATAGGGGCTGATGCAGCTGCAGCTCCAGGCCCAGGCCCAGGCCCATGGAATAGGCCCATTTAACCCCTTAAGGACACATGACGTGTGTGACACGTCATGACTCCCTTTTATTCCAGAAATTTGGTCCTTAAGGGGTTAAAAAAACTAATGTTTTACACACTACTCTTAAGTTTGCCACCTGAGTGGTATTTTACTGGCACAGCCGGTATTTGAGGCTGCCTGGCCGTGCCGGTATTGCAGTAATACCTGCAATACAAATGGAAGTAATTTTCTCAGAATAAATGGAAATTACTCTGCAATACCAGCACCGGCCAGTGTATAGAGAGAGGCAGGAATAGGAAGTTACAGAATATCCCTGCCTCTCTCTACTACTCACTGATCCGTGGGGGAGCAGCAACACAGCACAGAGTCCAGACAGCAGCTCTACAGCTCAGGTAAGTGAGGGATGGGGGGAAAGGCAGCAGGGTCACGTGGGGACACTGAGACACTAGGGGACACAGACACTAGGACACACATGGGGACACAGACACAATTGGACACTGAGACACTAGGACACAGACACTGGGAGACCTGGGAACACTGAGACACTTGGGGACACTGAGACACTAGGGGACATATGGGGACACTGAGACACTAGGGGACATATGGGGACACTGAGACACTAGGGGACACAGACACTATGCGATACTGAGACACTAGGATACATGGGGACACAGACACTGGGAGACCTGGGGACACTGAGACACTTGGGGACACTGGAAAAAATGGGGACACTGAGACACTAGGCGACACTGGGACACATGGGGATGCTGAGCCACATGGGGACGCTGTGAGACATAGGGACATTGGGAGTCACTGAGACATTGGGACACGGAGACACTATGTTCCCATGTCACCCAGCCAGTGTCCCTAGTGTCTCAGTGTCCTCAAGTCTCTCAGTGTGCCTAGTGTACCCATGTGTCCCAGTGTCCCTATATGTCCACAACTGTCCCCTAGTCTCCCAGTGTCCCTATATGTCCACAACTGTCCCCTAGTCTCCCAGTGTCCCCTAGTCTCCCAGTGTCCCCTAGTCTCCAAGTGTCCCCTAGTCTCCCAGTGTCCCCTAGTCTCCCAGTGTCCCCTAGTCTCCCAGTGTCCCCTAGTCTCCCAGTGTCTGTGTCCCTAGTGTCTTAGTGTCCCCAAATGTTTCAGTGTCCCCATGTCTCCCAGTGTCTGTGTTCCTAGTGTCTCAGTGTGCCTGGTGTCCCCATGTCTCCCAGTGTCCCTATATGTCCCAGTGTCCCCATGTCTATGTCCACAACTGTCCCCATGTCTCCCAGTGTCCCCAAGTGTCTGTCTCCCAGTGTCCACTAGTCTCCCAGTGTCTGTATTCCCATGTCTCTGTGTCCCTAGTGTCTTAGTGTCCCCAAATGTTTCAGTGTCCCCATGTCTCCCAGTGTCTGTGTCCCTAGTTTTTCAGTGTCCCCATTTCTCCCAGTTTCCCTAAATGTCTCTGTGTCCCCGGGTCTCTCAGTATCCACATGTCTCTCAGTGTCCCCAGTATCCTAGTGACATGGGGACACACTGAGACACTGGGAGAAATGGGGACACAGACACTGGGAGACTAGGGGACTATGCGACATGGGGACACTGACACTGTGATACATAGGGACACTGAGACACTGGGTGACTTGCGAGACTGAGACACTGGGAGACAGGGAGACACTGGGAGCAATCCATCTATACAGCAGAATCAAATTGTGAGTAGTTTGTTGGTGATTTTACCCCCTTTTGGATCGGAGGTTGCGGCACTAAGATTTTTTACAGGGAATTTCCCCTGGAGTTCTGTTTAATTTATTAATAATGACATAGTGAGAAGTTAAATAAGAAAAGGATTGCTAGAGAGCAAAAAAAAAAAAAGACAACAACAACAATTAAACTGTCTTGAAATAGGAATAGTCTGAATATCTGTGCTAGAGTCTCTACATGTAGAGCCTAGTCCAAAGCGAAGTAGCTAAGGAGACCTAATGCTCAAATTTTCTCCACTCAGTACCTCATCCAAGTACCAACCCTCACATCACCCCCATAAAAATAATAAAATAACCTGTAGTTCAACATGCCTTTTGATGAACACTGGTGCCCCGTCGGAAACTAAATGTTTTGTCAGCAGCGCCATGTACAATTTCAGGTTTTAAAGGGATGGACTGCCCATTAGTGACATCTCTCAGCCAATCATGGGCTGTAGCGTCCTTCGGTATAGTGAACACTTGAGAAGATAAGAACGATCATGAATGTCGCAGCTCCTCTTTCCTTTATACTATATGGAGCAGGGATCTAATCAAAATATAACACTGTAAGACCAGAAGTGCACCTCTTAAAGCACTTCAGTTTGTTGAAAAGCTTCTTGAGTGAAGAGTGTGTCCTACTTTTTTGCTCAAAGCACCTGCCATGCAAAGATTTTAAATTGAGCTGTACTGGGAAGTCTGTGATTGGACATACACAGAAAGTCTGGGCTGGGTTAAAAGGGCAGGGCTTGTATAAGCAGCAGACAAGAGAACATCAGATTTTGCAAGCTGTTCTAGATATAAGTATGAACATAAAAAATACCGCAATGTTTAGGTGATACACCTCCACCTTAAAACATCAAAGTGTAAGTGCAGCGCTTATGGAGGACTAACCCTATGTTTAGAATTAGGGTTGTGTACTCTCATATACATATAAAAGAAAGAGAAAGAAAAAAAATACAATAGCACAACAGAGTAAACACTAATATGTTGTATATAAGCGTATGGTAGATATATTCTCACAGTGTTTAGAGCCTTTTTGAACTATATGGCTCTGAACATACACACAATCGTAATCGATTGAAAAAGCCCGGGAATCGGGCAAAACGCATCTCAAAGGCCTTAAGGACTGATTTACAGACATTTGTATGTAATTTATATTTTAGTTTAATTTTTTTTTTTTCAATTAAAGTTATATTTTTTTAATAATACACTATTATAGTCTACTAGCCTGATACTTACCAGCTAGGGTTTGGATAAAGGGGGAACTGCCACTCCTTATTTGGCAGTGTGTTTTCAAACTTGGAGACAGTATCTTATGGGCTCCAGAAAAAGGTGAGCATGCACATTAGTTTACCCAGTTGCACTATTGTATTTTTTTCTGTCTCTTTCTTTTATATGTATATGAGAGTACACAACTATAAGTCTATTCATAGGGTAAGTCATCTATATGCGCTGCACTTACACTTTGATGTTTTAAGGTGTTTGATGTTTTCTATGGGGAAGGCCATGCATGCACATTAGTTTCTCCCTCGCGGAGATGGAGTCAGTGTCGAAGGACTTCCGGCACTGGAATCTGGTAAGTGTTTAAAGGTTTATAACCCGTTAAATGCCTGGGCCGGTAGGGGGAAGAAGGACACTATAGCAGTGGTCCCAAACCCAGTCCTCATGGACCACAAACAGTCCAGTATTTATACATTTCCCACCTTTATTCAAATGAAGATACTGATAAAATCTGGACTGTTGGTGGTCCATAAAGACTGGGTTGAGGACCACTGAACTATAGTGTTAGCAATACAGTTCTGTGTTTCGTTAAGCCCAAAATAACGGAAATGGAAAAATTCTCCAACCCAACTGTGCTTCGAGTTTGGCTACTTTGCCTTTAATTTAAAACTTACTTTAAATTCATTTTTAATTCTATGTAATTCTCGCTTAATTTGTGAAGAAATATATGGCTGAGAATATTATGGGTAGCTGCAGTTCAATCACCATACTTAGAAAGAAAGAAAAATACTAGCTTCCAAATATCCCCTTGTGTTTTGTAAATGCAGTGTTGTTTTAGCAGCAGCGAATTCATCCAGCCATTCTGGACTTAATGCACGCTTTGCATGCAAATTTCATGGAATATGCAATGGTATGTTTGTTGTTTTTTTTTTTTTTTCTCAAAATGCATCAGTCTGAAAAGCTTTATTTTCAATTTTCTGCTAATCCATATCACCATCAAGGGAGATTAACTTTGTGATTAAATATGCCATAGTTTTCTAGCCAAGTGATTTTCATCCCTGTGTCCTAAGCCACATAAATGAGACTAGTCTAGTGAAAAATTGTACCGGTTCTTATCTGCAATCAAAGTAAAGCTTCATCTATTGAGTTTGATCCTTTTTGTGTCAACTTGTGCTTAACAAATGTGTACATGAAAAGGATTATACTATCTAAGAACTATAATATGCAAAGCGTGTTTCAGATATATTATGTGGTATTATTGAGTTACTTACAACAGTATTACTTTTTATTTTGAAAATCTACATTTACATGAAAATCTTTATGACGATCAACCAGTATTACAAAACGCACTTAATGCATGAAAACTATACTTATCTCCAATAACTAGGAGTACTTGCATGTATAAATCTGTGAAAAGTTACTTGAAAGTATATGCAATAACAATGCAGCCAAAATTAAAGGGAACCTCTAAGCATCAGAACAACTTTAGCTTAAAAGACCACTACAGGCACCCAGACCACTTCAGCTTAATGAAGTGGTCTGGATGCCAGGTCCAGCTAGGATTAACCCTGCCTGCTGTAAACAAAGCAGTTTCAGCGAAACTGCTATGTTTACCTATGGGTTAATCCAGCCTCTAGTGGCTGTCTCATTGACAGCCACTAGAGGCGCTTCCGTTCTTCTCACTGTTATTTTCACAGTGAGAAGACGCCAGCGTCCATAGGAAAGCATTGAGAATGCTTTCCTATGGACTGGCTGAATGCGCGCACGGCTCTTGCCACGCATGCACATTCAGCCGATGACGGGGAAAGGAGGCGGAGAGTCCCCACCGCTGATGGAGCCCGGCGGTGGAGAAAAGGTATGTGTTAAACCCCTTCCTCACCCTAGAGCCCGGCAGGAGGGGGGTCCTAAGGGTGGGGGGGGGGACCTAGAGACCCTATAGTGCCAGGAAAACGAGTATGGTTTCCTGGCACTATAGTGGTCCTTTAACCCCTTAAGGACGCAAGACGGTTCAGGACCGTCATCGGCATTTTTCCCTTGCCGACCGACGACGGTCCTGAACCGTCCTAAATTTAAAATGTACTTACCCGATCGCCGTCGTTCCCCCGGCGGCGATCGGCGTTGCTCCCGTTGTGGGGAGACTGCCTGTAGCCCAGACAGTCTCCCCATGGCGGATTAGGACCCCTGGGGCCATGTGATCGCCCAACAGGGCGACCACATGGTCACAATAGGTGTCCTAGTCTCTGCCTGCAGGGGGACTGTCTGTGCTGACAGGCAGTCTCCCTGCAACTGTAAAATCATAAAAAAATTTAAAGTGAAAGTTAATAAAAAAAAAAAATATTATATATGTGTATATATATATATATATATATATATATATATGATATATAGACATATATTATACCTATATAATATATGTCTATATATCATATATATATATATATATATATATATATATATATATATATATATATATATATATATATATAATGTCATGCTAAGTGTATTTTTATATTAATATGTACATATATTAATATAAAAACACACTTATAATTAATTTACACACGTATATATATAATATATATAATAACTATATATATATATTGTATATATATTATTATAAAATACGAATAATAAATAATTTAAATTAAATTAAAAAAATTAAAAATAATAAAAATTAATATAAAATTATATATCTATACGAAATGTTATTCTAACTGTATTTTGATATTAATATATATATATATTTATATCAAAATACACTTAGAATGAAATTGTATATATATCTATGTATATATAAATAAATAAAAAGAATACGAACTATTCATATGTCCATATACAAAATGACATAAATAATTATATAAATATACACGTAGACTTCAAATATATAAATATGCACATATATTTAAATTCTACGTGCGTATTTATGTAATATTTTTACATAATTAAGTTATTTTATTGATTGCAATTTAAGGGACCTGCCTGCCAACCCAGGCCGAAAGTCTAGAGAATTTAATTTGCTAGCACTGTATTTTACCCTGTAACGTTCTACGACACCCTAAAACCTGTACATGGGGGGTACGGTTTTACTCGGGAGACTTTGCTGAACACAAATATTAGTGATTCAAAACAGTAAAACATATCACAGCGATGATATTGTCAGTGAAAGTGACTTTTTTTGCATTTTTCACACATAAACAGCACGTTTACTGATGATATAATTGTTGTGATACATTTTCCAGTTTTGAAACACTAATATTTGTGTTCAGCAAAGTCTCCTGAGTATATCAGTACCCCCCATGTACAGGTTTTATAGCGTTTTTGAAAGTTACAGGGTCAAATATATGGGTCAAATATTTTTACATTGAAAATGGCCAGGTTGGTTACGTTGCCTTTGAGAGCGTATGGTAGCCCAGGAATGAGAATTACCCCCATGATGGCATACCATTTGCGAAAGAAGACAACCCAAGGTATTGCAAATGGGGTATGTCCAGTCTTTTTTAGTAACCACTTAGTCACAAACACTGGCCAAAATTAGCGTTCAATTTAGTTTTTTACTTTTTTCACACACAAACAAATATGAACGCTAACTTTGTCCAGTGTTTGCGACTAAGTGGCTACTAAAAAAGTCTGGACATACCCCATATTGAATACCCTGGGTTGTCTACTTTAAAAAAAATATGTACATGTGGGGTGTTATTCAGCGATTTATGACAGATAATAGTGTTACAATGTCACTATTGATACATTTTAAAAATATATGTTTTGAAACCGCAATATCCTACTTGTACTTATAGCCCTATAACATGCAAAAAAAATAGCAAAAAGCATGTAAACACTGGGTATTTTTAAACTCAGGACAAAATTTTGAATCTATTTAGCAGTTTTTTTCATTCGCTTTTGTAGATGAATAAAAGATTTTTCACATAAAAGTCAAAAAAACATGTATTTTTTTCAATTTTTCATCATATTTTTTCATTTTTTTAAAATTAAATTACATGAGATTATATAAATAATGGTATGTAAAGAAAGCCCCTTTTGTCCTGAAAAAAACAATATATAATTTGTATAGGAACAGTAAATGAGAGAGCGGAAAATTACAGCTAAACACAAACACCACAAAAGTGTAAAAAGATGCCTGGTCGCAAATGTACAACATCGCAAAAAAAGTCCAGTCCTTAAGGGGTTAAGGAAGTGATTTTGATATTCAGATCATGATTCTGACATATCATTGCTCGATTTTCTGCCATTCAGGTCTTAGATCGGTTTGTTTATGCAGCACCAGCTACACATCCCACATGGTACATACACACACCCTGTAAAGAGGTAACAAACTTTTAAAATTGCTTTGTTGTACAGTGTATTTGATTTAGACTTTTTTTTACCACCTGCTCATATTGCATAAACAGATTGTGATGGCAAAGAATTGAACAGTGAGACTCAGTGGCATGATCTATACACAAAAACATCTTCATTAAGCTAAAGTTGTTCTGGTGCATATAGAGCATCCCTTGAAGAAAACTTCTCCCAAACTACATACCGTGTTTCCCCGAAAATAAGACCTACCCCGAAAATAAGCCCTAGCCGAATTTTCGGGGTGGGCTGCAATATAAGCCCTACCCCGAAAATAAGACCTAGGCATTTTACCTTTGCGGCCCGGCGGGACTTCCTTCTTCTATGAGGAGGAGGGGGAGGAGCGTCGCGGGCCGCGGCATCGCGCAGCGTGATGACGACGTGCGCAGCGCCGTCAGTCTGCCTTCACGGATCTTCAGCGGAAGGATCCATTCCGGGCGGTGAGGCACCCAGTGGTCGGACTCTTTGAACTGTGAGTAGATATTTTATGTCTGGGACTTAATTAATTTAAAGGGGGGGGGTGAATTAATTAAAGGGGGGTGGATTAATTAGAGGGGGTGGATTAATTAAAGAGGGGGTGGATTTATTAAAGGGGGGTGGATTTATTAAAGGGGGGTGGATTAATTAGAGGGGTGGATTAATTAGAGGGGTGGGATTTATTAAAGGGGTGGTGGATTAATTAGATGGGGTGGATTTATTAAAGGAGGGGTGGATTAATTAGAGGGGGTGGATTTATTAAAGGAGGGGTGGATTAATTAAAGGGGGGGTGGATTTATTAAAGGGGGGGTGGATTTATTAAAGGGGGGGTGGATTAATTAAAGGGGGGGTTGATTAATTAAAGGGGGGTGGATTAATTAAAGGGGGGGTTCAATGTGCATACCTTTACCATAAATAAATAAGCCCTACCCTGAAAATAAGCCCTAGTGAGTTTTTTGTGACTAAAATTAATATAAGACCCGGTCTTATTTTCGGAGAAACACGGTATAACCCCTTCACCCCAGGATTTTGCAGAACTTACAGGACACAGTGGCTCTAGAAATCATAGTATGTATGTTTGTGATTGCTGAACTTTACAACCTTCAATTAAAAACAGAATTAAAAAAAAAAAGTTTTGCAATAAACCCATACATAATTTCATAAAAAGACATACACTTCTTGATAAAAAGCAATCCCTAGATGGTCAAGAAGTATTGGATGACACTTACTAATTGTAATTTGGGTAAGAACAACCAAATCTACAACAGTGTTCATAGAACCCACTACCATGTCTCTCTGATGGCTGATCGATTATGTTTTTTTACATATATGGGTGCTTCCTTCAATCCATTCTACTTTTCAAAAACAACTTCAAAGAGCAAAATCCTTTAGTTCTTTTTGGCTGTTGATGTTCTGGAAAAACATTCATATTTAAGAGGTTCATGGAGGTCATGAATTGTTGGAATTTATCTAATTAATATTCATTAATCATGATGATGATTATGAATATTTGATAAATATTTTAAAAATCATTACATTTAAGACAATTGAAATTAATATATATTGCGGTAAAACAACATTCCTACTGATGTCTGTTTTAACTCTCTAACTACAGGTTCTTTTTCATTATTCTGCTGGCAATATCTTCCCAGTTTGTTGCTGCATACATACAAATGCATTTTCATTTGTTCAGGTAAATGAACAATTGGAACCTCACACTGACTAAATCAGATAAAAGTTTAAAAGGAACCACACCGCTTTACTGATAATTAGTACATGTAACATCATGTCTCCAAAGCCTCTCCAAAGCCTAAGTCCAGTTTGGACTTAATCACAGATCATTTCATTTTCATTAATCAATTACTTAATTCAAACTGGAAAAAGGTTAAAATCTGCAAGAGACTTTGTGATTTTGTTTTTAAACAAGTAATAGTCTTCAAGAAAGTTGCGTGTTGTCTTTAAAACTTCTGCCTAGTGCTGTGAGCACCAGGACCTATTTAAGCATATATCTTAGTTTTCTAGCCAAGTGATTTTCATCCCTGTGTCCTAAGCCACATAAATGAGACTAGTCTAGTGAAAAATTGTACCGGTTCTTATCTGCAATCAAAGTAAAGAAAAGCATAAGCTTCATCTATTCAGTTTGATCCTTTTTGTGTCAACTTGTGCTTAACAAATGTGTGCATGAAAAGGATTATACTATCTAAGAACTATAATATGCAAAGCGTGTTTCAGATATATTATGTGGTATTATTGAGTTACTTACAACAGTATTACTTTTTATTTTGAAAATCTACATTTACATGAAAATCTTTATGACGATCAACCAGTATTACAAAACGCACTTAATGCATGAAAACTATACTTATCTCCAATAACTTGGAGTACTTGCATGTATAAATCTGTGAAAAGTTACTTGAAAGTATATGCAATAACAATGCAGCCAAAATTAAAGGGAACCTCTAAGCATCAGAACAACTTTAGCTTAAAAGACCACTACAGGCACCCAGACCACTTCAGCTCAATGAAGTGGTCTGGGTGCCAGGTCCATCTAGGATTAACCCTTTCTGCTGTAAACATAGCAGTTTCAGAAAAAACGGCTATGTTTACCTATGGGTTAATCCAGCCTCTAGTGTCTGTCTCATTGACAGCCGCTAGAGGCGCTTCCGCGCTTCTCACTATGTTTTTCACAGTGAGAATACGCCAGCATCCATAGGAAAGCATTGAGAATGCTTTCCTATGGACTGGCTGAATTCACGCACGGCTCGTGCCGCGCATGCGCATTCAGTCGATGACGGGAAAGGAGGCGGAGAGTCCCCACCGCCGAGGGAGCCTGGCAGTGGAGAAAAGGTAAGGGATTAACCCCTGCCTCCCCCCAGAGCCCGGCGGGAGGGGGACCCTAAGGGTGGGGGGGACCTAGAGACCCTATAGTGCCAGGAAAACAAGTAAGTTTTCCTGGCACTATAGTGGTCCTTTAACTACATGTCTTAAAGAAACCAAAATCAATTTCCAAAGAACTTTGTTTAGGGTAAAAGACTTTATCTACAAAAGCACAGGGTTAACTGCTTGTGATTGGGGACATTAACTAACTTGATTGTGACCCATGTGGCTAGAGACTTATATTTCCCATTATTATTATTTTTTTGTTAGATGAACACTATAGGTTCAGGAATGCAAATATGTGTTCCTGACCCTATATTGTTAAAACCACTGTTTAGGTGGCTTGCCCCCATTGCCTCCCTTATAAGGTAAGAAAACTTACCTTACTTCCAATGCTGCACTGTTGACCCACCCCCGATCTGCCTTCTTGACTGAAATCAGATTTTTTTCAACTTAGCCAATCCAATGCTGTCCTGTAGCAAAATCATTGGTTTAGCTGAGATCAACAAGGAGGTGGTGTGGCACCAAACATCAACCTAGTCAAACAGTATTAATGGATCTCTATGAGAAAAGTTCAGTGTCTCCATACAGAGCCTGAGCACTGACCCATTAAGCACCTCTAGTGGCCATCCAAGGAGATAAATACAATGCAGTTGGCTCTAAGAGACACAAATCATTTTATCTTTTTCTTTAACCCCTTAAGGACCAAACTTCTGGAATAAAAGGGAATCATGACGTGTCAGACATGTCACGTGTCCTTAAGGGGTTAAGCATTCTGAAATCCTCCTAGTCACCATGGTGGCATATTCAAACAGATCTGTTCCATCCAAAAAGCAAACTGAATAAGATAAATAATGGACTACATCCCAATTCCAAAATAAACAGAGGTGCTTCAGAAATTATGCTAATTGTTTCCTTTTTATTCAATTCAAAATACATGCAGCACGCTATTGGCCCTACCTCACTTAAAATTCTAATATTACAGAAGTTTTACTTTTATAATGGACCAGAGTAACTGAGGCATCCGTTGGCCTATTACCTTTTACTACAAGTCTAGAATGCTTCCAAATTTGCATAACAAATAATCTGGAGTTAAACGAGGTCAAGGAATTGCCAAGTTAAAACAAGTGAGACAGATAATCATGCATGACATTTGATTCTAAACAGAAAACTAAATTTTGCTTCAGTTGTTGTGTGTTTATTTTAAATAGTTGTCTTCTTTTGAAATTGAAGTAGATACTGACCTAGTAAAATATGGAACGTGCTATGCAATACTTTCTAAATATCAAGCTGTACTTTCCAACAAATCTGTGAAAAGACTATGAATGGTGTTTATAAGAGGTGATGATCCTGACCTATTGATATTTTATTTCTTCTCTTTGTTTATTTGTATTTTTCTTGGTCCTGTTTTTATTAGCTCAATATTGTTACTACAGTTGTGCTCAAACGTTTATATACCATTTTTAAAGAAAAAAACACACACTAATCACCCGTTAAAAATATAAAACAAGCACACAAACAGGTATCAATAATACCTAAAAGGTTCTAAACTGTAGAAAACAGGACTCCTCCCAGTCCTCGCAAAACAATATACATAGAAAAAATAAAAACTCATAGAGTAGTATAGCCAATATACATAAATACACCAATTAATAGGTTGCACTCACAGACGCAAATTGATAGCAGGCATATCTCAATAGTAAGGAGATGATATGAGATCCTCAGCATGGAAACATGGACATGTAGGAGAGAAATAAACCAAAAATAAGTGTAAATGATATATGTTTATATCCTGAACTACAATAAATTGCACTTACAAGATAGTAGTGATGTACAAGCACATCATCAAATGTTTTCCACAGCCATCCCCCTCCAGTTGACACCAAATATGAGGGATACTGTTATAAGTTGTAAAAACTATTTATTGTTACAAAAATAAAAATAAAAACAAAATAACAGAATAAGAACCTCACTACTATAGTCCAACCCTACGCTTTTCGTCCGTAACCAATCGGACTTTATCAGGGGTAATCGCTTCAAAGTTCTCTGATGCAGCGTCGTCCTTTTCCTTTCGGCATGGTTTTAAATCATCCGGTAAGGCTTCCGCCTTAATCATCCGCCTATCCGCATCGAGCTGCTCCGGCTGCACTGATAGCGTTCCAAGCCTCAGTCTCATGTGCCGTTCTTCCTTGTGCGCATGTGCACAACCGACACCATGTTGTAATAATCGGTTGATCAAAAAGTCCATGCAAAGTCCTCCCATCTTTTCATAAACAATCCCAAAATGGCTCATAAAACATATATAGAGGAGGCAAATGGCACATAAAAAAGAAAAAGTTAATACAGAAATATTCCATAAAAATTGTATATTTTTTTTCAACAACACATGTAACAAAACGTGCCTTAATGTATTAAACATACCAAAGGAGTTAATATGTATCCAGAAAAAATATCCAAGTGACATATACCCAAAACCTTTAGAGGAAACACCAACTACATCCTGTGTCATCAAAAGTAAACCCCATATACAAAAAGGTCTAAAACGTATAAATAATCCTACTAAAAAGTAATAAATCATACTTTATAATACTACTAAAACCTGCAAACCCCAATATCTTAAAACATAAAAAAAATGTTAAAAGGACCCTTCAAAAAAACTATTTTAAAAAACAAACTAAATCAAAGTCTACATTTAGGCCTCGAGGTTGCAACGTTTTTAACTTATGTATCCAAAAGCCCTCTCTTTTTCTTAATTTAAGCAATAAATCTCCTCCTCTTTCATCCAAACTCACTTGTTCTATTGCTATAAAATTAATATTATTCTTAAACGAGGGGCATTTATTACAGTGTTCCGGAACTGAATGTGTAGTAACTTTATTCCGTATATTGTTATAATGTTCCAGACATCTTACTTTAGCTTTCCTTCCCGTCCTCCCCACATACTGTGCACCACACCCACATGTGATGAGGTACACAACATGTGTGGAGGAACATGAAATCCGGCTCTGAATTTTAAATATCTCCTTGGTTTGGGTACTCTTAAATTCACTATACGATGTAAATGAATTTCTACACGCCTTACATTTTCCACACTTGTAGAATCCAGTATGAGATTTAGTTTCCTTTCTCTTCCCCCTAAACATACTCGGAGCCAAAATATTTTTCAGATTATTTCCCCTCTTAAAGATTATTCTAGGATTATTTGGAATTTGAGTCCTGAGGAAATCATCTTCTAAGAGCAATGACCAGTGTCTTTTCACAATTCTTTGGATGCCAAAAGCTTTGGAACTGTATTGTGTATTAAAAGCATACTTGTAGCCTGAATCTCTTATTCTCACGATTCTCTTTTAATAAACTCCCTCTCTCCTTTTGTCCTATTCTAACAATCTCTGCGTCCAAAGAGTCCCGAGAATACCCCTTTTCTAGAAATCTGTCACAAAGGATTTCACTTCGAATAAAAAAAAAACGTATCTTTATCCGTACAATTTCTCCGGATCCGGGTGATCTTTGGTACTCCAGTCAACCATTTGGGGTGATGACTACTCTTCTTCTCTATGTAGCTATTTGAATCAGTATCTTTAAAAAAAAAGTTTGCTTTTATTTGATTATTCTCTACATAGAGGGTAAGGTCCAAAAAAATAAATTCTGTTTATCAAAATTCAGGGTAAATTTAAGAGATCGATCATTATTATTGATAAAACCAATAAACTCCAACAAAGATGCTTCGGGACCCTTCCAGATTATTAAAATGTCATCAATGTACCTCTTCCAGAGCACCAAGTTCGTGCCAAAAGGATTATTGGTCCAAATATTGGACCTTCCCAAAAATCCATAAATGTATTGGCATAACTTGGTGCGAACTTGGTGCCCTTGGCTGTACCATTGATCTGCAGATAAAAAGTATCAAAAATAAAAAATTATGGGTGAGGACAAAATTAATAGACCTTAATAGAAAATCACTAAAAGTAGGCTCTATTTCATTATCTCTTTCGAGATTAAATGTGACTGCTTCCAACCCTTTTGTGTGCTCTATAATTGTGTACAGGGAAGTCACATCAAGAGTTACCCACATAAAACCTTCCTGCCATTTTATTGCTTCCAATTTTTGTATAAGGTGCTTTGTATCTTTTAGATATGATTCTGCCCTCTGTGCGTATTCTTGTAAAAAGAAATCAATTCTGAAAGTCTAGAGGTCAATGAATCAATCCCACTAATTATCGGTCTTCCTGGTGGATTTCTTTTACATTTATGAACCTTGGGTAAAAAATAAAATGTAGAAATTCTTGGTGACTCTAAAAATAAAAATTGAAAAACATTGTCATCCAACAGTTCTTCCCTTTTTGCTCCACTTAAAAAGTCCTCCAGTTCTTTTTTAAAATGCGTGGTGGGGTTACTCAGTAATTTAAGGTAGGTTGTATGGTCATTTAATAATCTATATGATTCTTTTAAACAATAGTCCGGGGACATTACCACCACTCCTCCACCCTTATCAGCATTTTTTTTTATAATTATATCTTCTCGTTCTTTCAAATTCTTTAATGTAATGTATTCTGTTCTAGTTAGATTATTCCATTTTGTCTTTTTCTGTTGTTTTTTTACACATAGCTTCAAAATCTTTATTAAGCATTTTATGAAAGGCCTCTATTTGGGGGCCTTTGTCATTTGGAAAAAAAAGTTGATTTGGGTCTAAATTTTGTGGTAAACTCTGAACTTTCTAATCTCTGACCATAACAAAACCCTTCCATTTCCTTTTTAATAAGAAAATCTTTTTAGACATAGTTTTCTTATAAACTTATGGGTATCAATATAAAGTTGAAAAGAATTTGGTGATTCACTTGGGGCGAATTTTAAGCCTTTACTCAAAATAGAAATCTCCTGATACGTAAAGGAGCAATTAGAGATATTAAAAACTCCCAAATCCTCTGCATCTATGTTTCTCCTGTGCCACTCATCCTGTGCGTGGGCTTTCTAGTGGGGCAAACCTGTTTGTCTGTCTACTTGGTTGAAAAAAATCCGTAATCTCCCCTCTCTTTGGGTCTCGCCCCTTCTCTAAAAAAATCCCTTCTGTTAGTATTACATTCCCTCGAGTAGGCGCCTTCATTTTCCTTAGTGCCAATATTAGTTCTACATCTTTGTTCTTTTCTTGCCTCAATCATGGGATGTCTGGGTGATTCCTCAAAGTTCTGCCTTTCTGAATTTCTAAAATATTGTTTTTCTCTATGGCCTCTTTTGTGGTTTCCTTGATATTGATTATTTCTTTTTTGATTGTGCTTGTTCCAAGCCTTCCCTTGAATCTTCCTAGGAAGTTCTCATTCATTTTAACTTTAATTGAATGGAGATATTTTTCTTTGTCATCCTTATCTCTCATGTATTTAGTGTTTTTAGTTTCTGCTATCCTGTCATCTAATTTTCAATTCTTTCTGACAGGACTTTGCCTTTCATAATAAACTCAGGAGAGTCGACATCAAAATTGTGCATACTCTCCAGATTCTCAATTTCTGAGTTGACATTTTGTAAATTCTCCTTTTCAAAATCAATAATAATCTCCATCAAAATTATTGCACATTTTTACAGAGCTGAATCCCAGCCAGTGGCATGATTAGATTTTTCCAAACCATTCGCTGGTTTCTTGTCTAATCTTAGACCCCTCGGGATTAACCATTCTCTAATGTAAGATTCTAAAAAGGAAATTTCCCACCATTTTTTAGTCTCCTTAAATGACAATTTCTCTAGTTTGTGGAAATAATCATCCATATTATTTAATGCATCATGGTGGGATTCCTTCCTAGTATTTGCAAACAATGATTGGAATTTAGCCTCTCTCATTTGCTTCGGTTCTGGAAACATGTTTACCATGAACAGATATGGTGAATTGGAGGAAAAAGATGATAGAAAAAAAACACACACTAATCACCCGTTGAAAATATAAAGGGTCCCTTTAAGAATTTTTTATGTTTTAAGATATTGGGGTTTGCAGGTTTTAGCAGTATTATAAGGTTGATTTATTACTTTTTAGTAGGATTATTTACAAGTTTTAGACCTTTTTTGTATATGGGGTTTACTTTTGATGACACAGGATGTAGTTGGTGTTTCCGCTAAAGGTTTTGGGTATATGTCACTTGGATATTTTTTCTGGATACATATTAACTCCTTTGGTATGTTTAATACATTAAGACACGATTTGTTACATGTGTTGTTGAAAAAAAATATACAATTTTTATGGAATATTTCTGTTTTAACTTTTTCTTTTTTATGTGCCATTTGCCTCCTCTATATATGTTCATGAAAAGATAGGAGGAATTTGCATGGACTTTTTGATCAACCGATTATTACAACATGGTGTCGGTTGTGCACATGCGCACAAGGAAGAACGGCACATGAGAATGAGGCTTGGAACGCTATCAGTGCAGCCGGAGCAGCTCGATGCGGATAGGCGGATGATTAAGGCGGAAGCCTTACCGGATGATTTAAAACCACGCCAGATTTAAAACCGACGCTGCATGGGAGATCTTTGAAGCGATTACGCCTGAGGAAGTCTGATTGGTTACGGACGAAACGCGTAGGGTTGGACTATAGTAGTGAGGTTTTTATTCTGTTATTTTGTTTTTATTTTTGTAACAATAGTTTTTACAACTTATAACAGTATCCCTCATATTTGGTGTCAACTGGAGCAGGATGGCTGTGGAAAACATTTGATGATGTGCTTGTACATCACTACTATCTTGTAAGCGCAATTTATTGTAGTGCAGGATATAAACATATATCATCTACACTTATTTTTGGTTTATTTCTCTCCTACATGTCCATGCTTCCATGCTTAAGATCTCATATGATCTCCCTACTATTGAGATATGCCTGCTATCAATTTGCGTCTGTGAGTGCAACCTATTAATTGGTGTATTTATGTATATTGGCTATACTACTCTATCATTTTTTTATTTTTTATTCTCTGTAGATTTTTTCTATGTATATAATTTTTAAAGAAAACATGAGTGAGCAGGCAAAACACATTTCTTTTATTTTTTTATGAGATTCATATTCAACTGTAGGTTGTGGTACAATCATAAAACAAAACATGGCAACAAAGAAAAAATTAAATGACCCCCGTTCAAAAGTCTGCATACCCTTAGTTCTTAATACTTTATATTTTCCCATTTAGCATCAGTGACAGCATGTAGTTATTAGTAATAGTTGTCTGAGATCCCTAATTCTTGCAGGTGGTATAGCTGCCCATTTAACTTGGTAAAATGCCTCCAGGTCATGGAAAGTCTTTGGTCATCTTGCATGAACCACACGCCCAAGAGCGTCCCATGCACAGCCTTCATGCAGAATGCAAATTGTCTGCCAGTATTTTCTTAAAACATGCTGCATTCATCTTGCCATAAATTGTCACAAGATTACCCATGCCTTTAGAGCTCACACGCCCCCAAAACATCAGTGAGCCACCCCTATGACTCACAGTGGGGATAGTATTAATTTCACTATAGGCCTTTATGACCCATCTCCAGATATAGCACTTATGATTGTGACCAGGAAGCTCTATTTTGGTCATGTCACTCCAAATTACAGTGTGGCAAAAGCTGTGAGGATTGTCAAGGTGTTGTTGGCCATATTGTATATTGAATAGTTTATGGCATTGGTGCAGTAAAGGCTTCTGTCTGGCAACTCGACCATGCAGCTCATTTTTGTTCAAGTATTGTGGTATTGCGCTACTTGAAACAACCACACCATCTTTTTACAGAGCTGCCTGTATTTCTCCTGAGGTTACCTGTAGTTTTTATTTGTATTCAGAACAATTCTTATGGCAGTTGTGGCTGATAGACATGTGCAGTTTGTTTCGTTACAAATGTAAATTTGGAAGAATTGTAGCAATTCGGACATTTGGATGCTTCCGAATGTCTGAATTGCTGAATTTCCGAATTTCAAAAGCGCCGAAGTACCGAAATTTGGAAGTGCCAAGCCTAAGTACAGAATTGCCGAAGGGGCGAATTTGGAAGTGCCGAACCAAACCGAATTGCGGAAGTGCCGAGGTGCTTTGGATTTCTGAAAAGTGGCAAAACAAGAGAGGGAGGGAAAATTATGGGAATGATGCCAGGAATCTAACCCTACCCTTAACCCTAAAGCCTAACCTTGTTGTGTTGTATTGCTCAGTATTGTTTTGTGTTGCCATGAAGTATCACCAAATATAACAATTTATAAATATAAATAAAAGTCCAACTACTTCTTTTTTTCATGTCACAATTCCACTTTACAGTTCACCTCACTTCTCAAAATAAAGTTCATGTTAAGTTTAAATTAAATTTAAATTTTTACTGAGTATTGAAAAGGTGAAATCATGTATATATATATATATATATATATATATATATATATATATATATATATATATACACATTTTCCTATGACAAGGCATTATAATATATTAAGCTATCTAAACATTTGTATCATGACTGATTGTATAAGCAAAGTATAGTATGGTCAAGACAGATTACTCTGACAATTCTCACCACACATTTTCCATACGGAACCAGAATATGTTTAATATTGTCGACCATTTAAGGCATTATTAAATTGTTTGATTTATACTTATCTGCTAGCGCCATCTAGTGTTTCTTTGCTTGTATGTAAGTAGTTTAAATTCTTGTAATGTTTATTAACTGTCAATTGTTGGTTATCACAGTGTGTTTAATAATCTTTAATGATGCAACTGAGAATCTTCCAGCAATTATATCAATATTGATCAACTTTATATTGATCAACTGTATGCAGTGTGTTAAAAATAATTTCATTTTAACTGTTGCTATTTGTCCTATTTTATGTTTATTTGCTTTTTAGTATAAATAAAATACGTATAGATTTTCTAGAAGCTAAAAGGAGTTGTTCTCAAATGTCCTGCCTGTAAAGCCTTATTCAAGTAGTTATTGTCTGATGATTTTGAGTTTATGTGAAACAGCCAGTGTAAAAACCTCCTACGGAAAAGAACCTTATACTTAGACATGCATTGCAGTGGAGGTTTGTCCATAGGGGCACTCAGGGCAGCGCCCAGCAATTTTTATTTGGGGGAAGAAAGTTATTTTCAGTAGTTTAGATACTCTAAGAATTAAATTCTGTAAGGAAAGGATGGTATGCCAAAACATATGGGGGGAAATTAGTTTCTCTTTAATTCTTTAAGAGGTTTCAGTTCTGTCTGGCCTCCCCCCAAAATAATAGTTGTATGGAGAAGCTGTGCATGTCAATAAAATGGGTCTGGTTTGAAATCTGCCCTGTTTGCACATGCCTAGTGTCCTTTAAGAATGAATTTCAGGAATTTCCATTGAGTTGCTATTCAAACAGTAGAGCCAGGTTCCCATGAGTGGAGGCATGCTATTGGCCTCTTTATTCAGGGGCCATCATTGGTTGTTATCACCAGGTGGTGGGTTACAGTGATCACAGGAGAGAGAAGCAAGAAGCCATCTGGGAAGTAACACTGAGTGGGCAGAGCAGCAGCAGCTCCTAGCCCCTACCAAATGTGTGTGTATAATATTACCTTTTTCTTTCCCTCAAAAAGTGACAAAAAAACAACAAAAACAGAGAGCAACTGCTGCTGCTGTACTGAAGGTAAATTTGTTATCTTAAACTGATTTTACAACATGCAGGACCAAGTCTAAACTGCAACTTACATAGCAGGAAAGTAATTCACAACAAAGGAAAATAAAGGAAATCTAAATGCTTATATTTACATTTCAAATGTTATACCCACATCACAAGCAAAAGATCACAACAAAAGCAGCCAAAGATGTTTGATTGAATATGCCTGGTTTGAGTATCCCACTGTAGTGTCACAGAATGCAAGATGCGCAGTGTATCAATCGAACCTTCTTGGTACGTTTGGAATGCTGCTAACAAAGTGACAAGGTTACACAGCAACCACCTTTTGCTGTACAAATGCCAGTCCTGCCATTCTGCCAATATAGCCAATTTAGAACATGTCATATGTTTCATTACCACTCAAGCCAACTGATCACTAAGGGAGAAAACAGTCAAGATCACAATTGTACAGAAAAAAAGTGACTTTATTTCGTTTAAGGAAAAAGAAATAAACCAATACCACCGGAATTCAGCAAGTATGCAACAGTTTCACAAACTAAAGATGACATTGACCTCATTAGGATAAAAGGTAATGTTCTGTCAGGACATCCAATCATGATATATGTCTAATACTACATAGTAACAGGATCAGTTCAATATACTGAAGGCATAGGCATGCACAGAGCACTCTACTAACCCCTTCAAGACGGAGTCAATAGTACACGTTCTGATCAAAACAAAATGTAAACAAAAACTGGAATTTGCTCTATATGTCTGTTCAACCATAATTCACCTCTTTCGTATTAAGTGCACCCGCACTTACAATATATCATTTTGTTCAGGAGAAATTTTTTTTTTTCATTTCTCATGAACTATTCATATATGAAACATAATTTATTATGAATAAAACAAAAAAACTGTGAATAATTAAGATTTTTATTTTAAAATTGTAGTTCCGCCTGCCATTTTAGCTGTAAATGACATAATACTGTTAGCTTTTACTGCAATAAAATGCACATATTTGCATTCAGTAATGTCTCACAAGTACAACAGCAACCCCCATTAACAGGTTTTACAGTGTTTTGGAAAGTAACAGGGTAAAATATAGCACATTTCATTTTTCATTTTTTTCACATTGAAATTTGCCAGATTAGTAATGTTACCTTTGAGACCCTATGCTAGCCAAGGAATGAGAATTACCCCCATGATGGCATACCATTTGCAAAAGTAGACAACCCAAGGTATTGCAAGTGGGGTATGTCCAGTCTTTTTTTAGTAGCCACCTAGTCACAAACACTGGCTATGTCACTGGCAGTAGCAGCTAGATAAGAGGACCTTTCCATTTTTTACTATTTTAAATGTTTAATTTGTTGAATGATGAGACGTGCAACTGTACCTGTCTAGTCTGGCATTGTCAACTACAGACACTCTCCACACCAACACACCCCTCTGCCTAATGGTTATTATAGTATTACTGAAAAAGGTATTGTTGGTTCTTGTGGATGGTTGTAAGAGTTGTTCAGAGTCAGATACAGCATCAGAGGACCTGCTGTCTGCCCATAAAGCTTTGTTGTTCTGCTTCTTCCATCAGTAATACAGACTTATACCAGCACTAGTGGGATGACTCTTAACTCAATCCCTATTCACTTCATAGTTGCACAGTTTGCAGTTTTCAAGTCGTCCTTCTATGAGGCACTTAAAATGATCCTTAGCTTTGTTTTGTTGGTGTACTACAGCAGTGGCGTCTCTAGGATTCATTTTTAGGGGGGGCACATGGTGGGCCAGGGACAAAAGTAGGGGGGCACATTTAACCCTGCCCTCGCTGCAGTTTGACCCCGCCCCTGCCGCATGTTAAGCCCCGCCCCTGACACAATGTGTTTTTTTTGTTTTTTTTTATAATCCCTGGTGGAGGATTCATTATTTTCCACCAGGGATTATTAAAAAAACAAACATTTCCCTTGATATAGTGCCATAGTTGCCAACATTTGAGAAATTGGGACATTCAGCGCTCCCTGTACAGTGCTGCTCTCTGTATAATACATGGCTGTGTGTATAATATCCTGGGACAGTCAGTGCTCCCTGTATAGTGTTGCTCTCTGTATAATACATGGCTGTGTGTATAATATCCTGGGACAGTCAGTGCTCCCTGTATAGTGCTGCTCTCTGTAAATACAGATCTGTTTGTGTATAATATCCCAAGACAGAGAGCAGCACTATACAGGGAACGATGATTGTCCCAGGATATTATACAGACACAGACCTGTACTATACAGCACTTTAGTATTATACAGATAGCTGAGCATATACCCCATGTCCCAATATCTAGACTACAAGTACCTGTCAACAGCAGCTCCCAGATGCGTGTAACATGGCTAAAGTGTGCGGCAGCTCACACAGATGATTCAGCGGTAAAGCGCACTCGCTGGCAGAGCCAAACTGGAAAGCAGCCCTGGAAAAAAAATGTATGCCATTCCTACAGGTCAATATATATATATATATATATATATAGTACAGTGCGCACACAAGCTCACTGACATGCGCAAATAGGCTCACTGACAGACAAAAACCTCTCTGACTCGCACACAGGCTTACTACAGACAAACTCACTTGTATAAACACAAGGCTCACTACAAAGAAGTTCAGGGACACACACATGCTCAATAAATAGAAGCTCACTGACACACACAAGCAGTACCATCTTAACAGTGTTAAGGGCCCCCGGGCAAAGCAGTGCACTGGGGCCCTTCCTACACAACAACTCACAGGAATAAAAAATGTAATTATTGATAGACTGCTGAGTACATACACACAGTACACAAATACGAACACCGAGAAACTTCTAAATACACACACACACAGACGTTGATGAATGCACACAGACGTTGCTGAATGCACACAGGCTGATTTTTACACTTACACACAGACTGCTGAATCCAACACACACACAGCTGAGTCCATACACACACAGACATACAGACTGCTGAGTCCATATACACACAGACAGACATACAGACTGCTGAGTACACACACACACACACAGTGCTGAGTCCATACACACACACAGACACAGACTGCTGAGTCCATACACACACACAGACACAGACTGCTGAGTCCATACACACACACAGACACAGACTGCTGAGTCCATACACACACAGACACACAGACTGCTGAGTCCATACACACACAGACTGCTGAGTCCATACACACACACAGACACAGACTGCTGAGTCCAGCAGAGGCGGCTCTAGACTTTATGAGGCCTTAGGCGTAACTCAAACATGAGGCCCCACTAACAAAAAAGTGTCACATATACACATTGATGCACAGTTTACCTGTGTATGTGCCTAAGAGTGTGTCTGACAGAGAGTATCCTTGTGTGTGAGAATGTATGTCTCTGTGAGCATGTTTGCATTTTTGTCTGAGACTGAAGTGTGTTGTGTGTATGGCGGGTGATGGTGTGAGGGGGTGATGGTGAGAGTGAGCGGGGGTGATGTGAGAAGGAAGGGGGTGATGTGAGAAGGAGGGGGTGATGTGAGCAGGAGGGGGGTGATGTGAGAAGGAGGGGGTGATGTGAGAAGGAGGGGGGTGATGTGAGAAGGAGGGGGGTGATGTGAGAAGGAGGGGGGTGATGTGAGAAGGAGGGGGGTGATGTGAGAAGGAGGGGGTGATGTGAGAGTGGAGGGGGGGTGATGTGAGAGTGGAGGGGGGGTGATGTGAGAGTGGAGGGGGGGTGATGTGAGAGTGAGGGGGGGATGATGTGAGAGTGAGGGGGGGGATGATGTGAGAGTGAGGGGGGTTGATGTGAGAGTGAGGGGGGTGATGTGAGAGTGAGGGGGGTGATGTGAGAGTGAGGGGGGTGATGTGAGAGTGAGGGGGGTGGTGAGATGTGAGAAGGAGGGGGTGTGATGTGAGAAGGAGGGGGTGATGTGAGAAGGAGGGGGTGATGTGAGAAGGAGGGGGGTGATGTGAGAAGGAGGGGGGTTGATGGTGAAGCTGAGGGTGGTGAGGGGGTGAGGCTGAGGGGGGGTGAGGCTGAGGGGGGTGAGGGGTAAGGCTGAGGAGGGTGGGGGTGAGGCTGACGGTGGTGAGGAGTGAGGCTGAGGGTGGTGGGGGGGTGACGCTGAGGATGGTGAGGGGGTGATGCTGCGGGTGGTTGGGGTGGGGGGGTGATGCTGAGGATGGTGAAGGGAACATGCTTGGGGTGGGAACATGGTTGGGGTGGGGGGGGGTGATGCTGAGGATGGTGAAGGGAACATGCTGAGGATGGTGAGGTGGTGATGCTGAGGGTGGTGAGGGAGAGTGATTCTGAGGGTGGTGAGGGAGGGTGATGCTGAGGGTGGTGGGGTGGTGAGGCTGAGGGTGGTGGGGGTGGTGAGGCTGAGGGTGCTGAGGCTTAGGGTGGTGGGGGTGCTGAGGCTGAGGGTGGTGGGGGTGCTGAGGCTGGTGGGGTGGTGAGGCTGAGGGTGGTGAGGGGGTGAGGCTGAGGTTGGTGGGGAGGGTGGTGAGGCTGAGGGTATTGGGGAGGGTGGGGAGGCTGAGGTTATTGGGGAGGGTGCGGAGGCTGAGGGTGGTGGGGGGTGCTGAGGCTGAGGGTGATGTGGGGTGCTGAGGCTGAGGGTGATGTGGGGTGCTGAGGGTGGTTGGGGTGGTGGGGAGGGTGGTGAGGCTGAGGGTGGTGGGGAGGGTGGTGAGGCTGAAGTTGGTAGGGAGGCTGAGGGTGGTGAAGCTGAGGGTGGTGGGGCTGAGGGTGGTAGGGAGGGTGGTGAGGCTTGCTGAGGGCGGTAGGGAGGGTGAGGAGGCTGAGGGTGGTAGGGAGGGTGGTGAGGCTGGCTGAGGGTGGTAGGGAGGGTGGTAGGGAGTTCATACATACAGACACACAAATGTCCTCACTAGCAGACAGGCAGGCAGGTAGGCAGACAGACAGACAGACAGACAGACACACACACACGCACATTAAGCCTACCTGTCACTGGAGGCTGTTGCTGGGGGTCAGCCATCTTCCATGCTTTCCAGCAGCAGCACGGCTTGCTGCTTAACGGCGGGGGCGGGGCTTGTGTGCAGGAGGCGGGGCTTCGTTTGGGGCGGGGCCTGTGCCTGGGAGCCTGTCAGTGCTCACTCTGGGCCCAGACAGCCCCCTGCACCGTTCCAGCTGCTCTGCCCTGCATTCCCTCGGGCTGTAACAGGCTGTTACAGCCCGAGGGAATATAATTTAAACACATAGCCAGTAGGTTGCTGGCATTTGGGGGGGCCCAAGGGGGGGCACAGCATGATGTAGGGGGGGCCATGGCCCCCTCTGCCCCCCCCCCCCCAGTGACGCCACTGTACTACAGTACCCTCAAAGCGTTGCCATGCACTTGCTGAAGGTGCAGGTGGATTTGCATTGGTGGCAGGGGAAGTTATTGCAACACTGTTTATTTATGGTTTCCTGCTCTGTTAATAGCCTTCTGGAACCTGCAGTGTGATTAAAGTTAATTAAAATTACAGAGCAGGAGATAAAAACTTCTAAAGTAAGTTACATCTGATTATTAAAAATGAAACAATGTTTTCATGTTGGCTGTTGGGCAGCATAAACAGAAATAAAAGTGATTTAATAGCAGAGAACTGAGCACTGGTGCTGCAGTGGCATGTTCTATTTACTAAAACCTGCTTCATTAAGCTAAAGTTATTTTGATGGCTATAGTATCCCTTTAACAGATATCTTGAAGTGTGTTATCTTATATGCAATCTAGGAACTGTTCCATATAACATTTTTACAACACAGTTATTGCCGTTTTGCACTTCAATCTTTATAATTGTGTATTAAATATGTCCAACAGTTCACACTCCATAGTTCAGAATGAAATGCTTGTGATTGACTGATTTGCCAAGCTATAACCTGATGAGGGCATATCTCAAAACTGATGACTGATGAAGACTTCAACACTTAGAAATCCCCATCATAATACCTCTAGCTGTCAATCATACAGCCAGTAAGGTTTTCTGCCTTACAAAATGTAGCTCTTCTAACAGACATACACATATTTTGACTGGGTTGCAGGGTTATGCATTAAAGTGAGAATTGCATTTAGCTGTAAATTTGAAATTCCTTCAAAATGAATTTGAAATTCTTACGTAAATACCATATTACAGTTTTACAATATATCCACTAGCATTTGAACAAGTTAATTGACTTAACAACGGAATTGCACAGACACTAGGGACACTGGCTGGGAGATATGGAGACACTGGGAGACTTGGGGACATTGGGAGACATGGGGCCACAGACGCTAGGGACACAGTGTCTCAGTGTCCCCATGTCTCCCAGTGTCCCCAAGTGCCTAGTGTCTCAGTGTCCCCATGTCTCCAGTGTCCTCTGATCTTCCAGTGTCCCCTGATCTTCCAGTGTCCCCAAGTGTCTGAGTTCCCAGTTCAGTGTCCCCTGGTGTCTCCCAGTGTCCCCATGTCTCCAGTGTCCTCTGATCCTCCAGTGTCCCCTGATCTTCCAGTGTCCCCAGGTGTCTGAGTTCCCAGTTCAGTGTCCCCTGGTGTCACCCAGTGTCCCCATGTCTCCCTGCAGCTTTTACACCATCCCTCACTTCTCTGAGCTGTAGGCTATCTCTGCAGGCTGGGAGCTGCTGTCTTGACTCTGTGCTATGTAGCTGCTCCCCCACAGATCAGTGAGAAGAGAGAGGCAGGGATATGTTGTAACTTCCTATCTCTGCTTCTCTCCACACACAGTGACACCTACTGGCCGGCGCAGGTATTGCAGAGTAATCCGTGTTTATACTAAGAAATATGCCGGCATTTGTATTGACGGTTTTACTGCAATACTGGCACTAGCCAGGCAGCCTCTAATACCATAAAATACCAGCCAGGTGACAACCCTAAGAGTAATGTGTAAAAAAAAAAAGTAAAAAAAAATTAAAAAATTTTTTATTTAAATCAATGGGCCTATTCCATGGGCCGGGGCCATCAGCCCCTATGTTAATCCGGCCCTTTAGGTGGCACTTCTTAGTAATACCCGGGCCAGAATATGACATTACTCTGGTAACAGCATCACTAAGTGCCGCTGGAGGGGGCAGAGCAAGAGGGTCATAGCTCCTTCCATGCCTACCTACAGTATGCACAGTCAGCCACCCGCCCACCCTGGAAGGAACGGTCTCACAAATCCCAGGTGCCAGGACAAGATTCCTAGTCGCCATAGCAACATGTCGTCTGAGATTTGGTGAGCCTTGTAAAAAATACTTGACTCTTTTTGTGCTACAGGTCTTATATATCTAATATCTTGCCCTACAGGGTTATTTATTAAAGTTAAAGTTGAGTTCTAAGTGAATTCAATGTGAATTTTTGCTTTTGTATTCACTTTTGAATCATACAGCTATGTTACAATGCTGCTGACCATCCCATGTGTTCCTTATTAGGGGTTGATAAGCATGTAAGGGTGTATATAAAAAATACCCCTCTCTGTCTCAGAAGCTCAAGGAAGCAAGGCAAAAGGTTTGTCTTGAATTGGCAGTTGGGCTAAAGTCTCTCATGGGCATTGGATAAACTAAATAACCTTCATTTGTTTAAATATGTATAGGGATTTGGAAAGAGAGCAGATAATGTTTTTCATTGGTTTTTACTGTATGCACTGGGGCTGTTGTGTACTGTTATTGTTGCTGCCGACCAGGAGTGATGGGAGTTTGAGAGCACGATTGTTTTTTTTTTTATATTTGTATTTATATATCTAATGTCTTGCCTCACAGGGTTATTCACTAAAGTTAGAATTCTAAGTGGATTCAATGTGAATTTTAAATTTAGGGCGTGAACTCCAAGTATAGGTAACTTAGAAATTTTTTCCAATTTTTCGATTTTAATCTTACATTTGAAATGCACTTTGAATTCACCTTGAATTCATACTGTAGTCAATAACCCTGTCAGTCTCATTAGTCAATCAATTATAAACTGTTATTTTGCATATGAGATACAGGCTATGGCATCTTTCTTCACACAGACGTGATGTCTTAATATTTCAGATATAATAAATGCTTATATAATCAAAAAATTGTGACCTTATATAGTTATTAAGTTGTCATTTACAACAATGTTGCCTATATTTGTGTTTTTAATGCAGAATAAAAATAAGCAATTTGATTTCATGTGCAGCAAATATAAATTTTCTACATACATAAATAAATACATCAAACCCCAGGGCTACTTATTTATTTTGCAATGTACTTATTACAGATCATCATACAGTCCTTACTAAAATTATTATTTTTTTTATATTAAATCTACTGAAAATCATTACTCCTGTAAGGTAATTTTTCCTGACCTATTAAGACTACAAAATGTACTACTCTGCAGGAAAAATACACCAGAATTTTTCATGTCCTTTTGGTTTATGAATTTCTAAAAAATAAAATACTGTTTTCTATTGGCTATTATATAGTGCATATGACCTCATCATGAAATAACTATTAATGTATTTATTGTAACTCAAAATCAACACAAGGCAGAAGCCCCTTGATAAGATATATTCCCTTGAATCTGAGGATTTTATAAATACTTGATGAACACACTGTATAGTTGCATAAATGTCAAATGTTCTCAGCAATGTTCTAATAAAACTCAATTATGGTACCACCTTTTGGTCTTTAAGATAACAGCTACAATGATAGCACTGAATTTTGCATCTCATTGAGATAATCATGACATTTTACTGTAATCAAAATGCAATTTGTTCATTATTGGCAAGTTCTTATTTTGTCAGACACACATTACTGTGACATTTTTAGCAAGCTTTGCCTAAGCTTTCATTGGAAAGGGAATCAACACCATTTGAATGAAGGGGGTGCTCTAAGTACCAGAACCACTAAAGCTCATTAGGCTTTGGGTACTTTCTCCTCAGTTAGCATCAAGCCTATTTTTGAGTAATTTGGCCAAATATAGGGCTCTTCCTGAATTTTTGGTGTGGCTCAGCTAATGCAGATGTGAATGTCTGCGTTAGGCAAACAGCATTGGATGACAATGGTGATTTAACCTGCTCCAGCACTAGACTTTGAGATTCGATTTAGGCAGAATTGCGATTCAGACTAATCTAGGGCGATCAGCGATTTGAAAAAAAAAAATTAGTGCTGAGCCATCACAGCGCTAATCAGGAAAGAACCTAAATGGCCAAGCCATTCGGAGTTGTTTTGTTTGGCTGCTGTCTTCACTGTCAGATCACTTTCCACTCCCCAAGTCCCTATGAAGCTCTAAATAAAACAAAATTATTGGGGTAACATTGTGCCTCACGTGTGCCCTCCATGAAAGCTCTGCGCAGAATGAACTTACATAGTTTGGATGTCATTATAATGGAATTACCATGCTTTTTTTTTTTTTTTTTTAATAATCCCCTTGTTTACAATGGATTTTTATTTGGCCTTTTGTAAGCCTGAAAAACAAAGGAGAAGACATTTGATCGGAAGTATAACATTTGTTTAAATTAGAGCCCCCCATGTGTGCTCCTAGTTGTGGGCTGGGAAAACACTGCCTTCCATGGGTGGAATGTGGAGCCAACAGATGCAGAAGGACACTCTCAGTCAGTGTCAAACAGTTAAAACATTTTTTACTAGAGATTAGGAACAGAAAATCATCTAAATTTGGGGCAATCTAGTGATCATATGAATTGACAAACTTAGAGCCAAAATGTAGACAAATCATGAACCAAATTATTCATGCCTCCATACTTTTTTCTTCCCATCATTCTGGTACAGGTTGATTTTAGTTTCATCTGTCCAACGAATGCTGTTCCAGAACTGGGCTGGCTTTTTTGTAGAAGTATAGTAGATGCGAGTACTAGACGTGGTTGATGAAAGCAGGGTGTGCAATACCATGTCTTCATATTTGACTTCTAAATGTCGCCCTCTTATCATCTTGGATCCACCATCCCCTGCTCTGTGTTAACCCCTGGTGGGGTGAGAAGCCTGATACATCATATGTTTGTGATTTTTCCTCTAAACAGTTCACATTTAAGATTGTTTTCTACTAGATTACGCTATGTTATGTTTGTGATTATTACAGATCTACCATTGATTCATCTACCCTGGTTCAGATTTTCCAGGTTGTTCTAAGTTTTCCTTACGTATACTGGGTGTTTTTTTCCCACTTTCCTTTGTTGTTATTGTTTGTTAGGTGTTTGTGAGGTACACCTGGGAACACCTTGTTCTTTACATATACCATTTTTCTTGCTTTTAGTGTGTATATTCTTTATTATTTCATTGTATAGGGGTAACGCATGCTTCCAGATGATTCATTTTATCTGATTATTAATCATGTCTCTTCACTTGTGTCACCTGCATAGCCATTCTGCGTGCCAACAAGTAATTAAATCAGCTGATGTGTCTGTATGTTTCTCTTGTATTACAAAACCAATAAAATAGGAGTTAAAAAAAAAATCTGTGAAGATCTGATCCCAAATTCAAAAACTTTAATTTGGGCCGACTAGGTGGCTCAGCTGCAAAATTAGTAATGTTTGTGTATTTTCCTCTTATTGACATCATATTTCATACAATTAGGTTGTTTTTGTATGGATTTTCCCATTTTGCTGCATTTGATCCTTTATTGGTCTCAAAATATTTAGCACCAGAGCCAGTGTTTTGGATTAGTATCCATTGAGTTCTATTCATAAAGAGATATATCCGATATAATTTCAAGTAACACTCAGCAATACAAGTTGTACTTTGTATATTGTCTTTCTATACAACATTATTTAGTATGCTACAGAGAAAAAAAAAACAATATGTTTAAGATAATGAAAGTTGTGCTCAAAAGTTTGTATACCCTTGGTGATATATGTACAATTTTTCAAGAAAGCATGAGTGAAACACATTTCTTTTATTTCTTATTGGATTCATATTCAACTGTAGGTTATAACAGAGTGGCACAATCATAAAACAAAACATGGCCACAAAGAAAAAAAAAAATGACTCCTGTTCAAAAGTCTACATACCCTTAGTTTTTACTACTGTGTATTGCATCAATGACATTGTGCAGTCTGTTGTAATAGTTGTCTCTGAGGCCCCTAATTCTTGCAGGTGATATAGCTGCCCATTCATCATGGCAAAATGCCTCCAGGTCATGCAAAGTCTTTGGTCTTTTTGCATGAACCACAAGTTTGAGATCTCCCCAGAGTGTCTCAATCATATTAAGGTCAGGAGACTGTGATGGCCACTCCAGAACCTTCACCTTTTTCTGCTATAACCACTGGAGGGTCAACTTGGCCTTGTGCGTAGGGTCATTTTCATGTTGAAAAGACTAAGAATGTCCCATGCACAGCCTTCGTGCCGATGAATGCACATTGTCTGCCAGTATTTTCTAATTACATGCTGCATTCATCTTGTCATCAATTCCCTGTGCCTTTAGAGCTCACCCACCCCAAAACATCAGTGAGCCACCACCATGTTTCACAGTGGGGATGGTTTTCTTTTCACTATAGGCCTTGTTGACCCATCTCCAAACATAGCGCTTATGGTTGTGACCATAAAACTCTATTTTGGTCTTGTCACTCCAAATTACAGTGTGCCAAAAGTTGTGATGCGTGTTTAGGTGTTGTCGGGCATATTGTAACCGGGCTTTTTTGTAGCATTGGCACAGTAAAGGCTTCTTTCTGGCAAGTCAACCATGCAGCTCATGTTTGTTCAAGTATAGTTGTATTCTTCTTCTTGAAACAACCACACTGTTCTTTTCCAGAGCAGCCTGTATTTCTCCCGAGGTTACCTGTGGGTTTTTCTTTGTATCCTGAACAATTATTCTAGCAGTTGTGACTGAAATCTTTCTTGTTCTACCTGACCTCGGTTTGGTATCAAGAGATCCCTGAATTTTCCACTTCTTAATAAGTGATTGAACAGTACTGAATAAATAAAAATACATTTAAAAAAAAAAGAATTTATTTTGCTTGATCAGTCATATATTCAAAATCAATGACAAACGTTTTGCCAGGGTATGCAAACTTTTGAGCACAACTGTAATTTTGTTTGCACCCACCTTTTAAGGTTTGTAACTGGCCTCCTATACTTTTTCAGACTCATCCATTATAGATATACTTGCCTTCTATAGATTTGCCTCATTAGACTCATGCAAACATTAGCAAGTCATAAACATAAACATTACCTGAACTCCAAACTTTGGATTGACCTAGAAGCAAATAACCTTTTAAATATGTCATTGTTTCTACATGCCCATCACACAAGGGGACCCAATCACCAGTGTGACCGAGTCCTGCTGATACTGGCACTGCTGGCACTGCCGGACACATGGAGGACCTTGGGGGTGAGAAAATTACACAGTTTGGCGGGAATGAGACACACGAAGGGCTTGAGGGGAGGAAATTAGACACATGGAGGGCATGGGGGGAATGAGACACATGGATGGGCAGGGGAAATTAGATACATGGAGGATCCTTGGAGGAAGGAATGAAACTCATTCGGGGGGGGGGGGGGCAGGGAAATTATTGCACTGGGGCCTGGTGGTTTCTAGTTTAATACATTCTCTCTTTTTTTTACCTTGGAACTGTAATCACATTTTCACTTTTCGTTGTTTTTTAATGTAGTTTTGTGCATTAAATAAAAATGATATTTTTTTTCAAATTATGTACATAGATTTTTTTTAAATGTATATTTTTTTATCCGGATGAGGAGCCAAGTTGGGTCATGTGACGAAACCAACCTCGCCACTGGGCATTGGAGAGGCCTGCTTGCCCGCCTCCTACCTGCTGACTATGGCCCCTTTAAAATTGGTACGTTTAGAGAACTATATTTGGGCATATTGTATTTTATTGTGCGACTGCTGGCCCTTTAAGCACAGTGAATGGTATTTTATTGTACTGCTGCTGGCCCTTTAAGTACAGTGAATGGTATTTTATTGTACTGCTGCTGGCCCTTTAAGAACTGTCTGGGGACATATTGAGACTTTGGGTAACAATACCCTTTAAGACTATGGCCCCTGAAAAGTATGAACTTTTATTGTGTGTGTATGGCCCTTTAAGAACCGTCTGGGGACATCTTGTAACTTTGGTGAACAATGTCCCTTTAAGACTATGTCCCCAGACCTGTAAAATAACTTGTTCCTGGCTTTCTCCCACTTGGTTCAGTAAATAGGGCTTACTGAACCACGTACCACACAGGCGGACCACCCAGAAGCTAAAGTGTGCAGGCAATTTACCTCCCAGGCTGTGAGGTTACTGCAGGTTAATTGCACGTGGCGGCGGCCATCTTTGTTCCGTCGAATGCGGTCAGCGGTGTATGCTAAAGATTCTGTGGAACTAAAATCGGCTACACATTTTACCGAACACCGCTGACCCTTACCTTCTTCCATACTGAACTTGCAGCTCCAGAGACTAAGTCCCGTTCGAAATGGGACTTAGTCGTTTTTTCGCATGAAATTGACCGGCCGCACAGCCCAAATCTATGGAACTGTTTTGGGCAGGAAAACGTGCTTGCGGTCGGTCATAAAGGGACCTCCAGCTAACTTTTTATCCGCTGGAGGGATTGGGCTGAATTTTGGAAGGGTGTATGTTTAAAGTGTGCTGATTCTAAATATGCGGTTTTTGGGAAGATTGGATGTACGGTTTTAAAGTTATAGCACATGTATAAAAACTGTATTTTCCCTGGCTGTAATAATTATGTTAACTGGTTATCTGAGGGGAGGGAACTTGTGGGTTGTAACCGTTATGCTATTGGCTGTTTTACCCCGCCCCTGTGGGCGGTCTTTTATGTGTAAGATGGAAATAAAAGCAGACTGGGTGTGCTAGCACCTCAGATCATCTTGTACCTTCATGAAGTTTCGGCTCATGTTTGGGGGATTGGAGAACTACACTCTGGGGATTGCTATAATCACTATACTCCCCAGGGTATTATCGCTGAGCTCTGCTAAGAGTTGTTCCTGTGCCTGCTCTCTGGAATTCGGAGAGGTCCATCTACTGGAAGCTAGACCCTGGTCTTGGGTCCAGAGTGGGTAGCGTGGCGAGACCCCAACCAAGCTGCGGCGGTTCGTGGGAGTCTACAGTGGTTATGGTGTCTGGTGGAGTGCTTGGAGACCTCAGAAAGCACTAGGAGCATCCGTCAGCGGAGGGTACCCGGTCGGAGTGCCAGCGGTTCCGTTACAGGTCACAATCGGTTTGTTATCTGACCCACTGCTACTCAAACTAACTGATGTTCCTCTGAAAGTCCTGCTGGTGTTGCATGTCAGTGCCAGGGCACATTGTTAATACTTTGGAGAGACTGATAGTCTTCCCTAATACATTTCATTATCACAAGATGCAGAGATAACTTGCCAGCATTTTGGATCTGGACTGCCCTTATTGGGAAGATCAGTTTGATATGCAAATGGCATGCCTCCCAATCATCCCGATTTCAGCAGATTTTTTATTTCTGGTTACTGGTACATCATCCCATCTTAGTCCCCTGTTGTCAAATTTTTGGAGACACCAGGGACCTGTTCCCATCAATCATTGCATGATTGCATCATTTGAAGCACTGGTGCTATGTTTTGGGCACTAAGATCCTGCAGGGAAAACTGAAACAGTGCTCCCTGCAGGGTCAAGCCTCAGTTGGCCAGCTAAAATGATGGCACATAGCCTGGTGTGTGTTTACACCAGGCTGATCTACCAGTGACGTGGGCAGACACACCTCTTTTCCATGCAGGTTGCCTGCTTTTGAGCAGAGCCAGTGACACAATTGCTTTACTGGCACATCCCCTTTACTTCCCTCTAACCGGCATCTCGATTCTGGGACTACTGATGTTGGGAATTATGAAATGGTATTGGTTCTCTCTGTAATGGCATAAGTGATCAAAAACTATTTTGATATCTGAGCAGGGATTAACAAAAGGAGAAAGCTATTGAGGTTTCTCTGATCTTTTGCCTCTTCTCAGAGTATGTGTATTCTTTGTTTTTGCTTCAATGCATTTGTTTAAGTTCTCCCAACTTGAAAGGGCAATCCAGATGTTGAACCTGTGCTCACTGTAACTCGAGTGTCCTGCACAATCACCTCGCTGAGCAAAAACTATTTTGAGACCTGAGCGGGGATTAACCAAAGTTCCTCTGAGCTCTTGCCATTATCAGAGTTCTCGTGTTCTCTATCTTTGCAAAGGTACCTAATATCCTTAGCAAAATCAGTTGTTACAGAGCACTTCTCAGTTTGAGAGTTTATGCTTAACCATAGTAAAATGCATAGTAACAGGAGTCCAACTTGGTGCACAAGAACATGGTGCCATTCCTAATCCATTAACCCGATTCAAGACCTAGGCTTCAGACTTACTCTGGGAAACTGGGGAAAATATTCTGTTTCAGTAACCACTGTATTATCTCTATCAAATTCCAAAAAAACTCAATGTCTCACTTGCTAGTAAAGGCGCCCTACACTAATTTATATCTGGTGGAGATACCATCTAAGTACAAGAACAGAATTCCCAAGTCCCTGCCTGCCCACAAGCTTAAGCTATTTTAATCAGCCTCCCATCATGTCAAAATCATACAAGAACTTAAACTTTTGCTAAAAGTAGCCATATCACTCGTAACTGTTCAATGTGAAAATGCATACCCTCTTACAAGCACAGAATAGCTAGTTAAATGCATTTATCAAATTGAGGAACTGGCCCGATAGGCATAAGAGTTTTAGACAGATGCCTACTTAACATTATCTATCACTATATAAAATAGTTATACCAGATGACAGAGCTTCTTTCCATCCAACAAAGGATGATTAACCCTTTTCTAGCTATTAGCACAGGTAACCCCTTCACAAGTAGGAAGGGGTCCTGACTGAAAAAAAATGCTGTCTTTTAGGACATGTGTTTACATACTTCACCAAGTTAATAATATCCATGAAATAACTAACCATGTGCAGTTCAGCTGATATCAACATTTGGAAGTCCTTGGCTTTTTCTACTATTTACAGATACCCTCTTTCACCTTTTCCATCTTTTGATGCATTTATTGACACTACTGCACTACCTACTATTGCAAATCACTTTTAATAGTTTCAAAACTGCAATAACAATATTTCCATAACAAATCACATAGTGACACTATACTCTTATGATAATACTACAACTCTAGAAACATAAATTAAACTTAGCATTGTAGTCATTTATTTGTTTATTCTTAGAACAGAATAAACATGATAATAAAAACTCACCACAATTGGATGCTAGTTATATAAATTAAAGAAATGTTGTTGTAAGATTACATGAAGTGACAAGATATCAAAGATTAAACATTCAACTTCAATATTAATCACTGGGCTTTGTCATTTATTGAGTTTCTAGAATAGTATAGTTCATACAGGGATGATGCATTATGAACATAAACACACATTTTATTGAAGGATGAAATAAGTATTGGAAGAAAGTGTTCTTTGTGGAACCAAGCAAGTTATTTTTTACTTTAAGATTGATAAATGATGGACATGAAGGTTTACAACTTTCATAAGAACAAAGTTACAATAACCACAAAAGGAAGTTTTTACAAAAAACTAAATGTGAACTAAGAGAACTTTTGTCCAGTGTGTATACAATAAATAAAAAAAAAATCATGTTTTCAAAGAGAGTGCATTTTTAAAAAAATCAATTTGTGTTATGTACCAACATGTATTCCTAACATTATAGTGTGTTACGTTCTACTATACATTTTACATGTTTTATATATTCTATTAGATTAAGCCCCACTTTCACAAAAATTAATTATAAAGAAAAAAATTGAAAGACCTGATATGCTGATCTCACTGCAGCCATCCCAACTATGCTAGCTGAGATCATCAATCCATCAAGCCATAGAGCAGCTTTGGGGGGGGGGGGGGAGGGAGAAGGGGGTATGCATGTATGGCCATTGCTATCCTGCAACAGTCGGCATCTCAGTGTGGAAATAATGAATGTAGGTTCTGCAATCCTTGTAGGACCTCATCTGGGAAGTCACTCTAGTGACTGTCCGAGTGACAGCTACTAGAGGTGGTCATAGGAGTAATTTTTTTCAAAAAAGGCAGCTCAGTCTGTAGAGACTGGCTATTTTCCCAAGAACCACTAGTTTAAGCTGTAGTGGTCTGGTGCCTATAGTGTCACTTTAATGCTTATAACAGTGCCAATAGAGACAAATGAATAAATAATGAAGAACATTTTTGATACAGAAAGCATGTTATTACACTAGCTGTTACTGTCTGCTATGAAATATGTCCCTCTTTCTCCATAAGTGCATTTGTTGCTGCATCTGTTAATTAAATACTGCACCGATTTAACCCCTTAAAGACCAAACTTCTGGAATAAAAGGGAATCATGACATGTCACACATGTCATGTGTCCTTAAGGGTTAAGTCTACAGTAGCTCTTCACATGCATGGCATCAGTGGATCAGTATTTTATTGATCAATGTAGATGAGTTCATGTAGCCTCTCCAAATCGCCATCATATCCATACAAATACGCAAAAGCTGGATATTTGACTGTTTGTCTTTGCTAAGCCCTTATCTAGTTCCCTTACCACTTTCAATTCCTTGACCCATGATTATAGATCTTCAGACACTATCAACAAGGCATTTTCCTTCACATTTTATAGTGTGCCTCGTGAGCTGTCCAATTATACTTGCCTGGCTACCCCTCTTCGCTCACCTTTATCTATGTCACGCACATCATTGCTGAATGCAATTGGTCACTGTCTAAGATATCTTATTGGCTCTCCAGTAATACAATAGTAATGCAATAGAAAAATGGTAGTTCACTACAAAATAGACACAATAGAGTCTCACTTCTCATGACCAATCAATCACCCCAATCCTGCCGCTTCCATCTCAAAAACATTGAGAGCATCTGACTCTATTTAAGGCCTGATACGGCAAAGGTTCTTGTCCATGCCGCTGTCCTCTCTCGCCTTGACTACTGTAATCTGCTTCTCTGTAGTCTTACGTGCTCCCAACTTGCCCCATTACAGTCTATAATGAATGTGGCAGTGAGTCTCATCTTCCTGTCCGCCCGCACCTCCCATGCCCCCCCCTTTGTCAGTCCCTACATTGGATTTCCACAAGATACAGGACTCAATTTAAGATCCTGATACTTACCAATCTCTACACAATGCTGCTCCGACCTATTTATCCTCACTAATACACAAATAGGTCCCATCTAGGCCCCTATGCTCTGCCGGAGGCCTATGTCTAACCTCTGTTCATACTCCTACCTCTGATGCTCACCTTAAAGACTTCTCTTGGGCTGCACCGTTCCCATGGTACGCCCTTTCCCTCCCTGTTAGACTTTCACCAAATCTCCACTCCTTCAAAAAAATATTTGAAAACTTACTTCTTCAGGAACGCATACAGTTGCAAGAAAAAGTATGGGGACCCTTTGGAATGATATGGATTTCTACACAAATTGGTCATAAAATGTGATCTGATCATCATCATCTAAGTCACAACAATAGACAATCACAGTGTGCTTAACTAATAACACACAAAGAATGAAATGTTTTTATTGAACACACCATGTAAACATTCACAGTGCAGGTGGAAAAAAGTATGTGAACCCTTAGATTTAATAACTGGTTGAACCTCCTTTGGCAGCAATAACTTCAACCAAACGTTTCCTGTAGTTGCAGATCAGACGTGCACAACGGTCAGGAGTAATTTTTGACCATTCCTCTTTACAGAACTGTTTCAGTTCAGCAATATTCTTGGGATGTCTTGTGTGAATCGCTTTCTTGAAGTCATGCCACAGCATCTCAATCGGGTTGAGGTCAGGACTCTGACTGGGCCACTTCAGAAGGCGTATTTTCTTCTGTTTAGGCCATTCTGTTGTTGATTTACTTCTATGCTTTGGGTCATTGTCCTGTTGCAACATCCATCTTCTGTTGAGCTTCAGCTGGTAGACAGATGGCCTCAAGTTCTCCTACAAAATGTCTTGATAAACTTGGGAATTCATTTTTCCTTCAATGATAGCAATCCGTCCAGGCCCTGATGCAGCAAAGCAGCCCCAAACCATGATGCCCCCACCACCATACTTCACAGTTGGGATGAGGTTTTGATGTTGGTGTGCTGTGCCTCTTTTTCGCTACACATAGTGTTGTGTTTTTCTTCCAAACAACTTAACTTTGGTTTCATCTGTGCACAGAATATTTTGCCAGTACAGCTGTGGAACATCCAGGTTTTCTCGTGCAAACTGTAAACGTGCAGCAATGTTTTGTTTGGACAGCAGCGGCTTCCTCAGTGGTATCCTCCCATGAAATCCATTCTTGTTTAGTGTTTTACGTATTGTAGATTCGCTAACAGGGATGTTAGCATTTACCAGTGACTTTTGTAAGTCTTTAGCTGACACTCTAGGATTCTTCTTCACTTCATTGCGCAGTCTGCGCTGTGCTCTTGCAGTCATCTTTACAGGACGGCCACTCCTAGGGAGAGTAGCAGCAGTGCTGAACTTTCTCCATTTATAGACAATTTGTCTTACCGTGGACTGATGAACAGCAAGTCTTTTGGAGATACTTTTATAACCCTTTCCAGCTTTATGCAAGTCAACAATTCTTAATCATAGGTCTTCTGAGAGCTCTTTTGTGCGAGGCAACATTCACATCAGGCAATGCTTCTTGTGAAAAGCAAACCCAGAACTGGTGTGTGTTTTTTAAAGGGCAGGGCAGCTGTAAGCAACACCTCCAATCTCATCTCATTGATGTTGGCTGACATCTCACTCCAATTAGCTCTTGGAGATGTCAATAGTCTAGGGGATAACATACTTTTTCCACCTGCACTGTGAATGTTTACATGGTGTGTTCAATAAAAACATGGCAACATTTCATTCTTTGTGTGTTATTAGTTTAAGCAGACTGTGATCGTCTATTGTTGTGACTTAGATGATGATCAGATCACATTTTATGACCAATTTGTGCAGAAATCCATATCATTCCAAAGGGGTCACATACTTTTTCTTGCAACTGTATCAATTAAAATGTGAACAGCTTTCCCTCCCTGCACCCTGATTCCTCTTCTGCAACTGTTACTATCCTAGCAATATACTTTTCTACCATTCCATTACCTTTCATGTCACTATACACCACTCCCTCTTGCATGTAATCTCATTAAACAGGGCCCTCAATCCCTCTGTTCCTGTGTGTCCAACTCGTCTGGTTACAAATACGTGTCTGTTAGTTTTTTGTGCCTTATCATTAACGTCATGAACACCAATATTCAAAAAGTAATAATCAATACCTAATAAGGTTTAACCCCTTAAGGACCAAACGTCTGGAAAAAAAGGGAATCATGACATGTCACACATGTCATGTGTCCTTAAGGGGTTAAAATGATATTGGTGGGCACACAACCCAGTTCGGGATAAGTATCTTTAACTATAGGAAAGAGAAATCACACCAAGACCAAGTTGAATATAAGAATTCACACCAACTTGATTGTCTACAAAGGGACCCAATACAAAGTAAGTCGTACTCTCGTTTAAGTTATTGCATGCATTCACTTCAAACAGCTTAGTATCTAGATATATCAGCTTAAGTATACATCACTATTACAGGGGTTTAGTTGTCACTCCTCTGCACATGACTGGAGGAACTCCAGTAGTCAGACTTGGAAGGTTCCTCTCTTCTGGGAACATCAGAGACCAGCAACACTCGTCTGTATTACGGGTGTGTAGTTCTCCAAACCGAGTGCTAAGTTTCTCCGTCTTTTGTAAGTTTTCTTATCAGTGCTGCCCAGCATGTATATGACATGTGCATTAAGTAATCTTTATGGTTGATCAGGCCAGTCATGACCACCCAAGGCCCATGCCAAACATATGCGATACCTTTTCTATAAAGCTATGCCCTATGCTCTTATCTTTCTAAACATTGCTGGCACCAAATCCCACTTTTAAGCACGTAGGCCACTTTGGATATTGGCAAGACATGTTATAGAACATTCTATGCTGTGTCATCTTGTTTTTCTAAGTTGAATTTCTTAGTGTGACACAGTTTAAGACAAGTGACAGTTATCTATAATAGTTGAATTTGCTCAATGGTGATCAATCAATCATGCTTAATACAAATTGAATATTATTATCACACCATTGTACAGTGCTACAGAACTTGTTGATGCTTTATACATAATTAAAAATAATAATAATAACTAGGTAACCTTTGACAAAGTGCAACACAAGGCTATTTAGTTCCTTGTTTTCTGCTCTCGCTCATGAACAAGAATTCAATAGTGACGGCGACTCATGGAAGGTGAATGCATCAACAATTTTAGTATATGTCTGCAGGGAAATTGTACCCGTAAAGCTTGGGAACACATGGTATTTTAACATTAAAATATGTGCAAATGTCTCTCTATGGAGAAAAATCTATAGCAATACTTAGTACAAGTTTACCAATGCCATGATCATTCTTTGTGTTGAAGAATGATCCAAATTTTTCCAGCGTAAATCTTTATTGACTTATTGCACATAAAAATTACAGAGTGCTAGATTATATACAGTAGTTTATATTGAGATTATTAACGTTCTAAGAAAATGTTCACAGAAGCTGAGAAAGGGGTTTGGAAGAAAGGGGAACACTGGAATACAGTCATTTTAATTTGCTATAGAGAAAGTAATTATGAGTACATAGGTTGAGGAGAAGTAGTAAATATGTAGAGTTATACTGTTGTGGAAGATATAATGAATGATATTTGGATGTACTTTGACAAAATGAATTGAGTAAAAATGCATCACAGAAGAGAGACTAAATCACTGTATGAGCTTGTGTTAAACTGAGAATTTTTAAAATATTCCTTTTTTTAGTAACCTCTAGTTATAATAGTTGTGTTCTACCTACAGTGGCACAAGACAAATAATTTAAGAGACAAACTCATAAAAATCTGTGACTGTAAATATACCCTCCAATAAAGCTTAATTTGATAGATCATAAAATGGATATGTCCTACATATTTCAATGTTGGGTCTCAAATCAGTGTGTTTTCCACAGTGGATCTCTCACTCAGAGATGAACAATTCTATATGGAAAGGATATAGTTCCTTGAGAAAAACTATTTAGATGGCATATGTGTAAAGACATATTGATATTTAGTAATTTAAGTGATTTGAAAAGCTTTTTTTTTTTTTTGTATTAGAATATGTGAATTGGGTATGGAATTTTTACTGTTGGGTTTGAATTTAAAGATGTGAATAAATGATTAGCAAAAAAATAATATGAATGATTCTAAGTAGTGTTTTTTTCATAATAAGATACATCCCATTGTACAGCGCTACAGAATTTGTTGGCGCTATATAAATAATAAAATAATAATAATAATAATAATAATAATAATAATAATAATAATAATAATATCACAATAATTTTAAATAATTTTTATTCTAACAGACCTTGTGTTGTTTTAATGTCAGGCCACTAGATGGCATGAGCACTGTAAAGTAAAAGGTACACTTCTGCTTATAGCTTTGCATTTGGTAATTTTGTGTCATTGTGAAAGTTATCTAATAATGTTTAATGCACTCCAGGTTTTTGATTTCTGCTAAATTATGTGGTTTATGTTTTTATGTTGTGTGTTGAAATTCACAAAATGGGATGTGCACAAAATGTTTTGTAAATATTATCTATATTTAAAGCTATTGGATAGTATTGTACATAAAATATTTATTCACAAGATATATATATATATATATATATATATACATATATATATATATATATATATATATATATATATATATATATATATATATATATATATATATATATATATATATATATATATATATATATATATATACTGTGCATGTTTAGGGGGAATTGTGTAAAGCTACAGATCTAGAGGTCTATTTAGCCCAGAGCAATCAATGGTAAGAAGATGAAAAGATCACCCCTAATTGACTAATAAATCATTATTTTCTGAAATAAGAATGTGTTCAGTGTGTGCAGATCACTTTCCATGTGATCTTGAAATTTGTTGAATAAGTTTAACAGAGTCGGATTTTCACATCACTACCTGACTGGACTACACAGCTGCAACCACAGGGGGCGCTGAAAAATATCAAGTGTTCCAGCTCAAGCACACCTGATGCAACTAATGAAGCCCTTGATGAGTTGCATCAGGTGTGCTTAAGACTTTACCTGTTTTGCATATTTGTGCTATTGTGAGGGATTGTCTTCATGGGGTTAAATAATTTAGGACTGGAGTAGTCATTATAAGTTGCATTTTCAGTTGAATTTGGGGAAATCACTTGAATCAATCGTTGTGTTGAGCTATTGCTTCATTTGATTTGTTCATTGCGAATAGCTGAAATTCTGTAAATGTTAACAATAAATCTGATTTTCAATGGGAATTGAATAATTTTGACTACAACTGTACCTATTCAGGGCTCTTCCAATCAACATACATATTAGTGACCTTCTATGGCTTAGGTTTTCCTAAAGGAACATTATGGCGGAAGAAACACAAATATGTATTTCTGACCCTATAGTGTTAAAATCCCTATCTTGCCCCCCTGGCCCTCCTTGTCCCCCCTAAATATAGTAAAATCTTACCTTTATTCCAGTCAACTGGTTCTGGCTCTGCCCCAGATCTGCCTTCTTGGATGACATCATCAGAAGTGATGATCTCAGTCAATCACAATGTTTTCCCATAGTACAATTGGATTGGCTGAAATTGTCAATTCTGATGACCTCAGCCAAGGAGGCGGACTGTGGGGTGGAGCCACTGGAATACTGGAATACAGTCATTTTAATTTGCTGTAGAGAAAGTAATTATGAGTACATAGGTTGAGGAGAAGTAGTAAATATGTAGAGTTATACTGTTGTGGAAGATATAATGAATGATATTTGGATGTACTTTGACAAAATGAATTGAGTAAAAATGCATCACAGAAGAGAGACTAAATCACTGTATGAGCTTGTGTTACACTGAGAATTTTTATTCTAAAAATCAACATCTCCTCATAAAGATGCATTAGATCAATGCACCTCAATGAGGAAAGTTCAGTATCTCCATGCAGAATGTGTACTGCACTGCCCCAGGAATCATCTATAATAGCCATCTGAGAAGTGGTTAAAGCAGCAAGATATGGATAGGCTCCTTAATACCTTTGCAGCGGTCAATATAATTAATCTGCTATAGTAATATGGAACCAAGAAGTAACTGACATTTGTTAACAGAATTAACAATCATAACAGATTAAGACAGATTGAAATCAGAACCAGATCAGTCCTCAGAGTCACAGCCCTAGTTTGAAGCTACACAATCACAACTTTTCAACTAGCCACAGCATGAGAGTCACAGGTTCAGTAGTGTGAATGAGCACTTTAAAAGGAAACTGTAGGAACCCAGACCACTTCAGCTCATTGCAATATCCCATGTCTCTTGTTCCTTAACCCTACAGTGGTAATTATTGCAGTTTCTTGAAAACTGCAATAATTACCTCTGTGTCAGGGTTCTCACCATGCCATACAAACAGCCAGGCTTGGCCGCCCCATGGGTGCCCGACAGGGGATTTAAACATGTTTACTTTGCTGTCCTGGGCCTGCTATCTGCCTCTGAGCCACAGCAGTTCTGTTTATTTCAAGCTGTTCTAGCCCTATTATTTCTGGCTATGTCTGACTTCGTCTGTGGTCAGATCAGTCATCAGCAGGGTATATAAACACAGCGTCACCCCGAGAACTTTATCAAGTCTTTGATCCTGTTGTGTGTGTTCAGTTTCTGTGTTCCAGTCTCTGGAACTTAAACTCCATATTGAACCTGGCTTCTGCCTTTGTTTATCCTGATCTCTGGCATCCCTTGACTTTGGCTACACTTCGATAATCCTGACCCGCTGTTTGTATCCTTGTCGTTTCTGCATTGGAATCACCTTAACTGCACAGCCCCCGTGCACAGATTCACAGTCCAGGTGGCTTCTTTTTTAGTCACCTTGGACTGTGTCTATCTGCAAGGGTGACCAAACATATCTGCACTACAGACTCCCATCTCAGGTAAGAACCCTGACACTCTGAGGGTTAACTCCTTCTCTAGTGGCTGTCTACCAGTCAGCCACTAGAGGGACTTTCGGCTTTGGTCTGTTATCTGACAGCATCCGATTTGTTCCCATAGGAAAGCATTGAATGCGTATTAGGTCTCCCCCTTCGTCTGACATCGGCGGGGGAGGAGCTTGGGCACAGCCTGACCCTCCGCACTGGATTCAGGTAAGTGACTGAAGGGGTTTTAACCCATTCAGCACTGCGTGGGGGGGCACAAGGGAGGGTGCACTGTAAGAGCCTATAGTGCCAGGAAAACGGTATAGACAGTGTGTATGTGGAGTAAAAGTTATTAAAACTATTAGTAACAGGCAGCACGGTGCTCAGAAATTTCCCCCTCCCTTGTCACCACTAGGCTTCCCTAGATTATATATATATATATAAATATATATATATATATATATATATATATATATATATATATATACATGTAAATTCCCTATCTTGATCAGCCCTCAGACAGTCACTGGCAATATAATATTATACTCATACATTTGACAGTAGTCAGGAGATTCTGCTGTGCTATCTCTTTGTTACTTCAAAGATGGATTCTCTCTCCTGTGGGAACTGTAACCCCACCCCCTGGTGCTATCAGCCAATGATGGCCCCTGAATAAAGAGGGTAATAGCATGCCTTCACTCATGGGCATCTGACTCTTCTGCCCAAATGGAAATTAAATTCATACTTAAATGACACTATGCATGTGTAAAACCTTGTGAAACAGGGCAGATTTCACACCTGACCCATTTTTTTACATGCCTAGATTCTCTCAAAAGAGCTTCTCCAAGCAGCTACCAATGAGAGGAGAGGGGCTCTACAGCATTTAAACCTATTACATAGTTAAAGAGAAACATTTTTTTTCACATATTTTTGGGCTTTCCACACTCCCTTCCAGAAAAATATTATTAGTTTTTCTTAACTATTGCAAATAACTTTTTCTCCCACATAAAAAAACTGGTGGACAAGTGCCCCTATGGACAAGCCTCCCTCGCAACGTGGAATATGTTGGCACTTTATAAATGCCAGTAATAATATATAGATTTTTCACTGATCCCCCATTTTCACCTCTGTTGGTTACTTGTTCTTTGAATGAAAATTCCTAGATTTTACTATTAACATGACGTAAAGTCATGATTTTATTAAAGACACGGAGGCGAGTATTATGCTTCTCTTTCTTTAATTCTCCCTCAGCAGCGAAGAGAGATATATGCAAAAGAGATAAAAAAGAACAAATAACATAAGCATATTGACAGTGCTATCCTGGGTATCCACCCCGTTAGTATATAAGGTGTAGCACTTCCTGTTTCTTCCTCTTTCTTCTGCGATCCGAAGACCAGATCCATAACTGAACGATAAACTTGACCCGAACAGGAACAGTGGGCGGTAGTCAAAATTCCATTCTTTGATGATGGACTGTAGAACTTAGTAACGGTACTTCAACACCATGACAGTATAATTCAGGCTAAAATGAAAGGAGAAAATATGGTAATATTCGGTTGATGACTGGTTGTATCATATACCCCCACAACAGTTATAACTAATGTGTACAGCATTATAGTCATGTCGTCAAACCTAAATATCTATCAGATTATGTCCACAGTAGCACGTAGAGCCACTTACCTGAAGGATGTAGGAAAACCTGCAAAAGGCAGTTTGAACTTACGGTTACATCCGCTTGAGGTCGATATCCTTGCTAAATCCAATCCCTCCACCCAGGGAGGGCGGGAAGGGAATAATACTCGCCTCCGTGTCTTTAATAAAATCATGACTTTACGTCATGTTAATAGTAAAATCTAGGAATTTTATTAAAGACACGGAGGCTCCTATTATGCTCTTTCAAAGCTGAGCAATAACTCTTTCCGAAAAATGTTGGATTGGTTTAAAGTAGAAATTCCGGAATGTGGATTCCGTAGACCAGTCTGCGGCCTTCAGGATATCCTCTAATCGACATCCTATCGTCGATGCTTTAGAAGCCATAGCGCCTCTCACCGAGTGGGCCGAGAAAACTGTTACGTCTATCCCTGCTGAAGCTAATAACCACTTGGCCCAACGGGCAAGCGTAGGTGTAGATACCGGGAGGTGCGGTTTTTTCAGAGAAATAAACAATGGGCCTTCGTTTGGTGGTCGGAGGGAAGAAGTACGGGATTCGTATTCTTTCAAGCACAGTACTGGGCACAGCTTTTGTTGGTTCGGGAGGCGTGGATAGAAAACATGCTTAGTCGCTGATTTAGTTCTTCGTGAAATATCAAATGACACCCCCTCCGGAGTGAATGTGCGGGCTTGCCAGTCTAAGGCTCGTACATCTGATACTCGTTTACAGGATAGTAAGCATAAAATCATGAGCAATTTAGCGGATAAATGTTTAAGTGATAGTGCCGAGTTGTCGGGCCACTCTTCTAAGAATTTGAACACAATGTTGACATCCCAAAAGGACCCGTATCTGGATTTTGGAGGCCGTGCAAAACGTATGCCTTTGAGCAGGCGACAGATCAGGGGGTTCTGTCCGAGAGGACTTCCGTCTACATTATTGTGACCAGCCGAGATAGCCGATCTGTAGATGTCGACTGTACGGAACGCCTTGCCCGATTCGAATAAATGAGTGAGAAAGTCTAGTACTGTCTTCACAGGAGCTGATATGGGATCCACTGATTTTTCCAGGCACCAATCGGACCAAACTCTCCATGCCGCAGCATATGTGCGCCGAGTTCCTGGTGCCCATGCGTTCGCCAAAAGTTGGGTAGTTGTTCTCGAAACTTCCCTGATTTCCCAGGGTCCCCTGAAAGGAGCCATGCCATGAGACGGAGTATTCCCCGTTCTATCAGGTCGTGGTTCTCCCCATCCGGATTGGTTAACAGGGACATGTGATCCGGCAGTAGATGTGGGAAATCGATTGCCATTTCCAGAAGGTGAGGGAACCAGGGTTGAGATCTCCAGCATGGTGTTATCAAAACTACTGTTGCTTTGAACCGTCGAATGTACGCCAGAGTCCGAGCAATCAGGTTGAACGGGGGAAAGGCGTATGCTCGTCCCCCGGTCCAGTCTTGAAGAAAGGCATCTGTTGCCAAGGCTTCCGGATCCGGTCGCCAGCTGAAAAATTGAGGAAGTTGTGTGTTCAGTCTGGATGCAAAGAGATCCACACTCAATGGACCCCATAGCCGTGCGATCTTGGAAAAGACCTTCGGTTGGAGTCTCCAATCCCCCAGATCCCTCAGGTATCTGGAGTTCCAGTCCGCGGCGTAATTGTCTAGGCCTGGTATGTGCTCCGCGGTCACCGACACATTGTTTTGTAAGCAGTAATGCCAGAAGTCTCGAGCTAAAACCGCCAGGATGCGTGATTTGGTACCTCCCAGATGGTTTATGTACCTGACCGCCGAGATATTGTCCAACTTGAGGAGGATTGAGCAAGAGGCGCTCCTGGGAGTGAGGCTGCGTATGGCAAATGAGGCTGCCAGTAGTTCCAGTGAGTTTATGTGGAGGAACGATTCGTCTACTGACCATCTGCCTCCTGTGGGGATGGAGCTGCAGCGCGCGCCCCAGCCATGTAAGCTCGCATCCGACTCTATTATTATATCCGGAGTGGAACCGAAGATCGCTCGTCCGTTCCATGCTTCCATGTGGGTCAACCACCAGTCCAACTCCTCCTTGGATTCCTCGTCTAGAGTGATGTTGGACTCGTACGACTGCCCGTTCCGTAGGCAAGAAGCTTTCAGGCGTTGTAACGCCCGATAGTGGAGTGGTCCCGGGAAGCTCGCCTGTATGGAGGCCGCTAGTAATCCGATTACTCGGGCTAGTTGTCTCAGGGAGATATTTGGACGGTGTCTTATCTTCCTGATTTCCTTCTTGATACTGGCCATCTTGTCCGCAGGGAGACATAGAATTTGTTGTACCAAATCGACTCGGAATCCCAGGAATTCCATCTGCTGAGATGGTTGTAGTACCGATTTCTCCCAATTCACTAGGAAGCCTAGGTTCTGTAGGAGGTGCAGAGTCCACGACAGATGTGATAGTAGAAGGGATCTCGTTTCTGACAGTATGAGGATATCGTCTAGGTAGATGATGAGACGAATTCCGTGTAATCTGAGGAATGTAACCACTGGTTTCAATACTTTCGTAAAGCACCAGGGGGCGGAGGATAGACCAAAGGGAAGGCAGCGGAAGCGCCACTTCCTTGTGTCCCATTGGAATTGTAATAGGTTCCTGTGTGTAGGAGTTATCGGGATCGTGAGATACGCATCTTGCAGATCGAGTTTCACCATCCAGTCTCCTGGGAGAAGGAGGTCTTGGAGGCAGTGAATGCCCTCCATTTTGAAATGATGGTATCGGATAAAGGCATTGAGGGGTCTTAGGTTGATAACCGGGCGGACACCCCCGCCTTTCTTTGGTACTAAAAACAGGTTGCTTACAAAACCTGGGGTATCTAGAGGGATTTCCTCTATGGCATTTTTGTTGTGAAGGACCTCGATCTCTGCGGAGATGAGGTCGCGGTGTGACTGTGGCATGTGTGGTACCCGTGGAGGGGATTCCTGAAAGGGAAGACCCGTCAGTTCTAGGTGGTAACCCTCTACAGTCTGTAACACCCAGCTGTCGGATGTGATTGTGGCCCAAGTCTGTGTGAACAAAGCCAACCTGCCCCCCACATTTATATGGGAAAAATGGGGAAAAATCGTACTCACCATAAGGGCGTTTTCCTGGGGTTGTACCTCTGCCGCCGCGGGCATTCCAAGCTCTTCCTCGAGAGGGGAAGAATGGTGTATATGAACGTTCCTGGCTTTGCCTCTGTGTGTTGAAGGAGCCTCTGCCCGGTCTGGAGAAACCTCGGGGATTGCGGCCGGGTAGACGGCTCCTACCTCTACCGGCCCCACCGAAAACCTTTTGGTGGAAGACCCTTTTTATGGATGATTGGGCTTTATCCAGAGCCGTGAAGGTTTTGACATAGGAGCCTAGGTCTTTGACGAATGATTCGCCGAATAATAGACCCTTAGCCGCGGCCCCTGGCTCAGTGGAGGCCATGACATGGCAGTATTGGCGTTGCCAATCATGCAGACCAGGCGTTGGAGCCAGCCAAATGCCACCTCAAAGTCTAATGGTGCCTCACCCGACTGAGCTGCTTCCAGCAGTTCATACAGTTTAGTGACGGGACCCAGGGTGTCTAGGAACTTGTCCTGACAATTACGGAGGGAATAGTCCAATCCCCTTCTAGGTTTCCAGCCGGTTTTGGCTAGAAACTGGACTAATTGGGGGTCCACTTCTGGGGTTTTTGCCACAGCATCAGGTATAATGGGTCGGGGGCATTCCGCTCTCAACTTATTACGGCCCTCCTGAGAGAGGGACTTGCGTACCCTGAGGGCCAGGTATTGGGCGATGTGTACGGGTGGTTCCCACTCAGCAGAGCGTGGGTGTCTCAAGTTGTCAGGGTCAAATAGCGGAACCTCTTTAGGGTCGCCTGTAGGCTCTGCCCCGGGCGCCTCTGAGTGCGCCGAGGTACGTGTTGGCGCCAAGGGGAATTGTTCACCCTGCAGGCCTTCGCCCTCTGAGAGCTCGTCCTCGTACGGATCAGAGTACGGGACGTCAGACCCCTCTTCCCCCTCCTCGTCTGAATCAGACAGTATATCTTGGGCTCTTGCCCGTTTCCAGTCTCTGGTAGCCGTAGCTCGCCCAGAAGTTCTATTGCGCGGTTGTTGCGCGCCATCATGGACAGCCTGAGGCGTGTCAATCAGAGCAGGGTCAACCTGCATGGGGGGGGGGTCTTGTGAGTGCTTGCGTTTGCCTGAAGCCTTGCGTCCTGACAAGGTCCCCTCAGGGGGGTTATGAGGAAAGGCAGGGGTAGTGTGGGGCTGGACCTGCCTGAGCGCTTGTGCGATGGAGTCTGAGATGGTAGAGGACATAGCTCCCATGGCTGATGATATGGCCTTAGAAATAGAGTTGGACATGGTGGCGTCCAGGAGGCATTGAAATTCTTCCGAGCCCATGACCCCAGGGTCAACTATGGGGTCAGGGATAGCATTGGCCATAGAGGGGCTAAGTTTGCCAGGGAGTTTATCCCCAGATTGCATGGTAGCAGGATGAATGCAAGTGAGAAAATAACAAATGAAGCTAAAAGGTGAACTAGAGTACTAGGATTGATTAACCCAGGTACAAGATGGGAAGGTACAGGGAGATGGAGGGTAGCTCCAAAGAATAAAAGGTTAGGAAGACACTGTACCCGCCTGGAGAGATGAGAGGATCGAAATCAGCGTGCAAGAACGAACCAAAGCACGATAAACGGATCATAAGATGGCCGCCGCCATAACCGGCGACCAGAAACCAATAAAATGGCCGCCGCGAGCTACCGCGCATGCGCGCTGCTCGCGAGCGGCGAAAACGAAAGTAAAGTGAAATCGCCGCGCGGCCGAAAGTAGGTCCGGCCGCCGGTGCTGAAAATAGTGCCGGGAAGCGCCGTGGGGGAGACAGTGGAGTCCCGTCGGCGAAACCAGTATGGAGTGACCGGGGGGGGGAGCCCCAACCGGAGGGGGGGGGGGCGGGAGGGAACGAAAACAGATAAGCCCAAAAGTGGAAGGGAGGGCAACACGGTCACACAAGAGATATAGTAAAGGCACAGTAAAAAACAGATAATGGAGTAAACTAGTGGGAAAAAAGGGGAATAAACGTTAAAGTCTATCCCAATATAAGTAAAAAACCGGGTTATATACAGCACAATAACAGAAAAATCCCACCAGAGCACATTATAGATAAAAGGTGTACTTATCTCCTGAGGGAGCAGCGAAGAAAGAGGAAGAAACAGGAAGTGCTACACCTTATATACTAAGGGGGTGGATACCCAGGATAGCACTGTCAATATGCTTATGTTATTTGTTCTTTTTTATCTCTTTTGCATATATCTCTCTTCGCTGCTGAGGGAGAATTAAAGAAAGAGAAGCATAATAGGAGCCTCCGTGTCTTTAATAAAATTAATATATCAGTGGATAGAAAAATATATAAATAATATTTATATTATAAATGTATTTATATTATGTATATATTGTGCAGTACACTGGCTGATTTTCAAATAATTTCCCCCAAAATTATATCATGGATGAAATTTGTTCCAACCGAAAGACCACACGGATGAAACCAAACTCACAAAATCAAATTATCTTTCGGGTTTAATAAATTTGGACAGACATTTTTAAATCTTGTCTAGCCTAGTACAGTGATTATATCTCACTTCCTCTAGACTGCAAGTTTGTTTGAGAAAGACCCTTACTACCCCTTGTTCATATTTATCTACCTCGTTTGTCACAATTATTTGTAATTATTATTTACCGTTATACAGCTCAATGAATCGTGTTGGTCAATTCAAACTAAGTAAAATAATAATATTCTAATAATAAGTTGTAACTAACAGGGATTTTTTTTCTAAAGCAAATTCAAAATGTGTAAGCTTGTTTTGTATGGCACATGTTTTCCTAGATATAGATGAATCAGGGAGAAATCGCAAAATCGTGTTCCTTGTAAAATACTTTCTAATCAATCGAAGATAAATTGTAAAGATGGTTTAATATATTTATTAAGTAATTATTATAACTTTTTAATATGTTTTTTCAACTCAATCTAAACATTCTATAACTCAAGTATGTTCTTTAACATTTATTATTGTAGTCATATTGTCTTTCCATTAAGCTCAATAATCATACATACACAAGATAATGATAATTTGTCCGTGCATTTTCTAATTCATTATGAAAGTAAACACAATGGATGGACTGATGGATCAATTGATCCTGGATAAGATTAAAGGAAGCCAAAAATGCATGAGGAAAGGCAATTAGAGTGGCTAAACTATAAAACGAGAAAGTGATAGCCAAAAAGAGCAAAACCAATCCCAAAACAGTTTTAAGTACATAAATGTAAAAAAAAAAAAAAAAGGCAAAAATGTTAACTTTTTCCTCAGTATTTATTAAGGAGGATCATATGGCAAAAGATATGCATATGATTGCTGCAAAAAAAAACTTGCATACAAATTGTAAATGGAAAAGCCCTGGAGTGTGACGGTGTTCACCTAAAAGTACTCAAGGAGCTAAGTGTGGAAATAATTGAACTTCTATTTCTAATCTTTTAAAATTCTTCTCTTTCTGGATTTGTACCGTTGGATTGAGGGAAGGCAGATATGGTTCCTAGAATCAAAAACGGTTCAAAATCTTTGCCTGGAAATGTTAGACTTGTGAGCTTAACTTTGTGGCTGGGAAAGTATTTGAAGGGTTATTAAGTAATAATATTAATAACTTCATTGTGAAGAACATTGTTATCAGCATGTTTTCAAAGTAGCAGTATATATCCATCCAGGTGTATCACTGGATGTGATCTACTTGGAATTTGCCAAGGCTTTTGATATGGTTCCTCACAATAGGTTAGTGTTCAAACTAAAATAAATTAGTCTACATGAAAATTCTTGGCTTAAAGATAGACTACCAGCGAATTTTCATTAAAGGGTCACTCCCAAACAACTTCTGCCCATTGGAGTTGTCTGGGTGCCAGTTGCCACTACCCCTTAACCCTGCAAGTGTAATTATTGCACTTTTCATAAACTGCAATATTTGCCTTGCAGGGTTAAGTCCTTCTCTAGTGGCTGTCTACTAGACAGCAACTAAAGGACACTTGGAACATGAAAAGTGTGTTATAACGACGCTGGACGTCCTCACGCTATGTGAGGACCTCCAGCGTCGCCAAAATTCCCATAGGAAAGCATTGAAAGCATTATTCAATGCTTTCCTATGGGGAGGTCTAATGCGCGCATTAGGCCTCCCCCGCTCCGGCCGCGCATGCGCTATAGGTCTCCCCTGCCAGCTGACGGATTTGGGAATTGTTATAGACAACAAACTAGGCAACAATATGTCTCTAGACAGTTGCTATGTCCAGCAAGGTATTGTCATGTATAAATAGAATCATTAATTCTTGGGATGAAAATATAATTTTTCCTCTTATAAATCACTGGTAAGATCACACCTTGAATATAATGTGCAATATTTAGCACCTGTTCTAAAGAGGGATATCATAACACTAGAAAAAGTACAGAGGCGGGATACAAAATTAATAAAAGTGTCCTGCCTCTAACCACACATATGCCACTAAGCTCTCCCTAGGAAGACGCCTCACAATCTCTTTTACATTAAAGTACTTAATGTCTATCTCATCATGGTCACCTAGGGTCATAATCTTTTTATGTATTTAAAAAATGTGCAAACTAACAATGACACCTATTGCTTATTGTTACGTGTTTCATTGATGCACATGTGTCACATCAAGATATTACTGTACCATATGCACAATGGAAATAAAGAATTAAAAAAATGAATAAAAGGAATAGAGCATTTTAGTTATAAAGAAAGGTTAACACATTTAAATATCTTTAGTTTGGAAAAAACACACCCTGGGATATAATAGCATTATACAAATTTATTCAGGACCAATGCAAACCATTGTCTGGAAATGTATGCATAAACAGGACTATAAATAGGACACAAGGTCCACCATTTAGACTGGAAGAAAGGAGATTTAGTCTAAGGCAAAGGAAATTGTATTTTACAGTAAGAACAATAAGGATGTGGAATTCTCTACCTGAAGAGGTGGTGTTATCAGAGTCTATACAGATGTTTAAACAGCAATTGGATAAATACTTGCAAAAAACATAATATTCAGGGATATAATCTTGAATCAGTGGGGTAATAGCTTCTTGACCCAAGAAAATATCTAACTGCCATTCTTGGGTCAAGTAGGATTTTTTTTCCTAGTTTTCTGCAAAAATGGAGGCGCTTCAAACTGGATTTTTTTGTCTTATTCTGGCACAACCCCAAAAATAAATGTGAGAAAGGCTGAACTTGATGGAAGCATGTTTCTTTTCAGCTATGTAACTATATATGATAAATAGTTCTGATTCCAGCACTGAGGGTCCTCCAACCGTGACATCTCGGCAATGGGACAACCTAATGTGCATGTGCCACCCTTACATTTGGCTTACCCTATAGGAAAGCATTGAATCAATGCTTTTTCGTGAAATTTATTAATGGAATTTATTAATTTATTAATGTCTGGAAGACAGCCACTAGAGGCAGTCTTAGCCCTGCAATGTAAACATTGCAGATTCTCAAAAACTGCAATGTTTACATTACAGGGTTAAGGATATAGGGACAAAGCACCTAGACCACTTCAATAAGATGATGAAGTGGTCTGGGTGCCTAGATTCAGAGGCATAACTAGAAACCACATTGCCCCGGTACGAAAAATGCACTGGGCCCCATCCCCCCCACACATGTGGACAAACAGATACACATACATTCAGACACACACACACACACATACACACACACACAGATAGATAGATACATACATACAGAAACATACATACATACAGACACACATACATACAAACACATACAAAATGTTTAAGTCACCCTCCTGTTTCCTACTTTTTAGATGCAGGAGGGTGACTTTCCCTGGGGTCCAGTGGTGGTATAGCCTGATGGGAATCAGAGTTCCCACTCTGACTCCCTCCTCTCGTTCCTCCCACGTGGCTCTCTCTGATTGCTGGGAGGAAGTGACCGGGGCTGTCACTTCCTCCCAGCGTCTGATGTCATCACAATAAATTTCCATCGGGTGCCCCTAACAGCATGGGCCACCCGATGGGCCCCTGAACATGCAGCTCTGGCAGTTCTATCGCACTGGCCAGGTCCACAACACATGGCGGCGGGCACCAGATCGCAGGGGTCCGTAGGGCGGCCGGGCCCCCTGCGACCACGGTAGTTCCGCCGCTGCCTATATTGTCCCTTTAACATTACCTTGGCTCATGTTGTTGTGGTCTAAACTGCTATTAATTGCATTTTAGTAATGAACATGCAAAATATAAAACACAACTTTAAAAATTGCATTTTGGAACATATAGAAGCAGTGTTAAGTATTTTTATAAGGTAAGTCCCAATGGAAAACGTAAAACTAATATAAGAAAATAATATAGTTGAATTAGGGACATTAAAAAGCGTGAAAATAACTGATGGTATACTACTGGTGAACAGCAGAGGGCAGTATAAGTGTAAAAATGATATAACATTTAATAGTCTGCTATAAAACATACTGAAAAACTTTATTTTAGCCATTTTTAATGAATAAATGTTTATGAATTGTCCTAATTTTTATTTTAAGCAGGTGTTTTTATAATCAGTAAAATTCGTCTATTGAAATAAAATGTGGTTTATATGGATTTGAAGTGATTCTACTTTCTTCTTATAAACTATATTGGCTGCCAACATTAGTCTTCATATAGGCAGAAATTGCTCACTTATTCTTAATGAATGAAAAAAAAACAAGATTTGCTAACATTTGTGTTGTAGCATTCCTTTCCACCACACAGGTGTCTCGTTATTGTTGTCCTACAGAACTATAAATTGCATTGCAGTCTCAGTGTTTAAAGAAAGGCTGATTAACAATTGTAAAGTCAGTTCCATTCCAAACAAAATATCATTTAGTGGATTTCATTGTAGAAAGTTGCATTCCAGGTGCAAAGAATCCCAGTGGTGTAATCACACAGACATTCTGCGAAGTACGTTCGGCATACATCGGATCTCAGAAATTCGTCAATATAACAATGTGACATTCACAATAACAGTCTACTACCCTGCAGACAAATTATAGTCTTTACATTATATCAGCCAGCAAAAAGAACATTTCAGCTTCAATTAAAACCCTAAAAGTGTTCTACACAATGCAAATTAGTATAGTTCGACTTCTGTAAAATCAGCTTTAAAACATTTGCGTGTCTTTTAAAATGCAACAAAGGGGGATTTGACTACATTACTCACAGGTATGTAGCTACAAAATATAGCATGTGAAGTAAGAAAAAAATACTTAAAGGAATACTGCAGGCACTGTAACAACTTCAACTCAATTAAGTTGTTATGGTCCCTGTAGACCACTGCCACGGTCTTCTTGAATGGTTTAACAATTATGATGTATCCCCAATAGTCAGTCTTCACTTGTGATGTCCAGGCAGTGACAACCTCGGAGCATAATCTGATGCTCTCATCCAATCACTGCTGCCCCCTCACTGCTTGTGCTAGTGCTTCTGCATTAGCCTGGAAAACAAGAGGATTGCGACACCAAGAGAATGGTTTAACTCATAAAAGTAAGATGGGGCAAGGAGACTCTAAGCACTATAACAACTTTACTGAGATTAAATTTTGTTGCCGGATAATTCTTTTAAACATTCTTTTAAACACACATATATTCGCCTTGCACTTCAACTCACTCTACTCTTGAGTGGCAACACTGGCTATGTTATACATCCCTAATGTTTAAACAGAAGAAATCCAAAAAAATACACCTGTACTATCCCAAAGCCCAATGTAATGGCCATCAAAGTGCGAGCTTACCTGGCAATGTACAAGTAAAATCATCACCTGGCTCCAGGAGATGCACCCAATCACCTTTTCAGAAAGAAAATTTACGAAACGTTGAGAATAGTCTCGCTGTATCAATTCCGTGTGAATTTGTGTATAGAAAAATACACACTTTTTACAAATAATTGCTTTATTTACGATATTCTCCTTCAAGCCCAAGTCCGACATTCACATCAATTTACCAAGTCGTGTAAATATTTGTGTTGCTGCTGAAATCAGTTATACTTGAAAGTCAGTTTAAACATCTGTGAGATTCCCTATCATGTGTCACAGACTGGGTTCTAGAAGCACAATGCGGAAAGTGTATTTTCCTAACAAAAATGCCAAGAAAACATGACACTAGGAATCAGCAGGTAAATGCCTGTAAAGTCTAGCTTCCATAGTGATTACTGTTAGATTCTAAAAAAAAAAAAAATGAATACGTGCTAAGAACTGTGTTTACATTAAAATGTCTGCATGGACATACTATACTCACCAGAACATCTACATTAAGCTGTAGTTGTTCTAGTGACTACAGTGTCTCTAAAGTTTTACATAGCCGCCTTTATATCTGTGCATTGTCCTGACACAATGTCTCTTAGGGCTGGTATTAAACTTGGGACTACTTTTTGTTCACACTCCAGCTATGAAACTTCAACAAACACATTTATTCGGTCCTTCTAAACAGAGTGGTTGGCCTCTATACTGCGAGAGACTGGATTGCTAGTCTTCTTATAGCATTCAGCGCCATAGCCAGTTCATTTTTTTTTAAATGGAATCTGGATTAAAATAAGAAGTGAATCCCAAGATCATTATAACTAATAATATGCACAGACACAGTAACACAAAGCAAGCAGTGTTCTAAAATCATGTCCAGATTAATATAGAGGTTGTTGGAGTGGCAGCCAATGCTTTGACAGAGGTCCAACGCATCCACAATGTAACTGTTCAGTTATTTTTTTGCATTCACTTATTGTACTATAGGCTACTGTCACTACAGTGATCGTCAACTTGTGTGAAGCTGTCTTTTTATTCACTAGTGGCTTCCCAGTACTCAGCCTGTACCGGGTGCCAAGCCTGGTTTAGTAGTAGGTGTGATATAAGTCACACACTATGAACATGAAAATGTAAATTACAGTTTTCTCCTTAAGTGCACCACATGTTTCAGATCTAGATGTAGCAGGGCCCACAAGTTGGTGGGGAAATTTGGTGGCCTTCACACTTGGGGCCACCCGATGGGTATCTTTTATCATAGGCTCTGCTGGGTACTGTGACCCTTTAACAATGAGACCAGGCACCTGTCAGATCAGAAGTACTGAGAATAAGTAAGTTCGGGTCATGAAGCTTCCTCCCAGCTCACCAAGCACTGCATGGGTAGGAGGAGGAACACAGAGCCTTGACCAGCCTCAGTCCCCCATCAGCCAAAACGTATAGAGCCAGCAGGGTGGCTATAATATGTAAATCCTTCTATGTTGGCTCTGTATGTATTTATATTTGTTGAGTTTTGTATATGTGTGTGTGATTAAAATGTGTGTATCTGATTTGTGTGACAGTGTGTGTATCTAGGTGTGTCAGTATGTGTGTGTGTGCATTTATGTTCGTGTGGCAGTGTATTTGTCAGTATAGGTCAGTGTATGTGTACATGTGCATATATTAAAACACTGAAATGCCAACACTACACACCCCTGCCTTCTAACCCCAAACTAAATACAAATACACCACTGCAATCAAATGACAACACTACACACACAGGAGTACTGGCTGTCACCCCCTGATGGCAGCCCTGATTGTCTACATAAGAATACCAAATAAGGTTTTTGTTTAGTAGATAACTACCCTAATTTGGTACTCATATTTGTGATTTCATATTTAGTAATACAAATCTAGTACACAGTTTAGTAAATAGCTACCCTAATTTGTTACTGTAACGGCATCCCAGGCATAAAAGGGTTAAACCGCCGTTTAGAAGATCTTCCCCTTCAAGAGACACAGACACAGCTACTGCAGAACCTCAAACTCCAGAACAGGATACCAAGTAGCACTCCAAACTCCCGAACTGGAACCTTACGAATAGCTGCTAGCAGCTGAACAGGAAAAGCACCCAAGCGGCTTACACACCTGGCAATCAGTCTCTAACAGCATACAGTAAATCCCCCCCAAGAACGAGACAAAGCTCTGTGTTGAAGGTCAAGCAGTGATCTGTTTATTGGCACCAAAAGAACCTTCTTTTATGAAGGTTTCCCTTAGATAGGACCACCCACAGGGTGTTACAAAACAACCAATCATACACGTACATTACCGAAAACACTCCCAGCAATTACACACAAAATCCTCCCCTCTGCCTGTGATATAATTATGTTACACAAGGGGTTAACATAATTATCACAGACAGTAAAAATACAGTTTATACACATACCCTGTAACTTTGAAACCATACATCCAATCTCCAATTACATATTTGAACTCAGCATAATTTAAACACAAACACTCTCAAAAATCATACCAATCCCTCCAGTGGATAAAAAGATAGACAGAAGTCCTTTATGATTGACCGCAAGCACATTTTCCTGCCCAAAACTGTTCGATAGATTTGGGCTGTGCGGTCGGTCAATTTCCTGCAGAAAAACGGCTAAGTCCCCTTCGAATTCACGAACAGGTCCATTCGTGCATATAGCACGTTGTAACATGGTGTTCAAATTTTCCAACGTATTTTGACTTTAACCGAAGTGGAGGCGACGGTAAGGGTCAGCGGTGTTCGTGTATTTGCGTAGCCGATTTTAGTTCCATAGATTCTTTAGCATACACCGCTGACCGCGTTTGACTAAATTAAAATGGCTGCCACCAAGTGTTCCTTTGTCGAATGGTGGCCACTTTGACAACTTCGGCACTTCGGCTGCATCCGAAGTGCCATATAAAAAGTACCAATCCTTCCCCACAGTATTTAAAGGGCCAGAATGAGTGACATACACTCTGGTATGGCCGAATACTGTTTTTAAAGGGCCCAATCCCCCAGGGCCATAGTCCAGAGACAACAGGTTGGCAACCAGGCTCCTCCAATGCAATGTGGTGAGATTAGTCTCGTCACAGTTACCCTTATGAAATGTCCCCTACTTAGGATATCAAATGATGGCACTGTTTAGTAGATAGCTTACCTAATTTGTTACCCTTATGTGGGATTGCCATACTTAGGATACTTAGGATACCAAATTACGGTGCTGTTTGGTAGATAGCTCCCCTAATTTCATATCTTTATGCTGGATTGCTCTACTTGGGATACCAAATTAGGCAACTATTTAGCAGATAGCTTACCTAATTTGCTATCCTTATTTTAGATTGCCATACTTAGGATACCTACTTAGGGCACTGTTTAGTAGATAGCTCCCCTAATATGGTACTCCTACGTAGGATTGTCCTATTTAGGATTATACAGGCTCCGATTATTATTTTTTTATTTTGTTCGAACAAAATTTTGATAATTTGTGTATTTGTTTTTGGATTAAATTTAGCCATTATGTTTCTTGTAGCTTTTTAGTAGGTAACGCCCTAAATTGGTATAATTGTAGGATTGCCCTATTGAAGGTATCAAATTAGGAAGCTGTTTAGCAGATAGATACTTTTCTATCTATTTAAAACTGAAAGGCCAAAATTATGAAAATATCTTTTTTGGAATTAGTAAATAAGGGAGAGTAAAGCCTACCTCCTGCCTCTACCAGCCTTGTCGCGAGAAGGGCCATGTCTACTAAAGAGCAAGCAGACCGTGGCTGTTTTAAAAAAAGACTGGCAACTGGGCAGCTTTTGCTTCAAAGCCACTAATCCGAAAAATGGGAAACTGAAACAGGTCCCCCATGGTTTATAAAGGGGGAGGGACATAGTGTCAACCCCCCCCCTCATGCCCCTACCTTTGCAATGCAAGTGGGGACTACTAAAATAAATGGAAGGGAACCTAATGTCCCCCTCTAGCCCTCACCTGTTGCTACTAATACACATGCACATAGTATTATTATAAAAATAATTGATGTATAATGAACTATACAATGTTGATAAAGATTTTACTTTTTGTACGGCGGGTACTGCTCTGTAAGAAAATTGTAGTATAAACAGCAATCATTACGAATATGCGTTGAGATGATTCTCCTGTAGAACCTGTAGAGAAGATTATTGAAGATATTTAATCAAATTGTAAGGAGAATGGGAAAAAAATGACAGCATTGGATCAATAGAGTTGTGATTTTACAAATGACTGACCTGTCTTTAAAAAAAAAAAAATGTTTTTAAATATTTCAGTAGCTGCTGCTAATGTTATAGATGAAAAATATAATTATGTATGAACTGAGAACAAATAACTGGGAATTTCTATAAGGAAATAGTTTTTTGTTACGGTTTTATTATAGAAGAAATTATGAGTTCAGAGTGGAGACTAGATACAGGCTTTTTCAGTTTGGCAGACATGCTGCAGATTGCCAAAGGGACATTATAAGCACACAGATTACCTCAGATCATTGAAGTGGTCTGGGACCAGTGTCCCTGTCCCCCTTAGTCCTGCAATGTAAATCATTGCAGTTTTCGAGAAACTGCAATGATTACATTGTAAGACTAAGACCGCCTGTAGTGACTGTCAATCAGGCAGCCACTTCCTGCTTGCTTTTACTACCTGGCACTCTGCATGAGGACATCCAGCATCAGTAAAATCCCCATAGTAAAGCATCGGAGCAATGTTTTCCTAAGGGGAGAGCCTAATGTGCTAGCAGCACTCGCTGTGCATGCACATTAGCCCCCCCATCGGATGATGTCGGAGGAGGCAGAGGGACATCGGCGCTGGAATTGGGTAAATGTTAAAAGGGTTTATTAACACTTGCAGGTTTGTATCCCTTACACCAGTGGTTCCCAACCCAGTCCTCAAGTATTCCCTAACAGTCCAGGATTTAAGGATTACCCAATTGTGTCTACGGTGTTTTTAGAAGAAATTAAAAAAAAAAAAAACTTTAGACAGAATAGGGTAATCCCTAAATCCTGGACTGTTAGGGGGTACCTGAGGACTGGGTTGGGAACCCCTGCCTTACAGTATAGAATCCTTTTAAGTCTGGTTGGATCTCATTTGAGACAAAATCTTTTAAGTAATTTGTCAGATGGCAGCCAAAGGAACAAAATAAGTTCCCAGCGCTAGCCCTTAATTCCTTTTTTAATATGAGCACAATATGGGACAAATTGGGGAATCTTTTACTGACAATGCACATTGCAGCACAAAAAAAACACAACCAAAACAGGATACGGCTGTAAATTCTATAAAGAGAACATACAAGAAAAACACAATAGTGTGATACAGTAAATACAACATATCTTGCGCTAATAATAAATGCACTCGCAAGATGATGTAGGTAAAAGCGCTCATAGCGTGCCTCCCCTGATGGTGTGGGGGGCTAGTAATCTCCTTTCCGATACGGAATAGCTGAAAGGTACACGGGACTCCGAATAGGATCAAACTCCAAATATTTTTATTATATAAAAGGTGAAATAAACACCATTGAGATCAAATTTAGAAATGCGTTATTAGGTCCTACGCGTTTCGTTCAAACCATGAACTTCATATATAAAAAATAACCACATACAATCTTACAAGCAGTAAAATCATGCATCCTACTCCCCCCTTAATACAATCCCTTTAAATAGGGCTAGTCCCAATGTCCAATTAATCAGTGCTGTAGGTGTTCCCAGTCTTCTCATTCTTCATTGGCCGTGGGACAGATCCTCTCAGCTGACATTGCAGCACAGTCTTAGGTCAAATAAAACACCTGTATACTGCTAGATATTCACTTACGAGACAACTGTCAACAACTTTTCACTTCTCATTTTGTAAAACTTTATAACATTTAATAAATGTAATTATATCTTTTTTTATGAAGTATAATTTTTAATTATTTTTTTTTGTTGGGGACTGAGACACAAACTTATACACCAATAACAACAGTGATACAATATAAGGCACTCGCACACATGGCATACAATCCCTCCCCTCTGCCTGGGAGATAATTGAGTCAATTACTGTATGAACTCAATTACCTCCAGGCAAAAAAGAACATATTTTATCAACATTCTGAAAATACCCCAAAATCACACATGAACCCCATAAAAAAGTATATCCCCTGATAGCCCCGATCTGGGTGAGCAACATATCCAAAAATCAGGGGTTCGGGATTCGTATGGAAGTCTTATTTCTGACCGACCACACACGAGGCCCCTGCTTAGAATGGTTCCATCAAATTAGACTGTGCAGCCGGTCTCTTTCATGAACTTCAAAATGTAGCAAAATGTCTCGAATAACTGTTCGTGGGAAAGCTAGCCGTGTGCCCCTTGTTCAGGAGCTGGTTTTCACCAAACAACGCCTCTGTTGGATGGATTGGAATGAAACTAAGTGCTCCTGGAAGTCTCAGCGGTGTTCGGGCCGTCAAGTGTCTGAAAATAGTTCCATACACTCGATGACCAAACCCCGCTGGACACATTCGACAAAACAAGATGGCCGCCGCCATGTGTCCTTGCATACGAATCAACGGCCACCTAGTGAACCACTTAGAACGTTCAGAGTTGCAGTTATAGCAAGTGACAATAAGGTCAATTGGGTCAATTGGGTCAATTGGCGGCACACAACTGCTTTGGGTGGTCCAAAAGTTCGGTAGAGCGTTCGGTATATGAACCAGCTGAGGAAAAATCTGTTCGGTTGAGTTTGTATACAGATTTAGGTGAAATGAATAAAAATAATGTCCAGGAACAGGGTATCTGTTACACTAGTTAATTTAGCAGGTATTGAACCGGTACCGCAGCGAAGGGCATGCTGTTCAGGGATTTCTTTGTGAAGGACCTCGGGTCTTTTGTCGAGAGCTTTGCATCCTTGGATAAGACACAATCAAACCTTAAACAGGATTTTGGCAATGAGGTTTTTTCACTGGGGCTGGGAGATCTATCAGCCGTCCACCCGGCTGAGGATTTCGAGGTCCATCACAGGCCCACGGAGGTTCCTATGATGCTCCATGCCCTAGTCAGATTATACGCCAGTGCCCTTCTTCCTGTCCCAGAGATTCCCCTGGTCAAGTTGTGGGGCTTGGGGACAACCTTCCAACAGACGTCCCTACAGTGAGTACACTGACTCCACTTTCTTCCCTATTAAGCGTTGGGGCAGACTGGCTTTGTTTACAAATGCATGGGGTTTGATCACCACAGATTCATGGGTGTTACGCACTGTCAGGGGCTTTCACCTTGACCTGATTTCTACCCTTTTACAGGCACAGCCCCCTTGACGATATTCTAAGAGCGGCGGATTGATCCCATGAATCTACGTTTCGGGATTTCTATTTCCCCCGATTGATTTTTTATTATTAGCATAATAGGAGCCTCTGTGTCATTAATAAAATTCCAAGATTTTACTATTAACATGACGTAAAGTCATGATTTTATTAATGACACAGAGGCGAGTATTATACCCACCCTCCCTCCCGGTGGGTTGTCAGACACTACTTGGTTATTATGTTTAATTATCTGCAAGGTAAGTGGCGGTAAGTGTCATTTGTGATGTTTTATGCAGATATCTTTGTATGATGCTTGTGTATCGTTATAACTTTGCTATATTCCTGTAGCCTTCAGATTAAGCTGATATTATGATGGGTCCAGAGTTTGAATTTTATCATATTTTTTGTTTCTTCACAGCCTGATTTTCAAACTTTATGGTTTTCCTATGTGACCATGGTTCCTGTTTGAAGTTTTCGGTTTGCTTTCTGGTCTTCGGTCGTACAGGCAAAGAAGAGGAAGTGGATGGCTAGTTCAAGACCTTTTATAGACTGTTCCTGTATCCTGATTGGCTGCCCTGTTTCTAGGCAGAGTTGATATATTTATTCTTTTATTCACATTTCATTCAAGTTTACATATTTTCTCTTTGCTGCTGAGGGAAAATAAAGAAAGAGAAAGCATAATACTTGCCTCCGTGTCATTAATAAAATCATGACTTTACGTCATGTTAATAGTAAAATCTTGAAATTATTGATCAGTCATTGACAGGTTTCTTGCAGACACAGTATGAGTGCTCCAGACAGGAACACAAATATTCTCTGTGCAGAAGCAAGGGCTGTTGGGAATTTAGACGGGATTCTCCGCAAGATATACACTGATCAGTCACAACATAAAAAACACCTTCCTGATATTGTGTTGGATTCCCTAGTGCTGCCAGAACAGCTCTAGATGTGTTGAGGCATGGACTCCAGAAGACCAATGAACATATTCTTTGGTATCTGACACCAAGATATTAGCAGCAGATCCTTTAGTGCTATCAGGGAACACCATTGCCATGAAGTGGTGTGCATAGTCTGCAACAAACTGTAGGCAGAATATTGCCCAGAACATAACGTTGCCTCCGCAGGTCTGCATTCATACAATAGTGCATCCTGCTGCCATCTTCCACGTGTAAAATACGCACATGCACCCGGCCGTTCACCTGATCTACAAGAAAACGGGGGTGGGGGGAGGGGTTACATACAGGTATAAAATTGTGATAGTAGAGCAAAAAAGTGGGGGAGATAGACAAGTAAGTGTAGAAGGAATTGTAGTTTATAGGGATATGGTGGGAGATAGGATTAATTGAAAGACAAGTAGGAAGTGACATGAAAGCACTTTGCATCATGCTTTTTAAATACACCCGATTTCACACCTATTAATTCAACTCCTGAAATCACACATTGACGTGCTTGTCAAATACACATCTACCTCCACAGAACCTAACATGCCTGACAATGACAATGACAATCCTGCATTCATCACACACATGCATACTTTCCTACCTGTAGGTTAAATATACCCCTCACACATGCAGGCACACACACACACACGCAGTCAAATACATGCCTAATGAAGACAAAACTGCATTCACATAGCCAAACACAAACAGACACAAACTCTAACATGGATGTTAAATACACCCTTGTACTCATACACACTGACATACTTTACAAAGGCAACTCCTATATTCACACATGCCTTTTAAATGCACACTACTTCATTCACAAACATTCCCCACAAATACACCCATGTCTATATAAATATAAATCTCTGCTTTTCTCACATACATTCATATAGGCGTTTTGTATTTGCGCTGGCACCGTGCTTACTCTGACAATACACTCATGCTAATGTGCACATAAGTTTGTTCATAGAATGTGGGCACTGTGGAGAAATGACAAGGAATTGCACACTGTGTGCCAAATTATCTAAATTTCTACAATTTTCAATCTCTGTTTCTGGAACTGTTTAGGGAGTCTTCATGAGTCTCTGTCAGATGGAATATATCAGTTTGACTGCAGAGGCATGATCTGTACACCAAAACCACATCATATATTGCTAAAGTTGTTTTGGCCCTTGGAGAATCACATACTTGGTCACTATTTGCTTTATGTAAATTTTACACAAATGTTGTTTTTTTACCGCAGCGCAACTATTAGGAGATTCATGTTCTGGGTGTGCCACCAATCACCATTTTTTTAATGTAGGTGTTGGTAATAATGGTTCCCTGCATAGACAAAAGTAGCAAAGAGGACTAAGCAACCAATATAAATTAGAATATCAGACTGCATCTTCAATGTAAAAAAAATTAAAAACCGAGGAAGTTTTGCCACAATTAATTACTACAATTTAAAATTGAATTATTATAATTTGATTCTTGGTTTGTGTGGTGCAGCTATTTCTCCACTGTTAATTTAATGACATCAACTATTTTAATTATGTTTATATGAATGTATTAATTTAGTGCAATGCCAATCAGAAACAAAATGTTTCCATTCTAAATAATATCAACGGTATCTTACACGCTTCACTTAAAATAATTATCAGAACCATTCATTTATTTATACACTCCCACTTTAAACTATTATTTTGGTGAATGACTCCTCTGGGATAAAACCCATAATTCTATCAGGACATTCTCAGTTGGAAAAGTGTTAATATGTTGACTTTGTATTAACTTACATCATAATCTCAAATATTCATGCCCATGCAAACAATACTTTGATATTGCAATGATTATTAAAGAGGTGGATTTGTCAGATGACAGAAATGAGCTTAGTCATAACCAACTTAATACTTTTATGGGTGAAGAAAAGGTCACAATTGTGGCTCAAGTTAGGTTCTCATGTCTTTGTCCTTACCCAATTACACCAGCTTCTTATGAATGACACAAGGTGGCCATCTGGTTTTCAGATTATTGTTAAAACTGAGTTTTTGTTTAACTAATAAACTACAACAGTAGCTGTCGGCAGCATAACATTAAATTAGGAAGATCATGTTTTCGGGTCTTATATTAGGTTACGGATGGTTGACCATTAGTGTCATAAAATGAGGGGAAATTATTTGTTATGCTTTCGTTGACAGTTCTTTACACATTTACATAGGCACTGTAGGCACTATCCCTATTACATTTAATTTTGGATGTTTATAGTTTTTAATGCTAGACAAGAGTATTCATCAGCCCATGCCCTCTGTGCAGCTATGGCTAATAAGGAAGCATTAACCTGAGCAGCAACGGTTGGCCTTGATTGGCTGAGAGTGCCAGTTGACCGCTTTCAGCCTATCACAGTGTCCACTGTTTATATGAATAAGCATTGCTATAAGGGAGTGTGTAAGGTTTGCCTTAGTCATACCTCCAGTAGGAACTGGTCTGAGGGGCCCTTATTTAGTGTTATACGTCACTGAATGGAGAGACAGCACCAGGGGCTCCAAATACTAGAACCAGTTTAATGAGATTAAATGGTTATAGTTCCTACACTGTCCCTTTAACATTAAGTATGTTATGCTGGAGCAGATAACATTTTTTTTGTTTTGATTTTTTGTTAATCTAAGGTTACTGTAAAAAGACTTGTTGTCAATCCTTCATCCACCAATCATGCACAAGGCCAAATTAACATAGGGGCTAATGGAGCTGAAGCTACAGGCCCTTGCCCATTGATTATAAAATATGTATTTATGAATTAATGTATTTATAAAGAATTTTCACATGCTTTTGCTTTGTGCAGAGGGAATATGAGGGATGTAGAGGAACAAAGCTTGTGTGGACTTCCTGACTATAAGATAGTTAAGGTAAAGCTTACTTTGCAAACTGTGCAAATTAAGTTGCTGCTTTGGTCTCTCTAACAGTGTGGCATGTCCCCTTAATTCTACACTCACCACGTCCACCTTTTTCTCAGAATGAGACATATATGTATGGTGTAAAAATACTGATATAAAGATGTTTGAGTTTGTTGGCAATTAGGCTTATGGCAGAAAGCACCTGGATCAGTATCCATATACTAGGCTCCATTCCCTTCCGATATATTTTTATGAAACTGTTGCATTGTTATATCTCCAACAAATAGAATTGAGTATTGAGAATGCATGATGTAAGAATGATGGCGTTCTATATCACCTGGAACTAACTTCTACTTAGATTCAGGGATAGACTTATTTTGTGAGAAATTAGAAACTTTCTTTCCCAGTTTCTAGTTGTGAGAGAGGGATTCCCAGTTTGTTAGACCTTGACCTAGCAAGTAATGTTTATTTTCTTACAGCATTTTTTTTGTTTGCCTCCGTACTGATACAGTTATTAGGGGTTAATTTTGTATCCAAAATACAGGTAGCATACTGTAGCGTTGAGAAGGATTCTCCAGTGCCAGGAAAACAAACCCGTTTTCCTGGCATTGCAGAATCCTGGAGGACCTCCCTCCTCCTGCCTCCCATCCCACGATGCTAAAGGGGTTAAAACCCCTTCTGACACTTACCTGAATCCAGCACCGAGGTCCCTTGGTGCTGGGTCAGACTCCTCCCACACGCACACATTAGTCCTCCCTATAGGAAAGCATTATTCATTGCTTTCTTATGGGGATTTGGGTGACGCTGGAGATCCTCATGCATAGCGTGAGGAAGTCTAGCGTCGTTTAGAAAACCAAAAGTCGTCTAAATATCTGGAAGTCCCTCTAGTGGGTGTCTGGTAGACAACCACTAGAGGAGGACTTAACCCTGCAAGGTAATTATTGTAGTTTATAAAAACTGCAATAATTACACTTGCAGGGTTAAGGGTGATATGAGTTGGCACCCAGACCATTTCAATGGACTGAAGTGATCTGGGTGCCTACAGTGTCCCTTTGATCGCCTTTTTAAACTGGTCTAGAAATACACCCTGTTCCAAATTATAATGCGAATTCTATTTTAGTGTCACAAAGATTAAATATTTAGTTTTTCAGTTTAACTCATGGATGGCATTGTGTCTCAGGGCTCTTTTGATCACTGAAAATAATCTCAGACACCTGTGATAATTAGATTGGCAGGTGAACCCAATTTAAGGAAAAACTACTAAAGGAGGGTGTTCCACGTTATTAAGCAGAGCACCATTTTCATGCAATTAGGGAAATAAAAAGGATCTCTCTGCTGCCGAAAAGAGTGAAATAGTTCAATGCCTTGGATGAGGTATGAAAACATTAGATATTTCACGAAAACTTAAGCGTGATCATCGCACTATTAAGAGATTTGTGGCTGACTCAGAGCACAGACGGGTTCATGCAGATAAAGGCACATTGAGGAAGATTTCTGCCAGATCCATGCATCGGATCAAGAGAGCAGCTGCTAAAATACCATTACATAGCAGCAAACAGATATTTGAGGCTGCTGGTGCCTCTGGAGTCCCACGGACATCAAGGTGTAGAGTCCTCGAGAGTCTTGCAACTGTGCATAAACCTTCTATTGGGCCACCACTAACCAATGCTCACAAGCAGAAACGGCTGCATTGGGCAGAAAAATACATGAAGACTAATTTTCAAACAGTCCTGTTCACTGATGAGTGGTGTGCAACCCTGGATGATCCAGATGGATGGAGTAGTGGATGGTTGGTGGACGGCCACGCTGTTCCAACAAGGCTGCGATGTCAGCAAGGCGGTGGTGGAGTCATGTTTTAGGCCGGAATCATGGGAAGAGAGCTGGTCCATCTGGAAGGTGTAAAGTACATGGAGTTTCTGAATGACCACGTTCTTCCCTGGTACAGAAGAAAGAACTATGCTTTCCGTACATGACAATGCACCATCTCATGCTGCAAAGAATACCTCTGCATCAATGGCTGCTATGGGGATAAAAGGAGAGAAAGTCATGGTGTGGCCTCCATCCTCCCCTGACCTCAATCCTATTGAGAACCTTTGGAGCATTCTGTCAAACCATTGACTGTTTATGCCAGTGTATGAGTATCAATAAGAGTGTAAAGAGGGCCATTCTTGCACCATGCTCTGTGATTTCTAGTTATGCCTCTGCTTATGATAACTGATTGTGCTGAGTGCTTGTTATGATCTCAGAAGAAAAGCAGTGGCTGCAGAACCAAGAATCAATATATTTGTTTTAACCTTTGAGGGTTCCTTCAACAGAAAAGAAAAATAATTGATGTCACAGATTTAGTCCCACTTATTTCTTGAGAGTAACGTGTAAAACAAGTTTAAAGATACACTCGAAGCACCATGACCAATAAAACGCTCTGTAGTGGTTATTGTGCCTGACCCAGCGACAATCTATTGTAAGTACTTAAATCATTTTTGAATTATTTTACTTCTTACTTAGGATTTACTGGACACTGCTCCCCACTTCTTTTTCATTTTCAAAAAGAGCTGTATTGCATTAACCTTTGACTGCACAGACCTTCTTCTGTTTGCTATTCTTTGGATTGGAAGTTGTGCCACCTCTGTCTGTGAGGCATCTTGGAAGAATCCTAACATAAAACATGTATAGCCCCTCAATAGTGCCCACGTCCACTTTATCAGCCAGAGAACTTGCACTCATACATAAGATCATACTGTAATAACCTTATGTTAAACGTATCATGTTGTACTCATCTAAGTATCATGGTCATCTTTCATTGTATACAAATTATTCTCTTGTTATTTTGTGTGGAAGTTATTTTAAAATTCTCTTAGGCAATTGAAATAACATCTCCAGTATCTCGAGATCCCAAGTTCCTGGTGAATGAAAACTTCTTTCACTTTCTACCAATTTTTGAAGGAAAAATATGTTGGACTCAAGGTAAAGAAAATAATATAATCTCAATGAAAATAAGCTGATACGTTGGTGGTTCTAAGGTTGGCTTACATATTTCTGCAAGCTCCAGCATATTATGGTATTTTTATGTGTAGTGGATCCATATATTACATTATATATGTGGTCCTTTTAGTAAACATGATACTTTTCAAATGAAAAATATTAGGAAATCTAAGTAACAAGAAAACAGCTAGTCATCATATTGATTTCATTTATTGTACAATTTATTACACTAATTCATGTTCTTCTAGATGCATTACCTGCTCTCTTTGAGCATATGAGTTCCATATGAAGTCTGGAAAATGGATCCAAAATGTGAAAGATCTAAAAGATGAAGCCATATACTAGCTTTATGAGCTCCAAAATGTCTTTTGTGCAGATGGAGCATGAGTTATTATACCGAATGATCATATGAAAGCTACATTTGTGGACTTAAGTGTTGCATTTACTGTTAGCTTCCATTCATTTTTTGGCACACTTACAAGAACAAAATTATTCTAAGCATGTGTAGCATTAGCATGTTTTTACACATTTATATTTACTTTAAGAAAATACAGCGTACTATGCTTTAACAAAACATTACTGTTGGGTTCCTATTTCCATGTATCAGAACTAATAATAGGACTTCTATTCAGTTGTGTGAGTGTCATCAAGTTGGCAACTGACTTTTTGTTGTTTACTGATTTGCTGGTCACAGAATTTTCTATTCCTTGATTACTTAGTAAGCTGTGTAACTTTTTGGCCTCTATTTAATATTTTTGGATAAGCTTTTCATATGTTTTTTCAAAATATAAAAATATAAAAAATATATATCTTATATAAATTATTATTTTTTTTATTATTATTTTATTATTTATATTGGGCCAATATGTATCAATGTCTAAAATTAATTTAATATCAATATATTAGATGGCAAACAGAGTGAAAAGAGATGACTGGTCATGTAGAAACAATGTAAAATAACTTTGCGTGGGGATGGAGCAAAGCGCTAATGGAATATTTTCTGCTTCTCCCGGCAGCATGTTAAATAACAGGCAATTGCTGCCATTTACACCAGAGCACAGCACATCAAAGTGGCAGAAGGACATTCCCCTCATGGAGACCTTCTTGTGGATACCTTTTTTTTGGTCAAATTAGCTTTGAGTTCGGGATTACTCATCCAATGATGCTTCCTCTATACTCCATATCTAATTCCTCTGTGTGTCCAATAGCCGACACGTGTTGACGGTCTCCTTTGCCCTGTGACTGAGGGTGAGCACCATGATATAAAAGAGATGCTCCTTCGACCTACTTCCTCTAAAACTCTACCACCTGCTGCAGCCTTCCTCTCCTCACCTAACGAGGGCAAATCTTCAAATGAGGATGACATAAAAAAAGGACATCAACTAAAGTCAAAAACCTTTTGCAGGATATCAAGAGGATGTTTGCGAGTTAAGGAAGAGATCCACTCCATCACAAGCAGAATTAAGGCTACTGACATTCACCAGAGTATGGCCACTACAGCCGAGATTGTAAAGCAGTTACAGGGGGCCCAGTAAGCCAATCAAATTGACAACTTGGATGATCTGAGTAGGATCTAAGATCCGAGGTATTGCAAACACAGTGCCAATTGAGGAGTTTTTCCAATTCATGAGACATCTTGTTACTTCCCTTTTGCCTTCTAAACAAGCAAAATCTATCATTTAAGGCAGGGCCTGCCTTATAAATAATCTCCAATAGCACCAAAATCATCACACAGAGAGGTCATTGTCTGTTGCCAAACCTTACGCAACATGGCACACATTATCACTGTTCTTCAGAATGAGATGCCTTATGTCTTTGAAGAGCACCAGCTTTCTTTCTATCTGTTCTACACTTCCATGGTGAAGCACTTTGAGCCCTATAACACTGAATATACACCAATTAGATTTCACTACATCCTGTACGCCGACGTCAACCGAATATACCTCTCCTCCTCTGACCTCTCCCCTGCTGTCCTACAATGTGTCACCAATTGCCTCTCTTCTATCTTTGATTGGATGTCCTCCCGTTTTCTGAAACTCAATCTCTCTAAAACTGAGTTTCTTATTTTTTCTCCTCATAACACTGATCCTCCTCCTTCACTCTCCCTGCAGGTTGACGGTACCTGCCTCACCCCATCCTTTCAAACTCTCTGTCGTGGTGTAAGGTTTGATCCTGGCCTCACCTTTGCGCCTCATGTCCAGTCTGTTGCTAAAACCTGTTGATTCCAGCTTAAAAACATTGCCCGCATTCGCCCCTTTCTTATGCAACATGCTGCCAAGGAGCTTGTTCTTGCTCTAGTAATCTCTTGCATGGATTACTGTAATTTTCTCCTAATTGGTCTCCCCAGAAGCCGTACTGCCCCCCTACAATCTGTTGCCAGGCTGATCTTTATCTCCTGTCGCATCTCTCACACCTCACCCCTCTTCCAATCCTCACACTGGCTTCCAGTACCCTACAGGTGTCAATTTAAATTACTAACCCCTACCTACAAACCTCTATTCAACTCTAGCCCCTCTTGCATTTCTTCACTTATTCATAGGTATGCCCCCTCTTGGTCTCTTCGCTCTACTGGTGACATTCTCCTGTCTGCTGCTCGCACCCTTACTGCAAATTCACGTCTGCAAGACTTCTCACATGTGGCTCCTTTCCTTTGGAACAGCCTGCCTACCCCTCTCAGAGTCTCCCCTAGTCTTCAATCCTTTGAGAACTCATCTTTTCAGGATTGCTTGTTGTCTCCAAAAATAACTTCAATCTCTCAAACCTACTCTTGCTCTCTCCTAAAGGGCCACACTCCACTCTCACCTCCAGTTCTGCTACTTTCCCATCATGTCTATTTGCTGTCTCCCTCAATGCCCTTCCTATTGTGTTTTATACCCCACCTCCTCTAGACTGTAAGCTTGTTTGAGCAGGGTCCTCAACTATCTATTGTTCCTGTTACATTTTGTAATTGTCTCATTTGGTAAATTCCCCTCTTATTGTAAAGCGCTGAGGAATAAGCTGGCGCTATATAAATACCAATAATAATAATAATAATATCAAGAGAAATGCTGAAATTGCCTACATATATGGTCTACCATGATCCCTTGTTGTCCAGAAGGAAGGCATCCTACAAAAACATTCTCACCTGATGAGGATCTCAATTCCTCGGTGCACTGAATATACACCAATCAACCTTGACTTCATCTGGGGCTTCTACCACCAATGTTTGGGATGTCCAAAAAGTGATTCCATTTATTCCTATAGGGGAAGCTAGGCCTGAAGAATAACTCTCTAAGCTGTTATTTTTAAATGTATTTTGCTCTTTATTTTAGTTTGTTTACTGTTCTAAGCTCTAGTGTGCTAAGCCAGATACCTGCAACGTAAACAGGTCACCCACCACAGTTTAAGTTGTAACCTAATTTATGTCTATAACATCCTCCTCTGCCCCATTTGTTAGGGGTTCTACAGTTGAATCCATATCCTTCTCAGATGATGCTATGTGATGGTTTATTATGCTTTGCTTCTCTATCTTAATTTGGTTTTGGTTGTCATTAATTCTAAAGAAAGAAAGCAACTTGCTAGTAAGAATCAACCAAGGAATAAAAAAACAATTAATAGAAGTAATCATACAATCTTGATTTTACATTACAACACCTGATGATCTAAAACACTTGTTCACTCCATGGGACACGTTGCATGTCTGTAAATGTGACAAAGGCCTTCCACACTCGGTACTAACAGAAATGGTGAAAAGTTATGAAATAATACACATTACCATGTTTATCTTAATTTCATCAAGGTTTTTCTGTGTGCAACTTGTTTTAAAATGTATTTTTATTTAATAAGGTGTGTTGCATTACATTCTGTATTAAATTATTTTTCTAATGATATATAATATTTTGGTAGTATTCTAAAAATAACTGATCTCATGAGCAAACCTAAAAAATATAAATATTCCTAAAATTTTCCACAATTTTGGTCACTTGTGTATAACTAGGTGTTTATAAAAAAAAAAAAATTCCATTGCTGAGATGGCAATATTATTCCAATATTATTTTTAACTGTTTCTTGACAAATTTTACCAATATAGTATAAAAAATATATACATTTAGAGACCGTAATAATTTTTTATTAGTAATCATTAACACCAATTACCCGTATACACATTTTCATAATTTTGGTAAAGGAAAATAACACTCAGCATTTTGTTGTGTTTTAGATTAATTTAAACTTGTAGGAGTGGCATAATTATTTTTTTTAATTAATTATGATATCTTCCTAGATTATTTATTAAAATGGCAAATTCATAAAAAGTCACTCAAAGCACTTGAGGATTGCCCACTGCCACAATACGACACACGCCTAATATGCAGAACATAGATCAAACTTAAGTAAGGTAGGAATATAGAATGAACATTGAAATAAAAAACAGGTTGCGAAAAATATTTATGTAGATATGTTAAACAACACTAATAGTTAAAAGTAGCAAAATAATACTTACAAAATAATACTTACATATTAGTCCCAAATTGAATTAATAGTAGAATTTTTTATAGGGGAGGTGAAGAATCGCAGGTATTGTAGTGTGTTCACCAGCTTATGTAGCTTCTGTGATATGAAATGACAAGAAGGACAACATAGTATAATATTTTATTTGACAGAGGTAAGCAATAAGGTAATGGAAACTGCACTCACAAACAAGGAACTATAGCTTAGCTCTCATGTATCAGCATCTGATAATACAACCCTTGTCATGGGATATGTAGTAAGTAATCACTCTGATTTTTTTCAGGAACACAGGTATGTATAGTGATACATTCACAACATGCATGACTCACATGAACTATAGAAGTAGAGAAAAATACAATCATGTAATCCAATAAAAATCATAAAAAGGGTATATTAAAGCATAGAAATACACTCATAAACAAAGAGCTTCTAATTCAGCTCTTGGTCAAAGCATGAAGCTTTATAATCCCTGCGCACGGATATTCCTTTTGCTGAGTGTATTTATTCAATATACATATAGTAAAAATATAAATACAAAAAAATAGTGCTCTCTGTTTAAAGTGGAAATATAGCTTAAGAATTTCAATGAAATGTACTTACATTTAAAGGAGCATACACATGCTCGGTGGTAACAGCGTGGGTGGTACAATTCCCATCTGGGATATGTAAGGACAAGTGGACAAGGTGCAGTAATGCCAGCTGTTTTTTTCAGGATGATTAAGATATTTTTTATAAAGTAAAACAACAAATAAAAAGGAGGACCAAACAAAATTGAAATAAATAAAATTATATTGTGTGGTAAAAATGTTATTACACGATAAGCAACAAAAATATATAGTCAAAATATGTTACAATCTGAAATCACAAGGCTTTTCGCAGCTTTCTCAAGTGACATGTGACCTGCATGCAAACCTATTTATATGGCAACTGAAAAAACAAACAATTTTGAAAAAAGGCAGAAAAATTAAATCATCAAGGTCACATAACCATTGTAACACATATGTGATTGATTAGCACATTTTTACAAATCAAATTTGACAATAATATAGCATGTTTATTCAATAAAGTTAAGAAATGCAATAATCTATGTATTGCATAAAGCAAATTATAAAACTGAAGGATGGGTTTCCCTAGCTGATACATAAACTAGTTGGCTCTAAGAAATTATGATACATAAACGACCAATCTAATGCACTATGGGATTGGTAGTTTATGTATCATAATTTCTTATGACAACAATTATCTAGTGAACTGCTGCCCTAAGTCACCCTACGTAAAAGCCACCACTGGTATTAATAGCACTAAGCTGAAAATTATTCTAATTATTTAAACTTTTGTTTTCCCATCCTACTTTCTTCTTTAAAGTCAGAATTGAAGATTTAATTGCTGTTGGCTATCAATCAAGGTCTCTTCACAGCAAAATTATGTACATATTACCAAAGTTGCTAAAAAGAATTTGGATGCCCCATGTGATTTATAGTCTAGGGATTGCTTGAACCACTAATGGTTTGGCAGGACTTTTATTGGTGACTTCACCCTCCTTAAAATGTATAAATGTGCATACATTTTGAAGAGAAGTGGGGAACACTGGCTATTCCGCACACCTCTCACCAAGTAGTCCTGGTGCAGAACCGGATCTGAGGCTGGCGACACCGACACATAATTAGAAAAGACAATATTATCCAGGTAGCAGAATTTTTGGAAATTCAGAAGATGAACAACAATAAATCTTAATAAATTTCCAATAAATCTGCTACTTTTGTACCTTGATTGCCTCACATTGTCTTCTCTACTTATGTATGGGAACACTGGCTAGTCACCATTGCCAATGTCTTGATAACATTGAATAAACTTTAAATGTCATCTCCTTCTTCAGAATTACAGCTACAGTTGTATGTCAAACAATATAACAGCATTCTAATTGTTGAGAACGGGGACAACGGAGGAAAGGCATCATAGTCTAAAGATTTTTTTTCTGACCACAATGACAGTCTGTAATGTCATGCATATAATACAGATGTTTAGTGCAAGTATACTATTTTGCTGTAATTTTGTGTCACTTTTCTTATGCTTTATTTACCCAATGACTTCATTGGTACCAATAAGCAGACTATCCATGGTTTTATTGATCTATTTTGTCACACCTACTATATGTAATTAAATAATTATTAGAGCTTTTGAGCTAATTGTTCAGATATTGTCTGGAATACCACAAGAACAAGACTTTCAAATAAAATGTAAAAAAAATGTATCCTCTCTAAATGTTTGTAAATGGTGATCAAATACAGGAAAACGTAGGAGGTTAGAGTAATTTTTTTCATAATATTTTCTTCTTATCCTACTTTTATGAGCAAGTGATGGATTCAGTGCTCATTAAATTAAATGCATTTCTTACAAACTAAAAGAAAGTGATGGTGAAATTGTTAAAAAAAAAAAGAGAGACATGGTAACAAATCAAACAACAAAGGATGAATTCACCAGAGAATTCCTGACATGGGTCATTAACCTCTATAGGCATTGTTTTAGTTTGTTTTTTAATTGACTAACAGGGTTAGTCATTAGTATAGGTTAATAATTATGCTTCCTTATTTTATGTGAAACCCCAAGCATAAAAAGGAGGTAAGTCATTTAAATGTAACAGTGACATCATTAGTGATGTCGCGCACCCTTTTTAAAGCGCCAAAACCAAATAAAATTTACCTGTTTAGGTTCTTCAATCCTCAGAGATCTTCTGCATTGATTTCTCGGTTTTGACTGAAATTCATTATTCAAGTTTTACAGTGCTTCAGGTAGGTTTATTACCTTTCTAAAGGTATATTTTATCCTTTTTTCCAAAATTGAATTTTATACTGCTTTAGTATATTATTTTCAATTCTTTCAATTAAATACATTTTTCAATTGCCAATAATGGACAAAGAAGGACCATTCTCATCAGAGTCAGATGCATCTGGGCATAAACAAAGGTCACACTCCAAGAGTTATGGGTGAGCCACTATTTTTGTTATCGAATATTTTTTGCATATTACAAACAAAAGAGAGTGGATATTTATGTATTCCCTGTCAAGATAGTTCTACAGGAAAGAAAGCATCCGGATCTTCCAAAGGTAAATCTCCTAGAGGAGCCGATGCGAAGCCTGTGACAAAAGACCCCTAGAAGGGAAACGTCTCGACGCAGAATGTTTATCAGCAGCAGCTGGATCTTCTACCTCTACACCTGCACCTGATATCATGCAGTTTGCTTTTGGTGTGGTCACTTGAACAACTTGGGTTTGTTGTAGGAAGAGAAAAACAGACACTTTTTAGACCATTTTTAGAACAATTTGATAAACAGTTTAGAAACCAGAACAGGTTAGAGACCAAAATAAAGGATACAGTTCATATCATTTTGAAAAATATCCCCATAATTTCTAAGCAAGTGGTATTATGGCTGCTCACATACTTTTTACTTATTCCATAGACCCTTGTTGGTGGGATCTCTTTATTACATTGAGGAGTCCGTTATGGCACATCTATTGAAATAGGAAATGGAGGCAACAGTGTAACTGTATGATGGTGATAGGGTCTTGGCATGAGATTGGAAATATAATGTCCGTTCTGATGCAGCATAGAGGACTATGAAAGTTAAATGATGAATAAGATTGTTCAATGTGAAAAAGAGGTGGAAAAAATAAAGTGATCATTGTGTTAGAAGGTTCTCATACAGTTTATACTAACTATACATTTACACATTAGAGTGCATGCAATAAAAATGGACAACAGCAATCAATTAATAGATAATTATATCCAAATAATGGATAATAAAGAGTGTGCTGCACACTCAAATAATATAAATAATATACAAATAATATACAAATAATAAAACATTGCGTTCATCAAAAAGCTATTGGATACATCAACTTAAATTAACAATAATATAGCAAATCATTCTGTGTAACAAATCAAATACTACTATAATTACAATGAACAAAACCCAAAATATAGCTTAAGCGTTGATAAAATGGTAATGTAGTACCAGGATCTAGGATCATGTAATGCATCAACCGGTAGTGTTTCTCAAAATAGGTTGGCCTCAAGGAAGGTAGGGTATTACATGAGAAGTTATGTAGAGTGATCGGAGAATGTTCATTCAGTTATGCGAAATGAAAGATAAAGAGGGAGATTTACCAAAGTGTTCTGTTCTAATAAATTGTCTAAAGTATGCTACTCACCATGAAAATCAGTGGGAATCAGCATGTAGTGACACATCCCACTAATGGCTACTTTCCATTTATTTGATAGCACCACTTTTAGGGCAGAACACTATGATAAATCTCCCCCAAAGTGTTAGGGTCAATTTCAGGTCATTTAGGTGGTTAAAAAGTGCTGGCTTGATTTGGTTGTTGACATGGATATATAAATATAGCCACTTGTTCTTAGGCAAATACTTTTATCAGACATTATCAAATACCGTATATACTCGAGTATAAGACGACCCGAATATAAGCCGAGGCCCCTAATTTTACCCCAAAAAACTGGGAAAACTTATTGACTCGAGTATAAGACTAAGGTGGAAAATGCAGCAGCTACTGGTAAATTTCTAAATAAAATTAGATCCTAAAAAAGTTATATTAACTGAATATTTATTTACAGTGTGTGTATATAATGAATGCAGTGTGTGTGTGTGTATGAATGCAGTGTGTATATGAATGCTGTGTGTGTATGCAGTGTGTGTATGAATGCAGTGTGTATATAATGAATGGAGTGCAGTGCGTGTATATGAGTGCAGTGCGTGTATATGAGTGCAGTGTGTGTATAATGAATGCAGTGCAGTGTGTGTATGAGTGCAGTGTGTATGCAGTGTGTGTGTGAGTGCAGTGTGTATATAATGAATGCAGTGTGTATGTATGAATGCAGTGCAGTGTGTGTATATGAGTGCAGTGTGTGTGTATGAGTGCAGTGTGTGTGTATGAGTGCAGTGTGTATATAATGAGTGCAGTGTGTGTATATGAGTGCAGTGTGTATATAATGAATGCAGTGCAGTGTGTATGCAGTGTGTATGCAGTGTGTGTATGAATGCAGTGTGTGTATATGAGTGCAGTGTGTGAGTGCAGTGTGTATATAATGAATTGAGTGCAGTGTGTGTATGAGTGCAGTGTGAATGCAGTGTGTGTATGTGTGTATGTATGCAGTGTGTATGAATGCAGTGCAGTGTGTGTGAGTGCAGTGTGTGTGTGTGTGTGTGTGAGTGCAGAGCATTGGTGGGGGTGGGCATTTTATTAATTATTATTGTAATATATATATTTTTTTTAATGTTATTATTTATTTTTTTTTTTTATTATTATTTTTTTTTTCGTCCCCCCTCCCTGCTTGTTAGCTGGCCAGGGAGGGGGGCTCTCACTCCCTGGTGGTCCAGTGGATGGGCTGTAGGAGGGGGGCTGTCAGGAAGCTGTAACTTACCTTCACCGCAGCTCCTGTCAGCTCCCTTCTCTCTCCTCCGTCCGTACAGCTCCCAGGTCAGCTTCCTCTGCAACTCTCGCGGCCGCGCGGAGCGTTGCCACGGTAACCCGTGGCAACGCTCTGACCCCGCGGCACTCTCGAGATTTGCAGAGGGAGCTGACCTGGGAGCTGTACGGACGGAGGAGAGAGAAGGGAGCTGACAGGAGCTGCGGTGAAGGTAAGTTACAGCTTCCTGACAGCCCCCGGTCCTTGTCTGTATTATGGCAATGAAAATTGCCATAATACAGACAACTGACTCGAGTATAAGACGAGTGAGTGTTTTTCAGCACAAAAAATGTGCTGAAAAACTCGTCTTATACTCGAGTATATACGGTAGATGTAAAGGCTGGTCAATTTGATCAATTTGGTAGATCTGTTCTTTCTGCATCTAACTTATAAGTTTTCTTGCTGTGTTTTTATAATTGGTTTGCTAATACACTTGCATGATTTAATCTTGATTCGAGATTTTATTCCCTCCTTTGGTTATTGCTTGGGTATTACCCATTGCTGTGCTGCCATGGATATGGCCAGGAAAGAGGAAAATGTATTCTTACTTATCGTCATTTTATTTTCCTGGTCGTAGGCCATGGCAGCACAAAAAACCCACGCTGGGATATTGATGTAAACAAGACTGAGGGAGGAGGGAGTAGGAGGGGGTATATATATCCATATTTAAATTAGTTTCTGTCTAATTAGGGATAGGGAGGAGCTAGCAATTGTTGTGCTGCCATGGCCTATGACCAGGAAAAGAAAATTACGGTAAGTATGTACTTCTGGCCCACCCTTCTCTCCCTCTATTCAATTCTATCTAAGGTAGGCCCACTTATTTACAGTCCTACCACACACGTCGGTTTCGACACACCTCAACCGACTTTGCTTATTGTGGTAAGTGTACTTACTTGCTATTTCATACCATACTGAAATGGCCCCGAACACAAATATATATTTATATATAATTCTGATGTGCTAAACTGTAATTTTCCCACAATCACCAATGGTTGAGGTTCTGAGGATTGTTCTACCTCTGTTTCCATAAATTTGTCAATGTTTTATTTTATCTTTGCTCGACAGACAGCTATACGATAGGGGCACAGGAGAATGATTCAGACAATAATTAGAAATCAAAATAGAAAAACCACAGATGAAGCTAATTTAATCATAATCTAATTCACTGATATCTCTGGGATGTTTTCTACCAAATACTGTGTATGAAGTATCCCATAATAATATTAAGAACATTTAGAAAAAATAAGTGTGTGTTTATAATAAAGAATTCAATTTCTCATTATTTTTTGAGACAGAGAGAGGATAGATACATAATTATTATAATTGTTGTGTTTTTAAAGATCTCTTCAAAACTCTTCAAAACTCTGAGATCACATTATTTTTATTAACACATCATTCCCCTTAATGTAAATGATCTTAATTTTTTTTAAAAATCACATTTTATATATATATATATATATATATATATATATATATATATATGTGTGTGTATATATATAATTTTTATTTCAGCCTGAGTGCCAGAGATATGTAACAGCATATATCAAACAATTATGTCACTTCTGCAATATAAAAGCACAATATTTATGAATAAGGTCTCTCTTGAGTTAATATGAACTTATGCCAGGAAAAGGATAAGTGGAATTTAAACCAATATATGAGTTCTAGAGGAATACAATGTGAGGATACATAATTTTCTCTGAAAGTCAGGATGTGTTGACATGCTTATTATCAAAAATAGGTATCCCTCTACAGCATATCACAGATTGCCACTAGTCTAAAGAATTACCGTGGCTGGAAAACTGGAAGGCTATAAAAAGGATAACACAAGTATTCTTAATGAGACACTGACCTGACACTGAATTGATAATGCCAAGTAAATGCAAAGATGTGAAAAACCTATGTACAATTAGGGCATGTAACATCAGGAGCCATGGCAAGTATCGCCAGGAATATTGTCATTTTTTAAATAAGTGATAAATGATCCTGGATTACAAATTATGGGAACTTTTATCATGGCAAAAAAGGAGCAAATTGCTAAATAATGAACAATCACCATGGAAACCAATAGAATATCTCTAAATATTTAGAACATTACATCCTATATAGTGTCTATTCTATATCTGTTACTTTAAAAAAAATGATAATAATTTGATCCATCCACTTTATTATGCATTATTATTCAATATAAATATGTTTTATTATTGATATAGCTGTGGGGTAAAGTAACAGTTAAATGACTAAGATTGTTTGTCATTTTGCGTTTAACATCTTTCTGACCTTTACAAGTTCCACTAGACAGCCACTAGTATACAGTGTATCTCCGAGTGGTGATTTTGCATCAAGTATAGAAAGTATGCACAATTATAGAAGATTCACCAATCATCAGTCTCTGCTGCTGAAAACTTAACATATTCCTGCGGTCATTTCTTATACAAAGCTGTTGGAAATCACCCCTTTTTGTGAACTTTTTCTTGCCTTTGGTTGTAAGACAAATCAAATTGCCATGTTTCTCCCATATTTAGTGACAGAGATAAATTTTATCCTAGAGATCAAAGATAATCAAACTACACCTGGTTATTATTTGTAAAGACTTTACTAAGATTTTAATGATTAATTTATCTGCCACATAAAGCTGTAATAGATCATGAGAAACATCAAGGGAAGAATGCAGTAATGCATGTTTAAAGTCCCTTTCCTATGTCTCTGAATGATAATAGGCATAGAAAATTTCATTAGTCTTGTTCTGTGATTGTTTCTTCAGGAATCCCCTGTATGTTACCTTTCAGGAGGGAGGTCAGATCGAATCTACTGGGACTTCCTCGGCACTTAGTAGTACAACACTAAACTACACGGATGGGGCTAAACAATAATTCTGTTCATCACTCTCATAAATCAGCCAGTCTTGTTAAGAAAAAAATATTATTTAGTTTGACTGCGAGATCTAGAACGTTTAATTCTAAACCTATATATATATATAAATATATATATATCCCCTGCTAATCTTGGGACATGTATGCTACTGGTTATTCCCCTTCACCCCTACAGTAGACTAGATATTAACCCCTAAACACTGGAGTGCGGTATCACTCTTTATATTTTTTTAGTAATAATTTGATGTTTAGTATAGGTGGAGAACTTTGATACTTGCACCATAACACAGTTTGAGTGCTAAATTTTATTTCTGCTTTGTAGATATTAACCTCTACACTTTATTGCACCACAATATCACCAAACCTTAACCCTTGCATTTTTTGAAAACTTTTTTATACTATAGTAAGAATTACACTACATTGCATTTCTACTAATCCCTAACCCCTAAACTACCCTATCACTGACCATTAAAGGCCCACTCTACAGTCAAAAACTAAGGGAAACAAAACAAATCACTGTTCAGTAGATATACCCCCGATGCATTTTTCATGCATGTATTCATTGGAGGTATATCTTAAAAAGCTTGCAAAAGCTGCAGAACATATAAACTCCAGCTTTTGCAAGTCCTCTCATTTTTCCCTGGAAGAGACTTGCAGTCTTTTTACAGGGAAATAAACAATCAGAGGCTTCTGATTGAGAAGCGTCTGAAGCTCCACGTGCACGCACTGGTTCAGAAAAAAAATTGGATTTATCTGAGGTCTGAGAACAGGTATGTTAGGGGAGGCTGGCACACTCCGGTAGAGCATACCTGCTACTTCTGTTAGCTCAGGGGAGCAAATGGAAGTAGGAAGGAAACAGCTGGGGGGTGTTCTATGATTTAATTATAAAAGTGCAGATTCCTCATAGAAAGTGCCACTTTTATATAGTGACTTTTTAATAGGATACCCCTCACCAAGAAAGCATTTAAGCAAACTAAAGTGCTTAATGGGTGTGCAGTGATCTTTTAATTCCTGACCCTATAGTGTAAGAAACACCATCTAGCCCCCCTGGTTTCCCCTTGTCAACCCAAATATAGTAAAATCTTACATTTATCCAAGTCTGCTGGTGCTGGCTATGCCCCTGATCTGCCTGCTTGGAAGACATCATCAGAAGTGATGAGCTGAGCCAATCACAATGCTTACCCATAGGATTGGCGAAGACTGTCAAGGAGGCAGTCCTGGCCAATCAGCATCTCATCATAGAGATGAATTGAATCAAAGCATCTGTATGAGGAAAGTTTAGTGTCCCCATGCAGAGGGTGGAGACACTGAATGTCAGTGCTGCCAGGAAGCACCTCTAATAGCAATCTGAGGAGTGGCCAGTGGAGGTATCCCTAGGCTGTAATGTAAACACTGCATGTTCTCTGAAAACATGGTGTTTACTGTGTTTACTGCAAAAAGCCTGAAGGTACTGATCATAATCACCAGAACAAATACAATAAGGTGTATTTGATCTGGTGACTATAGTGTCCCTTTAACTTCCAAACTACTAAGTTTTTTGAAATATTTACCAGCCACTCAACCATTGGTCCTGTTTTATCATATTATGATATCTTCAGAATGCATCAATTGCATTATTTTCCCATAACCCCTAGTTAACCCTTCCCCATATATATATATATATATATATATATATATATCAGAAAGAAGTGCACGTGTGAGACTAAGAGAAACTGGTCCATCATATGTATGACATGTGGTGTATGTGAGTGGTTGGATGAATATCACTAGTTTGGGGTATGATTGGATAGTGACTAGGTAAGTGGTTCGAAGGCAATTTGTGCAGGATTGGTAAGGTTGGTTAACATGTGACAGATTGAGTGTGTATGGCTATCTAACTGGGTAGGTAGAGGAATATGGCTGGTGAGGTCTGGAGTGTCACGACAGTGACCCCTTCACGCAGAGTGCAACCTAACTATAGAACGTATACCGGACCTTAGAATGGCCGGGCTCACGTTAGAGTAGTCAAATGGGATAGCCAGAGGTCAAGGGATAACAGAAGACGGAATAACGATTAACAAGCCAAAGTACAGGGAACCAGAGAGTAGAATAGTCAAAATAGAGTAGCCAAAAGTCAAATACCAGGAGAGAATACCAATATACATAAAGAGCACTATGGGAACCAGCAAGAACCACACTAGGGCGTCTTACTGCTGTCAAGACAGCCCTTTTATAGTGTGGTGTATTTTGCTTTAAAACCACGCCCCCAAAAGGTCCGGGTGCGTGGTTGCGTCATGATCCTGTCGGCTTCCAGCCGACGGCAGTGGCGCGCATGCGCCGAAGTTAGAAATTCCGCTCTGAGTGAGCGGCCGGCGTCAGAGGTGCCGTGCCGCTCAGTGAAGGAGGATGCTGTACTGCGTGGGTCCGAGGATGACAGGTAAGGTATCGTGACAGTACCCCCCCCACAAGGACCGCCCCCAGGGCGGTTAGAACGCCTCCTTTCAAATAAACGAATCAGGCGGGGGGCGTGCACATCAGAAGCGTCCACCCACAAACGATCCTCAGGTCCATAACCCTTCCAGTCTAAAAGGTATTGAAGTTTACCCCTAGAAAAACGAGAATCCAAAATAGACCTCACCTCATATACGTTTTGTCCCTCCACAACCTCAGGAAGAGGAGGAGGGGTATTACGAGTAAACCGATTACAAATTAATGGTTTGAGAAGTGAGACATGGAACGAATTCGGTATTTTCATATTAGAGGGCAAACGAAGACTGTAACAAACAGGGTTGATACGCTTGAGAACCTGAAATGGACCAATGAATCTGGGAGCGAATTTCATAGATGGGACCTTAAGTCTAATGTTACGGGTACTTAACCACACTTTATCCCCGATCATGAACGTGGGAGCAGGTTTCCGATGCCTATCCGCATTGGCCTTGTACACACTAGCCCTTTGAGTCAATATTTGTTTGACCCCTAACCAAGTCTCCCTCATGTTCCTAACGGTGTTATCTACACTTGGCACTCCGGTAGAATGAATGGAACTCGGTAAAGTTGTAGGATTAAACCCATAATTTATAAAAAACGGGCTGTGTAAAGTGGATTCATGGACATGATGATTGTGAGCAAATTCTGCCCATGGTAACAGGTCCGCCCAGTCATCTTGATGAACCGAAGTGAAACAACGGATGTATTGTTCCAGGCATTGGTTCATCCTTTCTGTAACCCCATTAGATTGGGGATGATAAGAAGAGGAAAGGTTAAGGTTGATACCTAACTGTCCACAAAATGATTTCCAGAAACGAGAAATAAATTGAGGCCCTCTATCAGAGACAATATCATGGGGTACCCCATGTAAACGGACCACTTCTCTTATAAATATATACGCCAGTTCAGATGATGTAGGTAATTTATAAAGAGGAACCAAATGAGACATCTTGGAGAATCTGTCAATTATCGTTAATACGACAGTGTAGTTCTTAGAAGGGGGTAGGTCTACTACGAAATCCATAGCAATACTTGACCATGGAGTCTCTGGAATAGGTAAGGGCATGAGGAGTCCTATAGGACGACCCTTAGGCGATTTTGTAGTGGAACAAATATTACAAGCAAGGACAAACTCACGCATATCCTTCTTGTAGGAAGGCCACCAGAACCGTTCCGCCAGCAATGATGTGGTTTTATGTATCCCTTGATGCCCTGCCATTTTGGAGTCATGCATGAGGGATAGTACTCTATTCCGATAGGTTAATGGCACATATAGTTTTCCTTGTGGAACAGTCAAGGTAGTACGATCTTGGAATGTAGAGATCTCCTCTATTAATCCCGAAGAGACTTTTGCATAGACAGTTGCTACAATACGATTATGAGGGATTAAAGAGGACATAACTTCATTGGAGGAAGTAACAGGTTCATATTGGCGGGATAGAGCATCAGCCTTAGTATTTTTTGACCCTGGCCTGTATGTAACAACATAATTGAAACGATTGAGGTATAAAGACCAACGTACTTGTCTGTCAGACATTTTCTTGGCTTCACTGAAGTAAGAGAGGTTTTTATGATCTGTAAAAATGGTAACAGGGATGGGTGACCCTTCAAGCAAGTATCGCCATTCTTTAAGGGCAGAAATAATTGCCAACAACTCTCTCTCCCCTATATCGTATCTCTTCTCAGTTTCCGTTAATTTTTTAGAAAAAAACCCACAAGGATGCAATGGTTGATCATCCGAAGGTCTTTGAGATAGTATTGCTCCTATCCCTGACTCGGATGCATCTACTTCCAGTATGAAAGGACGAGAAGGATCAGGGTGTCTTAATACTGGTGCTGAGGAAAAGGCTTCTTTCAATAAATCAAAAGCTCTTTTAGCTTCAGTACACCATTCCCTGTGATTTCTTCCCTTCTTAGTCATAGCAGTAATAGGGGCTGTTATTGAAGAGAATCCTTTTATGAATTTTCTATAGTAATTGGCAAACCCCAAGAAGCGTTGGATTGCTTTAAGTCCAACTGGTAAGGGCCATTGCTGAATGGCTTCTAACTTTTTCGGCTCCATTTGGAAACCCGTACTAGAAATGATATATCCCAGGAAATGCACTTCTTCCTTGTGGAACAAACATTTCTCCAATTTACAATAGAGACCATTCTCTAATAACCTTGAAAGAACCAATCTGACATGTTCATAGTGTTCGTTCATGTTTTTAGAGTAAATCAGGATATCATCCAAATATACGATTACAAACATTTGTAAAAAGTCTCGCAACACATCATTGATGAAGTCCTGAAAGACTGCTGGGGCGTTGCATAAGCCGAAGGGCATAACTCGATACTCATAATGACCATAACGAGTATTAAAAGCAGTCTTCCATTCATGCCCTTCTTTTATTCTGATTAAATTATATGCTCCCCGCAAATCTAGTTTAGAAAAGACAGTAGCTCCTTTTAACCTGTCAAATAGTTCAGTCACTAAGGGAATAGGATAAGCATTACGGATAGTAATCTTATTCAAACCTCTGTAATCAATACAGGGTCTTAAATCCCCTTCTTTCTTAGATGCAAAGAAAAACCCCGCACCCGCGGGCGATGAAGATTTAGTGATAAACCCTTTCTTTAAATTCTCGGCAATGTACTCCTCTAATACTTTATTCTCGGCCATCGACAGGGGATAAACCGTACCTCGTGGAGGCATAGTACCAGGCAACAATTCAATAGGACAATCATAGGGACGATGGGGAGGTAATTTTTCTGCCTCTTTAGGTTCAAAGACATCTTTAAGATCAATATATTGGTTGGGTATTTGGGTGGTCAATGGTTCCATAGTAGGTATATTGATTAAGCCTACTGGTTTAATCGGAGTAATGCATTTACTGTGACAAGAATCTCCCCACTTAATGATCTCCTTCTTTTCCCAGTCAATCGACGGATTATGCTGGACTAACCAAGGAAACCCAAGTATTACAGGAAAAATAGGAGATGTTATCTGTTGCAGAATGATAACCTCCCTATGAAGAAGACCTGTAGATAATACTAGAGGAATGGTCTCCTGGGTAATAAGAGGTATCGATAATGGTCTACCATCTATGGCCTCAACGGCCAAGGGTGCCGATCTTTTTTGGAATGGAAGGGTATTTTTCTGCCCGAATGAGAGATCTACAAAATTCTCAGCAGCCCCAGAATCAATTAAAGCAAGGGTGGATATTTTCTTTCCCTCCCATTCTAAAGTAATAGGTAGAAGAAGCCGGAGATCTTTTTTATCATTGAAGGAGGACATACACATAACACCCAAGGCCTGTCCCCCTTGTGAACTTAGGTGCGAGAGTTTTCCGGCCGGTTAGGACAATTCACTCGTGTATGTCCCTTCCTGCCACAATACAAACATAAACCTTCCCTCCTACGGTATTGTCTCTCTGTCTCAGACAATCTTGTAGCCCCTAATTGCATGGGTTCTGGAGGGGTTTCGGACGAGGGATAGGTTAGAGCAAGACGTTCCGGTACTCTCCTAGGTCTCTCTCTGGTATTCTGCCTATACCTAAGACGTTCATCAATATGAGCTAAATATGTTATTAGCTCCTCTAGAGTATCTGGTAAATCTCTTGTGGCCACTTCATCTAGGATTCTATCAGACACTCCATTCAGGAACACATCTACGAATGCTTGTTCGTTCCATCTGACTTCTGCAGCTAAAGTACGGAATTCTAAGGCATAATCTACTAGAGAACGGGTATTTTGTCTTAAACGCAATAAGGATTTGGCCGCGTTAGTCTTTCTGCCTGGGGTATCAAAAGTTCTCCTGAAAGCTGCAACAAAGTTAGTGTAATTAAAGACTATGGGGTTGTCATTCTCCCACAAGGGATTAGCCCAGGTTAAAGCCTTATCTACTAACAGGGTGATAATATACCCAATCTTAGCTCTATCGGTAGGGTAAGCTCTAGGATGGAGTTCAAAATATATGCTTATCTGATTTAGGAACCCCCTGCATCCGTTAGGATCACCCCCATACCTGAGAGGTGCTGTAGCCTGATTGGAAGTGCCTGTAGGTAGCACTTCCATGGGATGTTCTTGGGGTCTCAGACTAGGAGTCTGCTCCTCCGGCTGGAGATAAGCAGTGCGGTTGATTAATGTCTGTACGGCGAGGGCGATCTGGTCCATACGATGGTCCAGCTCCTCAAACCTATTGTCCGCACCAAGCCCAAGAGGGTTAACACCTGCAGGGTCCATGGCCCTAGTGTAATGTCACGACAGTGACCCCTTCACGCAGAGTGCAACCTAACTATAGAACGTATACCGGACCTTAGAATGGCCGGGCTCACGTTAGAGTAGTCAAATGGGATAGCCAGAGGTCAAGGGATAACAGAAGACGGAATAACGATTAACAAGCCAAAGTACAGGGAACCAGAGAGTAGAATAGTCAAAATAGAGTAGCCAAAAGTCAAATACCAGGAGAGAATACCAATATACATAAAGAGCACTATGGGAACCAGCAAGAACCACACTAGGGCGTCTTACTGCTGTCAAGACAGCCCTTTTATAGTGTGGTGTATTTTGCTTTAAAACCACGCCCCCAAAAGGTCCGGGTGCGTGGTTGCGTCATGATCCTGTCGGCTTCCAGCCGACGGCAGTGGCGCGCATGCGCCGAAGTTAGAAATTCCGCTCTGAGTGAGCGGCAGGCGTCAGAGGTGCCGTGCCGCTCAGTGAAGGAGGATGCTGTACTGCGTGGGTCCGAGGATGACAGGTAAGGTATCGTGACATGGAGTATGTGGCTGGTTCGGTGAATGAATGGCAATGTATGACTATCACTGTGAATGTAGAAGCAAATTTGTGTGAAGTATTAATGAGTGAATGTTGGGTGTATTAGTGCAGAGTGCTAGTGTTGGAATTTAGAGAGGTGTGTTTTCAAAAATTGTTAGTGTGTTCATGCAGGAGTGTATTTGTGTAAAGGTTTAGTGTGTGTGTATGCAGGTGCAATGTGTCTACTCCTCATCTTCCCTTTTGTATATGTCTTCATCCCTCTATATCCACATATTTCCTCATTACATGTGTTGCCCTCTCACTGACCTCCACTTGTTCTCCTTTCCCCATAACTCCCATTTCCCCCCTGTTCTGCTGCATTATCCCTCATTTGTTACTTGTCTTCTCTCCCCACTCCTTACTTGTACCCTCTACTTTCCGCCATTGCTCAGTTCTTTTTTCTCCATACACCTCATTTGTTTTTGTTGTATTACATGGTTCATTTTTCCACTTTCCAACATCCACAGTCTGAAAAAAATGTAATGTATAAAATATGTAACAATGGAGATGTTTTAACTGGGACTCATTTTGGTATAGTAAATGTGCATATTGTTTTAGGAGTGTAAGCAGTTATTACACCAACATGGATTTTTGTACCATATTCCTCCTAGGCTAAAGATTTGTTATTTTGAATTATTATTACATTTACATTTACAGACATGAATTCATTAGAGACATAGTAACTAGTTTGACTTGTAGGACCAATTTGCAGACATGAACTAATTATAGACACAAACTTATTACAGACAATGAAATAATGCTTCATTAGTTACTTCCTAGAGATGCTATATGGTGAAGTGAAACTATCTGTGTCACCATACTGATCAGCATTGCACCCTAGAACTATTTCCAATCCTAGCTTTCGATAACTTTAGCTATATCAACTCTAGCAAACCTCAACCGTTACTTTACCCTTACTACCCCTAACACCAACCCTAACCCTTTACCAACCATAAACAAAATGCTAACCCTAGATAAAATTTAAAGAGACACTAAAGTCATCCAGACAACTTAATCTCAATGACAGGGTGCAGTTGTGCTGTCTGTCTTAATGCTACATTGTGAAACATTGCAATTTGTTTACATTTCAGAGTTGTTTTCCTGACAAAAGCGTCACTGCCTATACAGTGATCTCTTATTTTAAAACAGTTATGTTTTTCAGCATGTCAATTTGACATGCTTCTATCCCTAAACATCTGATTATGTAACATTTTGAACCAGTAATATAAAAAAGTGCAGCCTTTTTACCATATGCTGACAGCGTATATCATTTTCTGCTGCTGCTCCAGAAGGGTAGCGGATTTAATAAGCTGTTTAGTCATGCTAAAGAGTGTGTTCCACTGATGCGGAGAGATGACGCAATCTAAGTCATCATTCCATTGCTTTTCAGGTGTAGATTTTGGGAACGGGAGATAGTCTAACAACATCTTGTAACGCATGGAGATAGATTTACAGGTTTGCAGCATTTGCTTATTTATACAGAGCTGTTCCCAAGTAGTAATATCCTACCTATCAGTTGACTTTGGGGGGTCCTTTGCTTTCCCTCAAATTAAGAAGGATTTCAACTGCATATGTGAAAACTGTGAGGTTGGTGGAAGACCATGAGTGGCCATTAAGAAAGGGGAGTCCACTAATCTACCCTGGAAGTAGAGGTGGTACAAATGGGTCAATTTCTTGTCATGCCATGGTCTAGCGTGGAAAGTAGGGATGAAATGCGTGAGGGCTAGGGTGGGAGTCGCTAAAGAGATATGTTTCAAGGTGCTTAATTTGGACCCATGCATGTCCCATATGTGTATGCTTAGTGCTATTTGTGCTGGTACTGATTTCAATGATGGTCCCAGTACTTTAGATAGCCATAGGATGCTGGGGAAATCAAATAGTTGCAGTAATTCTCATTCCATGCCATCCATTGGGGTATAGGTCTGTCTAGAAAGTGTGGTAAGATGGAGGGTAATATAGAAGCATAGTAATAAGTTTACACATCTGGGACCGCCAAGCCTCCTGCTTTAGTCTGTGCTTGCAACAGTTTCCTTGTGACTCTAGACCTATTGCCTGCCCATATGAAACTTGTCGTGTCATTTTGGGCATTTTTGACGAAGGACTATAGGGACTTAGCAGTAATGACATCTTAAGTGCAAAAATTTTCTCGAACCACGTTAGGTAGTGGGACCCACTGATTAAGAATCGTTTTGCATTCATTCCAGACCCTGATATAGTTCCCTGAATACAATTCCGTGGTATTTTTAGTAAACAGCAATCCTAAGTATTTAATATTGTCTTTCCTCCACTCAAAGGGGTATATGTTTCAAAGGCTATTTATTTAAGGGAGAGGTTGCCCCACTCTTAGCACTTAGGTCTTAGAGGCATTGAGGGAATACACAAATATAAATTCAGACCACCCAGGTGCAGTGAGAAAATCAATGAATAAAAAAGGATAATTACTTCCCTTTTCTTAATCAGGTACAACAAGAGGATTCCTCTTAATCCTCACAAATATAGAAACAGGGTAGAATATACCTAAATATATACAAAATAAAAGAAAACGCTCATAGGGGATTAACGTAAAACACACGGATGCCCCTTATATTTATGTCACACTCACGAGATATATGAGGTTGTCAGGCACATCAAATTGATGAATATTCTTAAGTCCCTCAGGGTCAGAGTAGTGGTTTGGACATGTAAAGAATAATAGAAATCGACATAGTGTAACTTTGTTATAAAAGTGAAAATCACAGCTTTAATGGTAGCACTTACAGTGTAACACTTGTAAAAAGGCCCATCAGAACAAGTTTTCTTCTCACATCAAACGTGGAGCGAAACGTCCTTGTTAAATTTCTCAGGCAGGCAGTACACAGTAATAAAAAATAAATAAAATAACAAATAGCAATAGCAAACACTATTAGTCTCTACGCGTTTCGTCCGGTTCGCCGAACTTCCTCAGGAGTAGTGGAGTGCTTCAATCCTTCTGGGGCTTCCAATCCCTTTTAAATCTTTCCCGCCGGCATTTCAATCCAAATTTTCGATTTCAAACAGCTGATCGTCCGTCCGTTCATACACTCCATATATGGAGTTCCGGCTCTCCTTCGTGGAACGCACGTGCGTTCCACAGACCCGGAAATGCCCACGTCGCTCTGGGTTGGGCGGATGTGTGTCACTGGAACGCACGTGCGTTCCACTCCGTCCGGTCATCAACGGCATTGGACGCAACACATACAGGAAGAAAACGAAATAAAGGAGATACAATGAAAAAAATGAAATAAAAAATAGAACAATTTAAGACATTAAAACATATTGAATATCCACTTCATTATAAGACACCCAAAATAAAATATGATGCAAATCAGATAAAACACCATCCTACTTGTAGGTCTAACAAGACCTTCCCAGCTGGCTTAAGTATTTTAAGTATTTTGCTATGTACCAGTAACATAACCAAAGTTACACAAAGTTCCATAAAAATCTAAACACATCTTACATCTATGACAATCAGTAGAGTTGTGAAGGAGTATGTGAAACAAAGGGGAGGACTCTGGAGCCATCCGGCCAAAAAATAATGATAATCTGAACATGATAGGATCAAATTAAAAATAATAATCTAAATATGATAGGATAAAATATGTGGAATATTACAAAGAATGAGGTAAAAATAAAAATGGATAAAAATAAAAATAAAAATAATAAAAATAAATATAAAAATAAATAAAAAAATAAAAAAATAAAAATAAAAATAAAATTAAAATTAAAAATAAAAATAAAAATAAAAATGAAAATGAAAAAATGAAAAAAATAAATAAAATAAAAAATAAATAAAAAATAAATAAAATAAATAAAAAATTAATAAAAATAAAAATAAAGATAAAAAAAAATATAAACAAAAATATCTATAAAAAACAAACTAAATCGAAATCCACATTCAGTCCCAGTGGATGTAGGGTCTTTAGCCTATGGATCCAGAATCCCTCCCTTTGTCTGAGTTTGGTGGTGACATCCCCTCCCCTTGCATCCATTTATTTTTTTATTTATTTTTATATTTATTTTTATTATTTTTATTTTTATTTTTATCCATTTTTATTTTTACCTCATTCTTTGTAATATTCCACATATTTTATCCAATCATATTTAGATTATTATTTTTAATTTGATCCTATCATGTTCAGATTATCATTATTTTTTGGCCGGATGGCTCCAGAGTCCTCCCCTTTGTTTCACATACTCCTTCACAACTCTACTGATTGTCATAGATGTAAGATGTGTTTAGATTTTTATGGAACTTTGTGTAACTTTGGTTATGTTACTGGTACATAGCAAAATACTTAAAATACTTAAGCCAGCTGGGAAGGTCTTGTTAGACCTACAAGTAGGATGGTGTTTTATCTGATTTGCATCATATCATATTTTATTTTGGGTGTCTTATAATGAAGTGGATATTCAATATGTTTTAATGTCTTAAATTGTTCTATTTTTTATTTCATTTTTTTCATTGTATTTCGTTTTCTTCCTGTATGTGTTGCGTCCAATGCCGTTGATGACCGGACGGAGTGGAACGCACGTGCGTTCCAGTGACACACATCCGCCCAACCCAGAGCGACGTGGGCATTTCCGGGTCTGTGGAACGCACGTGCGTTCCACGAAGGAGAGCCGGAACTCCATATATGGAGTGTATGAACGGACGGACGATCAGCTGTTTGAAATCGAAAATTTGGATTGAAATGCCGGCGGGAAAGATTTAAAAGGGATTGGAAGCCCCAGAAGGATTGAAGCACTCCACTACTCCTGAGGAAGTTCGGCGAACCGGACGAAACGCGTAGAGACTAATAGTGTTTGCTATTGCTATTTGTTATTTTATTTATTTTTTATTACTGTGTACTGCCTGCCTGAGAAATTTAACAAGGACGTTTCGCTCCATGTTTGATGTGAGAAGAAAACTTGTTCTGATGGGCCTTTTTACAAGTGTTACACCGTAAGTGCTACCATTAAAGCTGTGATTTTCACTTTTATAACAAAGTTACACTATGTCGATTTCTATTATTCTTTACATGTCCAAACCACTACTCTGACCCTGAGGGACTTAAGAATATTCATCAATTTGATGTGCCTGACAACCTCATATATCTCGTGAGTGTGACATAAATATAAGGGGCATCCGTGTGTTTTACGTTAATCCCCTATGAGCGTTTTCTTTTATTTTGTATATATTTAGGCATTGAGGGAATAGTATGAATGCAAGCCATATCCCTGGATTAATTGCATAAGTGGATTCTTTTGAATAGGTGATATAGAGGAGTATGTTGTCTGCAAACTCGCTGATCTAGTATTCGGGTCCACACACCTCAATGTATATTGGGGTGTTTCTTATAGTGCATAAAAAAGGCTCCAGGGCTAAGACATACAAAAGAGGGGAAAGTGGACATCCCTGTCTAGTCCCATTAGTAATCTTGAAGGGTCTGGAAAGAAATCCTGCCTGCATAACTTGGGCAGTTAGGGCCAACTATAAGGTAAAGAATTGTTGAATTACCTGCAGAGGGAACCCATATTTGAGTCATTTTGAGCAACGACCGAGGTGGTCAAATGATTTTTCAGCATCTAGAGCCAAGAAAAGTCCGGCTGGCCATCCGAAGCTGCTCAAGTATCAGTGATAGTTTGCGAGTATTATCAAGACCCTGTCTGGTTATCTTTTATTATGGATGATAGTATAGAGCTAAATCTATTAGCTAGTATTTTGGCGTATATTTTTACGTCCGTATTAAGTAAGGAGATGGGGCGAAAGTATTTGTAGACATCGGGAGGATTGTCAAATTTTGGGATATTGACAATTGTAGCATGTAGCATCTCAGCTGGAAGGTTGCCAGAAGCAGTAGCCTTATGGTACACTTTTAGAAAGTGGGGGGCTAGAACTTTTGCCGGGGGGTAGCCCCTTGATAGCGGTCAAGACCTCCCTGATATGGGATGGTGTAATTTGAGGGAGATGTATTTTTGACAGATAGTCGGATATTTTCTCCGCATCAGAACTGTCACGGCAAGGGTGCATAATTTATTATTACACTATGGAATATTGCTATTTAATATAACTTGTGTAGTGCATCGATAATCTGACCCCTGGGTAGAGGACAAATGGGGCTTCTGCAAGGGGTGAAAAGGATTGCCCTTTTGATCTATTAAAGGCCCTGCAAGGTGAGGCATTTTACACTTAAGCCGCCTACATGTCTAGTTTAAATGTAAACTAACTGACTTTGACCATATGGCCTACAACTCTCAATTGATAGGCCAATCCTTTGATATGGTAATGGTATTAGTTTCATGAAGACCCATGTGTTCCAGTATCATATCCAAGAGAAACATAAAAACTTACCCACAGCTTAATAATTAAGCCTATTTTTTTTATTTTTATTTTTTTTTATTTTCCTTTTTATTAAGTTTTACTTTTTTTTTTACAAAACATTAAATTTTGACATTTGTACTTAATCCATAAAACATAATTCTGTTGTGAATCCAACATGCAAAACATTATCATACATTTATATCCAAACCATAGAATATTTTTTATTCCATATACAAAAAAAAAAAAAAGAAAGAAAATTTTTATTAATTGCATTTATTGTCTCTTATCTATGGTTAGTTTATCTACATTCATACTATCCAGCATATACTAAAACCAACAATATATAATGGGTAATCTCTAATTTGTTGTAATTTTTGACCAGTTCTATTCTATTCTATTTGATTTATGTCTATTATAAGAGAGTTGTATATCTCTCTTAGCAGGTCTTGGTTTTTGTTATCGTTATACCAGGTTGTTCCTTTTTCCATCTCTAATTGGTTCAGAATTTGTTCTTTTATGTGGTGTAGGTTAGGAATTTCTATTTTTTTTTCCATGATCTTGCAATCAACAACTTTAGGGCCATAAAACAGTGAATGACTAATATTTCATTTTTTTTGTTTAATTTGTTATTATAAATATGCAGTATAGCAGTTTCTGGTATAAAGTTTAGCTGTATATTACTTATCTGTGTTATTATTTTATATATAAGCTCCCATATTGGTTGAATTCTTGGGCAGCTCCACCATATATGTAGCATAGAGCCATCTAGATTAAAGCATCTCCAACAATTTGGAGGGTTAGTGTGCCAAATTTTATTTAATCTCTTTGGAACCATATACCATCTGTAACTGACTTTAATAAAGTTTTCCAATATATTTAGGGAGTGGAGGTTTTTTTTAATTTTTTGAAAAGCTTGGCACCATGAATTAAAGTCAACTTTGCTATCCATTTCTCTTTCCCATTTTTTAAAGATCACGGGAGTATTTGGTTGGTTTGTAAGATTAAGTAACTCTAATATTGTGGAGTATTTTTTATTCATGGTTTCTTTGGTTAGGATCTTTATAAGTAACTTTCCTATATCCCCATTGTATTTTATCAGGTGCATCTTTAGGAAGCTTTTAATACGTAAATAACTAAAAATTTCTCTAGATGGTAAGTCTAATCTTGTTCTTATGGTCGGGTAGTCTTCTATCTGATCATTTCTATATAGGTCATTGATACAGGTATCGAAATTTTTATACCAATTTTCCATATTTATATCCTCCATAAAATTTTCTACCAATTTTATAGATAAAGTGTCTGGGATTAGATCCGCTATTCCCAGGTTTTTTTTTATATTATACCATTCATTTATTGTTTGTGAGATAATTTTACTTTTGGTTTTTGGTAAACAGGCCCTTTTATTTATGTTGGCCCAGACTAATATTTCTAAATTTGTCATCTCCTCTCTGTGTAGTTCTAATTTGTACCATGCTTGTTCTTTGCAATCTTTAGCTTGTATGTTTAGGGCATGTGACATCATAATTGCATGATAGGTATTTATTATTAATGGGTATCCCAAGCCACCCCGGTGAGTTTTATTCGTTAATGTTAATGAATTAATTCTGGGTTTCTTACCCCTCCATATAAAATCTGTAAAACTTTTCTGTATTAGAATTAGCCAGTGAGTTGAGATCTTGAGAGGTATCATACGGAACAGGTAGATCCATTTTGGGACTATGTAGGCCCTAATCGTGTTTATCCGGCCCCACCATGATATTTCGTAGTGCCTCCATTCCCTCAAAAGTCTATTCATTTCTTTTAATTGGTTCATAAAATTTATTTCCATTAAACGGTCTACATCGGATGTTAACAGAATGCCTAAGTATGGTAACTGTGTAATTGACCAGTTAAATTGGTATTTTTGTCTTAATCTTTGTAGCTGTGTTTTATCTATGTTTATGGTTAGAGCTGAGGTTTTGTTGATATTCATTTTAAAGTTGGAGACCTCCCCATATTGTGTTATCTCTTGTAACAACTGTGGTAGCGAGTTTTATGGGTCTGTAATGGTCAGTATTACGTCATCTGCGTAGAGACAGATTTTGAGTTGTTCATTGGGAATATTAATTCATTTTATGCCTGTATTTTGTCTGATACTGCATGCCAGAGGTTCTACTGAAATGACATATAACAGCGGAGAGAGTGGACAGCCCTGTCTCGTGCCGTTAAGGATTGTGAACCATTCTGATCTTAAGTCTCTACCTATGATTCTGGCAGACGGCACTGAGTAAAGGGCCTCCACTGCCCCCGTAAACCAGCCTTCAAAACCCATTTTTTGCATAGTTTGTTTTAGGAAATCCCAGCTGACCCTGTCAAACGCTTTTTCGGTGTCAATAGACAGGGTCAGCTGGGACATCCCCCTATTTTTTTTATATATTTGTAATAGGACAAGACCAATCCTTATTTTAAGACTAAACCTGAGTTGCACAACTTAAACCGTGTGGCACGAATTGTGATGTCAGTCCTATTGAATCGCGGGTGGGGACATGTCTATGGGATGGGAAAATAATTACAAATTTGAAGATGCAATTATTATTTCTGTGGCAGGTACATAAGAGAAGATAGAGCCAAATGTTTCCATTTTTATTGTCTGGAACAAAGGAGGTGGTCACATATTGTTTCTATATGTATGCCTTAACTCCACCCCTGGGCAAGACCTGATAATCCACAAGGTATATTTCCAATTATTTGGAGGGGTGAGGGTGTACTTGCTTGGGGCCAAGATCTAATTTTGAGTGAGTCACCATCCTTCCTTGCCAGAGACCCCCTGGGCTGAAGTTTACTTTGAAAACCTAAGTGAGTAATTATTTACTGTTTATTTTATCCTTTTTGTTTTTATCTGTTATTGGTGTAAATCCTTTGTTTTTCATCGATATTTTGTATGCACTGTGACTATTTTGTGCTCATATTAAACATTCATTTATTAAGTACTGCATATATATACAGTATTATATACAGTCTTATCCAATGAAGTTTTGCGTAGTAGTTCGCAAATTCTTTGCAAATGTAATTTGGGTTTATCATTTTCGAGCCATCATCCCCAACTACGTGGGCTATTTTGGTTATGGAGTATTTATTACATAATCTAGTATTTGGTTGCCTTTCCACTATTGTGGTAGGTGTTAGCATGCAATTTATGCAATAAATATTTAGTCTTTTCAGGATTTACTTCCGCTAACCGCGTCTATAGCAGTTTCAATTTTTTAGCTAGGTTTGATGTGGGCTGGGCTTTGTTCAGAGAGGACGTTATAGCAATTTGTTTATGGCATTCTAGTACACTAGTGTTGTGTTGTCTTTTAAGATAAGATTGCGTTAGATAAACAAACCCCTGATGACAGCTTTGTGTGCGTACCATACTGCAAAGTCGAGCACTCCATTATTAGTATTAATAGTGAAATATTCTTGCAGTTCTGTTTTAATAGTGTATGCGAAGATGGGATCCAAAAGTAAGAAGTCATTAAGACACCATGTTCCCCTACCTTTTAACTGGAATGTGTCAAATATTTTTTGGGTTTTTTTTGTACGTTGTTTTATTTATTGTGTTTTTTTTATATTTTGATTAATGAACATCTAACAACTGAAGTGTGCATGTGACCATTGGGAGAAAAGGGTGAGCCAGGGAGGTAAGTACAGCTAAGTGCCTTGGATCTAGAGGCAATTTAACTAGAATAATGTCACACATAGCGTATGGAGTTAGAACAGGAGCTCCATAAAGCTTGGTTACTCTCTAAACACAGTGTAGTAACTAAGAGTAAAACTCAGTACAAAAACAATATTCCATCATAGAAGGGTGCCCAACTTCATTGGGGACAATCATTACATGTTCTGAGAACAGTAGGGACAACTCAGTTCTCAGGTAAGCGTCCACTCCGGGGACATCCAGGGCACCTTAGCAGGTTTCTCTTGTATGGCATCTGGTGTTGGCAGACCCCAGTTCTTGAGTCTCGAGATACCAGCCTCAAGGGTTGCCACGCCGTCGGTGATGTCCTTGTAGTGGATCAAAAGTTTAGCCAGATTTCCCCATCTATAATTGATGCCTTGAGCCGCAAGTGTAGTCATGAGCGGTGACATGCTCTTCCGAAATTGGAGTCTCGTCTAAGAGATCCATGAAGATGTTAATATTTCCATAGGTTTCCAGCATGTCTGAGGATTGGAAAGCTCGTATCTGAGGAATGGCGAGCTGATACCAGATTCTCCTTTGTGTGGATGAAGTGCACTCTCACAATAACATCTTGGGCACTAGAGCTTGATAGGTGTTAAGCCCTCCTGAGCCTATGGGCTCTATCTATCAGCAACTGGTTAGGGTGAATCTCTGTGCCGTAAGTGCCTGGAACATATCCAGCATTTAGTTGTTAAGAGCTGTGGCTGCAACCGACTCAGGGATGCCTCTGATTTGGAGGTTTTTCAATCAAGACCGGTCCTCGATGTCAGCGAGCTTTAGTTTGTAGGTAGCTAAGATGGAGTCGACCTCTTGCAGTTTATCTGCAAGGTTATTGTGAGTCTCGGCAAACTCAACCATTTTGTGCTCTACTTACAATGTTCTTTGGCCTATGTCATGCATTTCTTTGCGCAGGTCTGAGGCCAGCATGTGTACTTGAGCATTCATATTTACTGGTATGCTCTCCAAGAATTCTGTCATCATCTGATGCATAGTCGCCCACACGTTCAGGGGTTTTTCGTCTGGCACCGAGTCTGGGGAGGTTCTTCTCTGGAACAGGTCTCACCACCATCTTTTGGAGGGTTTCGACCTTCCCACACTTTCAATGTAGAGGTCCAAGCCAGGAAAAAGGATGATCTTTCAGACTTCATAGCTTTATTCTTTTGTCTCTTGGACATAGTGAGACGTCTCCTCGTATTTTACCATTATAAGTGCTTTGTAGACCGATTATTTTAAGCTTCTAGACACCTAAAACTCGTGAGCTTTGCATGCGTGCATCCATTCAGTTCATGTGCTAGGCCAAGTCCCCTGATGACTATTTTGATGTTTTTGACTATATCCTTGGGGTATCTTTGCCCATCAAACATAAAGCAGTAAAAAAATAAATAAATACAATGCTTTCCTACGGAGAAGCTTGAAGCGTTAGTTACACTTGCCGCGCATGTGGATCAGGTTCCAAATATAAGGGGTATTGGATTGGATCATCCCAGAGGAGGTAATGCTTCCTCACTACACTCAATGATGTTGTGGAATGAGAAGAGGTGAGCAGCGACAAGGGAGCCTTGGTACTGGAAAAAGGTAAGTAAACCTCTTGCAGTGTATCTGCAAGGCTATTGTGAGTCTCGGCGAACTCATCCATTTTGTGCTCCACTTGCGATGTTCTTTGGCCTATGTCATGCATTTCTTTGTGCAGGTGCAAGGCCAGCATGTGTAGTTGAGTCTTCATATTTACTTGTATGCTCTCCAAGAATTATGCCATCATCTGGCGCATAGTCGCCACCGTCAGGGGTCTTTCATCTGGCACCGAGTCTGGGGAGGCTGGGGGTGAGAGTGAGCCTTCTCTGGAGCAGATATCTCGGCATCTTTTGGAGGGTTCCGGCCTTCCCACACTTTCATTGTAAAGGTCCTAGCCAGGAAAATGGACGATATTTCCAACTTCGCAGCTTTAGTCTTTTGTCTCTGGGACATAGTGAGATTTCTCCTTGTATTTTACCATTATAAGTGCTTTGCAGACCGTTTATTTTAAGCTTCTAGACACCTGAAACTTGGGAGCTTTACATGCATGCCAGGCCACTCCCCCTAATGACTATTTTGATGTTTTTGAATATATCCTTGGTGTATCTTTGCAAAATAAAAATAAGGAATTAAAACAATAAATAAATAAAATGCTTTCCTACGGAGAAGCTTGAAGCGTTAGTTGCACTTGCTGCGCATGTGCATCAGGTTCCCAATATAAGGGGTATTGGATTGGACCATCCCAGAGGAGGTAATGCTTCCTCACTCCACTCAATGATGGTGTGGAATGCGAAGAGGTGAGCAAGTTTGTTATTATTTATATTCGCTCGTTGTTTTAACCACTGTCTTCTTGATAAAGGTTCAAATAGGATAGAGAGAAGGAGGAAGAGAGAGAAACATATGAAAGCATTATATTTAATAGGTAGAACACATATTAATAAGCACACTTGTTTCTTATTCTGTGTCTCCTTGAGTTATAGCCCTGACATTAATTTTGAAAACAGATTTGAAAAATCAATAATCTTTATTTGTTGGTCTCTGTGGCCATCAATAAAAAAGCCAACAAGTGAATTATATGTAAGAGGGAAAGCATGTTTTGTATACTCGTAGTATATCATTACAAATACACATCAATTTAACATATGCGAGCCATATATTTCTTATGTTTTAAAGGGACACAATAACATTAGGAATACAAATCTGCTGTAGTCTTTATATGTCTAGTTAGAAAACATTTGGTTCTATTTCCTTTTTTGTTCTTGCCACAGAAATAATAATTGTGTCTATTAATTTGTTTCCATTTTTACATTTCATAGATATGTCACACTTTTTACTTTAGACCCAACATAGCGGACCTCACTATCCCTTCCCAAATGACTTAAGTTACACAAATCATGTTTAGGCATGATTAGAAGATTGTGCTTGTCCCATTCTAAATATAATAAAAATGAGGCTTAATTATTAATCTGTAGGTAAGTATTAATGTTTCTTTTGGATATGATACTGGAAGACAAGGGTTTTCTTAAAGGCTAATGACCATTAACATATCAAAGAAATAAACTATCAATTAAGAGCTTCAGGCCATATGGTCAAAGTCAGTTAGTTTACATTGGAACTAGACATACAGGCGGCTCACGTGTGGACTTTCACACCTTGCATGTTGTAAACCATCTGACCCCTTTCACATTCCTGTACAATTTACATTACCCCTTCTGCCAACTGATCTCTACCAAGTGGCAAATTCATATATGCACTACACAAATTACATTAAATGGCATTATTCAATAATACAACAATGAATTATGCACCCTTGGGTTGACATGAAGATTGCTGAAAGAAATAAAGCCTAAACCAAACAAAATATAAGTCAATGATAATTTCTATAGTGTGTTCTGTCAAATGCATCTCCAATGATGCAAGAAGAAGAAGCATGAATAATAAGGCATACGATTTATATGAATATGGATAAGCGTTGAGAAGTACTTAAAGATATTAAAAGGCAGCACACACTGTGTTTAGGGACCCCTCTATGTCCCAACAAAGCAAAATAGCATTAAAAGATACAGGAAAACACGTTGCGCCTAGATAAAACAACAAACCATACGGAACAGATATAAAAGTAACAGATAAACCATTTAACCATCGGGACGGATCAACTGAGGATTGCACCCCTATTTTATCCTGCTATTTTAGTGAGACTTTATTTCTAACTATTCACTCTATTGGTGCAGCCATACCTGTTTTTGTACTATCACCTAGACTTTTTGGTCTGTTTCTTATTGATTACTTATTGTTACTAGACTTTGGCGCAACCCTTACCTCTTTTATTATCCATCCTGTTTTATTAAGGGTCTTGAGGGATTCCCTTTTTTGGGTTGCTGCTCCCTTTTGTTATCTAGTGCTTACTCTCTCTCCTTTTGTTGATAGTGTAGTATGTAACACAAAGAGTGAAAAATGTACAACATAATTGTTAAGTGCCGACTCACATTTACTAGAGCAATCGTGCAAGCTCCAGTAGTAACAGCTTGTAGTGTTACAATCCCCACTAGTGATATGGATGAAAGTATAATCTCTCCTATGGGTCACAATGAAATATGTAAAGATAAAAAACATTGTTTGTGCAATATTGTTAACATAAAGTGACTAAATTGCTTAAAATAGGAATTGCATTTACAAGCATAGAGCTTTTACTAAAGCTCAAATTTCCAGATATAAGGCAGTACTATCCACGCCTACAGATATAACTGGTTCACAGATTCTTCAACATTGACTTTTTGGAGCAGTAAAATTGTTCTATTTTGGCAGCTTTGTTGGTACATTTCCCTCCGAGGATCATATGGTAGACGTTTCAATTTGTTGTGTTTCAGTGTATGCCAGGAACAGATGAAGTTTAAAAAAAATAAGTAAAATAAAAAACGAATTAAATTCAAAAAAATAACTGATTCAAATTTTACATTAACTACATTAGTTTATTGAAAATAGGTTAAATATAGAGCAAAAATAATGCACAACATGTGTCACCAGCAATAAATTGCTTTATCAAGTGGGACCACTTAATAAAGTTCTTTATTGCTGATGAAACGCGTTGTGGATTATTTTTGTTCTATTTTTAACCTTATGAAATAGGAGCAGATCTATAGGTAATTACATAGGTACACTATAGCATGTGGAATGCAGTTTTGTGTTCCTAACTTTATTGTGCTCCTTTAAATATGCACGTTGCTTTAATATATATAGATATGTATAAAAGCAAAGTTTTGTTTTGCTAGTTATTAAAATTTCATTTTAAAATGCAAATGTATTACAGTGTCAATGTATGTGTGTTCGTATACCAATAAATATAATAGCCAGACACACACACACACAATATATATGTACCAGGCTTTTCACAGTTGTCAGGACTTAACTGCCTGAATCCTATTGCGAGAAAACCTACTACACATCTGTTTATTATAATGAAAAAGTCCCCATTTATAATGAAAAAAAATGTGCAGCTAGAATTTGTTGTCTGCATTTATTAGTGTTTATGTTACTGTATGTTATATAACAGGTTAATGTACTGTAAGTGACTTTTTAGTTTCAGAAAAGCATTGTTTTCCATACAAAAGGAGAAATGATTATAGTGATACATTCTTCCTTCTACAATAAGTACTATATAAAATATAATTCTGTCTCCAGAAAAGCCAAATGGTACAAGTCAGGAAGAGAAATTATCCACAAAATCATGTGATTCTACGGTCTTCATTGTTCACTTTGTAAAATTATAACAAAATGACTCTAGTCGCAGACACTGTTGAAGGTGTTATAGACTATAATTAAATCATTTTAAGTTTTTTCAGATTGAGAATGTTATTTCAAGTAAACCGTTATACACTCATGAACGCAAACATGTAGGACTACATAGACAAAAACAAGACAAAATGTCGCATTTAAAGATAAACATAAAAAAAAAGAATTTCACTGCTTTTTTATCACAAGCCACAAACACCATTTAAGAATATTGCTGGTACTGTTTTTGTCTTATATAACATACCGTGTTTATTTGTATTTTTTGTATGCAGTCCTTTAACAAAATCTATAGTTTACTGGGTTATATTAAAATGTTATTTATGCATAGGTTTTGCTTGCTTACTTCATCAAACATTTTTATTTAATTATATCCAAAACAAAAGTTCTATTATTGTATAGATGCAACCCAATAAATGTTCGCATGAATACAGAAGACAGTCAGTTATACACATTATCACTTCATTTCGTAACCAAGCCTTGACGTTCCATTTTTTTGTGAACGGGTCTGGCTGTCTGAGCTCATTGATTACAGATCACTATTAATAAGGAGCATTTGTAATGCAGTCATGGTGATACAATCTCTACAAGCCAGTTCATGATGGCCCTTCAGTCTCTACAATTAAGTCGTCCAGCAGGCATGCCCCCTGTTGCAGCTGCTCTGTCAATCTCATTTTGTAGTACAAATGAGCTTAGGCCCAATGTTTGACATGGGGTTTTAACACCAAAGAAGGCAATTCTGCTACTTCAAATGAGCCTAATTGGCTGTGCGCTCAGGCGTTAACTCAAGCTGCTTCAGTCTATCAGAGAAAGATTTTTAACCAATTGGACAGTGTGCTTGAAAAAAAAGAAGCCACCAGAATTCACCGTGAGGTGTATGGAGGAAAAATATTTATAATAATATGTACCCTTAAAAAATATTCACAGAGCCAGCCATCTGTCAATCATGCACGGCAACAGTCTACATGAAAAAAGGAAAGACATTAAAAAAAAATGCACATGAAGGAAATCACAACTTGAATTTTTAGAGAAGATCAATGTAATATTATGAATACGGTATCATTAATTGTAATAAAATTTCTAATTTCAATATTTTCTTGCTGTTTAACAGGTAACAGAATTATAATATAGAAGTGATCAAAAGTGTTAAGCATAAATAAGGTATATCAGTGTCCTAGCTACGAAATATGGGTTCAATTAATTTTAGCAACCAAAAAAATTTAATTTATTTAGTGTATTTTATTTTAACTAAAGTGGAACATTATCTAGTATTTTTAGATGTATAGAATGTGCTGGTCGACAGAAAAGAGTACGAGCGCTCATCAAAGCATCGGAATTATTTATTGCTAATAATTTGTTATATGTGCTGACAGAAGAAATGTGAACAAAAACATGATATGAAGTGTTTCTAAAAAAAAAAATGGTCTGTGTTCCAAATGCAACAGTATCCATATCTTGTGATTTTCAGTAGAATTACAATAATGCATTTGGGGATTATATGTGTTCTAAAATCAGAATTGTTTTTGGGGATTATATGTGTTCTAAAATCAGAAATTTTATCAATATGCACACCGAACAAATAGTATATATGATTTCAATAAGAAAACATGTAAAAAAAAAAAATGTTAGTTATCATACAATAAATACAATTACAGTGTGTGACTGTGATGATTTTCCAATATTAGAGATTTATGTGTTTTATTTATTAAAGGCATTCTCTGAGGACCAAAACACTGTTACCTTAATGAACACGGGTGTATAAATCATGCAGCTGCAGTCTTACTGCTCAATTCTCTGCCATCTATAAGTTAAATTACTTTTGTTTCTGTTGCAACCCAAGTCACATCTCCCCTAGCTTTTGCTAACGGCGCCTGGATGAAAATAAATTATTTCCTTTTCAATCACATCTTACAGCACAGTGTGTTTATTTTAGAAGTGGGGGATCTTTAGCAGCAACACATTGCCCTATCAGTTTCCAACATGACTGCTCCACCAGTAGCATATTGTCAAATGACTTTTTTAAACATAGGTCTCTACAGCGTTGTACCCTAAAGTGATAACTGTCAAGAATTTAAAGTGAATTTCAAATTTAAGGCCAATATTTCACCATAAATAAATGTATTGATCTAAAGTTCGCCAATAAGATCTGTAAGATCTGAACTGCTCTATGAATATTAAGAAGTAGGGAGACAAAGAATGTTCCTATGGCTGTGCACTTTAGTTTATGCATATAAGTGATAGCAACAGAGCCAGGCCCTGCCCAAGACATTGTGCTGCCTGGGTCCAAGGATAATATGCAGCTTGCCCCTGACCCCCCACGTCAAAAGCACGCCACGCCAACATCCATCATGTTATGCAGTGTGTGTAGTAAATGCAATGGCTGTTTGTGTAGTGGACACAGTGTGTAGTGTATGCAGTGTGTGTAGTGAATGCATTATGTGTGTCTGTAGTGGATGCAGTGGATGTGTTTCAAGGATGCTGTCTGTTTTTGTTTTGTGGATGTAGTGTGTATTGTATGCAGTGTGTGTGTTGACTACATTGTCTGTGTGTGTGGAAGTGGATGCAGTGTCTGGGTTTTGTGTATTGTGTGTAGTGCATGCAGTGTTTGTGTGGTGGATGCAGGGTCTGTGTAGTGGATGCAGTGCATGTGTAGAGGATGTAGTGTCTGTGGATGTAGTAGTGTCTGTGTAGTGTTGGATAAGTGCTGGGGGGTGAGCAGCTTAAATTAAATCAGGCTTATCCCCCTCTCCCTGCCTCTTAACTGTGGGCTGGAAGGGGGACATAGTGTGTAGGAAGATAACAGTATAGGGGGGCAGCGTGTAGGAAGGTGACAGTTTGGGGAGCAGTGTGTAGGAAGGTGACAGTATCGGGGGCAGTGTATAGGAAGGCTGTGGGGGCAGGCTGTGAGGGTGACAGTGTGGTGGGGCAGGCTGTGGGGGTTTACAGTGTGGGAGTGCAGGGTGTGGGATAGCAGGCTGTGGGGGACAGGGTGTGTGGTAGCAGAGTGTGTGGGGCAGGCTTGGGATAGCAGGCAGTGGGGGGCAGGCTAAAGGAGGGCAGGCTTGGGATAGCATGGTGTGGGGTGTGGGGGATAGGATATGGGTATGGGGGCAAGCTTGGTATAACAGGCTGTTTGAGGGCAGGCTGTGAGGGTCAGGGTGTGGGGGTGTAGACTGTGTGGGGTGGTTTGTGGGGGCATGGTGTGTGGGGTGGTTTGTGGAGACATGGTGTGGGAGGTGGTTTGTGGGGGCATGGTATGGGGATGTAAGCAGTGGGGGTAGTTTGTGGGATCATGGTGTGGGGGTGGTTTGTGGGGGCATGGTGTGGAGGGTGGTTTGTGGGGGCATAGTGTGGGGGTGGTTGGTAAGGGGCATGGTGTGGGGGGATGCTTGTGGGGGCATGGTGTGGGGGGTGGCGTGTGGGGGTCTAGCTGTGGGAGGGCAGGCTTGGGATAGCATGGTGTGGGGTGTGGGAGGGGTATTGGCATACCCTTTCCCTGGTGGTTCAGTGTCATCGCTGTCCTGTTTGTAGCTCCGCCGGGTGTGAGCTGCAAACCAAGTTTTGGAGTTCTAGCGAGCTCCTGTCACAGCGTTACCATGGTAACCCGTGGCAACTCTGTGAGCTCACGAGAGCTCCATTCCATAGTCTGCAGCTCACACCTGGCGGAGCTGCAGTCAGGTGGCTCTCCTTGGGCAGACTGAACAGAGGGGCCCCACACCCGGTGGCATACAGGGCAAGCGGCCGTGCCCCCTCCATGTCAGTCTGCCCTAAGGCAATTAGAGAGCTGCCTCGCTGCATATCTATGCAGCAGAGGTGGTCCGGGCTCTTAACGACTGGGGCAGCAAAATGCCGGCCCTATAAAAGTGCCGCCTGAAACCATGGCTCCAGTTCGTCCTATGGACGGGCCGGCCCTGAACAGAGCTACCGGTAATCTAACAAGCCTGAAATGCAGCGCTGCCTGCATCCACATGCTATTATTTGAACAGAAAAATACTAACACGTATTATATTCTCTCTGTTCCTTGGTGGTTTAAATAGCCAGAGAAGAGACACATATACTTAGGTCCGAAAATGTTTGGACACTGACACAAATTGTATTATTTTGGCTCTGTAAGCCACCACAATGGATTTGAAATGAAACAACTGAGATGCAATTGAAGTGCAGACTTTCAGCCTTATTTTAGGGGTTGAACAAAAATATTGTATGAAATGTTTAGAAATTGCAACCATCTTCATACACAGTCCCCTTATTAACTAAAAGGTAAGTAAAATCCCTGAAATCTAAACCTCAGCAGCCACTCCAGGATTATAGTGTTAGGAATATGTCTTTTTCAGTATGTCTATATTCCTAACACTATAGTAAACACCCGCCACATTTGTTTCAGAGAAGGAAAATAAGAAGCAGCCTGTCACCTCTACAATAATCTATAACTAAGACATTGATCAACAGTTTGTGTCTGTTTGTGCTCATTTGCATATCAGGCTAGGAAATCCGCGGTAGTTGTAAAAAACATGTTTTCTCAAGTTTCTATGCCCAAGAAGGACTTCTCAAACTTCAACTTTAGATAGGCTGGTGATGCATAAACAGTATTTCTTTTATTTCCACCTCTGGGAGTCTTACCATATTTCGTCTCACCACATTCTTTTTAGTACCCAGTTAGATGCTCTTAAAAATGACTTCAACTTCCAGACAAGAAATGGTGCCTTACTGATTAGACCCACAGGTTGATACCACAGTCCATGTCCCCATTTGATTTAAAGCTCAAGCATGCTTTGTCTTAAAATAAAAAAGCTGTGTTTAAATCAGCTTAACCCCCCAGTGACCACAGGTACATCAGACAAAAAACAGTCCTTAAGGACCCATCAGGTACATCTGCGGAGAATTAGAGCAATGGAAGCAATCAGGTTCACCTTCAGCAGCTCTAATGGCATTGCAGCGATGCCCCGATGTCAAGAAATTGCTGCAATAACCCCTGGCCGCTGGAGAACACCGGGTGATCACTCAACCCGGAGCGATTACCTCCTGGGTTGCCCCATTAGGCAGGCCCCCAATTCTCTGCCTGTACTGAGTGGGTCGAGGCACTTAGTTAAAGTTAAAAACAATTAAATATTTTTGTTTTTTAAAAATGTAACCCCTATTCTCTCTCCCTCCCCATGTACTTACCGATCGCCGCCATTCCCCCGCTGGCGATCGGTCTCCCTACAGAATGTGGTGAGACGAAATATGTTAAAACTCCCTACAGTGCAGTCCCCCCCACACCTTTGCAATTTAGGTACCCCAGGGGCCATGTGAGCGCTCTAAAAGAGGTGTCCATAGTGCTGCCAGCAGGGCATATCTACACATATATCTCAAAATACACTTACAATGAAATCATATATATGGATTATATATGTATAATAAATTATAAAATTATTTTTTTATAATATATTATACATATATAGGAAATAAGTGTGTGTGTATTTACACACACACACGTATTATATACACACATATTATATGTATGTCCTGATGAAAGCTCTGTACAAGAGCTGAAAAGTTGACCGTTTGGAACTGAAAGAATAAAGAACTTTTTTTTTCTTTTTTTTTACCAAATCCTTGAGTGCCGGTATTTCTTTCAATATTTATACTTTATGTGACCAGAGCACCAGGTATTTATTTTGTTAAGTTGGAGTGCAGGAGCTTTGGATTTATTTATATATATATATATATATATATACATACATACACACACACGTATTATATGTGTGTGTGTGTGTGCATATATATATGTAACAAAGCAGTTTTCCCGAAACTATAGTGCCCTGAGGGTGCCCCCACCCTCAGGGTCCCCCTCCCGTGGTGCTGACGTGGTTAAGACCCCTTCAGCAGCTTACCTTTATCCAGCGCCGGGCTCCCTCGGCGCTGGTGACCTCTCTTCCCCTGCCGACATCAGCTCCCAAGTGGAGCGGAATGCCGCACGCAAAATTTGCATCCAGCGTCACAGATGCACCTCTAGCAGCTGTAAGGGAAGACAGCCAATAGAGGTTGGCTTAACCCCTAATGTAAACATAGCAGTTTCTTTGAAATGGCTATGTTTACAGCTGCAGGGTTAAAACCTTAGGGACATGGCACCCAGACCACTTCATTGAACTGAAGTGGTCTGGGTGACTATAGTGTCCCTTTAACTATTGAAACTTAAGAGGGATGTAGGGGAACAAAACTTATGTGGACGGACTGACAAAATTAGTTAATGTAGAACTGACTTTATGCACTTTGCAAATGCTCTTGCTGCTTCGGTCTCTGTAACACTGTGGCATGTTCCCTTTCTTCTACATACACTACATCCACCTTTCTCTGTCCCAGACTGTATACCAGAAGTTTCTGCCTGCTAGTAAGATAAGATAAGGAGAGGAGTGGACAAGTGAGTGCTAGGGAACTGTCCTTAGTAAGCGTGGTGCTGTCTGCCCTTAGTTGACCTTCCAATTTCTCATGCAGACATGCCCCTTTTGGCGGTTACATGATTCGTGTCAGTGGTCCAATCTTTCACCCCGCTTAACAACATCCTGCTTCACCGGACACTGGTGTTAGGGGGTATGAATTTACTGGAAAGATGAAAGTGAAAGATTAGGATAGAATATGTGTTTTCTTATAGCTACATCCTGTGAGTTTCCCTCCAGCACCACCTCAGCCAGATACTCCTGCTTGGGAGGTAAAACTGTTTTAGTGTTTTCTGTCAATAAGATTCTGTAATTAGGCCATTCATAATTGTCAGCACCAGGCCCAATGGGCTCTTAATCTGGCCCTGGCCCTAGACCATTATTGTGTATAATTACAAAAGTCATGATTTTATGAAAGACACGAGTATGATGCGAGTATTGCGTATCCCTTTCTTTACTGTCCACCAATAGCAGCAAAGAATACAAACAGTAAGAAAAAATGGTATACATAGTGATAAGCCACTCCCATACCAAGTCCCAGTATAATAGTCAGCACCTCCCATCATAATTCCTCTTTCTTTGGAGAGGCTACACAAAAACATACATCAAACAGGAACCGATGAATCAGTCCAACCGCAGAAGAACAACTGTCTTGAAATCAAGTCGGAATCCAACCAGGAACAAATAAATGAACTGGGACCAATCCATCACAGAATCAGAAATCACAAACGTAGGGGATCCCATCATATGACAATCCTTAGAAATCCAGCAAACGAGTGGAATTTAGGCGGGAAGAAGCAGCACTGAATCAACCTGTGAAAACACAAAAAACAGGAGCCCAACAGTTAAGTCCATACTCGAACCAAAGTGCACATGCCAAGACACCTCATATCCATAGATAGAAGGGCACAGTACCAACAGAGCAAAAAACCTCATGACAAGAACATAAAACATAACCGAGCCACATGTGAACATAAATAGTTAAATACACAGTGCACACCACAAATACCTACCACACCCCGGAATCCTTATAAGAGAGAAAAGTCAGCAGGGAGGAAGAATCAAGTGAGACAAACATAAAAGGGTGGGACATTACCCGCCTCCGTGTCTGTCATAAAATTATGACTTTTCGTCAAGAAATATCCAAATCATGTAATTTTATGTCAAGACACAGAGGCTCATATTGCAAGTTTAAAGCTAAACAACGGCCAAACGGCCAGTCCGCAATTCTCATCAAGTCTTCCAGACGTGCCCCGAAACCACCATAGACGTGGCCCCCCAGGAGGAATGGGCGCTAAAGATGGACGTATCCACACCAGCCTGCAACATCACCCATTTCACCCAGCGAGCCAAGGTAGTACTGGACACGGGGGAAAACGGTTGATGAACCAAGAGAAAAAGTTGTGGAGATGATACGGAACGATGTGCATTCGTCCGAAGCGCACGCAAACAAGCCAGAGGACACAACACCGGAGCAGCTGGAAAACTCTGGTACGATACCGACCGAATAGCCATCTTATTACACCTATAGATGTTAAAGGTCACCCCATCCGGAGTGAAAGATCGTGCATTGTAGTCCAGGGCACGAACATCCGAAACCCGCATGCATGAATTGAGGCAAAAGAGGGAGACCAATTTGGCTGACAATCATCGTAAGAAGAGGTCCGAGTTAGGAGGCAGGAAATAAAGAGAGACAACATGCAGGAGACATCCCAAAAAGAAGAGTATCAAGGCCTAGGAGGGTGCGACAGTTGTGAGCCCCGAAGCAACCGGCACACCAAAGGGTGTTGGCCTGCGGGGCAACTGTCAAAACCCTGATGAGCCGAGGAAATGGCTGATCTGCACAAGTTAATTGTGCGATATGCACGACCAGCCTCGAATAACGAGGTGAGGATTGAAGGATCGCAGTCACAAGTGCCGAAACGGGATCCAGGTCCCGAGCCAGGCACCAGCCAGCCCAAGCTCTCCAAGCGGTCCCATATGATCCTCTAGTACCCGGAGCCCATGCGTCCGCCAGGAGGCATTGAGTTATGTCCAAAACCCCTTGGGCATCCCGGGGACCCCAGAAATCCTCCACGCGAGCAGCAGCAACGATCCCGTCTAGCAGAAGAGGTTGTCGCCGGCCCAATGGATCCAGAAGTAGGTCCAGGTAAGATGGCAACTGCCTGGGCACATCCACTGCCAATTCCAGGAGCTGTGAGAACCAGGATTGAGTCCCCCAAAATGGGATCAGCAGGATCAGCTTTTTCAGTTGGCGGCAAACTTGGAGCAGGACCTAAGGGATCATGGCAAATGGAGGGAAGGCATAAGGGAGCGAGCAGGTCCAGTCTTGCAGGAAGGCATCCACTGTCTCCTCCGCCGGGTCCAGGCGCCATATGTAGAACAGTGGCAATTGGGCATTGAGCCGGGATGCGAAGAGATCGATGGCAAAAGGACCCCAAAACCGACAGATAGCGTGAACTCCAGTCCACATGAATGTTGTGGAGCCCCGGGAGATATTCCGCCTGGACCACCAGATCCCTAGCCAAGCAATACACCCAAAAGTCCTTTGCCAGACGGGCCAGAATTGCCAACTGCGTGCTGCCCATGTGATTGAAATAACAGACCGAAGAGACGTTGTCCATGCGCAGTCGGATGCATGAGCTGGCAGTCCCATTTGCAAAACTCCGGACTGCAAAGGAACCGGCCAGGAACTCCAGAGCGTTGATGTGGAGTCGGGATTCGTCTTCCGACCAACGTCCTTCAGTAGTCACACCGTTGCAGTGGGCACCTCAACCGTGGAGACTTGCATCCGAATCCACTGTGAACTCCGGTTGGGAACCTTGATGGACGCAAGTTTCTTTTCAGCTATGTAACTATGTAACTGAAGATGGCCTTGAGGTTCTTGATCCACCAGGTCAATTCGTCTTGTGTCTCTGTGTCCAGAGAGAGAAAAAAAGTTATTGGTAAGAGTAAAATTTGATGTACTTATCTTGTGTGGTGCAGCAAAGAAAGAGGAAATATGGGGAAATATGATTATACTGGGATTTGGTATGGGAGTGGCTTACCATTTTTTTTTTACTGTTCTAACTGTTTGTATTATTTGCTGCTATTGGTGGACAGTAAAGAAAGGGATAAGCAATGTGCCTCCGTGTCTTGACATAAAATCAATTATTTTTATTTTATCAGCAAAGTTTCTGAACTGACTCATTATGGCATCTAAGCAACCCATCAGCAAACTAATTTCTTTAGAATAGATAGTGTTGAGGAAAAGTTTGTCAATCCACTCTAAAGTGTGTATGTGCTCATACAATATTTGCATTCACAATGTGAATTAGTCTTTAATGTGGTGTTTCGGTTCAGACAGATTTTGGCCATGCAATCAAGGAAAAATAATTTCCACAAGACAAAGGGTGTGAAATGGGCCAATCAGTGTACTGCTAAATATATACATAATAGATATACTGCATGTATATTTTGCAGTACACTGACAGCACCTTTCACTGCCATTTGGTTCACAGATAGTTCACAGATGATGAGCATTAATGAAATTATTAATTTCATTAACGCTCAATGCCTTTCTCAAAAAAGTTTACAATTATGAATAAAGTAAAGGAACATTCCACACCTATAAATCACTTTAGCAACAGAAATTAACACTATTATATATGAACCTGCTTCCATCCACCTGACTGTCAATGAGGCAACATGTTCTGTTACTTTCTGGTTGTTAAGCTCAGATTGACTAAAGGCAGTCTGGATTCGGTCAGTCAGACCAATTTTGTAACATTGGTTCAGATGAGTTCTGAAAATCGCTAATATCCACATTTGGACAAATTTACAGCACCAGACTTAGAGATTTATCAATGACCGCATGGCAACCAATGATAAACAGAATGCATCCAGCAGGGTGCACATTCACAAATGATAATTCACTTGCTTTTTAAAAGTGAATTATAATATGAAGAACTATTTGCCTCCTGGTAGTGCAAGAATTCATTATGTGGCAGCTGGACAGTGCATAGTAGTCAAATCACATTAAAATTGTAAAAATTAATAAATACAAATCCTATGCAGATCAATACCTGGAGAAATCTTTTTTTAAGCTTTCCCACCCATGTTATAAATAACTAAGTTACTGTAAAGTGTGGAAAATTTCCACGGTCAAGAGCACTCTGATTGGTTAGCTTAGAGAGCTCTTGGTCCTGTCTCCCCTCTTTTAAAAATATTAGGGCTCTCACTCGATGTCATGGATAAGTGCGAGGGAAATGGACAATTGGCCCTTTATTATCCTTACATGCTTACATTGCCTGAAAAAAAAATCGTTTGGGTTGTCAGATGTGGCATGGGGCAGTCCGACTCGTCCAAGCAAACATTTTAGAAAAATTATTCAGATGAACAAAAAGGCCACAAAAATGATGTATATATTTTGCAGTACACTGTTAAACACAGTTTCCTTCCAGGTGGTTCACATATCAAACGAGAATAATGAACCAACACAAGGAAAAGAGATGGGGAGGTGTAGTAAAAAAAATCTATATTTATATATCGAATAAACATATAAATATAGATACTTTTTTAAAGCTCCTTCCTTTTCCACCTTTTGGTCACTTCTTAATTGATTTCAATTGCTCTCAATTTTAAAACATGTAGTAATTTTCAATAACATTTAGAGGCTGTCCTGTAAACCTAAATCATCTTTTTTTCCATCAACACCTCTATGTTTAGTGCCACAGCCAGAACTCCGAATCACGAATCCCAAACAAACATGCTCATCCATTGCTCAATTCGTTATACGTCCATATAGCACTTTGAAAAAGAGGCTACCCATGGATTGGCTTAAATTCAGACGAATTGCAATTCAGCCAAAAGAAGCTGTGCAAGTTTAATACTTAACACTTCTTACTCTTGCAAATCAAACTTGCAGTTAAAATGACTTGTAATTCTTATCCATCCATTGAACAATGCAGGGATATATGTTGAGAACTTACAAAAAAAAATAATGATGGGTATGTAATGTCCACTGTTACTAGTGTATTATTAACTGGAAACTTATTAGAATAGGATACTGCAAATACAAACAAAAATAACCAAAGTCCCTAATTGAAACCCTCTGATACACAAACTCTTATGTTTCCAGTTTTGACACTGGATTGCATGTTATTTTTTTCTGTTCACAGTGGGAAATGGTATTTTAATCTGCCGAGAATAACTGTGAAATGTAACAACTGCTTGAGATCTGCACTACTGGCGAGGATGAAACACTATACATCACATAAAAAATCTAGTAGCTACTTCTCAACTCTCACATTCTTTGACATGGAAAATGTCAAATTCCAAAAATGTTAAGGGGAACCCAGTAAAACTTAACGACTAAACTATTTGCATTTTTGTACATACATTAGGGTCAATATGTGATATTGTGATATGCAATTTTCTCATTTTCCATATATATTCTAACCAGAAAATTCACACGTATGTACACACTGTTAACATTGAGTGTTATTTATGTTTCTTGTATGAATGTATACAATTGTATTTCTTTTGATGCCTCTATACAGCAATCAGCTCACACAATTGCTCATAGTTTAATATAAGATTTTAGTACTAAATATGCTTACCCTTAACACAAGTTCTGTCTCTAACATCCCAATTTATTCCTAAATCCCCCTAACACTAAAAATAGAGGTTCACAGGTGTCACAACATAGGTTGAAGGCAAAAAACTAGATATTTATTGGAGGTCAGAAAGGACAAAAAAAGAGACAATAAATATATTTGTTTGTCTTCATCCTACGTTGTGATGCCTGTGTACTTTTTTTTTTAGTTGTTCCTGGAGGGCTGTGGACCCCCTTCTATAGAGCTCCCACATAGAGTTGTGTGCAGCAACTCCTTTGACTTTATCCCTCTAACACTAAATTAGCACACATTCTAATCCCCAAATTGTAGTCCCGACACCCAATAACTGAGCACATATTAGAGTTCAACTGATTTTTTTTTTTTTATATATATATTTCTTTATAATATGCCCCTTTCTATAGTTTTATTAACTGGATGGGGGAATTAGATCGCTGATTCCCATGTAATTCAGTATGTCCATGTGTTTCTCCATCTACCTCATAGACACTAGTATTAGGTGCTTACTCCATCTCTGTCTGCTGAGTCTAAGTGCCACCAGAATATAATTACATCATATCCTGTGCATTCTGGGCTCCCAGAGAACACTGGGCAGAAAAGGATACAGAGATACAGAATTTCCTCACACCATTGCTTGGTAGTGGTTGGAGGCCTTAAAATTTCATAGCGCCCACCACCGGCTGGCCCCCCCCAGTGAATGTCCTATTTACCTAACAGAAGGACCAGCCTTACTCCCATATGTTATCGACCCCAAAAGGATAGGTGTAAAGATCAAAAGAGGGGGTAGTGCACAAATATATATAAAATACAACCTGTATATAACAAGAAGTAATCTGGGAAGAATCTATAGAATAAAAAATATACACAATGGTGAAGTATGTAAAGACCAGTGACTTAATCCAAGAGGTAGAAAACTTACAAAAGCCACTGATGGTCTGTGCTTATCTCCCCTTGATAGTGGGGTATAGATGAAAAAAGGTATTTCTTCCTTAGCAAGAGAATCTTGCAGAATTGATGAAGGGACTCTTGATGAATCAGGTCCTCAAAGGAAAGAAACCATATAGAGTAATACAGTTAAAAGAAAACACAATTTATTTCACTGATTGCACTTACATGAAGATTGCAGTCAGTCAGCATATATCCACTTGACAAATGGAATTATGTGGGAAGGTCCATAAACCAACAGCAAGTGGAGCAGTAGTCAGAAAGCAATAAAAAATAAAATATAAATATAAAATGGAAAAACAAATGTCCAAGTTCTAAATCCAACGCGTTTCGTCTTGGGTAGACTTCATCAGGGATATTTGATGTTAGATGAAAAATCTTCTTTTATATACGTAGAAATAAGTGGTGCTTGATTTTGCCGCGAAAATTTTCACTTCCGGGTTTCGTCAATCATCATTCCCCATTGGACAGTTCTATTGACGTCCGCATTCGTGACGCGGACGTTCGGCACTTCCGCGTTCCACCCTGGAACGCATACGTGGACGGCTGTATGCACGGGATAACAGGAACTTCCGCGTTCCACTTTGGAACGCATTTCGGAACGGGCAGAGTGAACACCCAAACCTAAGCGTTCCAAAGTGGAATCTTAAAAAACATGAACAACAAAGAGAAAAAGCTGGCCCTAGAATGTCCAGTACATATAAATACATCCATAATACAATTAAATTATTATGGGCATATCCACAGGATCAAAAATAAGAGTACTATAATTACAAGCTGGTGGAGTCTGAGGCGTTCAAAAAATGTGTAGCTATTGGGACACAGCACCACAGTGGGAGGTACCCGGACGAAATTTATTTGCACAAAAGGCAATCCCGAACCTGTACTCGACTGTGCAAAAAGAAGTAATGGCATGTCTGGCACACAGTGTTGGGGCAAGGGTCCATCTGACCACTGATACCTGGTCTGCAAAGCATGGTCAGGGCAGGTATATCACCTACACTACGCATTGGGTAAACCTGGTGACGGCTGTCAAGCATGGAATGCGTGGCTCTGCAGAGGAGTTGGTGACACCGCCACGACTTGAAGGCAGGCCTGCTGCCACCTCCTCTACTCCTCCTACTCCATCCTCTTCCATAACCTCCTTGGCTGAGTTCTCTTCTGCTGCTGCGTCTTGCTCCACATCAACGGCACCCCCCTAACTCCCCAGGTACTATTCCACATCCCGGATACGGCAGTGTCACGCCGTCTTGGGGTTGACTTGCCTGAAAGCAGAGAGTCACACCGGACCAGCACTCCTGTCCACCCTGAACGTACAGGTGGATCAGTGGCTGACTCCGCACCAACTGGAGATCGGCAAAGTGGTTTGTGACAATGGAAGAAATTTGTTGGCGGCATTGAATTTGGGCAAGTTGACACATGTGCCGTGCATGGCACATGTGTGTAATCTGATCGTACAACGCTTTGTGCTTGAGTACCAAGGCTTACAGGACATCCTGAAGCAGGCCAGGAAGGTGTGTGGCCATTTCAGGCGTTCCTACACGGCCATGGCGCACTTTTCAGATATCCAGCGTCGAATCAACATGCCAGTGAGGCGCTTGATTTGCGACAGCCCGACACGTTGGAATCTAACAAGCCCGCCTGCTCTAACAAGAAAAAGCTGTTAACGAGTATTTGTATGACCAGGGTGCTAGGGCAGCCTCTGCGGAGCTGGGAATTTTGTTGTCACGTTACTGGACACTCATGCGCAATGCCTGTAGGCTCATGCGTCCTTTTGAGGAGGTGACAAACCTAGTCAGTCGCACCGAAGGCACCATCAGTGACATCATACCATTTATTTTCTTCCTGGAGCGTGCCCTGCGAAGAGTGCTGGATCAGGCCGTAGATGAGCGTGAAGAGGAAGAGTTGTGGTCACCATCACCACCAGAAACAGCCTTATCAGCATCGCTTGCTGGACCTGCGGCAACGCTGGAAGAGGATTGTGAGGAAGATGAGTCAGAGGAGGAATGTGGCTTTGAGGAGGAGGAGGAAGACCAACCACAACAGGCATCCCAGGGTGCTCGTTGTCACCTATCTGGTACCCGTGGTGTTGTATGTGGCTGGGGGGAAGAACATACCTTCAGTGAGATCACTGAGGACGAGGAATGGGACATGAGTAGCTCGGCCTCCCACCTTGTGCAAATGGGGTCTTTCATGCTGTCGTGCCTGTTGAGGGACCCTCGTATAAAAAGGCTGAAGGAGAACGACCTGTACTGGGTGTCCACGCTACTAGACCCCCGGTATAAGCAGAAAGTGCCTGAAATGTTACCGAATTACGGCAAGTCGGAAAGGATGCAGCAGTTCCAAAATCAATTAAAAAGTATGCTTTACACAGCGTATAAGGGTGATGTCACAGCACAACGGGAATCTAACAGGGGAAGAGGTGAAAGTAATCCTCCTCCTCCCATGACCACGCCGGCAAGGACAAGACGCTTTACAGGCGTGTTGTTGATGGAGGACATGCGGAGCTTTTTAAGTCCTACGCATCACCACAGCCCTTCGGGGTCCACCCTCAGAGAATGACTCGACCGACAGGTAGCAGACTACCTCGCCTTAACTGCAGATATCGACACTCTGAGGAGCGATGAACCCCTTGACTACTGGGTGTGCAGGCTTGACCTGTGGCCTGAGCTATCCCAATTTGCGATAGAACTTCTGGCCTGCCCCGCTTCAAGTGTCCTGTCAGAAAGGACATTCAGTGCAGCAGGAGGTATTGTCACTGAGAAGAGAAGTCGCCTAGGTCAAAAAAGTCTAGATTACCTCACCTTTATTAAGATGAATGAGGGATGGATCCCGAAGGGACTGACAGTGGGCGATACATTCGACTAAGAAAGGCCTGATGAGGGGGACGTAACAGGGTGTCACGGCTGCCGGCCCGCCGCGTGATATTTAAATCCCTAGCTCACCCCAGTACCTTGCCCTGTCGTGGTTTCCTGTTCCTGGTTTCCTGAGAGTGCTTTATCATTGTGAATCTGATTTCCTGGTATCCTGATCTTGACTTTTCCCTGGTTATTCTGAATTCTGGTTTCCCTGACTTGGCTTGTGTAAACGGTATTGTGTATTTTTTGGCTTCCTTGACCTCGGCTTTCCCTTTGACCATTCTCTGTCTCTAGCATATTAGTCCGGCCATTCTAAGGTCCGGTTTACGCTCTGTCCTTTTATTTTCCTTTTCTTGCCTATGTATATGTTTATGGACTGTTTGCGGTTGTTTGCGGTGCGTTAAATGGGGAGTTTGGTCTGTCACTGTGAAGCGGGCGTAACCCTTACACTACCTGACCAATGCAACATCATACCTGATGTTTTAAAGCACGTTATTCCAAACAATTTAGGAATGTTAGGTGATTTATGCCCCTTATGGATTAAAACCAGACTCTGCATCAACTATGTAATTTTCCATGGGAGTTTTGCCATCAGGGCCGGACTGGCCCACCGGGACACCGGGAAATTTCCCGGTGGGCCGGCACACTAGGTGGCCGGTGCGCGGCCGCCTAGTGTGCACCAGCCCGGGCCGCAATTACAGGGTGACCGGCAGGAGGGGATGCGCTCCCCTCCTGCCGGTCACAGAATGTAGCGTGGCCGGGCTGGCAGACCGGGTTGGGGCAGTGGCACTGGGCCAGCCTCTTCTCCTGGGGGGCCAGCCTCTTCTCCTGGGGGCCCCCCCCGAGGCTGGGCCCCCCAGCGGGCAGGCAGGCTGGCCGGTGCGCGAGGGAGCACTCTCCCCTGAGTGCTTCCTCTTCAGCTCCCTCGCGCATCGCACTGATACCGGAGCCGGAAGATGACGTCATCTTCCGGCGCCGGTATCAGTACGCGGCGCGCGAGGGAGCTGAAGAGGAAGCACTCAGGGGAGAGTGCTCCCTCGCGCACCGGCCAGCCTGCCTGCCCGCCGGGTGACCGGCCCCCCTGGAGCCCAGCAGCACCACTGGACCCCAGGGAATCCCCTCAGCACTCCAAAAGGTAAGGAGGCTGGGGGGATTAAATTAAAAAAAAATGTGTTAGTGTGTGTGTTAGTGTTACTGTGAGTGTTACTGTGAGTGTTAGTGTGTGTGTGTGTTAGTGTTACTGTGAGTGTTAGTGTGTGTGTGTGTGTGTGTGTGTGTTAGTGTTACTGTTACTGTGAGTGTTAGTGTTACTGTGAGTGTTAGTGTGTGTGTGTGTGTGTGTGTGTTAGTGTTACTGTGAGTGTTAGTGTGTGTGTTGGTGTTACTATGAGTGTTAGTGTGTGTGTGTGTGTTAGTGTTACTCTGAATGTTAGTATGTGTGTGTGTGTTACTGTGAGTGTTAGTGTGTTAGTGTTACTGTGAGTGTTAGTGTGTTAGTGTTACTGTGAGTGTTAGTGTGTGTGTTACTGTGTGTGTTAGAGTTACTGTGAGTGTTACTATGAGTGTTAGTGTTAGTGTCAGTGAGTGTGTGTCTGCTAGTGAGTGTCAGTGAGTCTGTTACTGAGTGTGTTTGTGTTAGTGAGTCTGTTTGATGTCTGTTAGTGAGTGTGTGTTTGTCAGTGAGAGTGTATGTTTTGTAAGTGAGTGTGTATGTATGCCTGTCGCTGAGTGTGTCTCTGTTAGTAAATGTGTGTGTCTGTTAGCTAGTGTGTATGCGTCTGTTCGTGAGAGTGTAAGTGTGTCTTCAGCACTTACCTTTCTCCAGCGCCGGACTCCCTTGGCCTCCCTCCGCCGCTCAGCTCCGAATGCGCATGCACGGCAAGAGCCGTGCGCGCATTCAAACCGCCCATAGAAAAGCATTACTCAATGCTTTCCTATGGACATTCAGTGTCTTAGAATTGCGGAAGCTCCTCTAGCGGCTGTCAGTGAGACAGCCGCTAGAGGCTGGATTAACCCTCAGTGAAACATAGCAGGGTTAAAACTAGAGGGACCTGACACCCAGACCACTTCATTGAGCTGATGTGATCTGGGTGTCTGTAGTGGTCCTTTAACCCCTTAAGGACATGTCATGATTCCCTTTTATTACAGAAGTTTGGTCCTTAAGGGGTTAAGTGTGTGTGCATCTGCATGCACTGGTGTACATACCGCGGTCGCAGGGGTCGCAACCCCTGCGACCAGGTGCCCGCCGCCATGTGTTGCGGCCCCGGCCTGCGCAGAGTAAGCATGCGGGGGGGGGGGCCCAGGGATCAATTTTCGCACCGGGGCCCCATAGGTCATGTGTATGCCACTGGGTAGGGGAGCATCTGTTCCCCTACCCGGTCTGACAGGAACCTGCAAGCTAGAACGCTCCTCCCGCGAGCAGGCAGGTTGGAGCATTGCCGTGCGTTACCATGGCAACGCTCCGACCTGCCTGCCGTTCTCGCGGGAGAAGAGCGAAGTCAGCCTGCAGCCAGAGGAGCTGCAGGCTTAACAGCACGCACCACCACTGGACCACCAGGGTTTGAAAAGTTCCCCCTCTCCCCTGGGCCCTGACCAAAGGTAAAGGGGGAGGGGATTAAAAAAAGGGTTTTTTATATAAATATATCAATGCTATAACCCCCCCCATACACACACTACACTCCTCCCCCCCACCAACAGCACCCCTCCACACACACAGAACCCCCCACACACAGAACACCTTCACACCTTCACGCACACAGAACTCCTTCATGCACGCAGAACCCCTCCACACATAAAAAGCACCCCTTCACGCACACAGCACCTCTTTACGCACACAGCACCCCTTCACGCACACAGCACCCCTCCATGCACAAACGATTTCTTTCATGTTTGAGTGCTAGTTTTCAGTTTTTTTCCCGCTTCCATATCTGCGCACTATGCTGGCCGATGCATTACGGGGCTGGTATGGAATTTTTTTCCAGGGCTGCTTTTCATTCCCAGTCCGGCCCTGTTTGCCATGGATCCCCCTCCGGCATGCCACACCCCAGGTGTTAGTCCCCTTGAAACAACTTTTCCATCACTATTGTGGCCAGAAAGAGTCCCTGTGGGTTTTAAAATTTGCCTGCCCATTGAAGTCTATGGCAGTTCGCCAGGTTCGCCCGTTCGCAAACATTTGCGAAGTTCGCGATCGCTGTTCGCGAACCTAAAATTTTATGTTCGCGACATCACTAATGAGAACTTTACCACAGAGATGGTACATATTATCACTGGTGGAGTATATGTAATTACACAGTAACTACCTGTATTTACAAGGTAAATTGCACTCAATGTGACAGTAAGTGCATGTTAATAGAAAGTATACATGTTATCATATCCTGAGTGCATGTAATTATAGACTGAGGGTCTGTCATTACAAAACTGACAATTACAAGAAAACGTACAGAAATGATAGGCTGAAGAGGACCCTGCTCAAATGAGCTTACAGTCTATAGGAGGTGGGGTATAAAACACATTAGGACAGAGGATTGTCACGTTACTCATCATCACATTATTCTGGGGATTCCACTATGGGGATTAGGGGGAGCATGGCAGTTACCAAGAATCTTGCCTTCTGTCAGGTAGAGAAAGAGGGAATGTCCATGTCGTCAGTCTACAGTAGGGGAAGGGGCAGAGTGAAGGGGTGATAAAGAGAAAGAGAGAAAAAAAAATATTGCAGGGAGGGATTCACGGGGGGTGGGGAATGGAGGGGGAGGGGAGAAATGAGTTGTTTGGGTTATCTTCGGCTGCCATCAGTGACTCCATGTTACCTATAATCCAGGTAGTCTCTTGTCTGAAATAATTTTATTTCCTCAAAATAGTTTTTTATATATATATATATATTAGTATTGTTCTCTCTCTTTGAGTAGCCTACTGTTTTTTTCAATAATTTTTCTAGATCTGAAGTTGGGCACAATATGAGATTAGCATAAGCTGAAAGCAGCCAGGTGAATTGTTAGTGTAGTACTTACCTAAGAGGTTTTGCCTTGGAAACGCAGGTGAGCTTAAAGGGACATTATAGACACCAGAACAACTACAGCTTAATGTAGTTGTTCTGGTGAGTATAATCATTGCCTTCAGGCATTTTAATGCAAACATAGAAAAGGCAGTGTTTACATTGCCCCCTAGGGACACCTCCAAGCAGTCACCCCTTAGATGGCAACTGAAGGTCCTTCCTTGGGCAGTGCTGCACAGTAGGAAATTGTATCATAGTGATGCATTGATTCAATGCATCTGTATGAGTAGGTGTTGATTGGCCAAAATAGTGTTTGGCCCTGCCCCCATCCCGCCTCCTTGCCGATTTCAGCAAATCCAATGCTTTCCCTATTGGAAAGGATTGGAAGGACTAAAAATCAGACATTCTGATGATGTCACCAAGGAGGATCGGGGGTGGGGCCAGCATCGGCACTGAAATAAGGTGAGTTTTAACACTTTCTAAGGGTGCTAAGGTGGGGCAAGCCACCTAAATGGTGGATTAAACACTAGAGGATCAGGAATACATGTTTGTGTTCCTGACCCATTAGTGCTCCTTTAAACTTGAATGGCCATTGGAGAGATAATGACCTCCAGTTTTTTTAAATGTGAATAGGGATTTAGGATAGTGTGTAAGTAACTTTTTTCTTTGGTTTTGAGATTAGGATTGTGCACACATAATATATAGAATATAATTAATATATATTTATTATTACGACCGGAACAAGGATGTTTGGTGTTGAACATTATTCAGGACTGACAATTTGTGAACGAATTAAGGAAAGCGAATACATGTTGTGAGAATATCGAATGATGGAACTCATGCACGAGAAATAAGAGAAGATGCGCAGAAGGGACATCAGACACCAAAGAGGGATCTGAATGATATTTAAACATCAAGAAGCAAGCAGAAGCTAGTAACAGACTGGAAAAATACTTTTCAGAACTTCATATTGCTTTAATCTTTTATCTTATTTTACCTATATGTATTATTTTGTGGGAATGTCATTATTAAAGAAATATTTTATTATAAGAACCAGATTTTATATGGTATATCTGAAGACAAAGATTTGGGTACAACACCACCCTAAGAGTGTTGAAAGCACAGTTTAAGAGCCTACTATACCTATACCCACTGAGACTCCAACATTAGTGAGTGAAGTTCAGTTTTTTGTATGAAATCTAAGGAATTGCTTCATATTATGAGTGGTCATATTTTGTTTTTGAGTAAATTTGATTACATCACCTAGAGGAATATTACTGTTGTTTCACTCACAAAGAGTATTGAATAGGGAGAAATAAATACATCTATGGTATTTCTTGAAATTCTTTAGAGTGAATGGTTAATGGATAACACATTGTTTTTATAATTCTTTATTTTTATTGTGCAGGTATAGAATACATGAACGATAGAAATCATGTCTGCAGTTGAGGCAATAAATCGTTCAGAAAATAATAACATAGACATCAAGGAATAGATGCACTTTTTATTTTTTTATTTTGATATAGACAAGAACCATATCCTAAGCATGGAATGTGTTCTGCTTGTGAGGATTGGTTTATGAGTAAATATAGAGTATTTTGTGGGCTAGTGTGAAAGTCTCTACATGGCAAGTAAATGTAGGAAGTGGTGGTATGGTAGGTATGTAATGGTCATGCAATATGTTCACCTAACAATTTGGAGTTATGCAGGGCTTGGAAAACTATATATGGGGTTCTGATGAGCCGTTGGTGGGTCAAACTAATGACCCATGAGTTGGGGTAGCTCCAGGTGTTGAGGAGTATATTTGCACTTGCATTGAGTGTTACCCCTAACCAAGGGGGCAGCGGGGTGATGGGGAAATGCCTTTCCAACAGTAGTAGCAATTGCGCGTCGCATCATGCTAACTTATGTATTTAATATATAACACATTACCAACCAAGTCTGACTCGGTCCTGCAGAAGCACCATCTAGTGGCTGTCAGTTTAACAACCACTAAACGTGTGTTCAGCCCCACAAACAAAACATTTCCGTATCTCAGAAACTGATGTTTTACATTGTGGTAGAAAAACAGTAGGGTCACTAGACGAAATATTAGCACTTAGTAAATGACACTTTTATGTGTAATTTTGGTTAATATTTGGTCATATTAAATCTGGTGGCTTTTTCCTCTTTTATGCCATAACCATCATTATTAAATATACTCCATATTTTAGCAAGTAGCAGATTTAGCAATCTTTCTTCCACTTTTTCTGACAAAAAAGTGTTCTGTTTCAGTATACTTTTATAGATGCTCTAAATGTGGTGGTGTTCTAAAACAGATATGTTAGTGAAAACTGACAGAATTTACTAGGAAGTAAAATGATCTTTTTTTTCTTTTTAGACTAAAAAAATGAAATAATTTAAAGTTATCTTTTCAGAAAACTTGGACATGTATCTTTTTTTTAATACACAGCAAATGAGTCCATTGCTGCCCCACAAATTCATGCTGTTATATGTCTTGCAAAGATAGATTCCATATAGCCATATACTGTAATTGTTCCTGCATCTCTCCACAGTACAATCAAATGGTACCCTTCAAATTGATTTTGCACACGTGCACCATCAAGATGAATGCAAAGTTATAGTAAAAATATACATTTATTATTACAAACTGTAACAAACCCCCCTGGTATTGCCTGGAAACCCTAGCCCAACCGTGTGCACAAAAACCCCTGTTCAGTCTTTATATTTGCTTCATGGAGCGGAAAACAAAGACCATTCGTTTATTTGCATTCCCTCAAAGAGACTAATCGTGTATTTGGCCATAACCGTTCGAATACCAAATATTCTGTCGAACGACCGACCACCCAGAGCAGGAGTGTGGCACCAATTAACCCTCTTGACCTGTACAAACCGCAAACACCTCAATGTTCCAATGGATTAACAGGGTGGTCGGCGTTCGTCTGTGCGAACACGTGGCAGCGGCCATTTTGTTTAGTCGAACGCACTCAGCTGTGTTTGGTCGTCGACCGCGTGGAACTGATTTCGGCTACCTTTTTCCACAAACACCGCTTAACATCTACCTTCCATGCGTTCGGCTAGAATCATACGATCAAGGTGCTAATTCGTGAGTTTATTCATACGAACTGCATCCAGTGATGAAAAGCACGAACGGTTCCGTTCGTGTATTTTACACTTATTATAGAGGGGAAATAGACTGACCGCATGGACTGAAAGTGTGGAACTGCTTTGGCCAAAGAAATGTGCGAGCAGTCGGTCACATCCACCTTTTTACTAACTCCCGAACCACTGGTCCAATTCAAGCCATTTTTGGATATGTTGTTCCTCTAATTGCACTGGTTATTAAAATGCTATGCATAGTTTAAGAGTTGTGAAAAAGTTGTGAAAAAGATCAAAGATCTAAGGCTTTTTCTATGCACACAAAAGGCCTATTTCTCTCAAACAGTGTTCACAAATCTGTCTAAATCTGTGTTAGTGAGCACTTCTCCTTTGCCAAGATAATCCATCCACCTCACAGGTGTGGCATATCAAAATGCTGATTGGGCAGCATGATTATTGCACAGGTGTGCCTTAGGCTGGTCACAATAAAAGGCCACTCAAAAAATGTGCCGTTTTCTCACACAGCACAATGTCACAGATGTCACAAGTTTTGAAGGAGCATGCAATTGGCATGCTGACTGCAGGAATGTCCACCAGAGCTGTTGCCTTCACCTCCAAGATCATCTGAGACCAGCCTACCGGACAGTTGCTGCAACAATCGGTTTGCATAACCAAAGAATTATTGCACAAACTGTCAGAAACTGTCTCAGGGAAGCTCATCTGCATGTTTGTCATCCTCATCTGGGTCTCGACCTGACTGCAGTTCGTCGTCGCAACGACTTGAGTAGGCAGATGCTGGCACTTTGGAGAGGTGTTCTCTTCACAGATGAATCACGTTTTTTACTGTACAGGGCAGATGGCAGACAGTGTGTATGGCATTGTGTGGGTGAGAGATTTGCTGATGTCAACGTTGTGGATCGAGTGGCCCATGGTTGCGGTGAGGTTATGGTATGGGCAGGCGTATGTTATGGACAACAAACACAGGTGCATTTTATTGATGGCATTTTGAATGCACAGAGATACCGTGATGAAATCCAGAGGCCCATTGTTGTGCCATTCATCCATGACCATCACCTCATGTTGCAAGGATCTGTACACAATTCCTGAAAGTTGAAAACATCCCAGTACTTGCATGGCCAGCATACTCACCAGACATGTCACCCATTGAGCATGTTTGGGATGCTCTGGATCGGCATATACTACAACATGTTCCAGGTCCTGTCAATATCTAGCAACTTCGCACAGCCATTGAAGAGGAGTGGACCAACATTCCTCAGCCTCACCCTGCCCCCCAGACCTACCTAACATGGTAAAACTGCACATTTTAGAGTGGCCTTTTATTGTGTCCAGCCTAAGGCACACATGTGCAATAATCATGCTGTCTAATCAGCATCTTGATATGCCACACCTGTGAGGTGGATGGATTATCTCGGCAAAGGAGAAGTGTTTACTAACACAGATTTAGACCGATTTGTGAACAATATTTGAGAGAAATAGGCCTTTTGTGTACATAGAAAAAGTCTTAGATCTTTGAGTTCAGTTAATGAAAAATGGGGGCAAAAACAAAAGTGTTGAGTTTATAATTTTGTTCAGTGTAATTTGAAATTTTGAAAGGTATATTATTAGATATTTTTATATATATTTACTTCTCATTTAACTTCCTTTTTACTTTTATTGCTCTCATTATCATTATTATTATTACCGCATTATAACATTGCAGTATCTACCTTTCGCCTTTTCTGGCTCGTTTCTGGATTTTAATGTTTACACTGCTATCAATCTACTTTATCTTGTTCCTGTCACAAGGAAATCCTTTATAGACAGGTGTCTCTCCATATCGTCTTCAGTATTCAAGGGGAGAATTAAAGACTGTTGGAATACAATCTAAATTCAGAACTTAAAGTCAGCATTGATTATGGACTTAAGGAGAAACAAAAATGTTTGGTTTATTTGATAAGCCAATTGGATGTAATTGACTGGGTATGAATAAATGGTGCTCCCTCGCAGGTTCTTCAAAATAAGATCAATAATCAGTGTGTGATTGGATTAGTTATGTGTTCAGTTTCTTGTGCTAATGTATTATGAAATTACAAGACATCCAGTAAAAGTATAGCATGGATTGCAATTTCATTAGTTAGACATTCATGCAGTAATGCATTTTCGATTATATTTGTGCAAAACTGTGTAATGTACAATACGGTGTATTATTCCACGTTTCTTTTGATTGTTGTGCTTATACAGCACTACTAATGAAGAAGAGTAATTAGATGTACCAATATATAGCATTTTCTTTCATGGTGACCTATGTTGGTACTGATTAAATTTAAGCAGTACCCCAAAAAATGTCCCTGTAGATATATGTTAAATGTTAATTTGCCAAATATAGCATTGACTTCTAAAAAGCACACATTACAAAAAAAACTATCACAACTTTAAAATACAGGATTCATCCCCACATGAGGAAAGCTTTGTTAAGAATGATCATAATTTATATAAAATATATTTATATCTTACTGTATAGTGTTTCTATGCTGCAGATTCAGCCCTTCCTCCTTTTTAAAATAAAAAGAACACCTTACCTGTAATGAAGTGATGTGAAATGTTCCTCTCAGGAGGCTCTCTACCTTTTTTGAGATCACCATGACTGAGGACCTTGGTCTTATTCAATGCTTCTCTTTGAGAAGCATTAAGAACATATAGCACAGTTCTAGCAATTGCTGCAGTTTGCCAATTAAGTGCTTCTCTATGAGAAATATTGCCTTTATTCAGCATCATCTGATTATTATTATTATTTATTATTGCTATTTATAAAGCGCCAACAGATTCCGCAGCGCTGGTCTGATGACATCAAATGTGAGGACCGTTGATTTCCAATGGTTTTCATGAGGAAGACAGCCACTTGAGGCATGTACTCTAGCAAATGTAAATGTTACTATTTATCAGAAACTGCAATGTTTTACATTGTCAAAAAAGGGACAGGATTTGTAGGATCCCTGTAGTTTTAACCCTCCAAGTGAAAACACAGCTGTTCTGCAGGATTTTCAATGTTTACATTGCAGGATTTAAATGCCTCTAGTGGCTGTTACTCAGAGGTCCTTTCGCCGAAATAGCTAAAACTTGGCTTTTTCAATCAGATGGTCTCACAGGGACCATTTGATTGGCGTAGCATGGTGTTTTGTCCTATGGGAAGTATTGTATTGGTTGATCTCAGCCAAAGAGGCAAAGCAACCAAAGAGACAGCAGCAAGTAGTAAACTACCTGTTTAACCCTTGCAGGAGCTGCTCACTTAAACGTTGACTGGGGTACTATTTACTAGAATACTACTAGGGCATATAAGGAATACTACTAGGACACATTAGGAATACACATTTGAAATTCCAAATCCTATAATGTTCCAATAAAGGCTACAATCACCAAGACTGAAGCAATCCATAATATCAATGTATCATTGATTTTATTAAAGACACGGAGGCTCATATTATGCATAACTCTTTCTTTATTTCCTCAGCAGCAAAGATAGAGGAATATAAATATTATCAAAATGAAAGAAAAAACTGTATAGGTACACAGGCAACCAATCACATAACAGAGGAAGTGACTATATAAGGCCTGTGTCTCCCACAATCCCCCTCTTTCTTTGCTGCTTCCTCAGACAGCTAAGTATCTTGTTTGTGCTCTCTTACTCATTGCATTTTTTATTTGTAATATTGTTGTTGTGATTGTTTTCATTATTGTAATTCTGTGCTCTGACCTCTACCTCGTTGTTGTATTTGGGTAATCCCTGGGGCTTTGCCCTCGATCGTGGGCTTTTTTCCCTCCCTCTACTACCCTGCTTATGCCACGCGGTACCCGGCGCTGCCCCTCTGCCATGGCGTTTTTTTCTTCTAGGTGCGCTCACTTCCCTCCTCTCGCAGGCTGCCCGCGCGGGTAGGTGCACGCGCCCCTTCCCCCGCCGGGAGCCTGACCGCGAGCGCACTTTTCCACATGCGGCAGCCATTTTGGGCGGTCCATTGCATCGCTCGCTATACTGCCGTGCGGTCGGTCACTGCTTTTCTCTGGGTCCCCTGGTACACCAACGATCAGGTCCTGTTTTGATACATTGCTTGCTGTGGGTTACTCAACCCTTCTATTTAGTGCTTCTTTATACAGTTTCCTCTTAGTGCCCCCTTTTACTTGGTGATTGTTGCCCAATATGCAGGATAGGGTGGATGGGCCTGTAGATCTCTTTGGGGATTTTACAATTGATAACCCTGAGGGTGCTATGGCCTCTCAAGAATTCCAAGCCCTATTAGAGGCCACTATGGCTTCCTCCCTACAAAAGGCTATTGCCTCAGCCATGGGGGCTGTTTCCTCTTCCTTTTCCCAGTCACTGCACTCTATGATTTTGCCTGTACTGGCAACCCCTGCCGCCATGAGTGTGGGGTCCCCTTCCCCTGCCCAGACTGTGCCTGGTGCCCGTAAGGCGAAGGCGAAGTCTAGACATATCGGCTGCCAGTCCTCGATGCAGGTTTTGCCTGCCATGATTGACACGCTACAGGCGGTCACAGATGGCGCGCCTCCCACGCGCACAAGAGCCCCTGGCCGGGCTAAAAAGGCTAGATTATGGAAAAGGGCTAGAGCCCTGGATGATGGGTTGGATACCGACCGGAGTGTAGAAGATGATTCCGATATTATGGAGTACGACTCCTTTGTTGAGGGCGAGTCGGGTGAGGACATACCCCCTATGGGTATAACCCCTTCTGGGTCCTCCGCCAACCCCCGGGGGAAGGTGATAGGCCCCACTGGGGATGGTAAGGCACTTTTTGACCCACAGGGTAATCCCCTGTTCGACCCGGACGACCTCCGTCACCCGCGGTCTGCTGAATGGGTCCCTCCGGATCATATCGCCCAATATGTGGCTAAACGTATGTGCACACCCCTTTCCAAAGAGGGCCGCAATAAGTTGCGCGCCGAGTGCCCAAGGCCTTCCCTCCCAGGCGCTGCCTGTAAAACCCCGGACATTGATCCCCAGATTGCCCAGTTCCTGAATAAGTCGGGCTGGAAACCCAAGAAGGGTCTTGACCACTCCCTGAAGGGATGCCAGGACAAGATCCTGGATACACTGGGCCCTCTGTCGAAGCTGTACTAGCTTCTTGACGCAGCCAGAACTGGGGACTCAGTTTTGGATGTCGATGTGGCCATTGGATGGGTCCAACGGGCTATCTGCCTCTTGGGGAACGCTAATACGGCTATGCCTTCTGAGAGACGTAAAGCGATTCTCCTGAAGAGAGACCCTAAATTGGCCGCTATGACTGTGGCGGAACCTGATCCGGCTGATGAGGGGATGTTGTTCGCTACCTCCTTCGTGAAGGACATGGGATCTTATGTCAAGACCTTTACAGCAATTGGCAAGGCGCATGCAAACATGAAGCGCGTGTTCGCGCCCAAGGTTTTCGGAGGGGCCGGGCGTAGCAGGAACCGTCCACCCGGCCGTGGTTTCCGAGGCTCGTTCCATGCCACCAGAGGTTCCTTCTTTCCTTCCTGAGGATTTCAGGATCCAAGAACACCTCCCTTCTTTCCGGCCAGAGGGACAGACGTCCTTATGTTGAGTACCCTTTCTTCCCCTCTCGCTCATGTACAGGTGGCGGGGAGGCTAGCTTTATTCTACCAAGGGTGGGCAGATATAACCTCTGATGCTTGGGTTCTGCAATGCGTAAGGGGTTATCAACTAGAGTTTGTTTCCCTGCCTGTCCAGTTTTCTACCCCCAGGGAGCTATCTCTCCCACCGGAGCAGGACGAGATGATCTCTGCGGAAGTCGAGGAGATGTTATCCAAGGGCGCCATCGAAGAGTTGCCGTTAGCCGCTCCAGGCTTTACGAGCAATCTTTTCCTAGTGCCCAAGAAAAGGGGCGGGGTCCGCCTCGTGATAAATCTCCGTCCTCTCAACGCATTCTTACGTTACCAACATTTTCAGATGGAAGGCATTCATTGCCTCAGAGATCTTCTGCGACAGTCAGACTGGTTGGCCAAGTTAGATCTGAAGGACGCGTACTTCACGGTTCCCATAGCGGTGGAGTACAGGGACTACCTTCACTTTACCTGGCACGGACGGCGTTGGCGTTTTACATGCCTGCCGTTCGGTCTCTCCTCGGCCCCTTGGTGCTTCACCAAGATCATGAAGCCAGTGGTGGCGTACCTTCGTACCAGGGGGGTTCACCTGATTATTTACCTGGACGACATCTTGATCATGTCCCAATCAAAGGAATGTCTGCTGCTGCATTTGGACTAGACAATCAACCTTTTACAAAACTTGGGTTTTCTGATCAACTGGGACAAGTTGGTCCTGACCCCCGCCCAGTCGATAGAGTTTTTGGGCTTCCAAGTGGATTCCGTCCGGCAATTCCTGTACTTGCCGGAATCCAAGATGAGGGCCATCCAAAAGGAACTTCGACGAGCTCTTTGAGCTTCGGACTTGTCAATCAGGCAATTGGCAAGGATCATAGGGTTGCTTGCAGCCTCCATTCAGGTGATATTCCCGGGCCCACTACATTACCGGGCCCTCCAACGGCTCAAGGGGTCGCACCTCCGATCGGGCCACTCCTATGAATCATGGATACGCTTAGACGAGGAATCCAGGGACGCGTTGGTGTGGTGGCTGGCGCACATGGAAGCTTGGAGCGGAAGGGCAATTTTCGGTTCTATTCCGGACGTGGTGATAGAGTCCGATGCCAGCTTGCATGGCTAGGGTGCTCGTTGTGGAGACGTTTCCACAGGAGGCAGATGGTCCAACACAGAGAAGTCGTTACACATCAACTGTCTGGAACTCTTGGCAGGGGCTTTTGCGATTCGCAGCCTTACCCCTGGGCGGGCAAACTGTTGCGTTCTCCTCAAGTTGGACAACGTATCGGCTGTCCACTACATAAATCACCTGGGAGGAACCAAATCCAGGATGATGGCGCTCTTGGCAAAATAATTTTGGCAATTCTGCCTTTACAACAACGTCTCGGTGACGGCGGAACACATTCCAGGTCTGGACAATTCGGGGGCGGATTGGAATTCCAGACATTTAAGAGACTCGGGAGATTGGCATTTGCACGCCTCGGTCTTCCAAAGCCTGACCAGATTGTGGGGACGATTCGAGATGGACCTGTTCGCCTCTCGCCTGAACACTCAATTACCGGAGTTCTACAGTTGGCGACCGGACCCAGCGGCAGTTGCGACAGACGCTTTTCTCCAGGAGTGGCCACTGGGCCACCTATATGCCTTTCCCCCATTCAACATGATTGCTCGCACAATCTCGAAGTTGGTTCGTCACGATTGTTGTCTGGCACTAATCACCCCTCTGTGGAGATCCCGACCATGGTTCCCTCGACTGATGGAGTTGTCGATAGACTACCCACGACTGATACCGAGCTTCCAGGACCTCCTTCTGGATCCGGATGGGAACTCTCACAGACTGGTGTTGCAACATCAATTGCCTCTGGTAGCGTGGTTCCTTTCAGGGGACCCTGGGTTGTCCTGGACATTCCACAAGCAACTCTTCTGCTCCTCGATAACGCCTGGGCTCCGGGTACACGATCAGCTTACCGTGCTGCATGGAAGTTGTGGTCTGGTTGGTGCATGGAACGGACAATGGACCCCGTATCTGCCCCTCTCCATCTGATCCTGAGGTTCCTCACGTTCCTATTTGATTCGGGCATGGCGTATCGCACAATCAACCTTTTCCGCTCGGCTATTTCAGCCAGGCACGGTGGTTTGGAAGGTTCACCTGTAGGCAGACATCCTTTCGTATGTCACCTTCTTAAGGGTATTCGCCTCGCTCATCCTCCTTGCGTTTTTCTGCCTTTTGGGACATCAACGTTATGTTGCAGTTCCTATCGTCCTGGTACCCTAGCCAAGGACTGACTCTCAAGCAATTGTCCTCCAAACTAGTGATTTTACTTTGTTTGATTTCATGTAAGAGGGTCTCCTATGTCAGGGCCCTTCATTGGGGCGCCATTGTGTTCACTCCTGAAGGTGTTGCTTTCAACATATCCAGGAGGACTAAGTCAGCATCAAAGTCCTTCGTGTACCCCAGATTCTCGGGGTGTCCAGCACTCTGTCCGGTGGATTGTCTGAAGGCATATCTGGATGCTACGCAGCAGCTTTGTTCGTCGAATCTGCATCCTCTATTCATTTCCTTTAGAGCACCTCATCGGCCTGTTTTGACACCGACTCTGGCACGTTGGGTGCGTTGGCTATTATCTTTAGCGTGAATAGACACCTCTATCTTTACACCTCATTCTGTACGGGGTGCTATGGCCTCGAAGGCATCTACAGTCGGCTGTCGTCTAGAGGACATCATGCGAGCAGCGGACTGGTCTTGGGAGTCGACCTTCCGTGATTTCTATTTCAGACCAATTGAACACATCGCATCTCAGGTGATAGCACAGCTTTGAACTTGCATAATATGAGCCTCCGTGTCTCTAATAAAATTCCCAGATTTTACTTGTAACATGACGTAAAGTCATGATTTTATTAAAGACACGGAGGCGAGTATTATTCCCTCCCACCCTCCCCGTGTGGGGTCTACGGATGAGATGCATTTAGACTCTTCAGGTATGTCGCAAATTGGTCCATTTTATGATTGCTTGCGTATGCTGCTTATATTATTTTATACTAATCATATTTAGCATTTTCAGATTTCAGTTTTTTCCTATTAACGACCGACAGTTTTGATTGGTAAGTCCACAGTTTGGAGTTTGGTTATTACCATATTTCTCTCTCTTTTTTAGCTTGAAGTTATTGCAATGCTCTCGTTTCCTGTTATGGCCAAGTGGGATATAGTTTGTCTTACCTGGTCTTCGGTTTTCGCAAGAAAGAGGGGGATTGTGGGAGACACAGGCCTTATATAGTCACTTCCTCTGTTATGTGATTGGTTGCCTGTGTACCTATACAGGTTTCTATACAGATAACAGGAACATTACAATTGTTATAATTGCTTAGATACAGTTATACTAGATCATAAGTCTTCCATTTACAAGGTGAGTTTTAGCGATTTTTGTTTTCAGACAATGGTTTTTAGTTGGAGAAATCCTTTCTTATCTCCTCATGTTCACATACACATTTCTAACATTGGGATCTTTATCATGTTTAGATACAACATGGTGCAACTCCAAACATTATAAAATAAAATCAAATCAAATAAATAAAATCAATTACCTAAAATGTGTGAATTACAAAATATGTAGAGGATTGTATGTAATAAAATGTTACATGGATTGTAATAGCAGTACAAAACCCATATTTGACAATCTGGAATCCGTTAATTTTGTAAAACACCACAATCTACTTGGTAAACCAGTCTGAAGCTAATTTGGCATTTATCGATAAAACATTTCTAAAATACAAAACAAAAAACACTTTGTGCTACAATAAACATGTTTTAATATGATTTATTTAATAAATAAACCAACAGACATTTTATCTAGTCTAATTTCATTGATTTGTTCAATATGCTACATTTTAGAAATAGTTTAGTATCATGCACATACCATACTTCTTCACACGATAGTGGAGAAAGAGGATAAGAAGTAAACCTTTCTCCTCATATAGGTGGATCTTAGTAAGAACAGTGCTAGTATCTGCCGTAGTTGCTGTGACAAAGTTCCTCCTGCCATGGCAATCTTCAGATTTATTTAGATCTAGAAATCTTAAACCTTCATTGCTTAACTACATCATCACATTAGACATTCACAGGGTTGTAAACTAAACACCAAAAAGTACAATTAAAGCCAGGTTGATTGACTACCTGTGACTATAGCTAAGTTGGAGATTGTGTTTAGAATCAGATTTCAATTTGCTTGAATGCAGAGTTTTGTGAATAAACCACACTATGTACTGCTCTTTTGGTTGTTATACACATCCTTCCCTAAGAATTCCAACCGTATAAAATGCTAATATGAAAACCTTCTCTCATTCAGTTTAGTCACAGTTTGTCTATTTTGCCTAAGCTTTTTAATTAGATTTATAATTTATATTTCAGTGAATAACCTTGAAAGTAGTAACCTTGAAAGTAGTAGATAGTAATTTGATCTTTTTGATGTATACATCAGATCAGTGGTATACATTCCAATAAGCTAACCAACACCAGAATGTCTATTGCTAGCCAATACGGCACACATTCTATCCCAAAGAAACCTTGGCATATGCTGTGGGAACATGCTGATATTTTTGGTTTAGTGTTTAGTGAACATGCTGATATTTTTTACTTGATCCACCAATGATGGCTTATAGGAACGGTAAATCGATTTAACAACTCAGTTTAGGCTGAGTTCAAGGAAAATCCAAAACCCAGATGTTGTGATTTCCCTTTTTTGGACTGTAGCTCCTGCAGTTCGATTACTGGCCAACACGTTTCACACTCAGGGATGAAGACAATTTGAAATCAAATCATTTTTAAATTGCAAAACCACATCCACTCATTAATGTCCTTGCAGGCTTGCTTATGTTGACGAGGTTATTAATAAGATCAGAGACCACATGTACATCAGTCAGATAGGTTCGCACTAATAAACATAAGAATACTGTACAGGAAGACTTTTCTAACGGCAATCACAACGTGTCACAAATTGTGACTCACAATTAAAGTGGCAAAATAGAGACCATGTCTATTCAAATGAGAAAGAGGATATAAACAGGAAATCCTAAAGAAGAGTGAAGCTTTCTGGATTCATTCCATGGACTGCCAGGAACCTAAAGAATGAAATAGAGATTTTGATATATCTATATTTTTATAAAACATGTTTTTCATACTATATTTGCATCATTTGACACTGCTGATCATCAACAGCTTCTTCTCATCCTCTGCAATATCGATCTATTGATCTCTCCTGGTGCTCCTCCTACCTCTCCCAGGGCTCTTTCAGTGTTTCTTTATCTGGCTCTGCTTCTTCTCCCCAACTCCTCTCTGTTGGTGTCCCCCAAGGTTCAGTCCTTGGTCCCCTACTGTTCTCCATCTATACTGCCTCCCTTGGTAAACTCATTAGCTCCTCTGCCTTCCAATATAATTTCTATGCAGATGACACGCAAATCTACCTGCCCTCTCCTGATCTCTCCCTGTCCCTCTTGACTAGTGTCTCTGACTGCCTCTTTGCTGTTTCTAACTGGATGGCTGCCCACTTCCCTAAACTAAACTTGACCAAAACTGAAATTCGGGTCTTTCCTCCCTCAAGTGTTGTTACTCCTGTGTCTGTCTCCCTCCAAGTCAACGGTGCTACCATCAGCTCCACCACGCAGGCTCGCTGCCTAGGTGTTCTCTTTGACTCTGACCTCTCCTTCAAGCCTCATGTTCAATCTATCACCACATCCTGTCATTTCCATCTCAAAAACATTGCGCGCATCCACCCCTACTTAACGCCAGATGCGACTAAGGTGTTGGTCCATTCCACTGTCCTTTCTCGCCTTGACTACTGTAATCCGCTTCTCAGTGGTCTTATGTGCTTCCAACTTGCGCCGTTACAGTCCATAATGAATGCGGCAGCGAGGCTCATCTTCCTGTCCGCCCGCACCTCCTCACCCTTCTGTCAGTCCCTACATTGGCTTCCTATAAAATATAGAGCTCAATTTAAAATTCAGGTTCTTGCTTTTAAATCTCTACATAATGCTGCTCCCACCTATCTATCCTCCCTTATACACAAGTGTGTCCCGTCTAGGCCCTTACGATCTGCTGAAGACTTACGTCTATATTCTGTCCGTACTCCCACCTCTGGTGCTCGCCTTCAAGATTTCTCGAGGGCTGCACCGTTCCTGTGTAACTCGCTTCCTTCCTCTGTTAGATGCTCACCCAGTCTCCACTCCTTCAAAAAATCATTAAAAACCCACTTCTTCATAAAAGCGTATCAATTAAACTGTTAATAGCTCCCAACTGATTCCTCTTCTGCAACTGTCACTAGTCTAATACTATCCTTACCTTTTTGTGTCATTTTACCCCACTCCCTCTAGCATGTAAGCTCATTGAGCAGGGCCCTCAACCCCTCTGTTCCTGTGTTGTCTTACACAATATTCTATTCCCTACAACAAATCACATACTTTAAATTGTTTTACGTAACACTGTCCTGCTGTTTGTACATTCATATTTTGTTTAATTTACTTCTCTTAAGGATGTTTACACAGTTTATTTAAATAAATACAGTACTCCACTCAATGGTGGCATTATCAATTGTAAGGTGGTTTGAGCAGGGTCCTCGTCAACCTATTGTAATATTTTGAAATTGTCTAATTTATTGTTATATTTCCCCTTCATAATACTGTAAAGCGCTACGGAATAAATTGGCACTATATAAATGGCAATAATAATAATAATATTAATTATATGTAATTAAGTGTGTGTTTAAGGTGTATATGTGTTTTGGAATTCAGATCCTGAATTACAGTTGAAACATTATCAAGTCCTTACTGTACATACATAATATCTCCTTCTGACATTTTGGCGTTGTGACTATTCCTTGCTGTTATATTTATATAAAGATGGCTAAATACTGTGTACATGTTGGTCTGCTTTGGCGCTAAGAGGAAAGAGATTCTGATTTGAACTAAATCATTGATGGTTGCATTTATACAAAACAGTGACTAAAAAGTAACTGTAGCTAAAAACTAGATAGAGACAGTGAATTACTGGGGGAATCTGTCACTAGTTCCTCCAGCCATTGGCATTGGCAGTGAATGAAAACCATTCATGGTGTTGAGCTGGTAACTCTTGACACCACCCACGGCCAGTGCATCTAACAAAACTAGACTAGGAATATTTCTGGCTTAAGTGGAATCAGTTCAACTGGCAGAACATGCGTTATACTATTATCTAACAATAAGCAAACAACTATACACAGATCATCTCCTTGCAGTCTGTTGGCTTTATTCTAGGCCATATCCCCTCCTTTGCCCAAGACTAATGTGTGTCACACTAAACTCAGGCAGCACTGAGAAATGTATTTTCTGGTGCTGCCATAACACTAAAGACTACACTGCCTTACACTATCACTAAACACTAAACCATACAATATCACTAAACATTGACCCAAGTAGGGGGGTGTGGCACTGTGGATGCTCACAGGCATCAGGTCTCCCTAGGCAGAAGCACCGTGCAGAGGTATTTACCCACATGCATGAAGGATTATGGCTGTACAGGTTAAAATGTTGTATGTATTTCTTTATTCTGTGTGTACCAATAAAAATTATTATCGCACATGGACTGTGTAACTCGTGGATTGTCCCTAAACATTGTCCACTACCTTACAACAACACTATCACTAAACATTAAACAATTCACTATCACTAAACATTAAACAAACACTATAGGGTTAGGACGACTAACATGTATTCCTGAACCTATAGTCTTAAAACCTCCATTTAGCCCTTCTGTTCCACCACCACTTGCCTCCCCTAAATGTAGTAAAATCTTACTTGTATTCATGTCTGCTGCTGCTGGCCCTGCCCCTGACCTGCCTGCTTGGCTGACATCATAAGAAGTGATTATCTCAGAGAATCACAATGCTTTCCCATATGATTGACTGAGAATGTCAAGGAGGCAGACCAGGGGCAGAGCCAGCACAAGTCAAACACAGCCCTGGCCAATCAGCATCTACCTCATCTCCATTCAGTGGAGACACTGAATGGCAGTGCTGCACGCTGTGCAGCACTGCCCCAGGATGCACCTCTAGTACCCATCTATTTAACACTGTAAATTTCCAAGACATCATAAAATCTGAACATGGGGGCAGTACTGTTTAACTCAGGAGACTTTTCTGAATACAAATATGAGTGTTACAAAAGGGCATTACATATCACAATGATGATATCATTAGTGAAAGTGCCATTTGTGTTTGAGAAATGCAAATAAATATGAATGCTAACTTTGGAAAGTGTTTGTGACTAAGTGGCTACTAAAAAAGGGGTAATTCTCACTGGGCTGCCATATGGTCTCAAAGGTAACATAGGCAAGCAAACGAATATCACAAAGTGAAATGGACAATCCCTGTATTGACCCTGTAACTTTCCAAAACACCACAAAGCCTGTACAGGGGAGTCCGAAGACTTCGCTGAACACAAATATTAGTGTTGTAAAACATTAAAATGTATCATGACGATGATATCATCAGTGAAAGTGCAGTTTTTGTGTGAAAAACGCAAAAAAACAAATATGAATGCTACCTTTGGCCAGTGTTTGAACTTAGTAGCTACTTAATGAGACTGGACATACCCAATTTGAAATACCTTGGGTTATCTATTTTTGCAAATGGTATGCCATAATGGGGGTAATTCTCATTCCTGGCTGCCATACGGTCTCAAAGGCAACATAGGCCCAGCAAACTAACCTGGCAAATTTCAATGTGCAAAAACAGAAAAGGGAAAAACCCTATGTTTGACGCTGTAACTTTCCAAAACCTTATCAAACCTGTACATCGGGGGTTACAGTTGCTGGATACAAACCTGTGTATTTTATTGTAGTAAAGGCTAACAGTACTATGACATTCACAGTTAAAATGCGATGCAGAACTAAAATAATTACTTAATTTCTCACACTTTTTCAGATAAAATAATGTTTTATATATATATATATATATATATATGTTTTATATATAACGATTCAAGGTGAAATGAAAGCCCTGTTTCTCCTGAACAAAATGATATATAATATATAAGAGATACATTATGATTGAACAGACATAAAGTCCAATTACAGGTGTGGTGTAATCACCAAATTAATATAAATATTACACAAGGTTCGTCTACATTAAAAGGTATTTATTTAGAAGGCAACACACAATACTATAACACACAGCCCAGACCCACGGAGCAACAACCCTTTTAAATCTATCTATCTATATAGTAATCCCCTTCCCCACACATTTGATCTCACCCACGGTTAGGCCTTCACCATCCACCAAGGAAGAAAAAGAAGCAACAGAGTATAACATGGTTCACCAAGATAGCACATGGCGTCTGCACATCTGCTCAGTAGAACAGCCAAGAAGGAACAGAGAGAAATGAAGATAGAGAGGAGTGGCTATCTCTCTCCTGACTTGTAAAGGTATTGAATTACCTACTTAACATATCAAAGGGTAAAGCTTATCCCCCTGTAAAAAAGATCTACATGAACTTGATCACATGACCCCTGGTCACCATGTTAGTTTGATGACAGAATGTCACCACATTCCCTCACTTTTTCTTCTCTTATGTTGAGCACATTTAAAAATAATAATATTTCCCTCTTATCTATCTAAACTATGAGATCTGAAGTAGGAAAGGGGAGCACAGGAATTAGTGTGAGTGAGATGAGTAAAGTAAAAGAAAACAGTCAAATAGGGGTTGCATCACCCCACATTCCCCCACTTTTTCTTCATCTATGTTGCTCCGTTATCTAGTTATCCCTCTAGTACAAGAGAACCTAGTGGGAGCAAAAACCTGATATACAGGAGAAATTCAACCCACCGTCCCTCCGGAATAGTTCCCTCAGCGACATAAGTTCTCCTGTACTTTCCTATGGCTGTCAATTCACATTTTATACAAATTTGTCAAAAAACAAAACAAAACAAAAAAAAATTTAGGTGAATGTGTGTGTGTGTGTGTTAAATATGTATGTATGTGCAATGTATGAGAGAGAGAGAAACAAAAACAAAAAAAAACATTTCAAATATATCCCCCTTTTCAAGTTTCTTCCTCATCTATATCATTGCCACACAAACGTATAGTGTAATGATGAGAATGAGTACTAGTGGCAGAGTTTGTAGAGTGTGTAGGACTGGATGTGATATTTGCGGAATTCCATATTCTTAATCCAGTTCCGACTCCTCCCAGAAGGGCTGCAAATATGTCCAGTTTTTCCTGACTCCCTGCTTTGCCTAAACCACTGCCGCCGTTGTTCCGGACACCTTGGAAGAATAGAAGGATTATTAAAATGTAGACTAATCTTTTTAAACTGACTCCCTTATTTGGAGTATCTTCTGCCCGCATTGCCTGTCTCCCATCCCTACTTGATACAGCTTATACTTATCCATCCTGTAACAAGGATCCACCACAATCTTCTGTTGACACACATCATCATCCTAATGCAGCTTTGCCTTGCTCTGTGGGAACACTAGATCTCATCATTAGAAATGTATAGCTATATGGGAGACTGGAAAACTCAGAGAAAGAATCAAAACAAAAGAAAAACAAACATACATACAGATGTAGAGAGATACAAAAATTATGAGAGTTATTGATTGCTGGGACCCCCCAATTGAACAATCTTTTCCTCCTCTCTCATCTGTTCCCTCAGTGCTTTCACATCTGCCTCCAATCTTTCAGTCTGTCTCTTTAGGTCCCAGTAGTCTCTATTCCCTTCTTTATTCCTCCAATTATCCCAGTCCCGTCTATTGGTCTGATGCTCATCCCATCTATGGTTCCTTCTCCAATTATTCTCCCAATAACTGTTCCTGTTGTTTCTCCGTTTTTCTCCCCAATTGTGATTATCTGTCCTTTTTAGCCTCTCCCAGGTATTTTTATTATTCCAATTATTATTGATTACCTTAGGCCCCTCCCATCTATTTCTCCAATTCTCTCCCATTACATTACTTCCATTAGCACTGTCCCTATTCCTATGGTCCCTCTGTGGATCTCTCCATCTTTTGTCAAAGTCCTGTTTTGGTCTCCAGTTCTCATTATCCCTCTTGTTCTGGGGTACATCCCACCTCTGGCTTCTCCATTTACCATTTATATCTCTACCAGAGTCAACCTTGAATGTTCTTATGGCTGAAACAGAGAAGGCCTGTTCTGAGGAAGGATGCTTGATCCACCAATTGTCAGCTCTAGTTAGTACCATTTCTAAGTCTGCTAATGTTGGATCAAAAAGCCTCACAAATTCTTGACACTCCCAGGGAAGGGCTTCCATTACTTTAGCAATGTGTTCTTGTGAGCCCAAGACCAGAGGCTGCTGAGGTTGGCGTAGCATATACCAGAACAATATCCTTTGAGCTACCTCTCTAGGACCATCTGCTGGCCTCATCGTAATATTCGCAATTTCTTTCTCAATGCTGAGTAAATAGAAATTTGTTGCAGCAATTCTTCCTGCCTGATCAGACACACTGTTATTAAATCCAAATAGTCTGCTAGCCAAAGGACCCATAGCATATTCTAACAGTTCTGTCCATTCTTCTAAGTTAAGACCTCCTTTTTTCGCTCTATTTGCTCCCCTCATAAACCAATGTGTAAAGGTGTTAAAGTCGTCAGTTGGCATACTTCCCCACCATTTCTGGAAATTATCTTTGTCTGTGATTGACATAGTCCTTGTCTGTCTAGAGAAGCTAGTAGGCATTTCTCTTACATTAAAATGTTCAGTTATTATTATAGGGGCTTGTGGGACACAATTCACAATTGGCACATTTCCATTGTGTTTTGTTCCCACTACTGGTTCTTTAATAAAATACGACTGGCCTGGGCATACTCTAGGAATCTCCTTATCCCATTTATTTGTGTTTTCTTTAATTTTCATTTTATATTCCATGACTAGGTCTTGGAGTTCAGTGATCTTAGCACTATATGCATCTCTCTGTTGTTCTATTTCTCTTAACTCCTTTTCCAACCCCTCAATCATTTTGTTTGTTCTTAGGGCAGCTATTTTAAAACAATTTCTTTCATCAAGAGCATCTTCCATTTTATTAGTGGTTACTAAATTAGCTTGCTGCAATTCGAGTACCATGCTTGCCAAACCCCCTATTGCAGCAACAACCGCTTGTGCCACCAAGCTTTTCCTTTTCTTAATATTGCACTTTTTATTAGTAACAATCTGTGTCAAAACATCCATAAAACCTTTATATTTTCCACAATTGGGGCCTGCTGGTTCTGGAAGCTCATATGGTCCACCATGTTTGTCAATGTCATTCTTGAAGTACTCTAGTACTTCTACAGAAAAATACTTAGTACCCAGAAATGACATTTTAAAACTGAGCTCTCCCTGAGTCTTTAACAATGGGATTAATTTAAAAAAAAAACTGAAACTGGCTCCAAAGAGATTAAACCATTTGAGAAACTTAATTACATTAACCTATTCAAACAAACTCTCGTCTTTTAAGAAAAAAACTTCACAGTTTCAATACAACAAATGCCCACAGAAAGCAAAACACAAAACCACCCTTTTGCCTTTGTTTAAGTGCAGTAGGGGGGAGGAGGAGGGAGTTACAAATAAACAGAATGACTTAAAGGAAGAGATGGGAACTGGAAAATACCTGACTGTAACTTCAGCACAATGATAATTCCCAACCATATAACAATCTAACATAGGCACCTTTACTTCATAATATTTACCTCAAATACAAACTGTTCATTTTCTATTAAACACACTCCAGTGTAAAAATGTAAATGTTAACCTGGCTAAACAGTAGCCAACACACTGTATTAGCCCCAATACCTTTATCATGTAAACACAATGCAAATTATATTTACCTTAGTATGGTGAAGGTAATACTTGCTAATTAACTTCAAAACCAGTAAATTAGCCCAAATTAGCATATTAAAATATAATAGCAAGGCTTGGAGGGTAGGAGTTATACCTAAACTAGATTATTCAAGACACACAAAAAAAGTATAAAGTATGGAAGCCTATAGTGTATTAAAATGCAGGCCTGAAAAAAAATGAAACATTTATTTTTTTTATTTTTTTTAGGCCTGTACTATGATAGCCAAAACACAACAAAACTCAACCTTAAATATATGAAACACACAAAAAACAATAGTATGTTCAACATTGAGGCCTATGCTGGTAGTGTATTAAAATAAAATAAAATGAAGGCCTGAGAAAACACACAAAAAAACTAATCAGCATTCGAATACAAAAAGAAACCGCATGGAAGCCTACTATAGTGTGTTAAAATGCAGGGCTAGGCCTGTACTCTGATAATGAAGGCCTTAAAAACTACTAGGCCTGAACTATGGTAGTCTAAACACAACAAACTCAGATATTTGAAACACGCAAAAAGACTAATACTCTATTCAAAATTGAGGCCTGATGCCCAAGCTTGTATAAAGAATCAAATCAGCATTCAAATACAAAAAAGAAGCAGCATGCAAGCCTATTATAATGCAGGGCTAGGCCTGTACTCTGATAGCCAAAAACCCAATAAAACTCAACTCAGATATTTGAAACATATATTCATAATTGAGGCCTGGTGCCTAATCTGGTATATTAAAACTGAGGCCTGATGCCTAATCTGGTATATTAAAATGGAGGCCTGATGCCTAATCTGGTACATTAAAATGGAGGCCTGAACTAGACTCCAAACACAATCAGCCCTGGATTTCCCATGCAGAGGATAATTAAACAAAGTACTTTTTTTTTTTTCCCTCCCTCCCCAAAAAGTAAATCTGACTATCTATTAATGTGTTATTACCTCATAAATAACCTTTTGTAGAAGTCTAAAATTCGTTGGTCGCCATATGTGGTGTAACACCAAATTAATATAAATATTACACAAGGTTCGTCTACATTAAAAGGTATTTATTTAGAAGGCAACACACAATACTATAACACACAGCCCAGACCCACGGAGCAACAACCCTTTTAAATCTATCTATCTATATAGTAATCCCCTTCCCCACACGTTTGATCTCACCCACGGTTAGGCCTTCACCATCCACCAAGGAAGAAAAAGAAGCAACAGAGTATAACATGGTTCACCAAGATAGCACATGGCGTCTGCACATCTGCTCAGTAGAACAGCCAAGAAGGAACAGAGAGAAATGAAGATAGAGAGGAGTGGCTATCTCTCTCCTGACTTGTAAAGGTATTGAATTACCTACTTAACATATCAAAGGGTAAAGCTTATCCCCCTGTAAAAAAGATCTACATGAACTTGATCACATGACCCCTGGTCACCATGTTAGTTTGATGACAGAATGTCACCACAACAGGTTTTGTTTTGATTTGATCAGAACTTGTACAATTGCCTCTGTCCTTAAGGGGTTAATTAAACTTTGCAGTGTAGTCCAATGTGATACATGGTTACTCCACCAGTGTGGCTAATTAAAAGGAGATCAGCAAGCCTCCACTGTTGACAGCGGATTGAATAGAACCTCTGAACATAATATAACAAAGGCTAAATATATTATGATGATAATCCAATTATTGGTAACTCCTATACAAACATTCAGAGTGAATTAAACAGTCATTTAAAGACAGACATTTTGTTATTTATATAGCATATTATAAATATCATATTCTAATATATGATTAGAGTTCTAGACATATGCCTATTTTATTAAGGTAATTAATTTATAAATTATATTTAATCATACTGTATAACCATATGCACATAAACTATACCTGTAGTTAAAGGGACTCTCCAGTGCCAGGAAAACAGTTAAAACCCCTTCAGTGACTTACCTGATTCCAGCACCGATGTCCCTTGGCGCTGGTCAGACTCCACCCACGCTCCTCCCCCGTCGACATCAGCCGGCGGGGGAGACCTAATGCACATGCGCAGCAATGGCCGTGCGCGCATTAGACCTCCCCATAGGAAATAATTATTGAATGCTTTCCTATGAGGATGCCTGCAACGCTAGAGGTCCTCATGCATAGTGTGAGATTGTCCAGCGCCATTTAAAACACTTTTTGTGTTTTAAGAAGCCGGAAGTCCCTCTAGTGGCTATCTGATAGACAGCCACTAGAGGAGGACTTAACCCTGCAAGGTAATTATTGCAGTTTATAAATTTTTTATATTATTACACTTGCAGGGTTAAGGGTGATGGGAGTTGGCGCCCAGACCACTCCAATGGGCAGAAGTGGTCTGGGTGCCTCTAGTGTCCCTAAGTAGCCTCCCTCCCTCATTTTATTATGTGCTATTTTGTATGAAAATTATCTAACTGTTAACTGGAAATAACAGATTCACATTAAGTACCAAGATATATGACTGACAAGGAACACAAATCTCCATTTTTCAGTAAAACCCAATGTATTGACTTGTTACCCTATATGAGAAGATTGAATTGCATTTCCACATACCTTATACTTCTTTAGAAAAAGATCAACAATGGAAACTACATTTCAACTAGGCAAAAGTACTAAAGATTCGTAATTTATAAAACTGAACAAGGAGACTTATCCAAACATCTCCAGGGCTTTACCGCAGGATATACATAATTCTCTGAATTGTATTCCTTTCACAGAGATATTTTGTAATTCTGTTCTATTACCCTTGCTAAACATTAATGAGATAAAAAGATCACATTATGGCGATTGATGTTCTTCAAATTAAATGCACGTTTCAATGTACAAAGCGGTCGCCTAATTTAAAAACGTAGCATGTAACATAGAATCATGATCATGGTCATCATTCAGCTGGGATCAGATAGTATTTTTATCTATTCATTGGATTTAACAAGACATGAGATGGAAGCAGAATACAAAGTGTGGACAGATTATCCTGTTTCCCATCTTGGCCACTTCTTGGCAATATCAATAAGAAAGTGAAAGCTTCACGTTGTCATAGAAATAAACCTCAAGGTCAAAGGGGCATATGGAAGGACAGACAATGACAAAGGAACATCTGAAAGGCCATCTGGATGAATGACCTGACATAATTAGTCATTAATCCCACTCATGGGAACAATAGAGTTTGCCAAGAATGTGCTTGGACTTTGATCGTGGTCAGGCCAATCTCATGGGGAAAGGAGACAAAAATCCCCACTTGGTAACTAAGCAGATTAACATGGCATGCTGTTACATAAGGAGGAGTAAGCAAAATAGACCAATGGGATGCATACACTTTACATATCGTACCCTGCTTCAGCTCTAGTGGGGTCTGTCTTCCTGTGAGTCTTGTGTCTGTCAGATTAGCTCTGGTTAACATTTCTTTTACAGTGCTACAATGAAATGAGTGGAGAGACCCAAAGTCGTTCACTTAAAATTCAGAGGCAACAGATGGGGAGATCGCTGAGTGGCCAAAGGCATCAGTGAGCTTGGTTTACAGGTGTCAATATTTACTGAGCCAGTCTTGCCACAATTCCTATGAGAGAAAGAAGGATTTTAAATAATCTGTATAACATTAGCAAATCAGCTCACTCGTGATTCCTCATAGAACAGCTAGCATGGTAAAATATGGGATGAGCAAGTTTGGCATCTGTCTTTCACAAAAATAATTGTCTGTGGTTTTATTAACCCTGTATCTGCCAGAGAAGGATGCAACACAATTTGCATCTCACTTCAGAGACAAATAAATAGTTATAGTCAACCAATTTATGGTCAACCAACATCGTAAAGCTTGAAGCATTTGTTGCTGGTTTTGGTATTATGTCCAACCTAGTGTTACCATAGATTGAGAAAATACAATAAACTATTTATCTCACTTGGCTGCTGACACAACATTTTTGTCTATTTTTACCAATTCCAATTTCAATGCAACTTTAAAAAACGACAAACTAGCCTAAAAAATAATGGAAAACTAGATCATATGTAATTATATCATATTATATTTACAGTTCATAAAATAGAGCAATATATTATATCAATGAAAACAAACAAGGATAGTGAATTGGCAGTGTAGAGCAGTGGTAACATTGCTGTATTAGAATCAGGAAACCGTGGTTCAAATTGCAGTCGGACCACCTCAGCAGGAAGTATACCTTGGCAAGACACCTCTGCCTACCTCATATTCTAATAGCTGTTGTTTTTTAATTCTTTATTTTTGCTGTGCATAAAAGAGTCGAGAATCTTGTAATGCCATGACAGCAATCACAAGAATATCAAATAACAGAAAATAACAATTTGCATGAGATCAGAGACTTTAGAGTACATGGCGTTACATGACATTTTGATGGCTCAGCACATTTTTTATGGTATATTGAAAAATCATGCTAGACTAATAGCAAGTATAAAAAGTATTTTTTAATTTTCTTTTGCCACAGTGGGATGAGCAAGCTCCCAATAAGTCGCCATTTCTTAGTGTGTCAGGTAGGTTGGGAAGCTAACACTTCTCTAGGGTAATCATTGGTGAGCCAGATTAGAGTGTTAACAGCATTTATATACAAGCTAGGGGAGGAGCCTTTTCCAAACGCGTCTCTCCACCATGTCAGTCAGGTCCCGCCCCCACCCCCCATATTCAAATAGATTTTAAGCTTGCTTGAGCAGAGCCTTCTTCAGATGCCCGTTCTATAATTGCAAAGTGCTGCACAATAAGTTGGAGCTATATTAATGCGAACAAAATCATTTCACAAACGCATCACCCAAATGATTATATTCTATTTTCTAAAACTATACTTGTTAACCCGTGACTATACCTTTTAAATAAAACTCCTGTGAGGATGTTCTATCTGCAAACTCAACAACAACATTTTTTATACCTTCACAATTGTCTTCAAAGAAAGAAAAGCTTGTTCAAAGACAATCCTCTACTGTGCTTTTTTGCCTTTTGGTGGGATTAAATGACCACTAAAGTTACGTAGAGCATTAAACCTACAGGGCCATTCACCAAAACCACTTAATTAAGATGAAATGGTCTGGGTGCAATGGCCCTGTAGATTTAACCCTACAATCTAAAAAAGAAAAGAATACAACACAATTTCTACATTGCGGTGTTCAACACACCTTTACGGACTGTCTTCCATACAGCCACTAGAGACGCTTACACTGCACTAGCCAATTAAAACCCGGTCACCAGACGTTGCAGCTCATAGGTCAGTATTGAAATAAAACATTTTTGTTTAATTTTTTTAGTTTTTGCTTAAAAAGGCATATATTGGGGGCGGAGCCTGCGCTCAAGCTGAATGGCCGCATGAGGAACGAGCTCCCCGGCTGAAGGCTGAATCAGACAGCATAAACAGCGGCTATACAGCACAAAACCCCGCTAAACAACCCGGGCACCTACCATGTCACAACGAGGGTCCCGAAAAGCGACAGAGGCAAAGGAGAAGCACTCCTTCTTCACGGCCAAACCGAATACTCCAAAAGCCACGGTGCAAGCGATCCAAGATGGCGACGGAAGTGAAGAGGAGGAAGACCGCGACAGGCCTCAATCCCCTCAAAGCACTATCCGGATACACGGAGAACTGTTCCAGAAAATGCTGGACAACATGGCAAGCAAGATTCAAGCCACAGTACAGTCCGCTATTGCAGATCTCCGCCGCGACATTATGGAACTTGGAACCCGCACAGCCCACATGGAAGGCAAAATGGCGGATTTCGCCGAAGCCCACAGCCATTTAGCAGCAAAAATGGTGGCACTAGAAGACCGGATTGACAGACAAGAAATAAAAAATATGGATCTGGAAGACAGATCACGACGCCAGAACTTGCGGATAAGAGGGGTCCCTGAAGATGTCCCACCGATGGAACTAATGGCGTACCTCACGGGACTGTTCCAAGCCATGGCCCCCGACATACCACACAATATGTTTCTTATGGACAGAGCCCACAGAATAGCGAAACCCCAGCACTTACCTGCGTCCGCTACAAGAGATGTACTAACCAAGCTTCACTACTATCACGTCAAAGAGGCCCTTCTCCGGTCCAAGAGACCAGCTCAAGACCTCCCGGAAAAATATAAACACATACAAGTGTATACAGACCTCTCTGCAGAGACGCTCCGACGTCGGAGATCCTTCAGAGCTATCACCACGGAACTGCGGAATAAGAAAATACTATACCGTTGGGGCTTCCCGATAAAGCTACTAATACTGCATGAAGGTAAAACTCACGTGGTCTCGGACGAAGCGGCGGGCACCCGCCTGCTACGAAGCTGGGGCATTAACGTGGAAACGCCAGCTGAAAGGCCCAAAAGATCAGCGGACATTCAGCCAGAATGGCACACAGTCAAACACACCAAATCCTCCAAGACGCCAACGGACAACTGAAGGCGCTACGATGAGCCCTCCTGACCCACAACGATCCGAACTTCGACACAGACCATCATGAACTTTTACGCTATAATGGTCCAAGCGAACAGTGCATTCATATGCACCATGGACTCTAGTCGAAGATGGGTAATATGACAGAACAATCCAACGTGTACTGGGTGTATTAACTGTATTTTTGTTCAATGGGAATTAATATTGGGGGATAACACATTCACCATGAGGGAAACCGGGAGAACAAGAAGGGAAAACAGGGGCGGATTACTATAATCAGAGCGCAGCAAGATAGTATCCCCATTAAGGCCATTACAAAGCCTTATCAGGCCCGGGCCACAACAATCCTGACTCCCTCCTAACAGCCATAGGGCTCAGAGCTGCTTCCCCCTCCCGTTACAGAAAATATCCGGCGGGCTTGCAGCATACTTGCGGAGAGCGCTGCACATACCAGGCCACACATTCGAAGCTAGCAGGTGGGACAGAGCATATACATGTCTGAGGTTCCAAACCAGTAGGGGTTTATATCCTACAAAAGCAGACAATCAATTACTTCAATTACCATACAAATCAGAGCCAGAGGCTCGGGGGCACGGGTACCAGTGTAGCCGGCAAGCTGGACCAGGACTCCATCACCCCCTAGTAAGGTAGAGCTAGTGGGAGAACTAGCAGATTAAACTCAGAAATAGATACCATTAGGGTCTATTTGTTCCAGTTAAATTTATGTTTATGTTTATACTTGTGTAGATATGTTAAATGTTTTTTTCATGTGGTCACGATAAACAACACAGGAGCGACAATCTATAATGGGTTGATATGGGACAGAGGGGAAAGAACGTTTGTAGCAGGGAACTCACACATAGGTATTTCCAAAATGGGAACCGGCAGCAGTCATATAGAGAATATAAGGGCTATTTTTAATGAACACACAAGACCCAGCCATCTACGGTGGACCCACCTTAAGGGCGTCCCACAAAACTTACATAGGACACAGGTTTATGTCACCGCGCTCACACACCGTCAACATTCAGTATGAAACTTTACTCCCTTAACACACAGGGTTTGAATATCCCGTACAAACGGCATGTTTTGGACAGAGAACTTAAAAAGACACAAGCTGATGTGGTTTACCTGCAGGAGACCCACTTCAGAACAGACGCACACCCAAAACTGAACCCACGTCTATATCCTCACCAGCTTCACGCCACTACAAATCAAAAATCCAAAGGGGTCTCTATACTCCTGAGTAAGGACCTCACAGTAATATCACACAACCACATCCTAGACCCAGGGGGTAGATACATCATCTGGCAATGCTCCATAAACGACGCAGACTACACATTAGTAAACGTTTACTCACCTAACACCAACCAGAGAAATTTCCTACACGGAGTTCTCACCAGGGTAGAAAAGGTGAGGAAGGGCACCCTCTTGCTGTGCGGTGACTTTAATCACGTATTTGATCCTTTGTGGGACTCCACTAGACCATCCTCCTCTCCAAATTATAGCTCCCTAAAAAAACAAAGCAAAGCCCTCAGAAATCTAGTGTCGACGTTTGGTCTTAGAGACGTGTGGAGAGCCCTCCACCCAGGGGAAAGGACATACTCACATCATTCAAGAGTACATAATACATACTCTAGAATAGACGGTTGTCTCATGCACGACTCCGCTATGTCCAAAATATTAGACTGTGATATCTCAGCAATAAATTGGTCAGACCATGCACCAGTGACACTAACAATCGCCAACAATTACGACCACAAACATAGGAACCCGTGGCGTCTCAATGAACACCTGCTAAACGACACACAATTCTGCACACAACTGGAGGAGGAACTAAAACAATATTTTAACACGAACTGCACATCAGTTCAAAACCCCCACTCACTCTGGTTGGCACATAAGGCGGTGATGAGGGGCACATTAATTAGTAGAGCCTCTTACATTAAGAGACAAGCCGAAAAAGAATTATCACAGTGTAGTCAGCAATTGGAGAAGCTTCATAGAGTTAATCAAACAAAGCCATCGCAAGAATGCAAACAGAAAATAGTGTCCCTACAAAACAAACTCAATGGGTTTAGACTTCAAAAGTTTGGGTTCATGCTAAAAAGGTTAAAATCACATTCATACGTACAAGGCAACAAAGCGAGCAAACTTCTAGCCCACCACCTAAGGGAAAAACAGCAACAAACTCGCATAGCCCACATAATAAATAAAGATGGACATAAACTTCACATGCCCACCGAAATTTGCAAAGAGTTTGCGCAGTACTACGGCCAGCTCTATAACCTCAAAGACGACCCCAACACCCCAAACCCCACGACATCAGGCATACAAGCCTATCTAAAGGAGATCCCCTTACCCTCCCTGACTGACACCCAAAAAACAGCACTAGCAGCCCCTTTCACAGAACAAGAAATATTAGAATGCATTGACTCCCTCCCCACAGGGAAAGCCCCGGGCCCAGATGGCTACACAAATGCCTATTACGCAAAGTTTAAGCACCTCCTAGCTCCCTATCTCGCCACAGTATTCAACCATGCACAACGCACAGGTGCCTTCCCCCCGGAATTCCTAGCAGCTAGAGTGATAACCCTCCCGAAACCTGGCAAGCCTCCAACAGTCTGCCAGAACTTTCGCCCAATTTCCCTTCTGAACTCAGACACCAAACTATATGCAAAAATACTAGCCACCCGACTTAAGAGCATTCTCCCCACTATTATCTCGGACGACCAAGTGGGATTTGTACATGGGAGACAGGGGGCGGACAACACACGGAAAGTAGTAGACATCTTACAAACTATACACACGGACCGGACTCAGGGGCTAATAGTCTCTCTCGACGCGGAGAAAGCATTCGACAGACTGAATTGGCTTTTTCTAGACGCTGTTCTGACGAAATTTGACTTCCCCCACGAATACCAAGTGGCGATTAAGGCCCTGTACAGCTCCCCAAATGCCTCTGTATCCACATCAGGGTTTCAGTCCGCCCCGTTCACCATAACAAATGGGACACGTCAGGGTTGTCCCCTGTCTCCTCTCCTTTATGTCCTTGCCCTTGAACCACTGGCGGAGGCGATCAGACGCAATCCTAACATACATGGTATAAGGATTGGCGAGCGAGAGTATAAACTCAATCTCTTTGCGGACGATGTCCTGCTGACTCTGGCCCAACCGAACATATCACTCCCAAACCTACAGAAAGAAATACAAAACTATAGCACCCACTCCTACTATAAACTCAACGTTAACAAGACACAAGCAATGGGAATAGGCATAGAGGGCGATACCATGGAGCGTCTCCGTAAGGCGTTTAAATATGACTGGAGACAGGACTTCCTCACCTTCTTAGGCATAAAGTTGACGAAATCCCCCAACTCTCTGTTTGCAACAAACTATCAAAAACTATTCAATGAGATAGAATCTATACTAAAATCTTGGGAAGGGAAATACATAACATGGGTGGGCCGCTGCGCAGCTATAAAAATGGTGATACTCCCAAAGTTACTATATTTATTCCGCACACTACAAATTAACATTCCCGCAAAATTCCTCAAAGCCCTGCAGACAACCCTGTTGAGATTTAGCTGGCAACACAGGAAACCGAGGGTTCCATGGAAACTTCTATCCCGCACGATCCGAGACGGAGGTCTGGGATTCCCGGACGTTCGAGAATATCACAGGGCCACACACCTAGCCAACATCATTGGGTGCCACACGCAGCCTCACGCCCCACAATGGGTGGCTCTAGAATCCCACAGACTAGGAGGGAAACATCTCCCTTATTATCTATGGGTGCCAAAAGATCTACGCCCCTGCACCCCTAAAATATTGCCGACCACCAGACTGATGCTATCTACTTGGGATAAACACAGATTCAGGGTGTGCTCGACATCCCATTGGTCCCCAGCGACACCCCTGAAAACCCTCCACATTCTGAACCCTTCGTTCAATTTTAAGATATGGGCGGCACACAACATAACCCACCTGTACCAGGTAACAAAACGAGGAGCTCTTAAAAGCTTCCCAGACTTGAAAATAGAGTTCCATGTCCCACAATCAGCACACTTTTCGTATCTACAGATGTACCACACACTTAAAGACGAAAAACACCCATACAGAGGGACAGTTGGGGTGCCACAGATGTCGAGGTTCGAACACAAATGTTTAAAATTACAGCAACAGAAAAAAACCCTCTCATTCTGTTACTCCACACTCATAGAAGAACCGCAAACACAACTTTGGGGATTCCAAAGGGAATGGCACAAAGATCTTGATAGGGTCCTGTCAGATCAAGAGTGGGAAAGGGCCTTTACAGCTCATAAGGGTTTATCAGCCTGTGCCTCACACCTAGAGCTGTCCAGGAAACTTTTATACAGGTGGCACCTGACCCCCAACAAATTGTCCAAAATGTACAACACATCAAATGATAGATGTTGGAGATGCCAGGGAGCCAAAGGGGACACAATTCATATATGGTGGAGGTGCCCACAGATCCAACTTTTCTGGGAGAAGGTAGCAGACATAATTATGCGAAGTACAGGGAGCCATATCCCACGCACCATAGAAACGTACCTGCTACACATCTTACCACTTGACCTGCCGAAACCAACACGTACACTGTCGTTCCTCATACTAATAGCAGCGGCGACGCTGATAGCAAGAAACTGGAAGTCAGTAACGATACCAACGACAGAGGACCTGATACACCTCACATCCACAAACGTGGACTACGAACAGTACACAACGACTCAGTCACTTACAGGACGCACCAAGTCCCAAATGTACGACTTATGGCAAACATTCAAACATGACTCCATTATATCCAAGAGTGTCAAAGCGTAGGTCCCCACCTAAGCATGATAAGACAGAGTACTTTGACAAGCTCGAATACGGGGCCTGGCCTGCCCATTACTCGAGGCAGATCGGGAGACTAAATGGTTAATGGAAGGCAATAAGTTGGACTGGTAGTAGCACACCCACATGGACAACGTAATCACGACACCCCAAATAGCTGTCGCATGAGTCATATCATATAGACCACATGTTGTAAGTTTAATCGGTTAGATGTATATAGTTTAAGTGTAGAGTGTTTTATCAATAAAACTGTATGCTGTATCGAAATGGAGACAGAACATAGGTGGGCTACCAGCCTTACTAAACATGGATGCGGAGGCTGAAAATATGTTAACACTTGGAAATGTATTGCCCCCTAGGGCATGAATCATATGACTATGTACTTAATCTATGTAATCAACATTGATATCCCCTCCCCCTCTTTTATCTCTGTATCCCTAAGTGCATTTGAACTCTGCAAAACATACAATAAAAATTGTTGATTATAAAAAAAAAGGCATATATTTAGGTACATGACCTTTTTATGCAATATATTATGGCATTTTGTTTTATTCATTACACTATGAAAGCAAAAATATTCTGAGGGAACAACAGCCAGATATGTTACAAGGAAAGAAAACTCTACCAGACTTTCTTAGCAGAATGTAAGTGGGTCAAGGACTGCTTCAAAATGTGGTGCTTTTGGCATAACGATAACTTCCTCAAACTGTCATCCTCTTTTTTTCTCATAGTCTTGAACTTCTCTTGAGATTAACACTATTTCAAAGAAATGTAATTTCAAAGAGTGTAATTTTTAGCTTGTGTGTATATTTCCTCCAGATAGTAATATGTCCATTAAAGAAACACTATAGCATTTGGAAAAAAAAAATACTTTATTCCTAATGCTGTATTATTCTGCTCTTTATTTATTTTCAAGGCATGATCATAAATCTAAAAAAATGAAAAATAAATCTAAATAAAAAATAGTATTTACCTGTTTTTTACCTGTAGCCGCTTGCCCTGCCTCCCACAAAGTCATGCTGGAGCATCTTACAGTCCAATTCAATGCTCCTTATAGAAGAGGACTCGAGCGCTCATATTGGAAGCATGCTGTGAGACCCAAGACTGACTCGGTTCTCACAGCAGAAGTGCCCCTAGTGGTTGTCAAGTAGACAGCCACCAGAGGTGTATTTACTTGCAATGTAAGCATTGCCATATCTACTTAACTGCAATTCTTTAATTTGCTGGGCTAAAGGACTACTGCTCTACTTAAACCGCTTCATTGAAATGAAGTGATCTGGGTGTCTCTAGCAGTCCTTTAATGAAAATGCTATAACGTTTAGCATAACTGTATACCTTTGGTCCATTTGAACTTGGAATGCACTTTTCTACTGAAAAGAACTCTGCAGTTGCAGTTGAAAATAATTCAGTTCCTCCTTTCCCTGTTTTCTCAAGTCCCAATATTATCTCTCTCTCTACAGTCATTCTGGTTGATAACGTGTTCTTGAATTTAAAAATAACTGAGATATAAAACATTCTTTACCTTAGTTATAAGCAATTTTCTAAAGTTTCCCAAACCTACACAGGTCAAGACAGTTTCTGTTGATTTCAAGTGAGCATGCACGTCAACAGACAAAATAAATCAGATAGCAATATATGCAAAAATGCAAACTTCCTTAAAAATGCGTGCTTGTAAGTGACCAATATGTTAGTAACAGTTCCCTTTAATAATGGACCATGGGGTTTAACAAACCTGGGTAAAATATTTCAAAGATTATAAAATTCATGTGTATGCCCTACCTGGTAGGAAAATTACTTTCCATTTATCTCATATTTAAACGTACTTGGTGCCTATCTAGCAATTGTCACAGAAATTGAACTTTTGTTTGTTAAAAAATTCAAATAACGGCCTAGAAACCACAGACAAGGAACAGAGAATCTCTGAAATCAATTCTTTGCATTATGCTATAGACCAGGGCTTTGTCCTTTAACTGGACCTAAAGTGGCAGTGTAAGCTGGGCTAGTGGCTCATCTGTGAATACAGCCAAACAGTTTGTCAACTATGACAGACATTATACAAGATTTAAAAATTTAGCATCCTGGGTTAAACAAACATTGCGTATGTAATTCCTATAGAATTAGAAAGCTAGAAAGATTCTAGGTTAGATATTGCCAATTATTTTGTAATGCATGATATATAGAGTGAATTATAACATATTAAAAGTATAAATTGTAAAATATTAAAAATAAATAAATAAAAAATAAACACTCATTAAAGTTCTTGCATTTTCCACGAAATACCAGGTTGTGTAGAATTTGCACTAAATTCTCTCTAAACCAGAAAGTGACATAATTTGAATGTACTTTCTAAAGCACTGTTGATCTGTTGCCACAGTTATTAGGAGTGTAGTTTGATCATCAGCTTTCTGTTTTAAACAATTACCTGGTCATTCAGAACTCCCCCAAAGTCATAACATCATGTACAGCAGTACTACTGGAGACAAATAGGAATCCCTGTTATGGGACAGAACGAATAAGTACTAAGTAATGATAAAAAATAAATAAAATAAAAAAAAATGAATAATAATAATAATATTTTTTTTAAAGAATATAAGAAGGTTTTGAAAAGAAACACTAGCATAAAAAATGTAACCTTACCTACACATTGCACCAATCAGGTGAAGATACCTGGAATGTTCTATTAATTCAGATATGTTTGCTTTTAGATACGTTTAAACATTTTTTTCTTTTACTACAATGATATGACTGCTAGGAATTCCAAAGACAAACTTTACAGAATTGCAAAGCATTATTTAAATTCAATAACACCATATACGATGGTCAACACACTGTTTGAAATTATGTTTATTTAAACAAGCTGCACTTACACAAAGGGAACTTTGCTGAAGGTTTATTACAACAATAATGTAATTGTCAAAATCAAATCCAATTAAGTGTTTACAGCTGTGACTACATTGGTTTTGTTTGCGTTGACTGTTAACACTGACTAGTAGTTACCTTGTTCTCATCTCATCCCTTGTGTGTCTTTGAGGAGGTGTAATATTAACAGCAGTCGTAATCCAAATTTCACACCTTGTTTCCCAGATAAGTGGATTCCAGAGACATGCCTTTGACAGATTAATAGTTTAAAAACATTGGCATACTTAGAAGCTGTTAGTAGTTTACTTTAGACAAATGACCGCTAGGGATTTCTTTAAATGACATGCTTCCCTGTTTTTTAGACAGTTTTGCCAAGACTTTAAAAAAAAAAAGGGCTCTATATCTATTTTTCTTAAATGGACAAATACAACAGACAAATACGTCTATCTTCAAAAATATAGGGATAACAGAACTGTTTTATCTTTTTTTTTTTTTTTGTAGAATTATAATGAAATGGCACGTACATTGTGAAATACATGCCATTTTATCCTGGCACTGTCAAACAGCACATGCTTGAGTGTCAAATGCCTGGGTTGCCTCGGTTACTAGTGACTTTTTCATATGGAAGGTGACAGAGGGCACCCAATTTTATACCAGAATAAGGGACTCTAACGACCATAGCCACGGAATGACTGAGCACACAGGATTAGCTCAAGTATTAGTAAAGCCAGCAATTAACTGTGAATCAACAAAATAAATCGGATTTAGTTTGTTCTTTCACCAAAAGTATTTCAATTGCTGCTTCTATTAAAGAGAATATAAACTTCATCGTATTACTGACCAAATATATAACACACAATTTGAGTTATGCACTAAGAAAAAAATAATGTTTTATTGCAAATAGTAACTATCTAATCAATTAGTTAGTTACTACTTGTAATAAGTAACTAACTTATAAATGTCACACTTCTCTCACTGAAGTTTAATATTTTTTTTTTATATATATATATATTTTTTAATATTAATATGGCCACTCAGAAACAATTAAGAAATAAATGCAGAAAAATGATGCACTACGGTCTACGCCTCTGCCATTTTTATCAAGTTACGAGGCACCCAATATTCCACAGGAATGCAGTGAGAGAAACGCGTGATATTTGTGTTAGAATGATATCTGTATAGTTAGTTCTATTATCCTTAACAAAAATGATTTCTATAAGTTGTTGAAAAGCACATATTTTAATGTAATTGCCATGCTTAGAATATCACACGTTCCTTAAATGACACAATGAAAGTTATAGTTAATATTATTTTTACATATTATTACCCTTAAGTAGTAGAAGTAGACACTGCAATATATTTGTGCTTTCCATTTCTGAGGTTAATGCACAAATAAGACAAGCACAATGAAATGAATATTATTAGAATAATCTTTTCACACGTAGCATTTTTTTTTTTTTTTACTTTTCCAGTGGTGGATGTTTAATACATTCCTCTTTTTATACAAAAGGAATTGGAAAACAGAAGCAACAAATGAGCAAGTGGTAACTAACCCCTTTAAGGACACAACCTTAGAAATAAAAGGTCACGATGGCCATTTTTTCGCCATGTGTCCTTAAGGAGCTATTGTTCAGGAAGAAAATGTTACATTCAAAATATTAAGGTCGAACATTTTTCAATTTAAAATATTTGCATTCAGGAAGAAAGTATTAGATTCAAATTGCTCAATTGTAATCTTTAAACGCCGATGTTGAGCTAAATATAGGAAGACACAGTCTGTGATATTCAAGTAAACTGTATGTTGCGGTTAAAAATTAAAGTTAAAAAGACAAAAAAAGCTTACGTTTTTTTTTTAAAGAACATTTGTGACACCATTTTCCTTAATGAATTTTGTAAGTAGCAGAACAAGATGTGCCAGTGTTACTCAGCTGAAAAATAGATAAAACAACTGGTTTTCAAACTCTTTATTTATGAATTTGGAAGCTTGTTGTGATGAAAGAGATAAAACTATTTCAGGTCGTATTTCCACAATACATAACCTTATAAAACTATATATAACCTGTGACTATATAAGAGCAAGGCAAATGCATTTGTATTAACTCTACTATATTCCAGTTGTGCGGATGAGCAAACTTTATTTACCATGTCCTGCTGTTCTTCATCATCACCCCCGTCGACTGAAAACATCTGTTTTATACCTATTTTCCATATGTGTAGCTTGCTGTTTTGCCTGATTTTCCAGGGAAATCTTGAATCCCTTGTAGTTCAGTAAGATGTAGGTTTGAAGCAGATGTTGATAATCTCATTCTGATGCTATCTTTAGCTCAGATCCCCTACTCAAAGAACAGCTAGCTAGTATGGTAGTCCCAGAGTCCCCAGTCTTCAGAATGACATATGGACACATGCTGAATACTTTAAATTGGGAACAAATTATTTCAAACCATCCATAATATCAACAAAATCCATCCATATGTATACATAGATTTTGCTTAATGCACTCAATAAGCTTACAAATGGTAAATAATGGCAAAAATTATAATTCTAATGTTTTATGTGGTTTGATTTGCATAGTGTTCCAGTGCCTCTCATACTCTGTAATAGTGTTATTAATATACTAATTGGTGCCAGCATTATTATTAATCTATATAGACTATATAGACAAGGGTTCTATTAAAAATGTTAACCATTTAAACAATATATATATATATATATCTCATATATATCTTAGTGTACTTAAAGGACCACTCTAGTGCCAGGAAAACATACTCGTTTTCCTGGCACTAGAGTGCCCTGAGGGTGCCCCCACCCTCAGGGACCCCCTCCCGCCCGGCTCTGGAAAGGGGAAAGGGGTAAAACTTACCTTTTTCCAGCGGTGGGCGGAGAGCTCTCCTCCTCCGATCCTCCTCTTCTCCTCCCCGTCGGCTGAATGCGCACGCGCAGCAAGAGCTGCGCGCGCATTCAGCCGGTCACATAGGAAAGCATTCATAATGCTTTCCTATGGACGCTTGCGTGCTCTCACTGTGATTTTCACAGGGAGAATTACGCAAGCGCCTCTAGCGGCTGTCAGTGAGACAGCCACTAGAGGAAATAGGGGAAGGCTTAACCCATTCACAAACATAGCAGTTTCTCTGAAACTGCTATGTTTATGAAAAAATTGGTTAACCCTAGAAGGACCTGGCACCCAGACCACTTCATTAAGTTGAAGTGGTCTGGGTGCCTAGAGTGGTCCTTTAATATACTTGTATATAACATTGACAATTGGAAAAGTTATGCAAATCCCCAGGCAGACTCAATTTGAAATGAGTCTACTGTAGAACGTTAATGCACAATACATTTTAATCTACATATATAAATATAATCTGCTCTGCTTATAACACTCTTTTGTAGTCATTCAGACAAATCATGAAAATGCTAATTTTAATCCTTAATTTCTGTGAGGCAAGCAGTGAAAGTCAGTTGGCCAAACATTTATTGAGATCACCCAGAAGTAGCCAACTTTTGAGTCCAGTTCCTGTATTTGCTACATATGCTGGTACTGCTGTAATATGTATCCAAATTAAAAAAAAATAAAAAAAATATATATATATATATATATATATATATATATATATATATAAAAGCAAAATTGCAATGCAAGATATATGTTCATAAAGTGTACTACATCTTTTTTTTCACATATCTTTGCCTTATTGACAATTAAGTTAAGCAGCAGGAGGTCATTTCCTAAATTGCTACTGAGATATCTAGCTCAGGATGCGTGGAAGGTGGAAGCACAATCCTAAATATGGCATCTTTTTTGATGAAGGAGGACTGGTTAGTTCAGTTAGAAATGTAGAACTTATGGGCTGAGTACTGCATTACAGTATGCATTTAATGCACAAATAGAAGCACACAGTAAATACTGTTTTATATGTCTTGTGGTTAATTAAAAACATCTTTCTGAAGTGGAGAATTTTGGAAATGTAATAATGTCATTGGCCATATTTAACACAGTTCATGAGTATTTTGACATAAATGTGGACAAAGCACTATGCGATCGCATGGTGTATCTTTATCTCTTTCATTTTATTTTAATTTATTTTGCATTGTTTGTATAGTGTCGTGTATGATATGATCATCAAACCACTGCGCACACACCACATGATATAGTGACATTTGAATGTGCATATGTTTTTGATAGAGAGAAAAGCAATATATCTGAAGGGAGTATAAATGCTCATAGTCGAGATCACAATCCATCGTAGATATTTCTTTGTAGATATTTCCCACTTTGATGGCAAAGCATAAAGATTTATCCAATGAGCATAGTAGGTATTTTATGGAGATCCTTCATCATCCTCAAAAGAGGAACATTTCAAAATAAGAGGGTCAGGTTCAGGGATGGAATTGTTGCTTGTCCTGCTGATGCCAAGCACTGACAAATTGACAAGGAAAAGATTCCATTACCTGCAGGTGTAGGAATCAACATTTTACAAAAAGATGGAAAGCATGACAAAAAAGGTACTTCAGACTGGCAGACTTCTAATTGATTGCTTTCTCATGTTCTACTGGCCCTAGACGTATGGTATGTGGGGAGCCAAACTACAAACAGACAATTACAAAACATTAGTAAAACAATCTTTGGTTAAAATAACCAATTGCTAAACCATAAGAGATGAGGGAATGTCTTTAACTGGACAAAAAAATAGGTGCTTCTCATACTTTTGAGAGGAGGGGAGAGACTGGCATATCAGATAGAAAAGAAAAGAATAAGAATTTAAGGAAGATAAAAAAAAAGGTAAAACATTTTATCTGGAAAGATGTATAAAAATTGGTTGGAGGAAAAGATATTTCAAAATGGTGCTTTATTCTACACTTTTTCCCAGAGGAGGAAACACACACCACACTCTGACGGCACAAGTTTCCTAGTTCCACTAGTGAACCGGAGCATCACCTAACCAGTAACAAGTCCATAGATCAGCAAGTCTAACTCTTACATATAAATCTGATACCTTCCTAATGGTGAGACTGATGAGGCCTGCGAGCCTCAATTTTCTGTGGTGACAAAATACCGTAAGACAAAACATTCAATGTGAAATTTATGTGGGAAAATAAAATGTTCTTAGGGAAGCCTGTAGCATTCCCTCTACTACACAACCCTGATAGCGCTGGTAGAACCAGACAGAATAAGAGGTAACACAAACACACATATAAAACAGGCATAAGTGGTTGACAGTATCCCCCTTTGAAGCCACCTCCAATAATGACAGGACCACCGGATGATTTCAACCGATACAGGAAAAGCCCCAATATAACCCAAAATCAATGGGGAGTCATGATGTACCAACTGAGGATAACCGATAGGGGTTTCGGGGATATTAGCTATGTAAAGTTCCTACAGCATCCATTTAATCATTATCTGCTCTTCCCAAGGTCCAATGGTACCTTAAAGCAGTCCTAGCTACATCTTACAGTTTTACAGTTGTATTTTTGGTACATTCACAATATATTCTTCCTGCAAAACAATGTATGTTGATTTTGATTCTACAGGAATTCTAAACGGTTCAATTAGCACAGAATTCTTTTTTTTCTTCTTTTTACCCATTTAAGTCCAAATCCTATTAACACAGCTGAACTCTCTTCCAGCACTAACTGTATCTAGGCTAAGAATTTTATACCATACAGACTGCAACTGACTTTATTTCAAAACCACAGGTCAAACTAACATTTCTTTGTTTACTTAAACTCATAGCTTTCCATTTTGTCTTTGAGATTATGTGTGTTCACTCAACGTATTATCTTTATGTGACATTGGACCTTACAGAGGACTGTTTCTTCATTGCTTAAATCCTTTGCTTCATATAGCAGCAATGTATAGTTATACATAGCAACCTGAATAAACTTTCAATAGAACATTGAGTAATATGTTAAAATGAATGTTTTACATTGACAGGATTTTCAATGTCAAATATAACACATAAAATTAATAGTATAAAATCACAGAAAAAAATGTCTTTCAGGTAAAAATATATAACATATATCAGATATAGTTTACTTTTTTGCTATTATCAATCATAAATAATTGGGTATGTCCAATCAGGGTAGGCAAGAAAAGAAAAAAGACCAAAGACTCCATAAGATATAGTCAGGGGATCATCACTCTGGTTCCGTAAAGTTTAAAATTTAAATACATGCATAGAAATCGAGGGAAGCCTATATGTCAACATGTATTAGTTAAATACATGTATAAATGGTATAATAATTAACAATGAAAAAGTACAAAACTATGAATACATTGCACTTGTTTCTGGCTACTCATGGCTGTAAATTCACTCGAATAATGCCCCCATTTTAACAGTGTAAAAACAAAGGAGGAACAGAAGAGACAAATATCATAATTAGGATAAAGAATATAGGCAGACAATATAGAGAACCCAGCGACTAAACATGAAAAATAAACAAACTAAAATTTAAAGATCACAAAGAGCGCTAAATGAGGCATTCAAAAGAGAAAGAAAAAATAGGGAAAACCCATTTGAATACAACTATCGTTTGAACAATTGTATACTCTATATAAAATTAATATAATGAACTCATATATACTATAAGCTCGTTTGAGCAGAGTTCTCTTCAACCTGTCGTTCTTGTAAGTTTTCTTGTAATTGTTCTATTTATAGTTAAATTCCCACTCTTATAATATTGTAAAGCGCTATGGAATCTGTTGGCGCTATATAAATGGTAATAATAATAATAATAATAATAATAATAACTGCATATGGTTATACAGCTCCACACTTTAGTGCCTTACACCCAAGGGTAAAACCCTAGCACACAACAAATCAAGATAAAAAATTGTGATAAAAAAGTGGAGAGCAAAAAATACTTATACAGATGACTCTATTGTTGTCAGGATAGTTCCATAAACATGTGGAAAAAGGAAGGGATAAAAGATAGATAGTGTAATTCTATTACAACTGTTACATATATTCATATGTCTATATATATATATATATATATATATATATATATATATATCAAAGATGTTGTAACAATTTAACAAGATTTATTTTATAAACAGTATAAAAACAATATAATCACAGTATAGTGCATGTAACGTTCAGTAGGGAACCCTAAGACTCAGACAGGACAGTTTTCTCTATTTTAGATGTTTTTTTTTTTAATTCTTATTCTATCTTTCAGGTTTTAATGATGGAGGAAGGAAGGAAAGAAAGAAAGAAAGAAAGAAAGAAAGATCTGATGACATGGAGAAGATTTATCATAGTGTTCCGTTTTTTTTTTTGTTTTTTTTTTGAATTCTTTATTTTTGCTGTGCACGGTATACATAGTAATGACATATGCCGTAACAGCGTGTCTGAGAGTGTACTTACAATAAACAGTGGCATGAAATCTTGCACATTTTTATGTAATTCTAACAGTCATCCGATAGGCTAAACAGTGAAATCATTGGAAAAGATATCATAGTGTTCCGTTTTAAAAGTGGTGCAAAATAATTAAATTAAAAGGGGAGAAGTCATCAATGAAATATACCTGCCGGTTCATCTCGTTTCCAAGGTAATTGCCTCACGTTCAGTACTTTAGATACATTTTAATCTCCCCTAATGTATCAGATACATGCACATGATTTTTGTGGTATAACATTTAGGTCATCATTCATGGAGCTGGATATGTTTGAGAAAACATTTTAGATAATTTACTGAATAATCATATATGAAAGGGAAAACTGCAGATTTTAAATTCTGTGTCAAAATATAAAACTTGTGGAGTTTTCAATAGATTGCAAATGGGAAGCACATGCAGACAGGAGCCTGTAGTTTCAGAATAATTGATTCAGGGAGAAACTGTGTAAATCAAGAATGTGACACTTTCTTACATACCAATGAGTTCATTTTATAGCTGAAATATTACGCTTTGCTGGAAAAGGTAAACAAACATACTTGCTAAAAAAAAAATTATATTTATAGCTGTAGGGATTTAGTTAAATTTAGTTGTAAACAAACAATAAAGGATAAAAGTAATTCAATTCATACATTAAACATAATTCATTTATGAATTTACAAGCATAAATAGTTGGACAGTTTGACAAACAAAGATATATCCTCAAGATTATAGATCATTATTTGAAAGTTACTGCAAATGGTAATCTAAGATATTGTGAAAGAAAAACGAAAGGGGGAGTGGAATAGCGCTAGCAAACTGATCACAAGGTAGAAAGGGCTGCACTCCTGAAGGAAAGGGTAACCCTCAAACCCTTCTAGAAAACTGGAGAAACAGAACAAAAGATACAAGGTGCGCAAACAAATAAAATAAATAGTAATAAAAAGACAATAAAAAGGTACCAGTAGTAAGCAATAAAAAAGTGTCAAAGTCACAATTGTCTTCAAATGTTCTTGTGATGTCTTTAAAGTAGCTCAAATTATCAACAGCAAATGACAGAGAGCGAGAAAAAAGAGGGAACCAATGGTGCAATATTGTATTATAACTCCCCACTTGTTGGATATCCCTCTAATGGTATTTGCAGTGTAGGTCATATGGTAAAAGAAAAAGAGAAGGCCCATAGTGCTCTCTATACAAGTAAGTGCAGGTAGTAATAAGAAATATACTTACAGTGTAAAGAGCAGACAAACCGCACTATGTGCCAGGCGTGGGTGGAACAATCCCCACCTAGGATTCTTTTAATGATGGATCTGGTGCTTCAGATGATAACATTTGACAGATATAAAATAAGTAAAATAATAAAAGTATAAAGACTGACCAAATTGTATAGGTAGTCAAAAATAATTACTTTTATTAACAAAGTCAAAGTCTGTTAATAAAAGTAAAACACATTTGTTAATAAAAGTAAAAGTCCTCTGTGATTACATGTGCCCTCATTTATTTAAGTTTTTGGTTTTTACAGTATGTAAGGTGGCTGATGTGTACTGTGGTCGTTGCTGCTGCCCAGGAGTGATGGGAGTGGGTGCATGACTTATCTTTTTGTATTTATTGATTTTATTGTTCTTATTATTATATACTATTGTGTTGGGAGTATTTTTCTTGGTGCTGTACATTGTTGTTTGACTTGTTTTCTTGGGGGTTGGAGGGATTCCCCTATTATCAGGTGTGCTGCCTCCCATCCTAGTGTTTGTTTAGCGCTGCTCTATTCCTTGTTTAATAAATTGAAATCTACATTTAATCCAAATGTATTAGAGACCGTTGTACATCAGATATTGCAAAAAAGTATTCTTAAAGAGGCTGAATACTATCATATTATTTATTTCAAACAAAAATACTTGTGTTATCATAATTTACATCCTAAAGTGCCAAAAATAAATATAAGCGAATACTATCTGCATATTGAAAGTGAATGTGTCATATTTGTTGAAGTAAATTAATGATATATATGGTGGTGTTCTGGAACCGACATTCGGGTAGGCCTGTAAAAGAGGACCCACCAAGATGAATGGTTTAATAAAGGGAGTGGTGGGTGGGCTGAATAAGGCAGTCTTAGCCCAGAGGAAGGGGAGGTCTGTGTAACCCCTCCTAACGGCTCAGCCTTCTCATTGCACTGTTTATAGTCACCAAAGAAAGTAAAAGGTCCAGGCACTCCAAAGCTTAGCTAGGCATTTTTATTAGAACTACAGTGACTGGCAGCAACGTTTCGACCCAAAGGTCTTTTACAATAAATTGCACTGTGACACATCACAGAAATACATTCCTACATTCAAGGTGTGGAGTACTCACATACACATAGATAAACACGTTACCACCACACTGCAATTAACCTTTTCTCTATTGCTTCTGCATCAATCCCTGCCTCGATCTTCTTCACCCTCCAGCAAAGATGAGAGCTATAGTGTCTATTTAATCTATTTTTGTTCAACACACAAATAATATGAATTTTAGAGTAAAATAGACTCACCTCTCAAATCTATTTGAGGTTCAGTGTCTACAACCTCTCCCTCTTATTTCTTTAAAAAAATGTTTTTCAACAGGTTTATCCTTTTATAGAGGATATTCTCACATGCTGTGAGAATATCTTAAAATATCCTGGTCTTAACCATAATTGCTGTGCTCAGGGCATACCTTCCAGCATTCAGAAGCATGGCATAGGGATGGATGCAGGACCCAAGAAGCAAAATCAAGAGGGGCAGGACCCTAATATAGGAAATTTGAATATCTTCAAATTTCACAATTGAATATCTTGTTTTTTCACAATTCTTTTACTTCAATCTAATAATGAAAGCTATTGAATAACAGTGATCTTTGCAATTTCTCAGTCTGATAATTTTCAGGCATAATTGTATATACTTTATAGTCATCACTTTGCCTTTGCTTATTTCGTTGTAGAACTAAAAAGTTAGTATAGTTTGAATATAGTTTCAAATAGCACAACTCAAAAATGTCATCAAACTGAGTGTATATATTATTGAATGTTTTAGTAAATTTGAGTGCATGACAAAACACTAGTGATGTCGCGAACATAAAATTTTCCATTCGCGATCTGCGAACGCGAATTTCCGCAAATGTTCGCGAACGGGCGAACCGCCATAGACTTCAATGGGCAGGTGAATTTTAAAACCCCTAGAGACTCTTTCTGGCCACAATAGTGATAGAGAAGTTGTTTCAAGGGGACTAACACCTGGACTGTGGCATGTCGGAGGGGGATCCATGGCAAAATTCCCATGGAAAATTACATAGTTGATGCAGAGTCTGGTTTTAATCCATAAAGGGCATAAATCACCTAACATTCCTAAATTGTTTGGAATAACTTGCTTTAAAACATCAGGTATGATGTTGTATCGATCAGGTAGTGTAAGGGTTATGCCCGCTTCACAGTGACAGACCAAACTCCCCATTTAACGCACCGCAAACAACCGCAAACAGTCCATTTGCACAACCGCAAACTCCCCATTTGCACAAGGTTTGATACCAAGCTAGCCATGTCCCGTTCCTTGTCCTCACTGATGTCATTGAAGGTCTCTTCCTCCACCCAGCCACGTACAACGCCAAGGGTCCCTGAAAGGTGACAACAAGCCCCTTGGGACACATGCTGTGTTTGGTCTTCCACCTCCTCAAAGTCACCTTCCTCCTCTGACTCCTCTTCTTCAGATTCCTCTCTCTGCTTTGCCTCTCTCTGTGTTATTATAAGGTGTGTTAAGTAGTACTATTCCTATCAGTTGGTCCTCCTACTTCAAATTTGGGGCACTGCGCGTGTAATCTAATGTGCCACCAGATAGGAGTGGTGTGTTAAGTAGTCCCCCTCATCAGGCCTTTTTTAGTTGAATGTATTGCCCACTGTCAGTCCCTTTGGGATCCATCCCTCATTCATCTTAATAAAGGTGAGGTAATCTAGACTTTTTTGACCTAGGTGACTTCTGCACACCCAGTAGTCAAGGGGTTCATCACTCCTCAGAGTGTTGATATCTGCAGTTAAGGTGAGGTAGTCTGCTACCTGTCGGTCGAGTCGTTCTCTGAGGGTGGACCCCGAAGGGCTGTGGCGATGCGTAGGACTTAAAAAGCTCCGCATGTCCTCCATCAACAACACGTCTGTAAAGCGTCCTGTCCTTGCCGGCGTGGTCGTGGGAGGAGGAGGATTACTTTCACCTCTTCCCCTGTTAGAATCCCGTTGTGCTGTGACATCACCCTAATACGCTGTGGAAAGCATACTTTTTAATTGATTTTGGAACTGCTGCATCCTTTCCGACTTGCGGTAATTTGGTAACATTTCAGGCACTTTCTGCTTATACCGGGGGTCTAGTAGCGTGGACACCCAGTACAGGTCGTTCTCCTTCAGCTTTTTTATACGAGGGTCCCTCAACAGACACGACAGCATGAAAGACCCCATTTGCACAAGGTTGGATGCCGAGCTACTCATGTCCCGTTCCTCGTCCTCAGTGATCTCACTGAAGGTATGTTCTTCCCCCCAGCCACGTACAACACCACGGGAACCAGATAGGTGACAACAAGCACCTTGGGATGGCTGTTGTGGTTGGTCTTCCTCCTCCTCCTCAAAGCCACATTCCTCCTCTGACTCCTCTTCCTCACAATCCTCTTCCAGCATTGCAGCAGGTCCAGCAAGCGATGCTGATAAGGCTGTTTCTGCTGGCGATGCTGACCACAACTCCTCCTCTTCATGCTCATCTACGGCCTGATCCAGCACTCTTCGCAGGGCACGCTCCAGGAAGAAAACAAATGGTATGATGTCGCTGATACTGCCTTCGGTGCGACTGACTAGGTTTGTCACCTCCTCAAAAGGACGCATGAGCCTACAGGCATTGCGCATGAGCGTCCAGTAACGTGACAAAAAAATATGGAGTCCGCAGAGATGTGCTCACCCTCGCCCCAGCAAGTGTCCAGCCTGGCCCAGACTGTTTCGGAGCTGCAGCAAGACTTTTTTTTCTTAAAGGCGCAGTACGTCCAGCCCCGAACCGGCTTATCCTGAACCGTTTGTTATCATGCCCGACCGTTTTGATGGTAGCCGTACGTCCTTTCAGTCCTTCAAGATGGATTGTGAGGTGTTGTTTTCTTTAAAGCCTCGAACATATGCCACAGAATTCATCCAGGTCAGAGCGGCTAACAACCTGTTGTCTGGTCACATCAAAGTTTGGGCTCACCAAATGTTGCAGACGAAGAGTCCTGTCCTTGTCAGTTGGGAATCCTTTTGTACTGCTATGGACTCACAATGCAAGACCACTATGCCCAAGCCAGCTCCACGTACTAAAAAATTGCGGAGTCTTCGTAACCAAGGAATCGAGTACCATCACCACACCCCAGTGATGCCTCCTTATGATCCTTATGATCCTTATGATGAAAAAGCATTGTTAGCTACGAACACTGCTCCTGCTGAAGTTGTGGAAGTGCTTGCCACCTGTACCCAGATCCTGAAAGACCTGGACAGTTCTTCTGCCGTACCAGAAGCTGGTACTGGGAAATCCCAAGCTGTTAAGGGATTCCACACTAGGGACTTTGACTATGGGGATTCAGATAGTGACCCTGGAGAGGTGTACTATGCTGACAGAGAACCTATTTACGCCCGGAGGTCGTTTTTGAAGGGGGGTACTGTCACGGTTCTCACCAGTTAGACAGACGGCCAGACATGGTCGCTCCTGAAGTTCCCAACAGGGGGCTTGAACCGGGGAACTTCTCAGTCCTGGTCCTGCTTGCTGCCTCTGAGCCACAGCAGCTTTATACAGTGACTACTGATTCTGGCCCTGTTCATGCTGGCATGGCTACTACACTGGGGGCTGCACCTTGACTTGGCTGTGTTTCACCTGATCCTGATCAGTCATCAGCAGGGTATTTAAACCCAGCCTCGCCCTGTGCTCAGTGTCAAGTCTTTGATCTAACCATGCTTTGCAGACCAGGTATCAGATGGACCCTTGCCCCAACACTGTGTGCCAGACATGCCATTACTTCCTTTTGCATAATCGAGTACAGGTTGGGGATTGCCTTTTGTGCAAATAAATTTTGGCTGGGTACCTTCCACTGCGGTATCCCAATAGCTACACATTTTTTGAACGCCTCAGACTCCACCAGCTTGTATGGTAAAAGCTGGCGGGCTAAGAGTTCAGTCAAGCCAGCTGTCAGACGCCGGGTAAGGGGGTGACTTTGTGACATTGGCTTCTTACGCTCAAACATGTCCTTGACAGACACCTGACTGTGGGCAGATGAGCAGGAACTGCTCAAGGAGAGAGACGGAGGGGAAGATGGTAGAGAGGGGGCAAGGAGGACAGCAGTGGTTAACGTGGCTGAAGATGCTGGACCAGGAGGAGGATGGCGGCTTTGAGTTTGTGTGCTGCTTGTACTCATGTGTTGATCCAATAGGCGTTTGTGATGTGCGATCGTGTGCCTTTGCAAGGCAGTTGTACCTAGGTGGGTGTTGGACTTCCCACGACTCAGTTTCTTTTGGCACAGGTTGCAAATGGCATCGCTGTTGTCAGATGCAGACACACAAAAAAAATGCCACACTGCTGAGTTCTGCAATGACGGCATTCTGGTGGTGGCAACAGCATGCGTTGATTGGCATGCTGTCTGACTGTGCCACTAGCTCCTTGCGACGACCTCCCCCTGCTTCCAACGCGTCTCCTCCTCCTCCTCTCTGTCTCCCAATCTGAACTTTCCCCCTGTTCTTCTTCTCTTCTAGCGGGCACCCACGTGACATCCACGGACACATCGTCATCATCAACCGCTTCACTTGTATCTGACAACTCAGCAAAGGAAGCAGCAGTGGGTACAACATCATCATCATCACAGCGTACGTGTGTAATGCTGCCTGACTGAGACATATCCCTGTTATCTACATCCTCTGGCAATAATGGTTGCGCATCACTCATTTCTTCCAACTGATGTGTAAATAACTCCTCTGACATACCAAGTGAAGCGGCTGTGGTGCTAGTGTTGGTGGTGGTGGCAGGGGGGCGAGTGGTAACTCGAGAGGTGCCCGAAGCTAAGCTGGAGGAGGATGGTGCGTCGAGGTTCCGAGCGAAAGCTGTAGAAGATTGGGTGTCCTGTGTTAGCCAGTCAACTATGTCCTCAGAACTTTTCAAGTTCAGGGTACGTGGCCTCTAAACACTGGGCATTATTCTAAAGCCAAAGGGAATCACAGAACCACGACCACAACGGCCCCTGCGGGGTGGCCTGCCTCTGCCGGTCATTTTTTTTTCGATTAGTGGTACTATGCGTGCAAGCTACTGTGACAACAGATATGAGTGGCACTGGTGTGACACTGTGCCCTGGCAGACCCTGAAATGCACACTCGTGAAGGAAACTGACTGCTATTATATTACAGTCCAAAAAGTTTTTTTTTCGTTAAATGCAAGCTATTGTGACACCAGATATGAGTGGTGGCACTGGGCAAGTGGGCACAGTATACGCTGCGAGCCTGACACACACGCTGGCAGACAACTAACTGCTATTCAATCTATTACAGTCAAAAAATTTTTTATTTTTTTTTAAATGTACACTACTGTTACACCAGATATGAGTTGCACTGGTGTGACACTGTGCCCTGGCAGGCCCTGAAACGCACACCCGTGAAGGAAACTGACTGCTATTATATTACAGTTCAAAAAGTTTTGTTTTTTTTAAATGCAAGCTACTGTGACACCAGTGAGTGAGTGGTGGCACTGGGCAGGCCCTGAAATGCACACTAGTGAAGGAAACTGATGGCTATTATATTACAGTCAAAAAAGTTTAGTTTTTTTAAATGCAAGCTATTGGGACACCAGTGAGTGAGTGGTGGCACTGGGCAGGCCCTGAAACGCACACTCGTGAAGGAAACTGACTGCTATTATATTACAGTCAAAAAAGGTTTTTTTTTGTTAAATGCAAGCTATTGTGACACCAGTGAGTGAGTGGTGGCACTGGGCAAGAGGGCACAGTATACGCTTGAGCCTGACACACACGCTGGCAGACAACTAACTGCTATTCAATCTATTACAGTCAAAATTGCATTTTTTTTTTTAAATGTACACTACTGTTACACCAGATATGAGTTGCACTGGTGTGACACTGTGCCCTGGCAGGCCCTGAAATGCACACTCGTGAAGGAAACTGACTGCTATTATATTACAGTCCAAAAAGGTTTTTTTTGTTAAATGCAAGCTATTGTGACACCAGTGAGTGAGTGGTGGCACTGGGCAAGAGGGCACAGTATACGCTTGAGCCTGACACACACGCTGGCAGACAACTAACTGCTATTCAATCTATTACAGTGAGTGAGTGGTAGCACTGGGCAGGCCCTGAAACACACACTAGTGAAGGAAACTGACTGCTATTATACTACAGTATATGCTGTGAGCCTGACACACAGGCTCGCTGGCAGGCAGGCAACTGCAATTACATTACACAGAAAAAAAAAGCAGACTGATGTTCTAGCCCTAAAAAGGGCTTTTTGGGATGCTGTCCTTACAGCAGAGATCAGATGAGTCCTTCAGGACTGTAGTGGACACTGAATACACTAGCCTAGCTATCAATTTCCCTATCAAATCAGCAGCAGCTACACTGTCCCTACTCTCACTAAGAATGCAGCTTCACAATGAATGTAAAATGGATGCTGTCCAGGAGGTGGGAGGGTCTGCTGCTGAATGGCTGGAATGTGTCTGCTGACTGTGAGGTAGAGGCCAGGGTCAAAGTTTACTCAATGATGACGAATAGGGGGCGGACCGAACAGCGCATGTGTTCGCCGTCCATGGCGAACGCGAACAACCAATGTTCGCCAGGAACTATTCGCCTGCGAACAGTTCGGGAAATCACTATATATATATATATGTATATATATATATATACATATATATATATATATATTAAACAATACACAAGATCCAGCGCACTCTCCTATCTACTAAACAGCAACTTCAATGTTGACAGATTTTATTAGTTTTTAAAAAGTTTTTTTAAAAACACCTAATCTAGGCAAAAAAATAATGGGGATTTAGTTACATTATATGATCATACATTGCATAAGCCTGCCACAACGTCAATGTACCCCATCTTTGGCAGGTCCTACTCTCACAGTCTAATGTCTGCTCTTATGAGATTAACCCACTTACTTGGGAAAAAAATCCATCTGAGGCTCTCTGCAGTACAAGGCTAATTAGGGACCTGAGATGAGGCACCTGTAACAGGGAGGGGTGCAAAACCAAGGAGTTGGCTAGACTCCCAAATATATATATATATATAGTTAGTTTAGTTACATTATATGATCATACATTGCATAAGCCTGCCACACCGTTAATATACCCCATGCCTAGATTATGTGTTTTAAAAAAAAAAAAAAAATAATACAATCTGTCAACAGTGAAGTTGCTGTTTAGTGGATAGGTGAGTGCCCTGGATCTTGTGTATTGTGTATATATATATAAAAAAATATTTTTACAAATACTAAATAATTTTAACAATTTACTGAAACATGGTCATAATGTGTGTTTAGGCTAATTATTATTGTGTGAATTTGCACATTACTTCTATTGATTGAGTGTATCCGTGGGTAGACATTGTGTCTCCTGGTGAAAGGAATGGGGGTCTAGTCTGAGAAATGTAGAAATGTAAAATTATTTTAATTTTCCCCTTTGTTAAATTGTTACCTTAAGCTCTTTACTAAATTACTAGGTATTTGACCTATCATTCTCTACACCCAGACTGAGTGAGCTGTATTCCCCTTAGACAGGCATATGAAAATACTCATCACGTTATTGATTTTATGTGGTCGGTGCATCATTCTCAGACGCCTTCTCAATCCTTTCTTAGGATGCAGAGAGGGTGTTCGATAGATTGGACCATTCTTGCATCAGTCACTGGACTTCCCTGGTTTGATTTTTAGAACTGCTCCCAATACCTCATATTTACAAGATTGGTACATTTAAAATGGTATTTTAACTTATTGCAAACTAATTTTGTTTGCAATAAAAAGCATGTACTATGATTTCATATCACTCGTGAGCCACAGTCGAACATGCAACATGGCTAGCAAATGTTTAATGAGCAGAGCTGGCATATTTTTATAATAAAGAATATAAAGCCCTAAAAACCCAGTCTTTACTGAATATTTATGATCTGGAACAAAAGCAACACTTACCAAAGAAACAAACTGTGTGTTGCAGGTAAACAAATATTTATTTGAACTTTTATAGTGCTAAATAAATACAGTTAAAGGGAGCTGTCACTTGTGAGCTTTTTGCACAGCTGAATAGCTAAATACAAGTGGCATTATTTTTTTAAAACAAAAAATATTAAGGTCCTCAGTTCTCACAATCAAAATGAAAATGCAACGTTTTGACATGTATAAGGCTTGAGAAAGATGTATATATGTCGAAACGTTGCCCTTTCACTTTGATGACTAAATAAACCATCTGAATTTATTGTTGAGACCTTCTAGCACCGGTACCAAAACTTGGTATTTGTTTTTAAGTGCCTGCCCATTTTGTTAAGTTTCTATTTTTAAGAAGGTTTTAAATTTACTTGCCCTACTGGGCAAACCTGGCATGGCATATACATTAGTTTAAAGGGACACTGTAGGCACCCAGACCACTTCAGCTCATTGAAGTGGTCTGGGTGCAGTGTCCCATCACCCTTAACCCTGAGCATGTAATATTGCAGGTTTAAATAAACTGCAATAATTACCTGCTAGGGTTAACTCCTCCTTTAGTCATTTAGGTGACAAAAAGTCAGCTAAAGACCTGGAAGTCCCTCTAGTGGCTGTCTTATAGTCCCTCTAGTGCTTTCTTATAGGTATTCCAGTGACGCTTGAAGTCCTCATGCATAGCGTGAGGACGTCCAGCGTCATTTAGGTGACAAAAAGTCTATAAGACAGCCACTAGAGGGACTTCCAGGTCTTTAGCTGACTTTTTGTCACCTAAATGACGCTGGACGTCCTCACGCTATGCATGAGGACTTCAAGCGTCACTGGAATACCCATAAGAAAGCATTGACACACACACTCACATCAGACACACACTAACACACTCACAATTTTTGACATATTTTTTTTTTAAATTCAATCCACCCAGCCTCCCTACCTTTGGGAGTGCTGGAGTGGATTCTTCCCTGGGGTACAGTGGGGTTGCTGCTGGCTGGGCTGGCAGGCATGCAAGCAGTCGGGTGGGCAGGCAGGCTCACTCATAGCTCTGATCTCCCTGTTCAGCTCCCTCGCATGCCTCTTAGTGATTCCGTAGCCGGAGTGACGTCATATTCTGGCTCAGGTATCAGTGCGGGGCGTGCAAAGGAGCTGAGCAGGGGAGAGATCAGGGGAGAGTGCTCCCTCGCGGCCTTCCTCCTGCATCAGTGCATGCCAGCCTTGGGGGACCCTGAGGTGGCCAGCCAGCCAGCTCCTGGGCCCCCCCAGGACAAGAGGCTCACAAGGCATTAGCCAGGGCAATTGGGGGGCAGCGTTTTTGCTGCCCCCCTAAAAGTGCCGCCCAAGGCAATTGCCTTGTCAGCCTCACTGTAAATACACCGCTGGTCATACATATGGCACAAGCATGTGTACCACACTGCTGAAGGAGTGCCTGAGTACACATGTGCCCTCATATATAACATATCTGTGTCGTAGCCCAAGTACTCATGAAAATACTTGAGTCCTCATAGGGCAACAAAGTCAATGTGTAAGTGTTGTGGAGGTAATAATTTTTTTTTTAAATTACTTCAAAGGCATTGGTGACTCCAACAAATACTACAATAGCATTAATTTTAAAGAATGAATAAAGATTTCCCATGTTCTATAAAATGTGTTATAATAGTTGTCATTAAAGCTAAATTTAAACTTTAACATAATTCTACATGATAGTCCTTTTAGCTAAATAACTTAATGCTGATACTACCAGTTATTTATCTTAAAAATCACCTTAGAAAATATTTTGGAATAAAAAAATGAATGTGATTAATTACTGTGGAAGGTTTACAATTGTAGGGAAGATGAACTGATGAAAATATCCACGCGACATTTATTGAAAACACTAAACTGAGAAGAGAATTTCATATTTTAGATCAAAATAGCCAAATTAGAAAAACAATATTCAAGCAATCTTTTTTCCGACTTGACTTGGCCTAAAACTTTCAGTAACCTCGTCTAGCATGTAAGCTCATTGAGAGGGGGACCTCAACCCCTCTGTTCCTGTGCGTCCATTTGTCTGGTTACAATTACGTGTCTGTTAGTCCACCCATTGTACAGCGTTATGGAATTTGCTGGCGCTATATCAATTATAAAATAATAAAAATAATTTCCGTTTTAACGAATACGCTGTATATGTTAACTTGTGTTTTTCTTAAAACCACTGAGTTCACTTAAGAGATGAAAAAGTAGGCATATGTAGTTTTCAGACTGATTAATTAGAGTAAAACTGGATCAAAAATAAATGGCATACAAAATCCTATTTTTTATGTTCACCTTTACTGATGTAATTATTCTACAATACTGATCGTGTCACACATACTTGCATCGTTACGTTAAATCCAACACTAGAAGAGATTTGCTTTAGAAAATCCATACCCTAAGGCAAATTAGTCAATGTAAATCCAACCTGGAGGTAATACCTTACATACAGTAGTTTTAATAGGAGCCATATGATGAACTATTGTGCCCTGCTGAGCTACAACAAGACCTCGCTTATACTAAATGTTTCTGCACCTTGTACAGCTAGAAAAGTATATTACCTGAATTAAAGGTGAATAAGAAAATCATTTTATACCCAATCCGCTTTTTTGTGTCTTTTTGCTGAGCACACATCTGTGATAACTTTCGGCAATTACATAATTTCTTTTTTCATTTTAAGTGGCATTAAAATATAAAATCTATACCAGAATATGAATGGTATTTGATTCCACATTTAGGGAGTGTAGCATCAGCTTTTTACCACCTGCTGTCAAAGTTCATACTGAGTCAGTTGGTGGCACTACTATAGTTTTTTACAACTTGCCTAAAATGTACTGCCATTTATTATACTTCTTGCTGTATTCGTATTATACCATAGTTTGGAATAAAGTTTTTAGGGGTGAGTTTACGGGATTATGTAAGGTTAAGAATTACGAAAGGGAAAACCATTTCAAATCGCCAAAAGAGAACCAATTATTAATTTTGAATTACCATTTCCATCATTAATTTAGGACATCAAGGAGAGTTAGCAACAGATCAGCAATTTTAACACAATTTAGAATAAAATAACAATCTCTTTATTTAGAAAATATTAGCATATTCATTAGCTCTATAATAATGACAAACACCCAAACGCTATATATATATATATAGAGAGAGAGAGAGAGAGAGTGTGTTTGTGTGTTGTCATATGTAGTGTTTGTGTGTTTGTATATATACAACACACACCCTCTCTCTATCTATTTTACTCTCTCTCTCTCTCTCTCTCTCTCTCGTTTTGAGATGGTGAGGTGGCAGACTACACTCATTAAATTTGACTCACAACCTCCGGTCTCTGGAAAACTCACTCCCCCACCTCCTGGTCTATTAGACTAATTTCAATTACTAATGTAGATGTCAAAATTAAAAAATATATATTTTATTGGTTTAACCCTTTATATGCCAGAGATTATGAGTAAGCACATTTCAAAGCAGTGTGAGTAGCACACCTCTGTCTTTAAAAGGGAACATGTAATTATATTTTAATTAATATGCAGGAAACTGCTAAAGTTAATGAGTTCCACTATTCTTGATACAACAAATTATGCTAACTATAAAGTTATTACAATTATCAGCAGAGAAAACAAAAATTGGATTTAAAAGTGAAAACAAGTGTACAGGACAAGACAATAATGGAACTGTACCTGAACAGCCATGATAGTATGGCAGCCAGTTTCAGTGGACACACACAGTGCTGGGACAATGGGCAGACATGTACAGAAGGCACACGCATGTGTACCACACTGCTGAAGGAGTGCCTGAGTACACATGTGCCCTCATATATAACATATCTGTGTCGTAGCCCAAGTACTCATGAAAATACTTGAGTCCTCATGGGGCAACAAAGTCAATGTGTAAGTGTTGTGGAGGTAATAATTTTTTTTTTAAACTTGCTTCCAAGGTGTTGGTGACTCCAACAAATAATACAATAGCATTAATTTTAAAGAATGAATAAAGATTTCCCATGTTCTATAAAATGTGTTATAATAGTTGTCATTAAAGCTAAATGTAAACTTTAACATAATTCTACATGATAGTCCTTTTAGCTAAATAACTTAATGCTGATACTACCAGTTATTTATCTTAAAAATCACTTTAGAAAATATTTTGGAATAAAAAAATGAATGTGATTAATTACTGTGGAAGGTTTACAATTGTAGGGAAGATGAACTGATGAAAATATCCACGCGACATTTATTGAAAACGCTAAACACTAAACTGAGAAGAGAATTTCATATTTTAGATCAAAATAGCCAAATTAGAAAAACAATATTCAAGCAATCTTTTTTCCGACTTGACTTGGCCTAAAACTTTTACAGAAGGCACATGGGGCTGCGACTGGGGAAAGCGTACAGAATGCACACAGTAAACATTAGCCTATAGTGGAATACATCAAGCATAACAGTGAAAAGAAAATTAAGAATGATCAAAAACACAACCACTGAATCTAATGTGCACAGAATGAGCACATTAAAGACTTTATCATACAGGAATTAAACTCACAACAACTCTCTACCTCTAGGTTACTTTTAAAGCTGTTGTACAATTGCACTATTATATACTGGGTGTCCAATTCAGATGTCCTACTGGAGAGTCATTTGAAGAATCAGGAACTCAGGAGCACACCGTGTATGTCTGATGTGCTCAGACTGGACACATTTCACAAATGACCTAAATTCTGCACATGCCCAGCTGCTTACATCTTACCCAGACAGCTATAATGCATTACCAGTGAGTCTGTGCTGTAATAAAAGAAAATGAGGGCAAATTATAGCAATGTAATAATTTATGGTGTATAGGTACCACTTGTAATGGAAATGTGCAAGTTTACCAAAGGTAAACAATGCAAGTAGTTAAATATTTTACTATTGGCAAAATATTTCCTATTTTTATTATGAAAACAATTATATGGTGGGGAACTGCTCCAAGAGCCCCTATGGACAAGCTACCATTGTATATATTAATAATCAGAGTTTGGCATTAAGGGTAATTAATTTGACTTGATAGAAAGATAATTTTAAGGATAACTGAGTCACACAAAAGCATGACAGTGTTTTTAGGTTACTGAAAAACATGTGCAAGTAAATTTCATCACAGAAGACATATTGGGAACGCTATGATATTATGAGACGTTTAGCAGTTAAGCAGCTGCCACTCTTGTTACCTATTGTAAAATTTTTAAGAACTTTGTTGTTGTGTAACTAATAGCAAGGTAGTCACAGCAATATATTTATAGAACCAAATAACTATGGCCTTAATTTAATATTGTTAGATAAGCTTTCCAAATGATTTAACATTTAAAATTTTGGATAAACATCTAAAATGATTTAATATTATGAAAAATATTTTTAGTTTTGTAATATTTTGATATTTTTTTATATTGATATGTTTTGATATTTTAACATGTTGAAAAACATATTTTAAAAGTTTATCCAAAAATATTAAATTGTTTGGAAAGCTTCCCCAACAATATTAAATCAAGGCCTTTGTCTAAAATGCTTTATGGTCAAAAAGAGCAAGAACAAAAAGAGTAATTGCAGAGAAAGAGTTATTACAACCATACATAACTAGAATTCCTTCACTATACCAAGGGTCAAGCACCATATCTGAGAACCCCATCTCACCCCTTCTTAGGATATTGTGATGTGCAAAAGCAAAGACTACAGAAACTAACAGCACATATTCAAATTAGTAAGATTTTGAGAGGTTTTTGCTGCTGCTATACACAGGTCTGGAGCAACCATAAGGCAGCACAGGTGGTCCCATTATCCGCACCGCTTCTTGGGGCAAAGAGTCCAGGTGGCTGGCAGGAGGAGAGCTTACAAAGCTCCAGAGTATCAAACAGATTTCTGTCAGACCAGGTAGAGGATACAGAAGATCCTCTACAATGGTCTGCTTGGCCACACTACAAGATGCTTAGCAGGCAGGCACACCAGGAGGGGAGAGGGGAGAGGGATAGACAAAAACACAAAATGCTGAGGGAGGGAGAAAGAGACATGGAGAGGGACTGGTGGGAGAAATAAGAACATAGAGTTGCTGGGTGGAAAGAGGCATAGAGAGGGTTTGGGGGAAGAGATATGGAGGGAGAATGGGGTAAGAAAGGTGCAGAAGGGACTGGGGAGAATGAGTCACAAGGAAGGGCTGGGGGGCGGGAGACAGAGGCACAGAGAGGGTCTGGAAGGGAAGGAGAAAGAGGCATAGAGAAGGGCTGAGGGAAGGGAGAAAGAGACTCACAAAGTAGCTGGGGTGGCAGAAAGAGGCACTTAGATGGTCTAGGGGAGATAAAAGAGTTGCAGTGAGGGGCTGAAGGGAGAGAGAAAGATGCACAGAGAGGTGATGGGGAGAGAGACAGTGGCACAGAGAGAGGAGAAAAATGCACACAGATGGTCTGGGGGACAAAGATACACAGAGGGGCTGGGGGGAGAGCACCACAGAGTTGCTGGTGGGGAACAAAGACACACAGATGTGCTGTGGGAGAAAGAGACACACAGAGGGGCTGGTGGTAAGAAAGATACAATGTGCTGGGGGAAAGAGAAAGACTAGCTAATGGTGGCTATCAGTTTGTAAAGGAGATTTTCTGAATGCTGTTTCTCAGGTCTCCTATATATATTAACCCACCATAAACTAATCACATGAGTCAAACTTTCATCAAAGTCATCATTATTGATTGGTCAATAAATAAACTTCCCTCTTTACAAGAGATCCTGGAACCCATCATCCTGTTTACCTAACTGAGACAAATACTTCTGGAGGAAAAAATACTGGTTATGATCTGGACCTTGCGATGGGCTAACCACAGGAAATACTTTATCTAACAGTCTCACCACAACCCTACTTATCAGTCTTGTGAAACAGCCTGAAGAAAAATTTAGTTTGTTTAAATATATTGTTCCCAAATCCATTTTAGGAAAAGAACACAAGTGGTACCAAAAGGGTCTTTGACCAGTATGCTAAAACAAGAAGGTACAATATGCCGTTATTCAAAAAAGTACATGGTTAATTAGGCTGACTGTGATACCGCTTAATGTGACACTGCTTAATGTGTTGAGTACTAGAATTTAGATATCATCAATGAGGGAAAAGAGCAATGAAGAAAAATGATTAATCTGGTGCAAAGTGTTGCACAAATCCATTCTACAATGTGATACAGTAAAAAACAGAATGCACACACAGGGCTTTCCTTACAGCTTTTAAACCCTCCAGATGTAGGACGATTGTGTACAAACTGTTTACATCCGTCATCAGCAAAAGAATATGACACCAAGTGCATGAAATGCCCGATAACTGATTAATGAATTGTATGGCTTCCAGAAGAAATTATTTACCTTTGTTAGACGAAGGTCTTAGTAATTTATCATGTGTGACAGCTGGTGCCTTAGATTTTGGATCAATGCCAGCGACATGGCGCAATGTGGATGGATGTAACAGATTCTTGTGTAGTTTGTGACATGAGCACAAACAACTTTGTTCTAATATTTGCTTAGCATGTTATTCAATGGTTATTTACTCAATATTAAAGAATTAAGCAGTGTTAGAGCCTATGTATACATAAAGCAACCATACATCAATTTTTTCTAGGAACGGTTACATAAAATGTGTCTTGTTCGGCCATATATATTCCTGTGTAACACTTTTTAAATGAACTTAAAAGAACACTCCATGCACTATACAGAAGTGCCTGGGGGGGTCCATTGGGCACCCATTCCTGCGTCCACAACAGCCGACAGTCAGAGAGTCAGAAACGCTCTGTCTGAGCTAAGCCTAGAGTGATCAGCTGATGCTGTCAGCAAATGACCTAGAACTACACTGCAGGGCTTCGCTCAAGAAAGCTAATCGGAGCTCCTAAGCAGATGCAGTTTAGGTGGAGACTGGAGTCCGCTTGACCCCATGTAAGAAGTCAAACTGTTCTACAATGGTTTGACTACTTACAAAGGGGGCACCAGAGCACTCCTCACACCATAACACCTACAGAACTCTGTAGTGGTTAGGTTAGGACGTTTGGAATGTTTCTTAAACCAAAGGTACACTATATCTTAATATCAAAAGGGCAGTCCAATACAAAATGATTAATTAATACTACCAGATTTACAGTGAGTGAGTTATACAGATACAGTCATGGGAAAAGGAAATTGCAATCATCTGTTCCTTAGCAGGTCTTACATTTCAGTATTTTTTTTTTTTTAAACTCATACGGCAACTTAAAAACAAGTACTAAAGCAGATCTCACATCAAATATTTCTATTTAAATAAAGTTAAATCTGACATTTTCTTTGCATCACCCATAAACTAATAATCGGAATTTAGTCTAAAAAGATATTATTCATCAGTGGATGTTTCTGTTATCTTGCATTTGAAAATATTTTCCCTCTCTAGTGCTGACCAAACTTATATCAGTCCTGTTGATGGCACTGATTCAATTACCGAAAAATAATTTGTTCACGTTGACGAGATAGTCTGTGTATATGAATAAAGTTTGCATGAAAAAAAAAATCTCTATCCTTCCAAGTAATGAATGGAAAGAGGCAATGGCAGTGAACAATTGACTGTGTGGGAATAAAGAACGTGTCACTCAAGGATAAATAATTGATAAATTAGGAAATTACATCAAATGCTCAATATGTCAAGCTGCAGGTGGCAGAAGTTAAAAAAAATCATGATTACTTTAAGAACAATTTAAATTAAATATATCTGGTGTACAGAAAATATTTTCATAGAATCGATAGACAGGACATAGACATATCGTCTCCAATGAATAGACTTCTGAGACAAGAGCTGTTAAATTAAAGGGAGATTTTGGCTCCATTGGTTCTGGTGTGTAAGGCCAAACACTGGAGTGGGTCTGGAAACTGGATAGGAAGCCTCCACTTATATCTAAAAATCAGGGGAGGAAATAACACTACTATGATTCCATATCTTATTACACTTTTGAAACATTAAAACTATCTCAGATATGTATTGACTAAGCTATGGCACATGCTACAGAGTGATCCAAAGATCAGTAATGTGTACAACGAGAGACCGATTTTGGAATTTTAAAGACCAAAAAACGTTAAGAGCTGAGTTGCTCTGTCCAAGTGACAGGCAGAGTCAGAGAATTATATTAATTGGTTTGTTCCTCTAAAAAGAATGCACAAGTGCAAATTGCAACAGTGTCACAAGTGGTTTACACTTTACTCATCCGAGAAATGGTAAACACTTTGACATCCAAGACTTTCTGAATTGATCAAATTATGTCATATGTTTTCTCATGTCTTCCTGGGGTTTCCTGTTGAGTTTTAGATTTATGTATTTTGCGGGAGTATGTGATTGGTCTTTTCAATGATCAAGTGATCGTTCTTTATTTTTAATTTTTTTATGTAAAAATTCTTTAATGTAAAAAAATGCCCTCATCTGTATTAACATTATTCTTTTTTGCCAATAATTATAAAGAGAGCACAGAAATCTTTCGGTTTCTCTACCTCTAATACAATGTGTACTCTAGCTCTGCCAGGACTGAACTGGATTGTGATAGCTAAATCTTCAATATATATTTAGAAGAACATTCAACATCACATTACAAAAGGTCTCATCTCATTGTTTTATTTAATGCGGTAATTTCCCTAAAAGTGATGGCTGCCTTTTAATTTAAGACTTAAAGAGTACTGTGCTGTGCTTTTGTGACCTGTGTTTGGTTTGCTATTGAAACATATCTGGTTCACAAAACAGATTTACTACATGTATACAGTTTTAGTTTTAAATTATTTTGCTACACAATGGGTACTTAGAGGAAATATCTGCAGATATTTGACCCACACAAAGGCATACATTGTTATTTATTTGTCCAAGTTACTGTCTACCACGCTCAGTGTAACTTCCAACACATTTTCTTTTAAAGATTTTTTTTTGTTTTTTGTTTTTTTTTTACGAATTATGTTTTTTCTTTGTAAAAAATAAAACAATTATTTTCCATTAAATCTATCTGTGTTGAATCACAACAAAAAGCATCAAGGTTCAGTATATGCAACCAAGTCTTTTGTTTCTATCATTTATAAGTTGAGTGTGCTGCATAATTTAGTGAATAGAAATGTACTACTTTGCCTAGGACATATTGTAAGTATACTATGCTTCATCACAATATAAAAAACAATTAATTCAACAATGGCAAATGCTCCTTTGGGTGCACCACACATATTGTTCATTGGACCTGTTTTTTTTAATATATTCCTTAGTGAAACTGCAGATGTTTTAAAGGCAAAACGGCACCTGCCAAGGTGTGAAATATATTAGGCAGAAAGTAAACAGTCAGTTCACTTGTTAGAAGCAGCAAAAATGGGCAAGTGAAAAGATCTGAGAGAATTTGACAAGGACCAAGTAGTGGTGGTTAGATGACTGGGTCAGAGCAATTCCAAAATGGAAGTCTTGTGTTCCGATGAACAGGCGTTAGGGACATGGGCACCCAAGGCTCAATAATGCCTGTGGGGAGCGAAGGTTAACCTGTCTGGTCCGTTCACTCAGTAGAGCTATATAGCTCAAATTGTTGAAAACTTAATGCTGTCCAGGATAGAAAGGTGTCAGAACACAAAAGAAAATAGCCCAGTAAAAAAGAGGGATACTACTTTTTTAGATACATAAATGAGAAAAGGAAAGTAAAACAAGGATTAGTTAGACTAAAAACAAAAGCAGTTAGATATGTAGAAGAGGATAAAGGTCTAGCTGATTACCTCAATGAATATTTTTGTTCAGCATTTACAGATGAGAATTAAGGAAAGGGGCCTCAATTAAGAAAAAAGAATGACCTCTGACACCGTTGATCATGCTCTCCTCCTTCAAACTCTTCAATCGCTCGGTCTCTGTGACTCTGTCCTCTCTTGGTTTTCCTCTTATCTCTCCCAACGCTCATTCAGTGTCTCCTTTTCCAAGGATACCTCCTCCCCTCGTCCTGTCTCAGTTGGAGTTCCCCAAGGCTCTGTCCTTGGTCCCCTTCTATTTTCTCTTTATACTGCCTCTCTTGGAAAACTTATTGCCTCTTTTGGATTCCACTACCACCTGTACGCTGATGACACTCAGATATACCTCTCCTCCCCAGACCTCTCTCCTGCCGTCCTGCAACATGTCACTGCTTGCCTTTCTTCCATCTCTGACTGGCTGTCCTCCCGCATTCTGAAACTTAACCTCTCTAAAACTGAACTCCTTGTCTTTCCTCCTCCTAATACTGATCCTCCTCTCTCGCTCTCCCTTCAAGTCAGTGATATCCACATAAGTCCATCCCCGCAATCGCGCTGTCTCGGCGTCATACTTGACTCTGGTCTCACCTTTGAGTCTCACATCCAGTTTGTTGCCAAGTCCTGTAGGTTCCAACTCAAAAACATAGCCCGCATCTGCCCCTTTCTTACGCAAGATGCTACCAAGGAGCTTGTCCATGCTCTAGTAATTTCCCGCATGGATTACTGTAACCCTCTCCCGATTGGTCTACCCAAAAGCTGTATTGCCCCACTACAGTCTGTAATGAATGCTGCAGCTAGACTGATTTTCCTCTCTAGTCGGTCCTCTCACACCTCGCCCCTCTGCCAGTCCTTACATTGGCTCCCTGTATCCTACAGGAGTCAATTCAAAGTTTACATTTACATTGTATTTAAAGCACTGAACAATTACAGCTGTTCTTATATCTCTTCACTGATCCATAGGTATGCCCCTCCTCATACCCTCCGCTCTGCCCATGACCGCCTCCTGACCGTTGCTTGCACCCGTACGGCCAACTCGCGCTTGCAGGACCTCTCACGGGCGGCTCCTCTCCTACTGCCATCAGACTCTCCCCTAGTCTTCAATCATTTAAGAAGGGCCTTAAAACCCATCTCTTCAGGAAAGCTTATGGCCTCCCAGAGTAATCTCTACCTTACATACCTGTCTCTTGCTCTCTGCTATGGGACAGTAAGCTCGTTTGAGCAGGGTCCTCTTCAACCTATTGTTCCTGTAAGTTTTCTTGTAATTGTCCTATTTATTGTTACATCCCCCCCTCTCAAAATATTGTAAAGCGCTACGGAATCTGTTGGCGCTATATAAATGGCAATAATAATAATAATAATAATAATAATAATAATAATTTGTCACATGTGAGTTTAAAAAGGAAGAGGTTTTAGTTCAGCTGTTTAACCCCTTAAGGACACATGACATGTGTGACATGTCATGATTCCCTTTTATTCCAGAAGTTTGGTCCTTAAGGGGTTAAAGTAAAGATAAATAAGTGGATGGGGCCTAATGAGATGCACCTAAAGTTATTAAAAGAACTTGGCAGTGTTCTAAACCATTAACAGATTTATTTAACTATTCATTGTTAACGGAAGTAGTCCTAGTGTGCCAATTCACAAGAAAGGCAGTAGGGAGGATGTGACGGTCTGAATAAGTGTTACCGTCTGTCATTCCCTTATTCCAATTAAATAATATCGCTGGTGTCACATAATAATCCACACATGAGCCAAAGCTTAATGCTGGAACAAGACTGGTTTAATGGCAAGAAAAGGCATTCAATTTATACAGCATCAAACTCCTCCTCTGAGCCAGCGAGATAATTGAGTTTTGGAAACATACTAAACTCAATTATTTGCTGGCCAGAAAAGTTTACAATTTCACATTTTTCAGAAATACCATATAAATGCATAAAAATCCCAAAACGGCACCGTGTGTAAGTTTGACCGACCTGCCACAAGGTTGAATCCGAAAAGGAGTTCCATAGAATTGGTAGCAAGAGCCAGTCTCCGTTCACGTGAATTCATACGAAAACCGCCATAGATGGAGTAAAGCTGATTTGTGTAGAATGCTCCTGCCTTCCATCTAATTCAAACTTCCGAATGCCGTTCGTCGACTGCACTGGGAAGTAGTACGTAGGGGACTTCCATATAGACCGTGGTTCGTGCGAGTGCCATGCCCAAAATAGTTCCAGGCACTCGACGACCAAGTCCCGCTGGCCGCATTTGGGAGACAAGATGGCCGCCATCCATTGTTCTCACCACGTGCCTTTGTATGCACGAAATGGCGGCCACCTAGGAGCATTCAATTAGTCTGCGTTTTTTGTATGGTTACAAAGTGTTCCACGTTCTGATTAGTACACAGGGTGGTCTCCGTTCAGTAAAACAAATGATTTAACGAACAACAAAAAATAAAACAAATAACTAAAGGAACTAAGTAGCAGGGAGTGGAAATAACCGAACGGTTACTGGGAAATCCTTCACAGAGGAGACAAGCAACTATATGCCAGTAAGCCTTACATCACTAGTGTGGAAAGTGATGTAAACCATGTTGGAATTGTTGAACATCTGAAATCACATGGATTTCAAAATCAGAGACAAAATGGATTTACTTCAGGGAGAGGTTTGCAACAGGGGTGCTATTCCAGGAGGGAGAAACTAAATGCAAATTAATGGCAAACTAGAAAAATGGTCAGATCTGTGGCAACTGACATTTAATGTGGATAAGTACAAGATGAAAACCTAAGGGTTTTCTCAACATCTGAGGAAAGGGATTTAGGGGTAATTATTTCTGATCACTTAAAGGTAGGCATATAATGTAATAGAGCAGCAGGAAATGCAAGTAGAATGTCTGGTTGTATAGAGAGAGGTATTAGCAGTAGAAAGAGAGAAGTGCTCATGCCATTGTACAGAACACTGGTGACACCTTACTTGGAGTATTGTACTCAAGTAGAATGTTTGGTTGTATAGAGAGAGGTATTAGCAGTAGAAAGAGAGAAGTGCTCATGCCATTGTACAGAACACCGGTGAGACCTCACTTGGAGTATTGTACTCAGTACTGAAGACCCTATCTCCAGAAGGATATTGATACTTTGGAGAGAGTTCAGAGAAAGGCTACAAAATTGGTGCATGGATTGCAGGATAAAACTTACCAGGAAAGGTTAAAGGATCTAAACACGTATAGCTTGGAGGAAAGACGAGACAGGGGGATATGATAGAAACCTTTAAATACATAAAGGGAATTAACACAGTAAAGGAAGAGAGCATATTTATAAGAAAAAAAAACAACTACAACACAAGGACATCGTCTTTAAATAAAGGGGCAAAGGTTTAAAAATCATTTCAAGAAGTATTACTTTACAGAGAGGGTAGTGGATGCATGGAATATCCTTCCAGCTGAAGTGGTAGAAGTTAACACAGTAAGGGAGTTTAGGCTATCCTAGCTATAAGATAAGGCCAGGGACTAATAAAAGTATTTAGAAAATTGGGCAGACTAGATAGGCCGAATGTTTTTTATCTGCCGTCACATTCTATACATACAAAATACATTCAGCTATTGTTTACAATGTATGTACAAGATTCCCTACTCTCTAATGCCCCAACACCTCCTCTGTCAGCTATTAGATAATCTAAGGCCAGTGTGTTTTGGTGTTTTTACAAATTAATGAGGTTTTACAATACCTTGTAATACGCACCTGAATGTATATGCAAAAAGTTGTGAGTAATTACTCCAACCTGTGTAACATTTTGCTGTCTAGTGTTCTCCTTTCAGCTCAACAGGCTGATTTAATAAATCATTTGTATTTATTTTTTAGTTTTTTAGTTTTTTACAGCAAGCAAGTAGTGAAGTCTGACTACAGAAAAGTCGATATTGGACTGATAGAGAAAAAAAGCCCTGAAAAACCATCATCGCAAAGTCACACAGTAATGGTAAGAAAACTGATTCATTGCCACTATTATGCAGAGACTGTTTCTCTTTGAGCTCCCACCATATTGTTGACTTTTTATTTTTATTTATCTAAGTCATAAACATGGAGTATATAATTAAATAAAAATGGAGCTAGACACATATAGAATTCATTAACCCCTTAAGGACCAAACTTCTGGAATAAAAGGGAATCATGACATGTCACACATGTCACGTGTCCTTAAGGGGTTAATTTGAATATATATATATATATATATATATATAGAAAAATATAAAACAGGATGTCACACTAAAACATTTTATAGAAGTAGATGTCAATAGTTTTATCCTCCACGAAAGCTTCCACCTTCCTAGATGGCTTGAGAACATCCCCAATAATGAAATAAGAAGGAAGGAGAAACTAAGTAAGTGTATATGTGGAATAAACAAAAACGATAAAAAAAGAAGTTTGTTGAGAAGATCTAAAAGGAAGACTAGATTAACTCCTGTATAGGAAAAGCTTCACACACCAAGAGGGAAGACTTTTTAAAAGAAAAAAAGAAAAGCACTAATGAAAACAGAAGACTAATTCTTTTTTCTTGACTACAATAAAGAAAATTGGAAAAATTATAAACAGACATTGGAATATTTTTAAAAAGATAAAACACTGGTGGAAATTTTAAAAGATAAATCTCAAATTTTTAGGGGACCTCCGAATTTATAACAGAAATTAGTTAGAAGCTACAAAAAAAAAAAAAATATATATATAGAGTCCCATAGAGGGATTTAAATGCTTCTCTAGGTGTGGAAAATGCAGGCACTGTAAAAAAAAAGAAAAAACACATTTAAAAGAAAAAAGAGAACATTTAGATTGAATACTAAAACAAAATGTAAAATTAAGGAAAACAATAATCTATTAGTTAACTTGTCCCTATCATACAGGTTATTTAGGAAGAATCTGCAGTACATTTCATGTACATATTGCAAAGCATATCAAGAATTTTAAAAAGGGATATCCATATCACAGTTTTTCAGCACAATTTGACAAATTCCATGGACGAGATCCCTTACTCTTGGAATTCATAGGTTTTAAAAAAGTATTGCTCACTGGAGAGAAGGCAATAACCTCCGTGTCCTGTCGCAAAAATAGATGAGGTGGATTTTTACATTACATGTCCTCAACCCAAGGGACTGAACAGCTTTCTAAATGGACCATTTTTTCTAAAATGTTTTTGTTTATAAACCCAGAAAAACATTTTATTCTACTGTGCAATTTACGTTCCTGTATTTTTTATTTCCTGTATTTTTATGTAATATTTTACGCTTATTTTTTTACTGTTTTTTTATTATATTTATTTTTATTCTGGTTTTATTTTTTTTGCACTTATTTTTACTGATATTTTATTTTTAAGTCTATATAAAGGAGTCTTCTATTAATTATTTAGTGTGTATTTATTATTCTTTTTTAGAGTTTTATGTTCATTCTTGTTTTTTTAACAATGTAATGCACAATAACATTTTATAATATTATATAAACAAAAATAAAACTGGTGTATAATGATACACAATAATCATCCAGAAACGTATGTATAAGATCTTCAGTAACTTATCATGGTGCAAAGTATTATGTAACTGGTCAGGTGGGATCATGGACCTTGTCATCCTTTTCCCAAATAATCCACTTGAGTCTTAAACAACTAATCATATCAGATGGTGGTCTGAAAGCAAGTTCACACCTCCTATTTCCATACAGCAAATTAAGAACTTCTTTGTTGTCCGGAATATCAGAAGATCACTGATACATTTTTTATTTAGGCAAAGTGTCTGGAATTTTCTTAAATAAACAAAGTTCTGAAACTATTTCTATTATGCAATCATCAATAGACTTAACTAAATAATGAATGGAATCCCAAGAAGATGTTCATTTAGGGCATGACCACAACACATGATACAAGGAACCCACTTGGCCACACACCCTCCGGCACACGTTGGTACGCGTCAGTCCCAGCTTAAAAAGTTTGGAGGGAGTGAGATACCATCTATGAAGGATTTCATAGTGAGACTCAAAAGTGTGACACACATTGAGTAATGCCCTTCGTAGCTAGTGCAAATTGAAACCATTTAGAAAAATCATATACTTTGTCTAATTCTCTTTCCCATTTTTTGGGTAACCATTCCAGCCAGCAATGAGTAACAAGTAGAAATTGTTTGTTTCCGGGCAGGATCTGAAAGATATATTTTTTTCCATGGTGGACATTTCCAATTTACAATTAGCAAGATCCTGTCCAGAAAGAGTTAATCATTGTATCATAGATTGGGGCATTGGAACTATCCAAATCACACTTGTCCTTCAGTTGATGAAATAAAAATAGTGTGTTAGAGATTTAAAAAAAAATGGTCAGTATGTGTAATAGAGTAGGATGTACAATAATCTAAATTCAAACCGGTAATATCAATCCTTAAAACTGAAGTAACTAAGACCAGGGATAGTCAACCTTTTAATACCTACCACCCACTTTTGTTTCTTTGATGATGGTAAAATTTCCTTACCGCTCACCAGTATCACAGTAACTAATATAATAGTACTAGTGCGATTTTTTAAAAAATTTTTTAGAAAGGAGTTTTTTTTAAAAAAAAATATGTACTTAAATTTATCAATTATTTTCTATTGTCTGTTTGACTTTTTTTCTATGTGAGGTGCTGTGTGTGTGAAGGGTACTATGTGTGTGTGTGTGAAGGGTGCTGTGTGTGTGAGTGGTGCTGTGTGTGTGATGGGGTGCTGTGTGTATGAGGGGGCAGTGAGTGTGGAGGGCAGTGTGGGTAGTGTGTGAGGGGTTCAGGCTGACTCTCCTTTCTTCCTGCAAGCACAGCACTGTATTGGAGCACTGCCATGGTAATGCGTGGCAACGCTCCAACCAGACTGCTCGCAGAAAGAACGCAGAGCCTCTCAGGCCCTTCCCTCCCTATGCTGGAACTAAGTGCCTGTGGGCCGGTGAGGGAGATCTTTGTTCTCCTCACCAGCCTGAGAGAGCTTACAACAAGGCTGACTCTGCATTGGCTGGCAGGGAAGATGAAAGGATCTCTCCCCTGTCGGTCTTGGTCCACGGCCATCGAGGCCCATTACGCATTTTCTGCCGAATCCACCACCGCCAACCTGAAATCCAAAACCGCCAACTAGTGGGTGATAGGGAACAGGTTGACTCCCCTTGCTCTAGACCATAGTGAGGAAGGTTTGTTTCTTATAGATAATATCCAACGCCTTTATTGTGATTTTAGTGGTCGGAAACATGCTAGCTATGTATGGTCTATGAGAAGAAGGCAGCCATAACAACTATTTAATGAGATGTGGAAAAGTCTTGGCTGCTTCCATCTTAAGCCATTGAGAATAATCGGAATCAAGGATGAATTTAAAAGCTGCAGCAGCATCGGTGGCGTGGAAATAATGAACAAAGTCTGGCTCCAACTGAAAATTCCCCACTACAGGCTTTATCTCTGATAGTTCTACATTATCTAAATGGACCAGACAGGGGTGTCTGTTGTCGCCACTTCTTTTTGTGCTAGCAATGTAGCCCTTAGCTGAAATGATTCGAAACTGTGCGGCGATAGAGGGCAATGCAGTTGGAAATAAAGAACATAAAATTGGCCGATGACATTATGCCATGTTTGAAACATCCATTGTCCACGATTACGCCTCTAATGTCAGTCTTGCAGGAATTCAGAGACATTTCTTACTATAATTGAAGTAAAACTCGAGCCTTTGCTTTTTTGGGCAAGAACCTGGCCCGCATTTAGGGACAACTTGGAGAGATGGTGTAGTCTTGATAGGTAGGTTAAATTCTTGACATTTATTTGGAACAGGAAACCGAGTAGAATCAAATTGGCTGTGATACAAAAGTCCAGGATTGGTGGAGGTATGGGGTTTTCAGTCTAATTTGATTTAGTAAATTATCCCCTTTTTGCTTTGATACAGGAACTTATATCTTTTTTATATTAGTCTTCTGTGATTATACATAAATTTGACGGTGTAACCTAGTAGAGATTTTGTATCCTTCTACTACAGTCTCATAAGGGATCCAGTTTTTGAAAGGCACATTTCAGATCATCTACTCCTGTAGCAGTGACCTTTTGGGTCAGAACTTTTCATGTGTGATACAAATAGAAAAGTGATGCATAGTATTTGGTTATTTTATTGGAACGCTGAGGGGATTCATATTATTAAGGTGTTTGTTATCACATATTTTGATTTGTTTCATTTTTCATTGATTTATAACACTGAAAATATTTAATGTTATTATCCTTGCTTTGATACGGTATATATGTTTATTTTGCATGCCATATTGTGATCTCTCTAGCGCAGTTTACTTTTTGTATTTCTATTTGTTGTTGATTAGGTAGTGGATTCCCTAGTATGCAAGCAGCAGCTAATGTTTTGTTCTCATTTATATTAGACACACAGCGCCAATAGGCAAATCTCCAGTATATTTAATTTATTGTCTACTTTTGTCAATGATCTAGATCAGGCATCTCATACTCCAGTTCCCCAGATAGTTCTGAACTAAAACCAGTATTATCTCAGTATTTTTTACATTCAAAGAATTCTGGGAGTTGTAGGCTAGTAACATTAGGGATGGGGAGTAAGAGGAAGAGTTTGAGATCCATTATCAAAATCTTCTTTAAATAAATGATGTTGTTCCTGCTTGTTAGAGCAGGTCTCTCTGCAGTCAGGAAACAGATTATGTGCTAGCTAGGAATTTAATTTCAGTTTGTACTAGCTACGCATCCCTTGTTCAAAATATTTTATGCTTTTAATGCAAATAAATCAGTAAAGAAGGAGTTGACAAGTGACAAACCTTTGGTGAGGACCCAAATGAACTCTTTAATACATGTCATTATATCATCGATATTGTTTTGTTTTTTTCACAATATCACATGTTCATAGTTTAAATGTGAAACATAAAGGCACAGTAGAACTAGGCTTTAATGTGTACAAATGGATCTAATCTACCATAGGTTTGAAGTATTGCCACAGAGTTAGATATAAATAAATCACTTCATGTGATTCTATCTCCGTTATAAAAACCACATGTTTTCTAGTAGTACTGAAAGCTATTTTATACAGTATACAGTTTATTACAAAGGGTGAGAAATAGTATTCCTCATAATGATGGATTGCACCAGATCTTATAACTTTAATCTTTAAAACATGGATGAAAAAAAAAACAAGGTAAAATGTGGGTAAAAATCAATGAAGAACACATACTTGTAGTTTTAGTTTATAGATACTGCCAGTTTAGTCTCACTGCTCAATTCTCTGCAATTTAAACACTTTGTTTATACAGCACTAGTCACACCTCCCAGCATGAGACTTGCACAGCCTTCCTAAACACTTCCTGTTAAGAGAGATATAATGTTTACACTTCCTTTATTACACATTCTGTTAAATCTGGAATGTGTTGTCTCCTGCTTTGTTAATAGCCTTCTAAACCCAGCAAGCAGGTCACACACGCACAGACAGCCACACACAGGCAGACATCCACACACACAGGCAGCCACACACAGGCAGACAGCCCCACACACACACAGACAGACAGCCACACACACAGGGGCAGGCAGTCACACACACACAGGCAGACATCCACACAAACACACACAGGCAGACAGGCACACAAACACACACAGGCAGACAGTCATACACACACAGGCAGGCAGTTATTCATACACACACGCACACACACACACAGGCAGACAGTCTTACACACACACACACACAGACACACACACACACAGGCAGACAGTCACACACATAGACACACACAGGCAGACAGTCACAGACACACACACACATACACACACAGTCAGGCAGACAGTCATACACACAGACACACAAACAGGCAGACAGTCACAGACACACATACACAGGCAGGCAGACAGTCATACACACACAGACACACACACACAGACACACACACACACAGGCAGACAGTCACGCACACAGACACACACACACACAGGCAGACAGTCACAGACACACACACACACACTCACAGGTAGGCAGACAGTCATACACACAGACACACACACAGGCAGACAGTCTCACACACACACAGTCACACACACACAGGCAGACAGTCACACACACACACAGGAAGGCAGACAGTCATACACACACAGACATTCCCACTCACACAGACAATCACACATAGTTACCTCTGTTCATTGTGGAGGCAGATAGACAGTGCAGCTCCTGGAGACTGTTTGATTGGGAAAGCAGGGACTCCTGCCTGCTTCCCCTGCAGCAGTTATCCGGCACTTTTAGCTCTGACCCCGCCACATGGGAAGCTCAGCCCTGCCACAGTGAAGCACCGACCCTGTTGAATGGGAAGCTCCGCCCCCGCTGGACAGGAAGCTCCGCCCCACCACATTTAATTTTTAAATCCCGGCCGGACATGTGTGAGCTGTGCGGCCACACAGCTCGCACACCCCTAAGGCCGGCCCTGCCAGCAAGAGTCTTTTGTGTGTGATTAGGTCGAATTTACAGAGCAGGAGATAAAAACTTCTAAAGCAAATAAACATTTGATTCAAATTTTCTTTTTCATTCAGGTGGTGTGTCACAGCTAAGGGAGATGTGACTAGGACTTCATAAATAGAAACAAAAGTTATATAAGTCCTAAATGGCAGTGAATTGAGCATAAGTGACTGCAGGAGCATGATCTATACACTAAAATGTCTTCATTAATCTGAGTTGTTTCGATGCCTATTGTGCCCTTAAAATGTACATGAAATATCTTTGTTTCTTTCATGTCATTAAACCTATACCCTGAACCTTTGCTGTTCAACTGTATATAGGAGAAAGTCTAAAGATTATCAGGTTGCACTTACTTTTCGACTTTTCAAGAGGGTGCCAGTCTAGAACCAATCTCCTTTTTCTTTCTCATAAAATATTCTGCATAAATATTATTATTAGTAGTATTATTATTATTTATTATTTACAAAGTACCAACATATTTTCCTATTGTATTATAAGGAAATAAAGCTGCAAATAATTGGCAATCTAATTGATATGAACGGAAACATGAAGTTTGGGTGGCTTTGAATCTAGGAATAAGTAGGTTACAAGGACACAGGAGACATGTCAGAGGTCAGGAGAGGTTGTCCAGTAAACCTGTATCTAGTTACACATCTAGAGGGGGGGGAAAGGGTGTTAATAGTTGTACAGTAGAATGATGTGGACTATGTTGGTGTTGACTGTGGAATAATTAGTTATGTGAAGAGAACTGAAAAGGCTGGTGTAATAAGAGAAATTACCCGAAGACGATATATTTCTTAAAGCACCTATTGAAGGACTGAACAAGTGGAAAGTTTAGTAGAACAGTGTAAGCAATGCCACAGGAATAGCACTGCCCCTAAGAAATGCTATAGGTTAGACACATAATCACATACAGGCAGAATTATTGAGAAGAAGTGTACTTATATATCAGAGAGGGGATTTAACGAGGGGCAGAGTTGCTGAAAGGACCCAAACCCAGTAGCCCGATTGTGATGGACCGCTACAACTGTATTGGACACTATTTACATCAACTCACTGTAAGTATATTTATAAAATATATAATGCATGTAAAATATATAACATATATAATTTATTCTTGGTTTTAAATTTGTGGATTTTTTGCCACTTCTGCCGTTGTCCAATATGAATAAGTTTTATGCCTGCAATGCCCAATTAATATTATTATTTTACTTTATCTGCCTTACTTGGAGGTTTGTTTGTGTCTTACTTGGAGGTTTGTGCCTAGATATGTAAATCCAATATGTAAATCCAATATGTAAATCCGGCCCTGATATCAACTCCAAACAATTGGTTCGGCCTTGGATGGCCTCATCAGTGAGGTGTAGCTGATACCCCTCTAGGCACAATGAACAAGGGGTCCACCGTCCACATCTGGAATGCCATTCTGCTTCAGCATTAAGGTGTCTGTTTGTTATTCCCATTTTAGTTATGACTACTTTGTACACAATTACACAGGGTTACTTACTAAAGAGAGAATATTTGTGAATTCAAAAAGAATTTCAAATGTAAAGCCAATGCAGTTGAACTGGAAGCACAGCTGACTTGGAGATTTTTTCCAGTTTGGTTGTTTATACCTTAAAGATGAAATTCACTTTCAGTTGCCAAAAATTTGCACTTTAATGAATAACTCTCTAGATAAATCTCTAAATGAGTGGAGAAGAATCTTAACATTTTAAGACTGTATCATACATGATTTAACATAGATCTCACTATTTTCAATTTCATGTTCACCAAAATGCATCTTAAAAATAAAACTGTACAATAAGGTTTTCCATGTATGTCTTTACTCCAACTAAAAATGTTTTATTTCTATTACCACACTTTATGTATTCTTTAAAGCGGATTTCAATCCAATAGCAGATATATTATTTGGATTTATGCAACTTAATTTATAGTAACCTTCTGCAAAGTACTGTATCAAAGGTTTTTCTAAAATCAAAAGAAGATGACATCTCCTGCAAACCTTAGATCTATGTTTGCATCTATAGATTTTTTTCAAGATAGCAATACAATTATGTAAACATGATCCATTACTCATTAAAACCATGTTGAGTTCTGTGACGAAATGCCTTTTCACAATCCACCCAACACAACATTTTACCGAAAAACTCAACTTATTTTAAAAGAAACACTAAAACTTTGCTGTTTTTTTTAATATTTGCAGAAATATTTCCATGAACTGAATATAGATCATTTTCACGAGACACTACACTGTTTGTAGTATACCACCCTACACCACATCTCCTTCCTCCTATGCAGCAACCCCTATCCCCCTACATTGCAGCACCTACACCCCCCTACACTACAGCTCTATCGTCCCATGCTAGAGTCCTTATCCTACCCCCAAGCAGCATATCTACAAAGATGCAACAACATAAGCAGCATCCCCATAGACATGCAACACCACAAGCAGTGAACCTACAAACACACACTACTACAAGCAGACTATATTGAAACAGTGCTTCCTGTATTCCTGTCCTCAGTGGGCTGGCCTGAGTGCTAGACAGGCAACCTGGTGTGTATTGATACCTGGCTAAGGTTGCCATTAATTTGGACTGACCTTTCATGTGATCCACGCTGACCGCCCCTTTGGGGGCAGAGCTAGTTACACAATCGCATCACTTTCCCTCTCCCACAGGCATCTCGAAAAATTGTCTAGTTCAAATATTTGTTCCAAATCAGCTACTTTGAATTATATATTGCAATTTGATTATGAATTCACCTTACTTCACTTTTGAGTAAAAAGACCCTTTCATATGCTAGCCTAATAGAACATATAATTTTGTATTTGCATAGCATCGGCTATTTGAAGACTAAAAAAAATGTTATACTCAAAATGAAAAGGACAGCAGCCATTTATAAGACTACAGACCACTTTCTTAAAATTTGGAACCCGTGGATGGAGACCTTTCCTCCCATGAGCTTCCTTCTAAACCTTCTGGTCGTGTGACTCAGAAGCAACAGGGGGGCTACCGTCAGCTCACATTGCAGGAGGACAACATCCATCTATCCCTACACTTCTTCTTATCTTCCCCTTCTCTGTCCTTCTAAAAAACACCAAGGCACTATAACTTCAAGTTCCTGTGCATGAGTATTGTTCTGTTATTATTTATTGACAATTCTCTCTGCTGGGTGATGTATTGTTTTTTTTTAATGCTGTATTTTTCGCATTAAGCTAAAACAAAAACCTAAAATAAATACTTTAATTACATACATGAAAATCACTATTTATAAAATATATCTTAGTACATTTGTTTATTGGGGGTATATTTAAAAGCTGCTTGAAAAAGCTGCAGATCTCTTGTCTGCAGCCTTTACAAACCCTCCCCTTTTTTCCCAGCCAAGATGTTCTGTGGCTGAGGCTGTTGCTGTGCACTGGGAAGCTTCTAAAAGGCTGTACTCAGTTCTGCTCATTTGATGCCAACTCTGTTCCTCCCTTCTCCCAGCACATCTCCACTCTTTTGTGATCTGCAAACCCCTCAGGGCTTCTGAACTCTGAGTGTGTTTTGCCTTAGCACTAGGAACACCATGCCTCAATCTGCTCATACCTCTCATACCTCTCCAGCACTACTATCTGCTCAGCAAAACAAATAGCTGCAAGCCTTGCTCGGTGCTTGGCTTTTGGCTCATGATGCCATATGTACAGTGCCATGTAATGGTTGGTTGGAATGGTAGCAGCATGAACACTAAAGAATCATAATCCAGACCAGCTATCGGTAGACCTTGCAGATTGCATATGATAAATAACTCATTTTCCGCAGGGTCACATTCTACCCGGACATCTTGGCACTAGTCTTCTAACACTACAGCTATCAAACAAACAAAATGAGGAAGGGGGCCTACAACATTTATGTTTCTGTATTTTACTCTATTGGCTGGGGGTATTTTCTATTTGCTCTAGCAAGCTGCTACAGAATTGAATATTCTCTTAACATATCCCCTATATTTGGCAAATGTGCTTTTTGGGGTCTGAAAAATTAAAGAAGACATAGAAATACACATGTCTATCCTAGATTTTGGTGCCATTATCTTGGCTTCCTGTCAATCATCATTTTAAATGTTGCTCATTTCTGCCACTCAATGGTCTTTGAGGTTCCTTGCTAACTCTCTAATATACATTTTGAAAGAAAAAAGAACTTCACATTTTAAACAGGTTCAAATCTGGCTTGGGAAGAAACTCTCCTTTTCCAAGTCTGTTTTGTGAATGGGGAGTCACTGACTGGCTGAGAGAGTTAGCTGATCACTCTCAACCAATCAGTGGTGACCCTGCCCGGCGGCAACTTTTATGGTGCTTTTATGGGACTAAACTGTTCCTTTAATTTTTCCCTTTCTTAGGTGAAGCAGGATGTTAGTGGCAAAACAAAAACAAATCATCATTTTTCATTTTTCCCTCCATCTGATCTTGGAGGAAAAGAATCTAGAGATCAATGTAATCTTCATTTTGATTTGCTCCATCCCTTAAATTACATGTTTATTTTACCTATTTAATCAAAAACTGAAAAAAGGTTTAATCTGGAGGGCTAAATTGGCTTGCAATAAAGGACACCTATATTTGCCTTTAGACTTGTGCACAAATCCCTTTCAGCTGCGTTGAACAAGTGAAATACTTACCTGTTAATCTCTGGACGAACTAATCTATACGTTAGGAGAGCCCAAATTAATGATTTCTCGCCTACAGCATAACATGAATTTTATTCGTTTGCGGCAACTGATAGGAATTTATGTACAAATCTGCTTGACTTTTAACTAATTTCACAAGTGAACTCATTTCTGCATGTATGTATGGGAAGCATGAACAATAATTAGGGACGAATTGTTAGATTATGCAAAATATACACTTTTCATTCCACTATTATACCATCCGCGTATGTATATGTATATATATATATATATATATACAGTGGAAACTCGAAACTCAAACTTAATCTGTTCCAGAAGGCTGTTCAAGTTCAGATTTCTTCGAGAACAGAACCAACATTTACCATAGGAATTAATATAAATTTGATTCATTTGTTGCAGACCACAAAAATTACAGCATTTTAACACAAATGTTACTGACTGAATGGAGCTGTTTGCTGACAGAATAGAGCTCTGCTGAGAGAATGGAGCTGTTTCTTACAGAATGGAATGGCGATGCGTCATACTAATAAGGTACCAACAAGATTACCAATGAGATTACCATAGAGGTGAATGCCACGTGATGTGTTCAGGTACCTAATATCGTTCACGTACTGAGACATTTTTCACTCTAAATTTTTGTTCGACTTCTGAATTGTTTGAGAATGGGACCGTTCGAGTTCCGAGGTTCCACTGTATATATTTTTGTTAAACTAATTTGCATATGTCCACCTAGAATCCTTTGCATTAGTAACATCACTGCAAATTTGTGATTTCTGTGGGAAAATCAAGTCTTATGGCTTGACCGGTGTGCAGATTTTTGTTTAACATTGTATTAACTATCCACAGACTTCAGGTGGAAGGGATTTTCAATCACAATTTTTTCCCCACCAAAACTTTTTTGATTTTTGCTTCCCAAGCACTACCAATCCTTAATAGCAAACCAGTAACCAACCTCCTCCTGATGATGATTTGCATTAACAATGAAACAGCTGTCCATGAGTGGTTCACTGGTTTTGCATCTTTTCCTAAGTTGTGTTTCAAAGCTGTTGTATACAGCAAACACAGACTCAAAGGAATCCATGTTTAAAATGGAATGAGACAAAAATTTGATTTTTTTTGTTAAACTAATTTGCATATGCCCACCCAGAATCCTTTGCGGTAGTAACATCACTGCGGACTTGTGATTTTTGTGGGAAAAGCAAGTCTTATGGTTTGACTGGTGTGCAGATTTTTGTTTAACATTGTATTAACTATTTATATATATATATATGCATGTTCAGGTGAGTGCAGCCAGCCCCCTGGTTTCTATATATATATATATATATACATAGTCCTCATTAAAGTGAGCTGTTGATCGTAAGAGATCTTGGTGGCAATTTATTTCTGAACTGCTAATGACCTAAGTATAGTACATCAGCGGACATTGTCAGATGACACATTATCAGATTTTTGATGGTCTAATAATATATAGGTAAGGGTCACACTGTTACCATTTTTCATAATTATAATATGCTGTGAGGTGTGAAGAACTCATTTTGCAACCCTTCGTGCATCACATGCTAGCGTTCACCTTGCATTAGTTCTTTTTCTTCTTACAGCACGTGTGAGCCTATTTACAACTTATATTTTGGTTCTAGTACAAAATGCTATTAAATATTCACAAGGAAGAAGAAAAACTGCTCAAAATCCATATTTAGGGGGGGGAGGAGAATTTGAACGAAAAAAATTAAAATAACATTCTGAAATATGAGCTCATGCATCGCAGTTTCTATTTTTTCCTTTAATGCTTACTAGCTGTGTGAATATCCAGAATTGAAGCAGACTACACCCATTTAATGGTGAATTTTCAGCATGTAAGAATACCGTTTTATAATAAAACTTCAATACTGAAAATATGCAGAGGTCTAGTTGTGGAGTGTAAATTTTGGGCATTGGCCAGCATGCAAAGCTTGTCCAACATTCAAATTCAGGCCACTTTAAATCCTTAGGATGATTTCTTGAGCAGAAGTTAAATTCAACCATTAAAATGCTGACATGAATCTTGACAAGTTACTGCTATTACTGTAATGCAGATATTTCTCCAATATATTATTTTAATATTTTAAAATGGCATTTCACCAGTACACTAAGGAAACAACAGTAAGTGATTAAGATGGTAACCATTGGCACTTACCAACATACCCAGCTGTGTTTAATGAGCTGAATGGGTTTTAACATGGTACAACAAATCTCCACAAATACTGATGGGTAAGATACGATTTTTTACAATGAGTTGACACCAGTCAACTTGAAAAATTTAGACTAAAAAACAGAGATTGAAAAATATCTCCAGTGCCAATAAAAAAAATCAGTTTCATTGGCAATGCTAATTGCAGTCAAATTTAGAATGCAACAGATTTTTAAATTTAGAAGGATTATACAATATCTGGTAGAAATACAACAATGACTTTTTTCTCTTATGCAATTGTATTATTTCTTAAATTAAAGATAAGCAATGCTCGTAAACTAAAAGTAACAGTAAAAAGTCGAAAAAGATAACAAAAGTATTGAATATTGAAGACATCAATTTTTTATATTGGTGCACATCTGTAAGGATGCAGACACCATCATTCACATCATGCATGACGTTGAGCTCAGTGCTCAAACTAACATCCAAAATGGTGAAGGTATTCTGTGTGGTATATTCTGTTGTGAGTAAAATCCATGCCCTTATGCAAAAAACTACAGTGTGCAAGACTTTCTGGGAATTCAAAGCAAATTTTAGGCAAGAATTTAGGCAAGAATAGCCGAGTTAGAAAACTTCTTCAAGTCAATTCTGTTTTCAGTTCAGTTATTTTGATCTTTAACTTGGAATTCACTTTGAATTCAAAGTAAGTATCACTATAGTAAATAGCACTGAAAGTGAATTCAAAATAATTTTCAAATTTAAGCAATGCATGTGCTCTGAGCCAGCAAGGGGACTGTTGGTGTTGCTAGGGGTTCTGAGGGGCTGTAGCCCCAGATCTTTTACCTGGGGGGAAATGAACCCCCTAATCTATTTTGCTCATGCTGCTCTCTTTCCCAGTTTACTTTATTTGAGTCTGTCTAAGCACACAGTTAAGATACAGGTAATATGATACTCCATGTTCCCCTGTCTCTATTATTGTGCTTTTCCACTCCAGGCCATGGCTCGACAAGATCGAGAGTAAGAGCAGCATGGCAAAAATAGATTCAATGGCTCCAACAAAGGGCCAGCGGCTTTGTAGCTGCCGGCCCTGAAAAAGTTAACCAGCTGCAGGTCACCATGCACATAGGGATAGAGGGAAAAAAATATTTTTGTAGTGTGTGTTTTCCCTATTTTTGTGTAGTCTGTGTGTGCCTGTCTATGCATGCCTGTGTCTCTTTATATGCTTATATGTGTGGCATCCATCCTCCCCTGACCTCAATCCTATTGAGAACCTTTGGAGCATCCTCAAGGAAAAGATCTATGAGGGTGGGAGGCAGTTTACATCCAAACAGCAACTCTGGGAGGCTATTCTGACATCTTGCAAACAAATTCAAGCAGAAACTGTCCAAAAACGCACAAGTTCAATGGATGCAAGACTTGTGAAGCTGCTATCACATAAGGGGTCCTATGTTAAAATGTAACGTGACCTGTTAAAATGTTTAAAAAGTTAAAATGTTGTTATAAGTTTGATTTAAATAGCTTTTGATTTCAGTAAATATGCTGCAAACACAACAAATTACCATTTTCAGTTCTTTACAACCTATAAAGTGTTTTGAAACTTACTGTGTGTAATAATTTGGAACAGTGCATTGCAAGTTTTTTATGTTTAAAAAAATACTGTTATCATTAGGAGGTTTGTTCAATAAAATTTGAATTGTACTCTTAATAGTTGATAACATGAGAATTATGCTGTTTGTTATTTACATTAGGCATGTGCATGGGAAAAGTTTCGGTTTGGTTCGGCATTCCGAAATTCGGCATTTTCACAATTCGTGACTTTGGCAATTCGGCACTTCAACACTTCGGAACTTCGGCAACTTTGAAACTTCGGCACTTCAGCACTTCGGAACTTCGGCAGTTCGACACTTCGGAAATTCGGCATCTTCGGAACCTCGGCACTTCGGAACTTCGGCACTTCGGCACTTCGGAACTTCGGCAACTTCGGCACTTTGACACTTCGGCATTTCGGAACTTCAGAATTTCGGGACTTCAGCACTTCTATTGCAGCCGCTTAGTAGATAACTCCCTAATTCCCACGGTATTAGGGAGTTATCTACCAAAAGGCTGAAAGGCCTAAATTGGTCTTTAAGACAAATTTACTAATACTAAGTAAAAATGACATTAGGTCCCCCCCTTATTATAATTTAGGGCCCCCACCCACCGCTCAGGGGTGGGGGCCAGGGGGAGGACATCAGGTCCCCCCTTATTATAATTTAGGGCCCCCACCCGCAGTTTAGGGGTGGGGGCTCGGGAAGGGGGACCTTTTTTTTTTTTTAACAGTGAGCAGCCACAGGCTGCTCACTGTTTAATAGACATGCCCCTACTCGCGGTATAGCGAGTAGGGGCATAATTTACTAATACTAAATAATCTTTACTTAGTATTAGTAAATTTGGCTGAAAGACCAATTTAGGTCTTTCAGCCTTTTAGTAGATAGCTCCCTTGGAGCGCAGTTAGCGCTGTGGCGCTTTAACAGCTTTGACATCAGAGCTGGGAGGAAGTGACTGCCCCGGTCACTCCTCCCATCTTACATCGGGAGCCCGCATAGGAGGAAGGAGAGAAAGGAGTCAGAGTGGGAACTCTGACTCCCATCGGGCTGAGCCACTGGACCCCAGGGAAAGTCACCCTCCTGCACCTAAAAGATAGGAAACAGGAGGGTGACTTAAACATTTTGTATATGTGTGTGTATGTGTCTATATGTATGTCTGCATGTGTGTTTATTTGTTTGTTTGTATGTATGTGTATCTGTATCTCTGTGTGTGTCTGTATGTCTGTGTGTGTGTGTGTATGTCTGTCTGTGTGTGTGTCTGTGTATGTGTGTGTATGTATGTTTGTCTGTCTGTGTGTATGTTTGTGTATGTGTGTGTGTTTGTATGTATGTATCTGTCTGTATATATGTATTTGTGTTTGTATGTATGTATGTGTGTGTCTGTATGTATGTGTGTGTGCCTGTATGTTTGTGTCTGTGTGCATGTGTGTGTCTCTGTATTTGTGTGTCTGCATGTGTATCTGTTTGTATGCATGTGTTTGGGTGCAATGTATGGGAGGGGGGCGATAGACGTATGGGGGGGTGGGGGTTACATGTATGGGGGGGCAGGGCAATTTTCGCACCGGGTCCCGTGGTTTTTAGTTACTTCTCTGCAGGTAAGGATTGACTGGGTTTATATAGGGGAGAGGCATCCACCTCTCACATACTATTGGTTAAACAGTGATTAGCCCTTTAAGCGTTTTCAGGTGTTCTGTCCCATTAAGAGGCTGGATATCGAGGGCGTGCACCTAGAGTATGTAAAGTTTACACGTGGGTTTGGCTGAAGCTTCACGTGGGTCTCAGCGTAGTGTGGGAAGCCACGGCACCACGTCCATGTGTCACAGGGATCCCGCCTGCTTGTCCTTGCAGGCCAACACGTTGGAGTCCTCAGCGTGCAATGAGGTGGAACTGCTGAAGCTGTGGAGGGAGACGCGGCAGGGGACCCCCAAGTAAGTGTGGTCGTGACAATTTGCTTAATCATCATGGTTTCTCTTAACAAAACATGAGAAACATTGAAACATAGAATGTGACGGCAGATAAGAACCATTTGGCCCATCTACTCTGCCTAATTTTCTAAATACTTTCATAAGTCCCTGGCCTTATCGTGTATCTAGGATAGCTTTATGCCTATCCCACGCATACTTAAACGGACCCTGTAGTCACCAGAACAACTACAGCTTATTGTATTTGTTCTGGTGAGTAGAATCATTACCTTCAGGCTTTTTACAGTAAACACTGTCTTTTCAGAGAAAATGCAGTTTTTACATTATAGCCCAGTGATAACTTAATCAGTCACTCCTCAGATGGCTGCTAGAGGTGCTTCCTGTGGCAGTGCTGCACAGTGAGCAACACTGCCATTCAGTGTCTCCACCTTCTCCATGCAGACACTGAACCTTCCGTATAGAGATGCATTGATACAATGCTTCTCTATGAGGATATGCTGATTGGCCAGGGCTGTGTTTGACTTGTGCTGGCTCTGCCCCTGATCTGCCTCCTTTACAGTCTTAGTCAATCCTATAGGGAAGTATTGTGATTGGCACAGATGACCACTTCTGATGATGTCAGGAGACAGCAAGAAGACAGGGCAGAGCCAGCAGCTGCAGACGTGAATACCAGTAAGATTTAACTATATTTATGGAGGCATGGGAGGATTAGGGGGGCTAGGTGGTGGTTTTAATACTATAGGGTCATGCATCCACTACCTTCTCAGTACAGTAATATTTCATGATACTATAACTTTTGTCCCTCTAATTTAAGATTATATCTTCTTGTTGTGGTAGTTTTTCTTCTTTTAAATATAGTCTTCTACTTTACAGTGTTGATTCCCTTTCTCTATTTAAATGTTTCTATTATATCCCACCTGTCTCGTCTTTCCTCCAGGCTGTTAAGATCGTTTAACCTTTCTAAACGCTATACTTTTAATTCCCTTTATTACGGCTGTCTGTACACCCGTTCGTTTACCAAACCAACTTTGTGTGGTCCCCTTGTTCGCAAATCATGTTTGGGCTTGATTAGAAGATGGTGCTTGTCCCATTCTAATTATAATAGGAATGAGGCTTAATGATTAATCTGTGAATAGGTATTAATGTATCTTTTGGATATGATAGTGGAACACAAGGCTAATGGCCATTAACATATAAAGGGACCCCCTATCTAAGAGGTAATCTAGACATATGGCAAACTAGAGAGTTACCGTATATACTCGAGTATAAGCCGACCCGAATATAAGTCGAGGCCCCTAATTTTACCCCAAAAAACTGGGAAAACTTATTGACTCGAGTATAAGACTAGGGTGGGAAATGCAGCAGCTACTGGTAAATTTCTAAATAAAATTAGATCCTAAAAAAATTATATTAATTTAATATTTATTTACAGTGTGTGTATGTATGAGTGCAGTGTGTGTGTATGAATGCAGTGTGTGTGTATGAGTGCAGTGTGTGTATGAATGCAGTGTGTGTATGTATGAGTGCAGTGTGTGTGTATGAGTGCAGTGTGTGTGTATGAGTGCAGTGTGTGTATGAGTGCAGTGTGTGTATGAGTGCAGTGTGTGTATATGAGTGCAGTGTGTGTGTATGAGGGCAGTGTGTATGAGTGCAGTGTGTGTGTATGAGTGCAGTGTGTGTGTATGAGTGCAGTGTGTGTGTATGAGTGCAGTGTGTGTGTATGAATGCAGTGTGATTGTGTGTGATGCAGCGTGTGTTTGTTTATGTGTTGCAGAGCCTTGGTGGGGGGTGGGCATTTTTATTATTATTATTTTTTATTATTTGAATTTTTTTATATATTATTTTTATTTTATTATTATTTTTTAAATATTATTGTTTTATTTTATTATTATTTATATGTATTTTTTTTTTCGTCCCCCCTCCCTGCTTGATACATGGCAGGGAGGGGGCTCTCACTCCCTGGTGGTCCAGTGGCATTGGCAGTTCAATGGAGGGGTGCTGGCAGGAAGCATTTACTTACCTCTCCTGCAGCTCCTGTCAGCTCCCTTCTCCTCTGCGCCGGTCCGGTCTGCTCCCCTGTCAGCTCACACTGTAAGTCTCGCGGCCGCGCTATGACCCCGCGGCTCTCGCGAGACTTACACTGGGAGCTGACAGGGGAGCTGACCGGACCGGCGCAGAGGAGAAGGGAGCTGACAGGAGCTGCAGGAGAGGTAAGTAAACACTTCCTGACAGCCCCCCTCCTACACAGCCCCTTGTCTGTATTATGGCAATATAAGTTGCCATAATACAGACATTGACTCGAGTATAAATCGAGTTGGGTTTTTTCAGCACAAAAAATGTGCCGAAAAACTCAACTTATACTCGAGTATATACGGTAGTTTATATTTAAACCAGACTTCCAGGCCACTTATGTGTGACTTCTCACACCTTATAGAGCAGCTCTGTTGGTGTCCCAGCTTTAAAGAGAAATTAAGGCTATAAACCTTCTGACCTCCCATGCAATCAAATTGGGCCCTTTTGAAAATGTATTTTTGGAGTGTTTTAGAATGATGTCAGGAGACAGTAAGAAGACATGGCCAGAGCCAGCAGCTGCAAATGTGAATACCGGCAAGATTTTACTATTTTTAGGGAGGCAAGGCATGGCTAGGGGAGCTAGGTGGTGGTTTTAATACTATAGGATCATGCATCAACTACCTTCTCAGTACAGTAATATTTCATGATATTATTTTTAAACTTTTGTCCCTCTAATTTAAGATATCTTCTAGTTGTGGTAGTTTTTCTTCTTTTAAATATAGTCTTCTACTTTACAGTGTTGATTCCCTTTTTCTATTTAAATGTTTCTATTATATCCCGCCTGTCTCGTTTTTCCTCCAAGCTGTTAAGAATGATCCTTTAACCTTTCTGAACGCTATACTTTTAATTCCCTTTGTTACGGCTGTCCGTACCCCCCGTTCGTTTACCAAACCAACTTTGTGTGGTCCCTTTGTTCGCAAATCATGTTTGGGCTTGATTAGAAGATGGTGCTTGTCCCATTCTAAATATAATAGGAATGAGGCTTAATGGTTAATCTGTGGGTAGGTATTAATGTTTCTTTTGGACATGTGTCACTTCTTACACTTTATAGAGCAGCTCTGTTGGGGTCCCAGCTTCAAAGAGGAATTAGGGCAATAAAGCTTCTGACCTCCCATGCAATCAAATTGGTCCCTTTTGTTTTGTATTTTTGGAGTGTTTTAGAATATTGTATATTTTTGTGTAGAGGATCCTGGGAGGAAATGCCCTGTATTATTGTATGGGAGACCCCATGTAGGGGTCTGTGCATAAAAGTCATGAGTGGCCAAAATAAAATTAGTTGACTCCCAGAACTGTGTGTCGTCCAGTTACTGGGGGATTTTGTCTTGGATATTTTACTGATTCTTTAGCTACAAGGATGATACAGCGGAAATACCTATGCTAGGTATTGGAGCTCTGCTACACTTTCCTTGTAAGTTTTATCCTGCAATCTATGAACCAGTTTAGGAGCCCTTCTCTGAACTCTCTCCAAAGTATCAATATCCTTCTGGAGATATGGTATCCTGTACTACGTACAGTACTCCAAGTGAGGTCTTACAAGTGCTCTGTACAATGGCATAAGCGCTTCCCTCTTTCTACTGCTAATACCTCTCCCTATACAACCAAGCATTCTGCTTGCATTTCCTGCTGCTCTATTACAGTGTCTGTCTATCTGTCAGCCATCTGAAATAATTACCCCTAGCCCCTTTCCTCAGATTAAAATGGATATCAAATATTCTATACTCTGCCCTTGGATTTTTGCACCCAAGATGCATTATTTTGCACTTATTTACATTCAATTTCAGTTTCCACAGCTCTGACCATTTTAACTCCTGTTAACAATGATTGGTTAAATAAATCTGTTAACAGTTTTGCTAGTACACCACTAAGTTATTTTAATAACTTTGGGTGTATCCCATGAGGCCCCATTGACTTAGTTGCCCTTACTTTAGACAGCTGAAATATAATCTCTTCCTATGTAAACTCATATGTAACATATAACTCAGTTTTTTTTCCTAACTGAGGTCTCTTTCCTTCATTTTTATCTGTAAATACTGAACATATATATTCATTGAGGATGTTAGCTAGGTGTTTATCCTCTACTACATACCTTCCTTCTTTTGCTTTTTGTCTAACTAATCCTTGTTTTACCTTCCCATTCCTACCCCCTTTTTTACTGACTGGGCTATTTTCTCACTCTGGGTTTCTTTATAATTCCTGAATGCTAACTTTTAGTTTTTTACTACTTAGGCCACTTTTGCGGAGTACCACAGAGGTTTCTGCTCTTACTGACAAGCCTAATGCACTTTTCTGTTGCTTTCAGTAGTGCAACTTTTAAATAATTCCATTTCTCCTGGAAATCATTTAAACCACTACAGTCTGATAATGACTCATTTACACATATTTTAATTTGAGAAAAGTGTGATTTTAAAAAAAAATCTAAAACTCAAAGATGAAAGAGAAGACTGTCAAAACTGAGGTCAGAATTGCATTACACAGAAGAGATGCTTCTGGGGAGGACCAAAGAGATTGTCGACCTAATAAAAAAAAAATTAAAAGACGTGAGATGATGGCCAAGGGTAAGGGTAATTGTCAAAATTGAGGGCAGAAAGGTCCAGAAGAAAACCAGAAAGAGAGTTAATCGGAGAACATTACCAAGTAACGTCCAGAGAAGGTTAATGGGCACACTTGTTAGATACTGCTTTGATAAAGATGAAGTCTCTGCCATTATAAATGGGAAATCCAGAGAAATTTGGAAACAGGGACAGATGTTCTGTAAGAGAAGTTTAAGTCAGCTCTATGAATACAAATCTGAATTCCTAAAGCTATCCATACCTTTATACAGGTATTCCCAGCCCCCTCCCAACACCGCAGTTTGCTACAGATTGAAAAAAAATGTTTTACTTACCCTTTTCCAGTGCCAAGTCTCTGTTTACCTCTTCACCTTTAGCGATGTAACGGAGATGGCATGGCATCCTCCACGATGGCACAATCATAGAGGAGAATTGGAGACCTGATGCACATGCACAAGCACTGAATCAATGCTTTTCTATAGGTATTCCACATCATGTGACCGAGTTTTACTTGGTCGGGGCCACAAAAGTGTCTCTAATGGCTATCATACTTTTGTTACCAAATGGTTTGACTACTTACAATGGGGTCAGAGGGCCCTCTTGGCATTATAACTACAACATAATGCTGTAGTAATTATGGTACTTGGAATATTCATTGAAAGCCGTAATAAAAAAAGTCCACTTCTTAGCATAAATCATTTAAAAACAAACAAAACAAAAGCAATGTGGCTTAGTATGAAGGTTAATTAAGAAACAGAAGTATGAAAATGAAAATGAAAATGAAAACATTTGAATTTGATGGGTCAGTGGAATTATATATACATTGATCAGTCACAACATTAAAACCACTTACCTAATATCATGCAGGTCCCTCTCATGCTGTTGAAACAGCTCTGATGCTTAAAGGCATGGACTCCACAAGACCTCTGAGTCTATGCCTGTGGTATCTGGGACGTGAGTGGTGAGGTAGGGCCTCCATGGATGGCATTTGTTGTTCCAGCATATCCCACAGATGCTCATTCTGATTGAGATCTGGGGAATTTGGATGCCAAGGCAACACCTAGAACTCTTTGGCATGTTCCTCAAACCATTCCTGAACAACTTTTGCAGTGTGGCGTGCTGCATTACCCAGCTCAAAAAGGCCACTAATATCACGGAAAACACCATTGCGATGAAGGAGTTTGCGTTGTCTTTAGGTAGATGGTACATATCAAAGTAACATCCACATGAATGGCAGGACCAAGGATTCCCAACAAAACATTACTCCGAGCATAACACTGACTTTGTCAGTCTGCCTGTTTCCCAAATCGCATTGTAAGCACAGCTGGTTGAAGAGTTATTAAGAAATATTATTCAATAATTCATTATGACTAACATTGTCATTAGTAGGAAACAACAGGGTTTTATGAAGGACAAATCATGTCAAGCTAACTTAATTGGATTCCTAATAAATTCCTATGAAAAACTTTTCATGTGTATGTGATCTATATAGAATTTGCTATTTTGGTTTGAAACAAAATGTAACTGCAAAATAAAAGCAGTTGGATGAGGTTAAAATTATGTTTTTTAAGATAATAAGTTAAGTTAAAGATAGAGTGCCAAAAGTAGTTGTATAACTTCTTAAATCAAGTATAAATATTTGTATTTTACAGTATAAAATCTAGCCCATAAAGCCTCACTCACCCTCATATACTTAAACACTAGTTAAGATTACCAGCCTGTAGAGGAATGAATCTCTCTGCCAGAAGCTACAAATCCCTGATATAATATGCCTGTAAAGTTACTGAAAATGTTCACTTATCCCCTACTTTTATACAGTAAGGAAAGTTTCAATTGGTGATATCAGTCCTACAGTCAGGGAGGGGGGAGGAAGGAATGATCTCTACCATTTTACTGCCAGCATTACATTAGCAGTCGAGAGATTCAGAGAGTAATACAAATTCCAAACGCAGTTTTAAATACCTTTGTTTTAAAAATATATGATTTAATTGTATTTACTGCATGCGTGCGGGCATTGTATTCAAATGCAGACATTTGTTTTACAATTTAGTAAGCTGCTCTGCTAGTAATGTCTTACATTAGACATGGTCCCTACAAATACAGTTAAGCAAGGCATTTTACCATTTTTATTTACATATTTTTGTCACAACTAATGTATGTGAGAAAAATTGTGTGTTTGCTTTTATAATAACATTGCAGACTCTGTGTGCAAAATACTGTATACTGTCAAAACCTTTTGATTTCCCAAATATTTTATTAAGGATGAACAGTGAAAGTGGAAAACAAATGTACAGATTTTCTTTCCAGTGTATATATTTTTATTAATTGTCCAATGGTGGTACAAATAATGCAGGAAATATAATGGACACGGGTGAGTTCAAGCATCATGACTCAAAGTAAGCATGATATCAGTACTGAGGAGCACAGAGACAGGTATTTCATGCTAATATACAGGTGACATTAACTGATTTACAATGAATTAACTGTTTCTTAGTGTTTAAAACCTTGTGTTTGCCCTTGCATACCTTGGGGGGGGGGGGGGGGAAGACAGGTCAAGGCACTGTCTCTTCTTAGTTTATTTGTGATCGCAGAGCACTAGTATTTGTTAAGTAGATATAAAAGGAACACTATAGCGACAAGAATGTAAACATGTATTCACATCACCATAGCTGTGAATACAATGTAAAAGGGGATTTTACTCACCTTTATTCCAGCGCCCAGTGGGTCTGACACGGTTGGCTCTGCCCCCACTCCACCTCCTTGGCTGAGAGTATCAAAATTGTTGCAGAGCGTGGACACGCTGAACGTCAGTGTTGCACACCTTGTTCCATTGATCCAGAAAGCACCTCTAGTGGCCATCTGAGTGACTGTCACAAGAGGTGTCCCTAGACAGAATTGTAAAAAACTGTTTACTATAAAAGGCCTGCAGGGAAAGGCTGTAGACTCCAGAACTCCAGAGTGTATTCCTCTTTTTTAATTTAGCAAAAAGTGCATATTTCAATAGAAATTTTCATTTTTCTGAACTTACCTGGTTATGTCCCATTGGCTTTCAAGCAGACAACAAATAATGTCACTTTCCGGTTTGGTTAGCTCAGTAGTGCGAAACTCAAGAGGCAGCAATTGCTCAGAGCAGGGTTCCCCAACCCAGTCCTCATGTAGTGCCACCTTAATAGTTTTAAAGCTTTTATTAGTGGACATTACAACCCTTGGTTAAAGAATATCAATTTTTGTAAGTTAGGAACTAAACAAAGGATTTTACAAGTCAAGCAGAGAAAATACAAGAGGTAAAAAAAATAGGGAGGGATGAACTATTACAGTATAATAAAGGGGAATTAGAAAGAAGATAATATTTATTTTGGTGTTGGACTATAAAGAGAACAGGAGAGAGCTAAAAAGAAAAAAATATATAAATACTAAGATATTTTAATAAAGACTTTCCCCATCTTCTTTTTTTCCATAGTCAGCCTATTGACCCTTGCCCTCTTTTTCTTCCTCTTCCTGTCTGTCTATGCCCTCTTTCACTTTTACATTCTCTTCTTTTTCTCTATTCCCCCCTAGTACTTGCTACATTGAATTTCCTCTTTCTTTTTCCTTTTTCTTTACCCTGTCTCTCTTATTTACTCTCTCAAATTAGGTGATTACTCAGTATTAGAACAATGAAAGATGGCAACACAACTCTATATTTTGATAATAATCTAATGTTAACCATTATTTATTTTTCCGCTTGTTTTACATCTTTATGTCTTTAAAATAAGGATAATTACTTGGATAAGTTATTGGGGAGTACGCCCAACATTTGATTGAAGAACCAAAGTTGTTTACAATATTGTGTACAATGAAACATAGAAACATCGAATGTGAGGGATAAGAACTATTCGACCCATCTAGTCTGCCCAATTTTATAGCATGACAGGAGGCTTCATATTTGTTTAAGTCTCTCTTTACTGGAACTCCACAGCAGCACATTAACATAGAGAGATAAACACCAAAGACAAAAACATAAGGTATCTATATAAGGCTCCTCCTAAGTCACCATTTCCTCTTTCTTTGCTGCTCCGCAGAACAGTACAGGTCAGAGTACCACTGCCTCCTAGTTTTGCCTGGGTGGCTGTGGTTTTATTATATATATATACCCCTTTTGTCTATACACACTATTTACAGGCATATTTTCTTTTGTTCCCTGACTTTCCTGTTTTTGTGATTGATTTATCACCTTTTCCCTTTCTTTCTTGCTCTTCTTTGCAAATTCTTTCTTTCCAGTTTTATGGGAATCAGGATGCATTTCTGCTATGCTTTTTTCCGTGTGCCTGTTGCTTTGCGGTCGCCGAGAAGCGGTCTTCCGACCGCCTCCCGTGCCGACCGTCGGGACCGCGGAGAAAGACTCCGGTGGTCCCTCATGCGCCGTGTACTGATTCCCGCCCGCCGGCTTCGTCCGCCGGGCGGGAATCCTCTACCTGCTTCCCTGTCCCTCCCACGCCTCGCTCGCATTCTAACATACTGGGGCGCATTCATGATACATTTCTGTAACGAATTACTGCCACCTGTTATTCCTTGAGGTTTACACTTTTGTTTTTTCTGTGCCATGTTTCACTGCTCAATTTTCCTAGGTACTTTATCGCCCAGGTGCGATTTGAGGTTTATTTCCAGGTGCAGTTTTTTTCCCCTGTCTCGCTACATGTAGCGGTACAATGCATATTGGCCTATAATACTACTGCAGTACTCTCGGTGCAGGGAATCTGTGCCCTTGCGGCTTACACTACGCATGCTGCCTGGGCTTACTTAGGATTGGTTAATGGGGTTGACTCAGCCCTTCATCCTTCTGAGGTAGATTAAATGAGTACCATTAGATTGGGTGATAATAACAACTCTTAGATGTTGGGCTAAGGTAACATCCCCAGGACGTACTTGGAAACCAGAGTATTCGGAATGTACCTTTCCTGGTTAAATACTTTTGCACGGGACCCTGCTTGGTGACACTATCCCTCGAGGTTCTGGATGTCCTGAGGACCCTGGTACATCTTTAATCTACACCTCTGTGTCAAGATATGCCTGCCTGTCACCTCTAAGGATTTACGTTTGGCCTCCATATACCGCTGGGCCGGTGCTACAAATGCTGGCCAGCTGTGTCTGTGCCCTTATGATTGGCCTGCTTTGTCTGTGCCCCTTGATTGGCCAGATTGGCTGTGCCCCATGATTTGGCCTGCGTTGTCTGTGCCATTTTACGCATGCTACTGGCCTGGCAGCTCCACTCCTGGACCCCTGATTGTAATACTTGCCTCTGCCTACTATAGGGGTGCAGCCCCTAACGCCTGCTAGTGATACCTGTTCTCTATCTCCTTAGGTATCACGTACCATCATCTTGGATATTATGGAGGCCTCTGCACAAGAGCAGAATTTGCAGGTTTTGATTAATGTGGCGGGGTCCGCCTCTGTGGAGACAGCCCTGGCTAGGGCCCTCCCTCAATCACAACCGGACAGAGGTGCGAGTGGAACCCCCCGCTTGGCAGACGACTCGGCTGAGTCAGACTCTCCTGGGAGAGAGCAGGCAAGTGCGCTAATGCGCTATTGGAAGGGCGAAGACCTTGAACCACGCTCCCGGTAGAACAAGGCTCCGGCGAAGCGACATGGTTCGAGGTTATCAACCTCGCCGGCCTCGCGCCACCGTCTATCGGGCGCGGGAGGGAGGCCTCCTTGCCCCCCCCTACCATGGCCGTACTGGACGAGTGGTGGGCTAACCAATCCCCTTCAGTGTCAGAAGATGATTGGGACGAGGACCGTAGGGTTGGCCCGGTTTTGGCGCTAGGAGGATGAAGACTCGCCGGGAACAGAGGCCCCCACGGTGGTGCCGGGAGACGACACCTTTTTTGAACACTACAGGTGACCTCTGTCTGACCCTCACTCTATCTGGCGCCTCAGGTTCTCATCATGGTCGCGGCCCGACCACTTAACACAATTTGTGCGCTCCTGGGGCCGTGGACCCCTGGAAAGGGAGGCCCGCAAGAAACTTCAGGCGGCATGCCCCTGGCCGTCCGGCCGGACAAGATGGCGGGGGACCCGGATTTTGACCCCCTGGCGGCCTCGTACTTGAATGGTACGGGTCGGGACCCCACGTAAGGGGTCGAGCATCGCCTCCGCTCGACGCAAGATGAACAGCTGGATAGGCTGGGCCCCTTTGTGCAGATTGTTGGCCCTGACGGACGTGGCCTACACGGATGGTACGAGCCTGGACCCGGCCGTCAGGCGGGATTGGGCGCTACGCCCCATTTGCCTTCTAGGCAATGCTAATCTGCACCGAACGCAGGTAAACAACTCTGTTTCGTATGGACGCCAAGCTGTCGGAGCCAGGGTTCAAAGACTTGGGCCCCCTGGCCATAAGACCTACTGTTCGGGGAACCTTTCATTAGGGAGCTACGGAAACGCATCGATTTATTTGCTTCCCTGGATGAAGCACAGTCCTCTATAAAGAAGGTGTTTCGCTCACGGTTATCCCGGCTGGTCTTCGGACCCACAGATCCCGTGGCCCGTCCTTTTTTCCACCATACCAGCCCAGACCTCACTACACTCAAAGGGCGGGTAGAGGTCGTGGAGACCGTGCCAGAGGACGAGCGAGATTTTCCTGCGGGTGAGTACAACTCCTGCCACTTTTTTCTATTCCCCCTTTACTACGTACAGACAGATCGTTTCACTGCAGGGACGGGTGGCAGGAAGTGTCTTTAAATGCATGGGTCCATCAGACGGTATGGGATTATGTCATGGTCTTCCAATCCCCACTGACGTAGGTTGGACCTCCAAGTGTCTCCATCATCGCGAGGGTTCAACGTTCCTTGATGGATTCGGAGGTTCGGACTCTGCTCGCCAATTCACATGCCTCCCGTTCGGCCTCAGCTCGCCCTTTGGTGCTTCACCAAGCTGCTAACGCTTGTGGTCGCCCGTTTCTGGTCAGGGGCGTCCGTTTCCTGTTATTTCCGGATGATTCGCTAGTCTTCTGCGAAGATCCCTCCAGGCTCGGATTTCGAACGTGTTCGGCGATCTCCTTATTGGAGCTCCTGGGATTCATAGTTCATCTGAAGAAATCAGCTTTGGAACCTTCCCAGACGGTGGAGTTCTTGGGTGTCGTGGTCAATGCGATGGAATGCATTCCCCGTCTGCCTTTGGCACTGATAGCAACCGCCCGGGGATGATTTTTCTGTTCCCGGATGTGAAGGCCGGACTGCGCTGGTGGCTTCTCCGCATGGCCGCATGGAACGGCAAGGCAATATTTGGACCAACCCCGGATTTCGTACTGGAATCGACTGTACGTCTTTGGGTTGGGGTGCCACGTGCGTGACCGGGTCCACGGGCGGCTCGTGGTCGGACAAGGAATCGGAATTCCACTTCAATTGCCTGGAGTGATTGCGAGTTCGTTGACAGTTCGGAGACTGGCAAGTCACCTGTCGGACTGTGGCGCCCTCCTTCGGAGGGACAAGGTCTCAGTGGTACAATATACCGACTGCTTGGGAGGCTCTCGATCTCGCACACTGGAGGTGACGAAGGAGATTTCCGGCTTCTGCTTCCAGCGCAACATCGCATTACAGACAGAGTTTCTACCGTGTGAATCGAACCTAACGGCGGATTCGTTCTCCTGACTTTGGAAGGATGCCAGCGACTGGGAACTCTTTCGACCCATCTTCATCGTGGCTCCCGGATCCAGCGTGCGCGGTGGTGGTCGCGTTTCGACAGGTGCGGTTGTTTCCTCAGGAAGCATAGGTGTTTCCTCCGCTCGCCTTTATCCCCCAGGTGTTACTTCTGGTTTGTGGTCGACGTGTGTCCTTAGTGTTGTTGACTCCGCTATGGCGAGATCGGTCGGGTTCACGGAGCTTCTGTTTTTTTCCTGTCGGGATCCTCTTCTCTTACCGTCCTCTCGAATACTCCCCTTGGACTCTTTCGGGAGTGCCGGGTATGTCGAGGCGTCGTCACTATCGGCCAGGGACCTTCTCTGGGACCCCTGAGCTCCCGGGACGAGGAGATGTTTACCTCTCAGCATGGATTTCATAGTTTCGTTGCTGCTTAGGACAGGATGCTGAACCCTTTTTTCCGGCCCGTGACCTACTTGCTGAGTGTCTTGTCCCTCCTCGATGATTTGGGACGGTTGTGCCGTCTGGTTCTTGTGATTAGTCATTTATTTAGACGGCGCGTGTTCCGTTTGGAGGTTTTTTCCATCGGTCAGGACCCGCTGGTCTGCAGATTTCTACGTGGGATGAGGCTGGCACGTCCTCCGGGCCTAAATACTCTTCCCTCTGAGAGGTAAGTACGGTTTTTAGCGTTTTTCTTCGAGATCCGGCCGGAGTTCCTTGATTTTTCCCTTCGCCAGCTTTCTACTGTGTTTGCCCTCTTGTTGTGTCTGGTTTCGTTCAGACGTGTTTCTGATGTCCGTTCCTTTGCCCCTATCCAATCTCGATGGATGAGATGGTTATTGACACTGGCAGGGGTGAATGCGACTCTTGGAGTGCATTCGGTTAGCGGCGCTACTGCTTCCGAGTTTTTCCTTGATGGGCTTTTCTCCTCGGGACGTTTTTGTATGTGGCGGTCCAGTCCCGTGAGGAGTTTTTTGCGCCAGTTTGTTTTGGACCATCGGACTATGTTTCTTTTGCTTTGCTGTCGGAGCATTAAAACAGCAAATATGAAGCCTCCTGTCATGCTATAAAATTTTAGATTATACTAGCTTTAGTGTAACTATAATCTTAATTTTATTAATGACAGGAGGCGAATATTTCCCACCCAGTTTGGTTTCTCCCCTCCCTTGTTTTGGATGGATTGCATTGATTGTATTTTCGTTGATTTGTCTGATTATCTGGGCTAGGTTTGGTAGTCTGGGGTGATGTTGTGGGAAGTGCGTGTTATATTGTATTGACGGTCATTAGTGATGGATTTCATGTCTTTCTTCTATCAGTACTGGATCGTGGGATTTATGTCTTATCAGTACATTTCGTTCACTAATCAGTGTTTTCGACTCTGTTTATTTCGTTTCAATTTAATGGTTCGACTTCAGTTCATAGAATCGGCTGTTTGGCAGGAGGAAGATCAAGTTCATCCATTATCCGAAGTTTTTCCAGATGGCATTCATTGTTATGTTGTAAATTTTCCTTTATTTAGTTATTGTCATTGTTGTGTACGTTACGTTGTCGCAGCGTGAAAGAGGAAATGGTGGCTTAGGAGGAGCCTTATATAGATACCTTATGTTTTTGTCTTTGGTGTTTATCTCTCTATGTTAATGTGCTGCTGTGGAGTTCTAGTAAAGAGAGACTTAAGCAAATATTTGCCTCCTGTCATTAATAAAATTAAGATTATAGTTACACTAAAGCTAGTATAATCTACAATTTTCTAAATACTCTCATTGGGTCCCTGGTCTTATCTTTTAGCTAGGATAGCCTTATGCCTATCCCACGCATGCTTAAATTCCTTCACTGTGTTAACCTCTGCCACTTTAGCTGGAAGGCTGTTCCATGCATCCACTACCCTCTCAGTAAAGATACTTCCTGATATTATTTTTAAACCTTTGCCCCTCTAATTTAAGACTATGTCCTCTTGTTGTGGTAATTTTTCTTCTTTTAAATGTAGTCTCCTCCTTTACTGTGTTGATTCATTTTATGTATTTAAATGTTTCTATAATATCCCCCCTGTCTTTCCTCCAAGCTGCATATGTGATCCTTTAACCTTTCATGGTAAGTTGTATCCTGCAATCTATGAACCAATTTAGTAGCCCTTCTCTGAACTTTCTCCAAAGTATCAATATCCTTCTGGAGATACGGTCTCCAGTACTCCAGTACTGCGTACAATACTCCAAGTGAGATCACTTCTATCTTTCTACTGCTAATAACTCTTCCTATACACTAAATGGAATTGATAAATATAATGCATATTATGGTAAAAAAAAAAAGACTTGTTGTTGAGAACAAGCAAGATAACAATGTGCAATGTCAGTCTGAAATTGCAAAGTTCAATGTGGTACTGTCAAGCATAAAATGGTATGTTTTCAATGACAATAATTTCTTTTCAACTTAAACAACAATTCAGTAATTAGTAATTAGGAGAGAAGATGGGAAAGCATATTTGCAGGAACACTAAAGTGTCAGGGATACACACATGTATTCCTGACACTATGGTGCTGGTATAGCAGATTAGGGCCCTGGTTTTGAGAGGCGATTGTGCATGCGTGGAAAATACGCCACACTGAGCCAATCAGCATCTCCTCGTAGAGATGCATTGAATCAATGCATCTCTATGGGAATGTTCAGCGCCTCCATGCAGAGCATGGAGACGCTGAACACCAGTGCTGGTTACTATACACTGTCTCTAGTGGCTGCCTGATATAATTAGTGAGTTAAAAGCTTCTTGATCCAAGGAGATATCTGACTGCCATTTTGGGATGAAGAAGGATTTTTTTCCTAGTTTGTTGCAAAATTGGAAGCTCTTTTTTTTGCCGTTTTGCTTGGATCAACGGCAAAAACATATTTGAGAAAGGCTGTACTTGATGGACACGTCACTTTTTTGCTATGTAACTATGTGAATATGTTAACATTAAAAAGCCTGCATGGACAGGCTGCAAACAATAGAAGCACTACATTAAGCTGTAGTGTTTATGGTTACTGTAGTGTTTTTTTTAATAATATTTCATTGGGGACCCTCAGGCATACCACAGTAATGAAGGGTTGCTTTGGAATATAAGCTGGAACAAATACATATGCAAGTGGCACACCTTTACAACCAGTGGCGGATCCAGAGCATGATCTCGGGAGGGGCACTCGGGGGGGTAGATTATTTAAATAAATAATCCAGGCACAATAACCACTACAGCTCAGTGTAGTAGTTATGGCACCAGTAGTGCCAGGATCCCATCCCAGAGTAAGTAGTCAAACCGTTTCAGAACAGTTTGACAACTTACCTGGGGTCTGCTGGGATATAGGGCATAGGAGCAGTGGTATGTGTTAGGGGTGAAGTGTGTGTGAAAGGTGCAGTGTGTGTGAGTGGTGAAGTGTGTGTGCGCGAGTGCGTGAGGGCGGAAGTGTATGTCAGGGTTGCAGTGTGTGTGTTAGGGGCAGTGTATGTGTGGGGCAGTGTGTGTATGTGAGGGTGGCAGTGTGTGTGTGTTTGGGGCAGTGTGTGTATGGGGGCAGTGTTTGTGGGACAGTGTGTGTATGGGGGGCAGTGTTTGTGGGGCAGTGTGTGTAGTGTGTGTGGGGGCAGTGTGTGTAGTGTGTGTATGGGGGCAGTGTTTGTGGGGCAGTGTGTGTATGGGGGCAGTGTTTGTGGGGCAGTGTGTGTAGTGTGTGTATGGGGGCAGTGTTTGTGGGGCAGTGGGTGTAGTGTGTGTGTGGGGCAGTGTGTATAGTGTATGTATGGCGGGGCAGTGTTTGTTTGTGGGGCAGTGTGTATAGTGTATGTATGGGGGGGGCAGTGTTTATTTGTGAGGCAGTGTGTATAGTGTATGTATGGGACGGCAGTGTTTGTGGGGCAGTGTGTATAGTGTATGTATGGGACGGCAGTGTTTGTGGGGCAGTGTGTATAGTGTATGTATGGGGGCAGTGTTTGTGGGGCAGTGTGTATAGTGTATGTATGGGGGGAGTGTTTGTGGGGCAGTGTGTATAGTGTATGTATAGGGGGCAGTGTTTGTTTGTGGGGCAGTGTGTATAGTGTATGTATGGGGGCAGTGTTTGTGGGGCAGTGTGTATAGTGTATGTATGGGGGGCAGTGTGTATAGTGTATGTATGGGGGGCAGTGTTTGTGGGGCAGTGTGTATAGTGTATGTATGGGGGCAGTGTGTATAGTGTATGTATGGCCCGGGGGGCAGTGTTTGTGGGGCAGTGTGTATAGCGTGTGTATGGGGGGCAGTGTGTATAGTGTATGTATGGGGGGCAGTGTTTGTGGGGCAGTGTGTATAATGGAATGGAAATAAACTGTACAAAAAAGATGGTTTGCATCTTTCTCAAAAGGGAACAAATGTTCTCAGTGGCAGTTCAGAGGTTTTGCTAGGATGTTTTTAAACTAGGAGGGGGGGGCAAAAGGGTTATAAAACATCAATCCAATTTTCCCCCAAAACAAGGACAGAAGGTGCCTGTAGCAAGTGTGTTAAAAAATGATAAGCTTAGAGTCATGTCTACAAATGCTCGCAGTTTAGGGAATAAGATTCATGAACTTGTGGCAATAATGGCAACTGATAGTGTAGATTTAGTCGCTGTTACTGAGACATGGTATAATGAGAAAAATGACTGGGACATAGCAATACCAGGGTACTCTTTATATAGAAAAGACAGGGAAGGCAATAAAGGGGGAGGGGTGGCCCTGTATGTGAAGGATAGCATAAAATCTAGCCTAATAAAGGTTAGTGAGACGAACATAGAGTCAGTTTGGGTTACGTTAGAATTTGGTAATCACACAGTAACTCGTGTAGGTGTGATTTATAGGCCCCCAGGACAAATTGAAGAGTTAGATAATCTACTAGTTGAAGAAATAGCTAAAATGACAATGAAGGGGGAAGTTATCATCATGGGTGACTTTAATCTTCCTGATGTGAATTGGAAAACAAAAATAGCTACTTGTGCCAGGAGCACACATATTCTAAACTCCCTACTGGGATTGTCTCTAAAACAAGTCGTTGAGGAGCCAACTCGTAAAGAGGCCATACTAGATTTAGTGTTAACAAATGGAGATTTGCTATCAGATATTACTGTAGGTGAAAGTTTAGGATCCAGTGATCATCAGTCAGTGTGGTTTAATATAAGAACAGTGACTGAGTCACACCACACAAAAACAAAAGTTTTAGACTTTAGAAAAACAGACTTTTCTAAAATTAGAATATGTGTAAAGGAGTCATTATCAGACTGGAGCAATTTATATGGAGTCCAAAAGAAATGGGATTATTTAAAAGTTGCACTACTGAAGGCAACAGAAAATTGCATTAGGCTTGTCAGTAAAAGCAAAAAAATCAAGAAACCACTGTGGTACTCCGCAGATGTGGCCAAAATAGTAAAAAACAAAAAGTTAGCATTTAGTAATTATAAAAAAAACCAGAGTGAGGAAGACAGAGTGACCTATAAGATTAGGCAGAAAGAGGCTAAGCAAGTTATAAGAGCTTCCAAATCCCACACAGAAGAGAAAATAGCACAGTCAGTAAAAAAGGGGGACAAAACTTTTTTTAGATACATAAATGAGAAAAGAAAAGTAAAACAAGGATTAGTTAGATTAAAAACAAAAGAAGGAAGGTATGTAGATGAGGATAAAGGTCTAGCTGACTGCCTCAATGAATATTTTTGTTCGGTATTTACAGATGAAAATGAAGGAAAGGGACCACAGTTAAGGAAAGGGATAAATGAGTAATTTATTACACGTGAGTTTACAGAGGAAGAGGTTCTATTTCAACTGTCAAAAGTAAAGACAAATAAGTCAATGGGACCTGATGGAATACACCCAAAGCTATTAAAAGAGCTTAGTGGTGTACTAGCAAAACCATTAACAGATTTATTTAACCAATCAATGATAACAGGAGTAGTCCCAGAAGATTGGAAGTTAGCGAATGTTGTGCCCATTCACAAGAAAGGTAATAGGGAGGAGTCGGGCAACTATAGGCCAGTAAGCCTTACTTCAGTAGTGGGGAAAGTGATGGAAACCATGTTAAAGGATAGGATTGTTGAACATCTAAAAACACATGGATTTCAAGACCAGAGACAACATGGGTTTACTTCAGGGAGATCATGCCAAACTAATCTTATTGATTTTTTTGATTGGGTAACTAAAATTATAGATCAGGGTGGTGCAGTAGACATTGCTTACCTAGATTTCAGTAAGGCTTTTGACACTGTTGCACATAGAAGGCTTATCAATAAACTACAATCTTTGAGTTTGGATTCCAATATTGTTGAATGGGTAAGGCAGTGGCTGAGTGACAGGCAACAGAGGGTTGTAGTCAATGGAGTATATTCGAAGCTTGGGCTTGTCACCAGTGGGGTACCTCAGGGATCTGTACTTGGACCCATTCTCTTTAATATTTTTGTTAGGACCTGCAGGGGAGATGTTACTGCGGTCCCTTGTTCCTTTTCCAGCTGCGGAGTATAAGTGACCATAGCTCCAGCAGAGGGTAGAGATGAATACAGCTTCACGACAATCCTTCCCAGTAGTTAGAGTATCCTTTCCCCAAACATGAGCCAAGACTTCATGAAGGGTGTAACAGAACTGAGCTTTATTGAAACAGGCTGGCTTTTATGGGGGTCCTCATGCAAGAGGACCTCCCAAAACAAACAAACATATTACCAATCACTGTACAATATTTTCTTACTACACGCCCCTTCCTCTGCCTGGAAGATAGTGAGATAAGTTAAAGGTTAAATCAATTATCTCCAGGCAGAGGGCACACATTTTACCCAAACATTGGAACACCCCTTTCCCCACAAGGTATCCCCACAAAATACATATCCCCGGATAGCCCCGATCTGGGAGGCAAACATATCCAAATTTCACCCAGATCGGTTCAGGGGTTCTTAAAAAGTGTGGAAGTCTTGGTTTACCGACCACACACGAGGCTCCTGCCCAAAACAGTTCCACGAATTCAGTGTGTGGGGTCGGTCAATTGGGGAAAAGGGCGAAAACTGTCAAAAGTCCCGAAAATACCCTCCTGGCTCATAGGAGCGATTGTTCCCCTGGTCCATACGGATATAACTACCGGATGCCGCTCTTCTGGGTGTTCGGCAAGGGGGAGAACCGGCCGTCCGGTAGTTTTCAGCGGTACTTCGCACGGTCGAGTGTCCGATTTTAGTTCCAGACACTCGACGACCAAGTCCCGCTGACTCGCCTCGTGCGGACAAGATGGCCGCCGTTTTCTTTTCCTCGTGGCGTGCGGCTATACAAACAACGGCCACCCAGGGAACACTTGATTGTCGGTGCTCAGATCACAACAAGCCAGGAGGGAGGTCGTGGTTCGGTGATGCAAACTGCGAACGGATAAGCTACTGTTGGCAGAAAAAGGGGAATTAAACACAAAACATAGAAGAAAAGGTTAACTGACGTCTCTTTTCTTCACATTACTCCCCCTTAGTTCCATGGGTCGGCATACCCGCCTAGACCCTGCCGGGTTGGCTAGGGGATGTCCGGGTGGTAGCATTAAGAGTCCACGTCTGTCTGACGGGAAAGTCCATCCGCATTACCGTTCTGTTTGCCCGGACGGTACTGCAGTGTAAAATTGTATGGTTGCAACGCTAAACTCCAGCGTAACAACCGGGGATTGTCTCCCGAAACTCGGTTGAGCCAAATGAGAGGGTTGTGATCAGTTAGTAGCGTAAAAGCTCGGCCGTAGAGGTAGGGTTGAAGCTTCTTTAAGGCCCATACCAACGCCAAGCATTCCTTTTCTACGGTGGCATAGCTGACCTCCCGAGGTAGTAACTTCCGACTGAGGTATGCCACCGGGTGTTCCATGCCATCTTCCCCCACCTGGCTCAGCACGGCTCCCAGCCCAAACATAGAGGCATCTGTGTGAACGAGAAATGTCTTATTAGGGTCTGGGGCCGCCAATACTGGAGCTTTGCTCAGAGCTGCTTTGAGACTTTGAAACGCTGCTGCACACTCCGACCACGATACCTGCTTGGGTAGGGCTTTTTTGGTTAGATCGGTGAGGGGCTTGGCTAGAGTGCTATACTCGGGGACAAACTTGCGATAGTACCCTGCTGTGCCTAAGAAAGCTAGGACCTGAGTCTTAGTGCGGGGTTGGGGCCAATTTGCTATGGCCTCTATTTTGGCGGGCTCGGGCCTCTGTTTACCCGAACCTACCCGATGCCCCAAATACTGGACTTCTGCCATGCCCACATGGCACTTCTCGGGTTTCAGGGTAAGGCCGGCTTCCTGTAATTTGTGGAATACCAAAGCCAAGTGCCCCAGGTGAGCTTCCCATGTGCTGCTGTAGATGGCGATGTCATCCAAGTAAGCACATGCGAAGTCCTGCATTCCTTCCAGAAGTCGGTCCGCCATCCGCTGAAATGTAGCCGGGGCATTCTTCATCCCAAACGGCATAACCTTAAATTGGTATAGCCCGAATGGGGTGACGAAGGCTGACTTAGGGATGGCAGCCGGGTCTAGGGGAATTTGCCAATAGCCTTTACACAGATCTAAAGTAGTCAGGAAGTGTCCACTAGCCATGCGATCGAGCAATTCGTCGATCCGCGGCATAGGGTAGGCATCTGTGATTGTCCGGTCATTTAGTTTCCGGTAGTCAATACAGAAACGAGTGGTGCCGTCTCGCTTTGGTACTAACACTACTGGAGACGCCCAGGGACTTTGGGAAGCCTCAATAACCCCTAGTTCGAGCATTTCCTGGAGTTCCTTCCACATGCTCGTGCGTACTGCTGCTGGTATACGATAGGGCTGTTGTCTCAAGGGGTTTTCCCCCTGGGTCTCTACCCGGTGTACTGCGGCGGACGTGTATCCGGGTAGAGAGGAGAATAGCCCACCGTATTCCTGGAGCAGGTGCTTAGCGTCTGCCTGCTGAGGGGGGTCTAGCTTGTCTCCTAACCCCACCTGTTCTACCGTCCCGGGGTTAGCCGCTAGTAGGTCTGGTAAGGGGAGTCCCTCACTGTCGTCTGTAGATGGGGCACATATGGCAGCCACATCTTCCGAGCGTCCGTGATAGGGCTTCAACATGTTGACATGAAAGGCCCGTCTTACTCTTTCATCCGAACATTTGGCCACGATATACGTGGTGTCACTAATCTTCTCGACTATTTTAAATAGCCCCTGCCAGGCTGCCTGGAGCTTGTTCTTTTTGGATGGTCGGAGGGCTAACACCCTTTGCCCTATGTCCAGGTTCCTATCTCTTGCCCCGTGGTCATACCATTGTTTCTGGCGTTTCTGGGCCGCCCGCAAGTTCTCCCGAACGGACTCGGTGAGAGTTTGCAGGCGGTCCCGAAACTCCAGCACGTATGGCAGGACTGGGACTCCCTCCTCTCCTGTGCTGCCCTCCCAGTGCTCTCGTATGAGGTTCAGGGGTCCCCGAACTTTTCTCCCGTAGAGGAGTTCGAAGGGGGAGAACCCAGTGGACGCCTGAGGCACTTCCCGGTAGGCAAACAGGAGGTGAGGTAGAAACTTCTCCCATTGACCGTAGGACTCTGTGAACGCCGTGAGCATTTGCTTAAGCGTGCCGTTAAATCGTTCACAGAGACCATTGGTCTGTGGGTGATAGGGGGAGCTGAATAAAGGTTTAACCCCGCAGCTCTGCCACAACTGTTGCGTTACAGTTGCCGTGAACTGGGTCCCTTGGTCGGAAAGTATTTCTCGGGGGAACCCTACTCGGGAAAAGATCTTAACTAGGGCCTCTGCCACCGTCTCCGCCTCAATGTTGGAGAGCGCCACCGCCTCAGGGTATCTGGTGGCATAGTCCACCACTGTGAGTATGTAGCGCTTTCCGGAGGAGCTGGGTTTGTTGAGAGGCCCCACCAGGTCTACTGCTACCCGGTAGAATGGCTCGTCAATTATAGGTAGGGGTCTTAATTTGGCCCTAGGGTGATCCCCCCTTTTCCCTACTCGTTGACAGGTATCACAGGTTCTACAGTAAGACTGCACATCGGTGGATATTCCTGGCCAGAAGAACGTCTGGGTAAGGCGGTCCTTAGTTTTCTTGATACCCAGATGCCCGGCTAGCGGGATATCATGGCTGAGCCTTAGAAGCTCCGCCCTGTATTTCCGGGGTACTACCAGCTGTCTTTTTATCACTTGTGCTGCCCCCCTCCCCACTCCCCCGGTAACCCTATACAGCAACCCCTTTTCCCATTGGAATTCCTCGTGGTTATTCCCTTCTCTGGGTGTCCCTACTGCCTTCCTGTAACCGGCTAAGGTGGGGTCTGTTTGTTGGGTTTGGCCAAAATCTTGGGGGGTACCCCAGAAGGGGATAGGGTTAGGGGCGACTACGGGGTTTTCAGTTCCTACCTGTGGTTCCTCGGAGTGTGTTGGTCCAGCTCGGCGGGCTTGCGCCCTAGTGGTCACTGCGCAGGCTCCGGCAGGTTCGGATTGTATCAGCTTTGAAGTTAGGCACCCTAAATCATTCCCCAACAACACGTCGGCTGGTAGTCCCGCCATAATGCCTACTTCCATCGGCCTGTCACCATGGCCCCAATTCAGCTGTACCCGAGCAGTGGGTATCTTGTGGATGGCACCCCCGGCCACCCGTACTGCTACAGTCTTGTTGGTGCGAGCCTTGGCAGCTACGGTATGCGGCTGTACCAGTGTAAGGGTGGCGCCCGTGTCTCGGAGCCCCTCTGCTTCTTGACCGTCTACGGTGACCAACTGTCGGTGGTGGACTCGATTGTCTATTTCAGCTTGGGCTAGGTCTACCTCATGTAGGACAGCCCACTGTTCGGAGTCGGGTGCGGGCTCGCCCACCGGGGTGTGCTGATAGTGGTGAGCGGCCGCCCTCTGGGTTTGTGGGGGCCGTTCCCAGCTGGTTCGGCTCCGCTGAGGACAATGGATCTTGAAGTGCCCGGGCTGATTGCACTGGTGACATACCGGTGGAGGTTTCCGGACAAAACCAGGTTGGGGTGTGGGTGGTCTGGGGTTGGTCGCAAGTCCTGGTGGTGGAGCACTGGACCTTACCAGAGGACGGTTCCCACTAGCTTCCCCCTTTCGGCCTTCATGATGCTCGTCCGCCAGCTTGGCTGCGGCTTCGATGGTAGCCGGCTTTCGGTCTCTGACCCAATCCCTGGTGTCTGTCGGGGTGTGCTCAAAAAAGTGTTCAAGTAAGAAGAGCTGTAGTACCTCTTCCAATGTGGTGGCTAGGCAGCCTTGTATCCAGTTTTGGGCCGCTCGATACAGCCTAAAAGCCCACTCAGTGTAGGAGTCTCGGCCACCTTTCCGTAAGGCCCGAAATTTCTTTCTGTAAGTCTCTGGGGTCACAGCATATCTAGCTAGCAGAATTTCCTTTACCTTGGCATAGTCATGTATGGCTGTGTCAGGAACTGCTCTGTAGGCCTCGGCTGCACGGCCCGTGAGCTTGCTGCTTAAGATCGATTCCAGACCCTCCAAAGCGCATTGACGTTCGAAATCCTGCAGATATGCGTCAATCTCTGTTTCTCCGTCCGCAAAGCTTTTAAATGCAGCATAGTTAATTTTCTTTCGCTGTCCTCCATTTATAGATCCTGTTAGTGATGCGTTGTCTGCTTGGTTCAAGCTGGCCTGTAGGGCACTGCGCTCTGCATTCACTTGTGCCAGGATTTGTGTTATCGCCTCCGGTGGTGGGTTCGGCCCATATAAATTTAGCCTCCACATCACCTTCCGCTGGAACTCTGCTTCCTCTCGGCTGACGTCCGTCACGCTGCTGGTTTGGTCGCCCTCCATTAGTTCGGCTATGAGGGTAGCTTTTCTCTTGTTGCTTGCCACCTGGCCTCGGGCTTCCAGTAGATCTTGTAGCGTCGTCTTTTTTAGTTTCTCGTACTGCTGGGCCATTCATCAGTTGTCTTTCTGCGTTCCATTCAATCCCGTCGCTTGCCACCAGTTGTTAGGACCTGCAGGGGAGATGTTACTGCGGTCCCTTGTTCCTTTTTCAGCTGAGTATAAGTGACCATAGCTCCAGCAGAGGGTAGAGATGAATACAGCTTCACGACAATCCTTCCCAGTAGTTAGAGTATCCTTTCCCCAAACATGAGCCAAGACTTCATGAAGGGTGTAACAGAACTGAGCTTTATTGAAACAGGCTGGCTTTTATGGGGGTCCTCATGCAAGAGGACCTCCCAAAACAAACAAACATATTACCAATCACTGTACAATATTTTCTTACTACACGCCCCTTCCTCTGCCTGGAAGATAGTGAGATAAGTTAAAGGTTAAATCAATTATCTCCAGGCAGAGGGCACACATTTTACCCAAACATTGGAACACCCCTTTCCCCACAAGGTATCCCCACAAAATACATATCCCCGGATAGCCCCGATCTGGGAGGCAAACATATCCAAATTTCACCCAGATCGGTTCAGGGGTTCTTAAAAAGTGTGGAAGTCTTGGTTTACCGACCACACACGAGGCTCCTGCCCAAAACAGTTCCACGAATTCAGTGTGTGGGGTCGGTCAATTGGGGAAAAGGGCGAAAACTGTCAAAAGTCCCGAAAATACCCTCCTGGCTCATAGGAGCGATTGTTCCCCTGGTCCATACGGATATAACTACCGGATGCCGCTCTTCTGGGTGTTCGGCAAGGGGGAGAACCGGCCGTCCGGTAGTTTTCAGCGGTACTTCGCACGGTCGAGTGTCCGATTTTAGTTCCAGACACTCGACGACCAAGTCCCGCTGACTCGCCTCGTGCGGACAAGATGGCCGCCGTTTTCTTTTCCTCGTGGCGTGCGGCTATACAAACAACGGCCACCCAGGGAACACTTGATTGTCGGTGCTCAGATCACAACAAGCCAGGAGGGAGGTCGTGGTTCGGTGATGCAAACTGCCGAACGGATAAGCTACTGTTGGCAGAAAAAGGGGAATTAAACACAAAACATAGAAGAAAAGGTTAACTGAGGTCTCTTTTCTTCACAATTTTTATTAGTGATATTGCAGAAGGTCTTGATGGTAAGGTGTGTCTTTTTGCGGATGATACTAAGATATGTAACAGGGTTGATGTTCCAGGAGGGATAAGCCAAATGGAAAATGATTTAGGTAAACTAGAAAAATGGTCAGAGTTGTGGCAACTGACATTTAATGTGGATAAGTGCAAGATAATGCATCTTGGACGTAAAAACCCAAGGGTAGAGTACAAAATATTTGATAGAGTCCTAACCTCAACATCTGAGGAAAGGGATTTAGGGGTGATTATTTCTGATGACTTAAAGGTAGGCAGACAATGTAATAGAGCAGCAGGAAATGCTAGCAGAATGCTTGGTTGTATAGGGAGAGGTATTAGCAGTAGAAAGAGGGAAGTGCTCATGCCATTGTACAGAACACTGGTGAGACCTCACTTGGAGTACTGTACACAGTACTGGAGACCCTATCTTCATAAGGATATTGATACCTTAGAGAGAGTTCAAAGAAGGGCTACTAAACTGGTTCATGGATTGCAGGATAAAACTTACCAGGAAAGGTTAAAGGATCTTAACATGTATAGCTTGGAGGAAAGACGAGACAGGGGGGATATGATAGAAACATTTAAATACATAAAGGGAATCAACACAGTAAAGGAGGAGACTATATTTAAAAGAAGAAAAACTACCACAACAAGAGGACATAGTCTTAAATTAGAGGGACAAAGGTTTAAAAATAATATCAGGAAGTATTACTTTACTGAGAGGGTAGTGAATGCATGGAATAGCCTTCCAGCTGAAGTGGTAGAGGTTAACACAGTAAAGGAGTTTAAGCATGCGTGGGATAGGCATAAGGCTATCCTAACTATAAGATAAGGCCAGGGACTAATGAAAGTATTTAGAAAACTGGGCAGACTAGATGGGCCGAATGGTTCTTATCTGCCGTCACATTCTATGTTTCTATGTTTCTATGTTTCTATAGTGTATGTATGGGGGCAGTGTGTATAGTGGATGTATGGGGGGCAGTGTTTGTGGGATAGTGTGTTTATGGGGGAGGAGGAGGGTAGGGAGGTTTTTTTTTTATTTAATTAAAATAAATATATACTTTTTGTCCCCCCTCCCTTCTTACCTTTACTGGGAGGAGGGGGGACATATTTTGTTCCCTGGTGGTCCCAGTGGGATTCATTGGTGGTCGCAGTGGTTAGAGTGAACTCTAGCCCGCGCTCCAGGGCTAGAGTTCACTCTCGTGAGATTTGGAGCGTTACCGTGGTAACCGCGGCAATAATCCATGCTCGCAAGAGGAGGACCCAGAGGAGTTGCAGGCAGAGCTCCCGGGTCCTCTCTAACTCCCTCCCCTGCCGGCTGTCAGCACGGTGCCTGCGGACCGGGGAGGGAGATCAAATCTCCCTCCCCGGTCCGCAGGCACATTGCAGGGCTGGCACTTGGGCAATGCCAGCCCTGCACTAGCCGGCAGGGGAGTTGCCCCCCTCCCCCCTGGATCCGCCAGTGATTATAACCATTACAACAAGATTTTCAAATGGTTTGATTCACCTGTTTTACCTACTTTAATCACATTCCATTCCATGTACTGCTTGTGAAGTGGTTTGGGTGGATAGAGAGGTTCAGGTCCACTCTCATTTTAAGGCAGTAATGGCTACCCTTGACACCATAAATTATTTCTGGACTACATTTCCCATGATGCTCAGCTAGCTTTTAGACTATAAAAGCTAGCTGAGCATCAATGTGAAATGTAGTCCAGAAACAATTTATGGTGTCAAGGTTAGCCATCACTGTTTTAAGGGCTGGATCTATAACCTATTTACTAATTGCTTAATACTCCTTTTTAGTTAATGCTTAATTAGTAGTATTTTCCATGAATACAAATGAATAAATAAACAAATTTGCAACAGCAATTCTCCCTTTACTTTGTTTTGATCAGTGCTTACATAGTAAGTGTAAGAATCATCTATTTTAACAAGCTATTTTAACTTTGTAATTTTAGCTATTTTAATATTAAAGTTGGAATTTGTAGCCATTTGCAGACTAGGAAAAATGTATGGGTATCTAATGGACCTGTATTAGAAAGGAATGTTCTGCATTTCAGATTTCCCCCTGAGAAACAGTAGGTTTTATGCAACGTAACGACTTAACTTTCTGTACATGTTGAAACAGTAATCCATCTTGGGATTTACAAAAGGTTTCACAGATGGAATGTGTTAGCTATCAAATTTTAAACTAGTCTCAGATGAGAGAGAATGCGTGCATCGTTTGACTGTGTAATTTTCTAAACTGAATAAGTGGGTTCTATGAAGATATAACTGGCTGGTGTTAGACTGAGAGTTTTAAGATCTCAAAAACAGGTTGACCAAGTGCCATAGTAACCGCAATTCATGCAAAACTGCATTATCAATATAAAATAGTAATGAAGGTTTAAAAAAATAAAAATTTTATATTTTAAAAGCGAAAAAAATGTATGTAAGAGAATACTGAGAATGGACAACAGCTCTAGTAGCTTACCCTTTGGTGGGTCTGTGTCATTGCAAAGAGAACCTAGGCCACCCTTTGGTGGGCCCTTTGCTGGATAGTCCTTATCATAATTGTAGCAGAGCAGCAATCCTGAGATTGAATATATCTGTTGAAGTCCCCTGGAGCTGGAAGAAAAGCACTGTTCAGTGATTATAGCCCATTCTCACAGTAACTGGATGACACACAGTTCTGGGAGTCAACTGAAGTTTATTCTGCCACACTTGGCCTTTTATGCACAGACCCCCAGCATGGAGTCTCCATAAGAAAACGTATAAACCCCACCTAGGCATCTCTGTGTCTGGGAGATAATTGAGTCAATAGAAGGATAACTCAATTATCTCCCAGCCACAGGAAAACATAACATTTTTCACAAAACACCCCAAAATCATATAAAAAAAATCTACAGGAACCCCATAAATCTTATATCCCTGAATAGCCCACATCTGAGCGCCCAAGATGTCCAAATAGCACTCAGATCCATTCGGTAGAACGGAATCGCCATTCGGCTAAAGTTCTGACCAGCCGGCCCAAAATAGTTCCAGAGAAACTAGGGCAACGGCCGGTCTACGTTCGGGGGTTCCTGTGTGAACAATGACAAATACTCTCCCTGGCTCTTAGGAAGTGAATGCTCCCCCCAGTCGGTAGTTCTTATCTACTGAACGTCGTTTATCTAGCTGTTCGGGTGAACGGTACAATCTTTGTCTGGGTTCGCAAACATTCATAGCCAAAATGGATTCCATGCGCTTGATGACCAAGTACTGCTGCTTGTGTTCAGGGGACAAAATGGCCATTCACTGGACCACGTGCGTTCGTTTACACTCCCCGGCTTACCTACCTGAGGTTTATACTCCCAGGCTTACCTACCAGCTAACCTACCTCACGTTCCAGCAGCGCTCAACCCTCTCCCTCCATGGAGATGCTGCGCTTAAACGTGACTCCCCTGCAGCGTGGCTGGCATGACCACCCACGCCGGCCGTTTGCCTTCCTCCAGACACTGCTGCCTCCCGAGCACAGCTGCACTGAATCCGGAGTTTTGAGGGAATCTTATGGCACGCATGCGCTGAAGCAAGGTCTCTTAAGGAGACAGGAGTCGGAAACCAGAGAATGGGGGTGTGAATGAAGAAGGAGCTACAGTAAGTGGATATGCCCCCTCTCCCTACTTAAGCTCCACTAACGCTTGAATCTTTGCTCAGTTATACTGTGCTCCTGTTGCGTTAATACCTTCAATGCCTATCCTGTTTGATTCTCTGATATTTGATTCCTGCTTGACTCCTGACTACGATCCTGTGCTGCTTGTCCTGACCATTCTTCATTTTGACTCTTTTGTACTGCATTACTTATCGAGTTACAGCCTCTTCTGCATATTGGGCTTCGTCTCCTAAACAGTGTCCTGACACCCAGGGAAAGCACTCAAGTTGCTCACTAATTTCGGTTTACAGCTAGGGATGGTCGTGTTCTGAGAGCTAATAAAAGGGAGACAAGCGTCCCTTATCTTGCCTTCCTCTTCCCCCTCCTTTCATGTCTCTTCTCTCTATTACTCTGTGCCTTTTTTGGTGTTTTGGTTGGTTTGAATGTATAACATTTCATTGGATGATGCATGTATCGGATTTATGATCTAAACTTCTTTTTGTATGTATGACCTATTTGTTGAAATAATGTCAACTGCGCTATCAAGCCTATCTAGTGCTACCTGCGCTATCAAAGGCTATCAAGGCCAAAAAAAGAGGCTGAAATATCCTTGGATATAATATGCAAAGCAGGTTCAGTCTCTGTATCGGTTTTATACACTGACTCCATCAGCATGTGTGCCCTGACCCAGACATCATATCAAAAACACAAGAGATGCATTTCTAGAAATCATTCCACTAATCATACCATCCTCACAGTGAGATTTTCTGGACATTTCACGCTGATGATTCTCATTAAAGAAGAAACACTCTGTACGTAAGTGGATTATCTGGCGCTGTGCCTCTAACCTAGTTTTCAAAAGTTGTCTTGGACAGTGAACATGTGCTCAATGGTATCATATACAAAAGGTTAAAGGTGACCACTGAGTGCATTTTCCTACTGAGAATCCCCAGATGCAATGTAAGCATCTTATGCTATGGACACCTGTCTGGAATGAGTAGTTGTGCTCATCAATTTTCTACTGACAATTCTCTTATACAGTATATTACACTACGTTTCTGTTCATCAAAACTAGCTTTACATTTCAGAATATATCTTATCTGCTAAATTATACGAGTAAACAGTCTCTTAGAAAAGGTTAAAGGGACAGTCTAAAATTAAGTCATAAGTTCTGTCATAATGATGGTGAATATTTTCAGAAGAGCTTTTGCAGGTGCAGCCCCATAAAAAAAACTGTACCATCTAGAGCAGGCATAGGCAGCCTTCGGCACTCCAGATGTTTTGGACTACACCTTCCATGATGCTTTGCCAGCATTATGGGTGTAAGAGCATTAAGGGGGATGTAGTTCACAACATCTGGAGTGCCGAAGGTTGCCTATCCCTGATCTAGAGGGTTCTTGGGTATCTTTTTAAATGATTATGTCGTTTTCACCACCACAACAAGTCAACACATAATTTAATCACATGTTAGTATGAAAGAGAAAAAACGGTTGCCTATTCCTGGAACAAAGTATATAATGCAGTGATCTCAAATGATGGTGCCCCCAGATGTTCATCGCCTACAAATCCCAGAATTCTTTGAAAACAATAGATAGGTAGTAACTCATGGGAGCTGTAATTCTTTAGAAACATAGCAATATATATATATATATATATATATATATATATATATATATATATATATATACATATATTAGCAATATTGATGCTGCACAATTAAAAACTTTTTTACTTTTTCATAACAAAGTCCTGCGAGTGCCTACTCCTTTCCAATATTAGAAGAATGTATTATAGTTCCACTTTGCGGCACCGAGGATATATTATCTAAAAAAAAATGCGGTTCTCAGAACTGAAAACAGTGAGTGCCTTCAAACCTCTATTTTACCGATATATATATATAGAGAGAGATATACAGTGTATAAATATATATATATATATACACTGTTTTTGCTGCTGTATTGTAAAGTGATTAAAATCTTTGACTTTTTTTAACCTTTATTTTAAAATGCGTTGGGCTGCACTGTGATAAATCAATTAAACAATTCTAAATAAATAATCTGAGAATACATTTATGATATTTAGATTGGTGTTTACTTGTAAGAGCAAACTGCGCTGGGAGAGTAATGGTATGCTAGTGTATCTATGAAGCAAGATGACAATGACAAATAGTCTCTTTTTACTGCTTTTTGACCTTTCACCACAAGGGGTTATATATTACTGTTATTTTCTGTCTCTCTTATTTTAGATTTTCTCTAGTCATTAGCCAGTTCATTTGATATATAGATGGCAGGCTACAGGACTAGCACCTGGAAAAACATTTCACTCCAGTGCTGCTTATAATTGAAAACAAGACTTTTTTTGCTTTACTGTTAATAGCAAAATACTTTATGATGTCTGCATCCATTCTGTTATGTTGTATATGTAGAACTGCTCACTTCACTTGTATACAGCAGAAGCCCTATAATGTTTATTCATTGATAAGGTAAGTTTCAATGAGTTAACAAAAGACAAATTAAGGCCCAGATCAGTGAAGATAGAATATATATATTACAGAGCTAAGATGGGGGATGTTTCCAAATCTGTTTTCCTTGCTAATCATGGCAGCATTTAAAATATGGGTTTAGCTCATCCCTCAAACCCTTAGGACAGGAAAATCAATTAATTAATTTAACAATTAAGTCTTCTGACGTAAGGTATAATTGGGACCCCAGGATCTCTTCTCCTTGGTCTTTTTTTCTGTCCTTATAGTCCTAGGACAGTTGTTTTAGTCTTTTCCAGTTTTTATCTGATAAATATTTTTGTTTTATGCTCACCAGATCATGTTCTATGATCCTATACATGTTGAGGTCAGCCTCCCTCCTCAGAAAGCCATGAGGCCTAATAGACCTCTTAAAATGAATGGTTAGGTAAGTGCAATCTGCAAAATAAAAAATAAATTACATTAAAAAAACAAAATGTTTTTAAAGTGATATAGTGCACCTTTAATAGTGGGATTAGTCCAGATGCCCAAAGTGCACATAGATAATACAGTTGTGGTATACGACCTTAATGATGGATCCAATTTTTTTAGCCACTTGTAAAGAATTTAAATTCTACTAAACCCTACATAACCGAAATGTTTGCAGATGTGTTGTGCAACATTCCATTCTCACCATTCCCTGAATAGTGTGAACGAAACCATGTTAAGTAAATTAGATTTTTAGATTAGATTTACAGCCCTGTTCAATACCATGTGCGATTGTAGGATCAAGAAAGAATAAAAAAAAATGAAAGTAAATCTCATTAAATGTAATACCTGGTTTGCAAGCTTTTGCCATTGCTTTACACATGAAAACCTAAAAATAAAAGCTGTCACTCTTTCAAATGAACAGATCTGTTCCACTTGCTCTCTGAAATCCAGACACAAAGTGCTTCATCTTGTAAACATACTTTAATTTCACAGAGCAGAAAAGCAAAGCGTTGCCTTTTAACAGCTTGTGATTCAGTGGGGCACAATGGATCTGTCAGTTTTTATAATAGTTGTAGCTATATTTTTATGTAGCTATAGCTGTTTTTTTAATTGTTTTTACTGCACACAATATAATCAGTTCAGTTAAGAAAATACTAAAATGTAAAAATATGCAAAACTCTGGAACACTACAAGAGGGAAATGGTATGGGATATACAGAACTGAATATAAATATTTTTATCTTACCAAATAATATGAATGGAAATATTGCATCCAAAACTGACATACAAGGTGAGTAAAAGTACAGAGAAAAAGACAGGAACCACTAAATTCCTGTAAAATACTTAATAGTAATGCATTCAAGATGGGAACGCAAAAGATCAAATTGGTGGTATGGCAAGGTAACACTGAATTATTGTGATGTGATGTGTTTTAATAGTAACCCGACCCAGAGTAACCGACCTGTTACCTCCGCTAATTTCCTTCCTTTAGCCGGTCAGGAACCATTTAGAGTATAACGAGACCCATTTCCCCCCAGTAACTGATGACACACAGTCCTGAAGGTACAACACAACTTTATTGGTCACACACGGCTTTTATGCAAAACCCCATGCAAGGGATCTTCCACGGGCACACCCAGCGGTTATAACCCAGAATCCTCCAACCCTGAGAGCCCAATCACGGGAATGGGGGGTTGCTATCCCTTTGTCTCCCAAATATGGAAAGCCTGCCACTTAGGTGAGGGGTCTCCCACCCAAGGTGACAGGGGGTCTTCATCCCACGAGCCTCTGTGCCTGGGAGCCAAGGCACAGGAAAAGAGATAATCTCTTTTGTCTCCCAGACACAGAAAAGCCCACCAAACTAACCAGGGCCCCAAAAGTGTCCACACTAACCTCAGTGACATTCACAGTGGTACTCCTCTCGACTATTACCCGTTCGGGAGGTCCCGGTGTGAAACCTATAAATAAGGTATGCATGCTCCCCCTGGCTGGCGTTCGTCTGTATGAATGGCGGCCATCCAGGGGAGCACTCGTTAATTACTTCCCGTGCGTTTTCACACCTATGTTGCAAGCGCAAACATTCTGACTAGTTGGTGTGAATGTTCTAATAGGGCACCAGGGAGGTCCTTGTTCGGGAGACGAAGGAGTCGGGAAACAATCCACGAAGGCTCCCCCTGGCTGACGTTCATCTGTACGAATGGCGGCCGCCCAGGGGAGCGCTCATTAATTTTTTCCTGTGCAGTTTGCAGTTTGACACTTATGTTGCAAGGTGAGAACGTTCTAACCTAGCATTCTAAATAAGGTATTGGGGTGGTCCCCTTTCGTGAGGCGAATTAATTCCCTTCGTGGAATTAATTCCCTTCGTGGTCCCTTCGTGGAAGCCCTCCTGAATGGGGAGCAGTTACAATAAACGAAAAGATAGGGAAACACACATAATATGAAAAGGAGTTCCATGAACAAGCAACGGTTCCGCCACAGTAAGCATTCAAAAATTCTCTGTTTTAATGACTCATCAAACCATGTATATATGTATACATATAAACAAATATATTACAATGTGGTTCAGCCTGCTTTTGTGTGAATGTGTCTTTTTCTGACTATGGGTTATGCAGCACAACATAAGTACTGGTATTCAGCTACTGTTAAAACATACTCTAACATACAGCATTTACATTACCATACAGCGTTTATTTACTGTAAAGCAAATTATGAGTGTAATGTGCCACACACAGATTCAGATTTAAAAATGTATATTTTTTATACTCAACACTCACAGGGCTGTTCTTTGAGGACCTAATATGGTTCAGGGGTTAAAAGAACTAGCATGTGGGTAGCTCTGATTCCTTTTATTTATTTTTAAGAACCAACCAGATGTCCATGAATGGGGACTTGTGAGGGACAAATCACAGTTCCTCCCTATTTACCCCTGTAAAAGAGCAAAGAGTCCGTATATTCTAATTCCAGATCCATATTGCACCCATCCTGTAGTCTCTGAACAGACTGAAATCAGATATCCGTTAGAATTCTGAATGCTAATATCCAGATATTAACTTCATATTTTGGATTGGTCAGGCTGGACAATTGTTTTAGTTTTTTTTTTTTTTACCATCAATTCAAGTATTTATATTTGCATAAGACAAAATTATGATAAAACTCCTTATTACTATAAAATCTCAACTCTGATGGTGCACTTTCAAAATCTGCTCCAGGAGCAGTGGAAGATTTAATTTTGAATGGCATGAAAATAACACAAAAGCAGTGACACTTTTTAAGTACTCCAGTACATCAAGTACAAGGTGTAGGTAAGTCCACCTCTGCAATTCTGCAAATCTGCATATCCCAAAATGTATTATTTTCCTTTTTTCTCCAAAAATATAGCGGTGCACATTTGTACCGTTCAAATCTGAATGAACCACAAGTCACAGAAGTCTAAACTGAGTACTTCTATAATAAGTTAAATGAGCATTTGTTTAGCTGTGTAACTTCTTGTCTGGGCAGATCCAACTGCAGAAGCAGCAGAACCTGGGGATTTTCAGCATATGCAAACACAGAAAAGAGTAAGCATCTTTTTATTTATTGATTTATTTTTGTTATGTCAGTTATTCATTATTCATTCAGTTATTCAAAATAAAAAGTAAGGCTGAAATGTTTCTTTCATTGTCTACCTTACATTTCTATATGTTGCCTTAGCAACTACATGTTGATTCTTATTCTTATCAAAGTCATATTTTTATTTAGACAGTTGAGACAAATAAAACCCATGATTTAATATAAGCACATGTACATCTCTCTTAGAATATCAAGACATGTCATCACATTTAGATTAATAGGTGGTTGAGGGATGTTCCAGTAAATTTTACAAAAGTTCCATAGATACCAATAAAACGGTATTAAAAGAAACTGCCATACCTCATTAATTTGCAATTACATTACCAGATGCAAAATAATATGTCAACTCAAATCGCATTCCTACAGATAGACCATCTCTCAACTCAAATCGCATTCCTACAGATAGACCATCTCTCAACTCAAATCGCATTCCTACAGATAGACCATCTCTCAACTCAAATCGCATTCTACAGATAGACATTGCCCAAACTCACTGGGTTTTTAAGATAATAGGTGTATTGATGGAGTATTGGCATGTAAGGGAAAGGAAATTATAACTTATTTTTTTTTTACTTTTTTACTATATAAGCTTACTTTCATTGTTAATTACAGTGACATGTGAGAATGTATTGATGAAATGCAATTTAAGGCCATTAAATACTTCATTGCCAAGGGTTTGCAAAAAAAACCTGGGTCCGAGTATTTTGAGTGTCCTGGATAGTGATCTTTATATGTATTGTTTGCTTCGGTATAGCTACATAGCAGATTATTAAATGGAATCATAAATGAAAATTTTGGTAGACAGAATTTTTTTTTTTTTGCTAAATAATGAAGTTGCAGATATGAATACAATGATGTAAATAAAAAACAACTACTGAAACTTTTCCCACATATTCTATAATCCTCCTCTGAGATACACATTATCACATGTATCCTCCAATTGTGTATATATGCACTGATCAGCCACAACATTAAAACCACTGCCAGGTGAAGTGAATATTATTAATTATATTATTACAATGGCCCCTTTCCAGGGGGTGGGATTTATTAGGCAGCAAGTAAACGGTTCTTGAGTTTTATTTATTGGAAGCAGGAGAAATGGGAAAGCGAAAAGATCTGAGTGACTTTGATAAGGGCCAAATAGTGACGACTGGGTCAGAGCATCTCCAAGTCTTGTAGGGTGTTTCTGGTATGCAGTGCTTAGCACCTACCAAAAGAAGTGCAACAAGTGAACTGTCATCAGAATCATGTGTGCCCGGCTCATTGATGCTTGTGGCAGTGAAGGCTAGTCCATCTTGTCTGATCACACAGAAGAGCTACTGTAGCTCAAATTACTGAGAAAGCTCATACTGGCCTTGACAGAAAGGTATCAGAACACACAGTGCATTGCAGTTTACTGCTTGTGGGGCTTTGCACACCAGTCAGAGTGCCTGTGATGACTCCTGTTCACTGCCGAAAGCTCCTTCAGAATTGGACCATGGAGCAATGAAAGAATGTTGCCTGGTCTGATGAATCACGTTTTCTTTTAGATTAGGGGAGGGCCTGGTGCGTGTGCGTTGTTTACCTGGGGAAGAGATTGCAGCAGGATGCACTATGTTAAGAAGACAGCCCAGCAGAGGCAGTCTTATGCTCTAGGCAATGTTCCACTGGGAAACTTTGGGTCCTTGTATTCATGTGGATGATACTTTGACACATACCACCTACCTAGAGATTGTTGCAGACCATATACACCCCTTCATGGCAATAATGTTCCAAGGTGGCAGTGGCATCTTTCAGCAGAACAATGCACGCCACTGCAAAATATATTCAGGAATGGTTTAAAGAACACGATAAAGAGTTAAATGACCTTGGCCCCCAAATACTCCAGATCTCAATCCAATTGAGCATCTGTGGGATGCACTGGAACAAATCCAAGCTCTACGTCTACAGCAAATTATGTGTGTTGATTTTGTCTTGCCTATGTACAATTAGTACATGTACGTTGTTTTCATCAAGGTCAAGATATGCATTTGCAAAAGCAAGATCGAATGTACAGATAACTGCTGCTGATACTGAGGTAATTAGTCCATCTGAATATTTTATTATTGAGGGTTTCAAAGTTCTAAATAAGTCTCCTGAAATGATATACTGAAAAGTTGGCAATCCTATGGGGCCCTAATGCTTGTGGGGCCCCCGGGGCAACTGCACAGCACACCCATGCATTAAGACAGCCCTGTCCATTAAGGCCCCACCTCGCAACTTGCAAGACTTAAAGAATCTGTTGCTAATGTCTTGGTGCCAGATACCACAGGACACATTCAGAGGTCTTGTAGAGTCCATGCGTGGATACATCAGAGCTGTTTTGCCAGCATGAGGGGGACCTACACAATATCAGGGAGGTAGTTTTAATGTTGTGGCTGATCACTGTATATCCTTTTGAAGATTATACAAATATTTGAAACAGATTATATAGAAGTGTTAACTTATTTATTTAATCCTTTCAGTACCAATCCACTTTATATCTGGTATAATTATGTATACCTTTGCTATGTACAAATGTGCTAAACAGAAAAGCCACAATGATTAAGCTATACAACAGCAATAATCTCACTACTTAAAAAGCAATCTCCTGTCTCTGGTACTTAAAGCTGTTGGGAAATATGCTCATAGTGTGTGTGTGTGTGTGTGTGTGTGTGTGTGTGTCTGTGTGTGGGGGGCAGATGACTGCCAGGTGGCTGCCAGGTTGCCTCTTTTGAACTCATGAATACATATACAGCCAAACACACTGATGGACAGAGACACACACCTACTGACAGAGTGCTATCTAGGTGTGTGTGTCTGGCATTATGTATCTGTGCATCAGTGTGTGTCTGGCAGCGTATAATATTGTATGTGGGTATATCTGTGTATGTATATGTTTATCTGTATGTGAGTCTGTGAATGTGTATCTCTTTGTCTGTAAGCATGTGGATCTCTGTGTCTGGCAGTGTGTTTGGGAGGTGGTTCTGTGCATGGGTGTCTGCTTGTGGTCTTGATGTCTGTGTAGGGTGTTTTTGGCAAACATGTGAGTTGTGCGAGACTATGTGCTAATTGGCGTGACCGTGTGTGTGTAAGCATGGGGGTGACCGTGTGTATGGGTGGGTGATTTTTCGTAGGGGGGTGACTGTGTGTATGTGTGGTGAAAGTGTGTGTATGGAGAGGCTGCAGGGGAGTATTGAGCAAACTGGCCTTTGGCAGCAAGGAGGGTAAATCCAGCCCTGTGCATACCCTAGGAATTTTGTATGCACAAGTCCCAATGTGATAGGGTTAAAGATAATTTTGCTTCTTTCTATAAAGTAAAGTATGAAGAGAGCAGCCAAAAGGAACTTCACATGGTCTACCTTGGCTACCGGGGACCAGCAAACCTTTGCAACAGCAGTGACTTTTTTATGTGAAGGACTCTGCACTCCAGCTCCCAACAACTAAATGTCACACAATTCATGCCTTACTGTTGTTTCTGAGGACCAAACAACCATATGCTGCCGTGCAAGTCCTGAGATCATTAATGCAACTCATGGAGGAGGAGAAAGAAGATTTTTCCAGTATAGTTTCATCAGCACAAATGCTATCAACATGAAGAAAGGATCCCCCCATCATTCCAAGACATATACATTCCCTCAGCACTGCCATACTATCACCAAATCCATCTACTCCATCATCACCACTGCTTTCATTCAACACCTGTGCACACCATTCGTGACTGGTCATCATAAAAGGCCTGCAATTATGAGATTTCAGATCAGCTGACAGTTCTTGACACACTTCCAACACAGAAAAAAAAAGAAACTGAGTTAATTTCACTATCACATACCTCATCAGGATCAGAAAACAGTTACTGAACTAGCCAACATGTCAGGGTTACTGGAGACAAGGAAGTGATTGTGGCCTATTATCTGCACACAAGGGAGTTACTAGATAAAATATTGATGGCCAGAGTAGAGGCCGTAACTAAGGTGCATAATGCATTACTGCCTGGTGTACTCTCTTGAAGGCACTTAAAACCTTCCCTCTGGAGAAACAATGTCCAGATCCACAGTGTACGAAAGGTGGTGGTGGAGGGGCCTGTTGCAAAGTATTGAAGATCTTTAAATCCCAGAGGATCGTTTCAGGATCTTTCTATTTACACAATCCTGAAGAGGTGCTCATTGAGGTTGATCACTGAGCTTCTGCGCTCCCTCACAGTCTTGTTCGCATGAGGTCCACCCTTTAAATTACTGGCTTTCTGGAATGGCTTCACATATAGCCTACTTCCCAAGGGAAGTTTTGCCTGAGGGAATATCACCCTGTTTTCAATCTAGCCACTTCTTCCTTTGCCAAGTGAATGGTACAGGGTTGTATTGCTTTGACTGTCATGTGGATATTCATCTTTCTTCAACTTCTGATGAGACTTTGTCTGTATTCCAGGGCTCTTGGTCTCCACAGATTCCCACTTTGGTTTCCTGTCCAGTGGAGTTGCACAGTCAAGTTGTGCACCCTACCCCCAGTTTTTGCCCCTTTCTGTTCCATTGAGATGACGGTACTATCTCCGTGTTTGGACGGGTCGTTGTTTAATTATTTTTCCTTATAGACCTTCAGCTGAGTTTGTTGTATTTGCTTGGATAACATGAGACCCATACTGAATGTTGTCAGCTACACACTGCACCTGCCATACCAGCCCTGTCCTGAGGGGTGGAAGTTGAGGGGTTAATGGTTATTTCTCTTTATTATTGATTATTGGTTATTGATATTTCCATGATGTCCTTTCAGTGCAGCTGCAGTGGTAATTCTGAGGATGTGAGGGAGGTGTGGGGAGGGATTGGGGGTCTCCTACAGTTTAAGTACAGGTTCTCAAATTACTCTAATACTAAAAGTTTTATTTGATATGAAATATAGGTATGTGCAGATGTAAATGTAAAGGAGGGGACAAAGATAAATGACCACTAAGATTGTTTCCTTAAATGTGAAAGGCCGTAATGCCCTCAGAAAAGGAGATTGATGTTGACATGTTACAGAGTTGACACGTTTGTAGGCTGATATTGCCTTTCTTCAAGAAACGCACCTGAATAGATCCCACTTGCTTTCTCTCAGAGAAAAAAAGCTTGATAGAATTTATACCTCTAATGCTCTCCAGAAACATAACAGAGTTGTGATTCTGGTCCATAAGCTTTGTCAATTTCAGGTTCTATTGAGCAAAGTAAGTGATGAGAACCGCACTCAGTCCCAATGGCCAAGGGTGCTCCAGAGCAGGACCAGCAATCCCAGTACAATAATCCAAGAAGAAAAAACTCACAGGCACTCCAACTTCAAGCCTCAGGCAGATTTATTATGACAGAATGCAACGCAAAGTTTACACGGTTTCTAAAATTTCAGGTTCTAGACACCCTCATGGATTTGGAAGACCGTCTTCCATTAATCACTTGGATGATGGGAAGTCAGAAATTACATTTTAAATTATACGCTCCTAATATTCCTGATGCTGGGTTCTGGGACAAAATAGGTGAGATTGTGGAACCATTAATGGCAGTAATTAGATTGATGGTGGTAATTGTAATTATGTCGTTTGCACGGCGATGGATAGGAGGTTTAGACTGAAGTAGTTGTGATATCAGAGGCGCAGGTGCCAAAACAAATTGTTCTATAAGTTCACCAAATAATTCAGGCTGGTGGATATCTGGAGGTGAATCCAATTTCTCCTTCTACTTGGCCCCACACAGCACATGTTCCCGGGTTGATATGTTTCTCTAACCTCAAATTGACCCTGTTCCTTAACAAATCAGAAATAAATAATATCACATGGTCAGACCATGCAGATATTGCTGTGTACATCAAGGGGTTATATCCGGGCTCACCCTGGTCCTGGCTCAGCACAAATCAGCCCCATCAGACAGCATATTGCATTTTCTTGGGGCCCTGCATGCAGAGATTAGAAAGTTGCTTTTGGATGACAAAGCTTGGCAGATTAAGTCATCCAGGAGATAAGATATATGTGGTGTTTCGAGATTATTTTTCTAACTATTTAACCACACTCCAGGAGTGGGGGAGACAGCAAGGGAGCTGATGCTCTTCTGGCTGAGTTCATGGTGTACCTGAATTTACCCACTATCCCTGTGGATGGTAGATTCCCTGGGGCCAGATATCACATTAGAAGAGATAAAGTCAGCCATATCTTCCATTAAGGGGGTGAAGGGTTCTGCCTTGCCTTCATACTATATGTGGCTCGATAGGTCCTCTAGGTCACTGCTGCGCACACTGTGACCATTAGGTTACTGGACTGCCATGACGTTGGAGGAGGTGAAAAGCGATCCAGCAATAAGGGACCTCAGAACTGGAAACAGGTAAGTAAAAAAGGTGTGTTTTTTTTAACCCTTTATTCGCCGGTTGCCGCGGGAGCAGAGGGACACTATAGTTCTGTATTCCCAACACCATATTGTTTCTTTAAATATGCAATCCATAGACAATTATTTAAAACATATCTATTTTATTAAAAAAGATCACTATAAATACTGCACTCAATCGCATATGATATGCATCAAAAAGAGATATGTACAATAGAATTTAGATAATAGAATGCAAAATCAATTTAGTATATATTCATAGAAAGCATAAAAAGGGGACAAAAAAAATAAATTAAAAAAAGGGAAGACTACTATAGCCAAATATGCGGAATGGTGTACACTCTGTTAGTTCATTCACTATACAATAATTAATATATATACACACACAAAAAATATGTACAACTAATCCTATATACACCTAATAGATATAACTTGATAAGTGAATAGAAAGTATATACAGCCCACTGAATCCACCAATAATTGATCAATAATTCATGCTGGAATAGCCATTGATAGTCTGATCAGACACGAAAATATACCTTGTATTTCCTTTATTTGTATCAAAGAAGAAATAGAAAAAAAGAAAAAAAAAGGAATTACAAAAATATAAAAATTTAAAAAAATATGAAAAAATACTATAATGATAGGATTTCTCTTGAGTAGGTTTGTAAATGATGATTTCACCATGAGTCACTCTAGCTGTGTTTATAGAGTGCAGAGTAGAATCCATATATATGTGGATAAGTATAATGCAGTCCGGTGAGGTTCTATGTATCTTTAAGTACGGAATTGCAGCTTTCGGGATAAGTAGTACTGTTGTATAGCCATCCAGTCCGTTGTTGTCTCCTGTCTCGTGCTTACAATGGGTGTAATTACACCAATCAGAGCAATACAAAGGGGATTTTTTAAAAATAAGTAATCAAGTTTATACCAATAAGGAATTGTTTATCTGTCAAAGAGTTGGCATCAATGAAGGAATATTTTAGCCATAGACATAGCGTTATAGCTAGCAATGGGTAGTACTCAAACATATATATTAAAAATAGGCATATAGCCTTGTTCAAATTAACTTATACCTGTTTTCTTGCATATGACAAAAACAAGGTACCTCAATTTAATAAAATGAGTAAGAACGCGGGATTCCTCTATTCAAGAATTGGAACCTGATGAGGAATATGTTAGGCAAAGGCATGACAATACTACTGACAGTATTAGGTTATACATATCATGTACAGGCTACTGGCATATTGCATATCTTTATAAAGTTATACTTGGTAGCTCAAACGTAGCAGGGGTCAAGGGGGACATAAACGTAAATAGATATACAATAACTGGAAGAAACAAAATAAAAAAAGAACAAAAATAGGGAAGGGAAAATTAATAAAGGAAAAGGTAAAGATTAGTTTAACTTACCAGTTGTGTAGTTTCCAAAAGTAGCCAAAGACACTCCATGCGGGGGACCCCGGCAACTGCCAGGTAGCAGACGTACGTAGTTCTAATTGGTGCCACGCAAGAGGTACGGACCAATCTTGGTCTAAAGGGAACACTATAAGGAGCACAAGGTAAAATGAGTTTTGAGCATCCACATGAGGTTAAGGGTATCAACCCAAGCTTAAGAGGTAAAACTTATAGGAAGTGTTTCAGATCATAATCCTTATTGAGACCAGATGGTGATGGGCAGACTAGATGGGCCGAATGGTTCTTATCTGCCGTCACATTCTATGTGATAGAGTATCCAAGATACTAATCCACTTAGTCTCTCTCTGTAGTAAGATTCTCTGTCTACAGCCACCTCTCCTCAGAGGTGGGACTCTATCAATCACCTGGAATCTCAACTGATTAACCCCATGATCATGGAACTTAAAGTTCCTAGGTACTAGGGCTTCACAGATACCTCTCTGTAAGGCTGCCCTGATACTTTTGTGTTCGTGTATACGCTCTTTAACAGGTCTGATGGCTTCCCCCACATAAACGTATCCACATGGACACTTCAGGATATACACAACAAAGTCCGAGTTACATGTGAAAAAACCATTAACCATATATTTCTTCCCAGAACGGGGGTGAACAAAAAATTCCCCCTTGATTACACTGCTGCAGTGTGAGCAACACAGGCAAGGGAAAGTACCCTTCATTGGTTCAGAAAAAAAACTAGTTTGTTTCCTACAGATGCCAACATCTGATTTCACTAAAAAGTCCTTAAGATTCAGTGCCCTTTGATATGAAAATAATGGAGGGTTCTGAAATTCAATTGGCAAATGTGTATCACCCTCAAATATTGCCAGTGCTTCATTATGATTCTCCGAATCTCCCTGTTGAGGGGGATATAAGGGGATACAAAAGGGATTCTGTTGGTTTAATTATCTTTTCTAACCCTATGGAGGATTTCCTCACGTGTCAAACCCTGGACTCTTTCTCTCTGTGTTTGAATAATGTGTGAGGGATAACCCCTTTCCATAAACTTCTGAGACATTATTATTATTATTATTATTGCCATTTATATAGCGCCAACAGATTCCGTAGCGCTTTACAATATTATGAGAGGGGATTTAACTATAAATAGGACAATTACAAATAAACTTACAGGAACAATAGGTTGAAGAGGACCCTGCTCAATCGAGCTTACATTCTATAAGAGGTGGGGTGTAAAACACATTAGGACAGGAATTTGCAATCAAATAAGGTGGGCTGCCCTTTAGGAGAGGGCAAGAGACATGTATGTGAGGTAGGGGTTAGTCTTGGAGGTCATAAGCTTTCCTAAAGAGATGGGTTTTAAGGCACTTCTTAAAAGATGCAAGACTAGGGGAGAGTCTGATGGCGGTAGGCAGGCTATTCCATAGGAAGGGAGCCACCCATGAGAAGTCCTGCAAGCGCGAGTTGGCCGTAAGAGTGCGGACAACGCACAGGAGGTGGTCACGGGCAGAGCGGAGAGACCGAGAAGGGACATACCTATGGATCTGTGAGGAGATATGAGGGGCTAGAGTTGTTCAGTGCTTTATAGGTGTGAGTTAGTACTTTGAATTGACTCCTATAGCATACAGGAAGCCAATGTAAGGACAGGCAGAGTGGTGAGGTGTGAGAGAAACGACTAGAGAGGAAAATCAATCTAGCAGCAGCGTTCATTATGGACTGTAGGGGTGCAGTACGGCTATTGGGAAGACCAATCAGGAGAGGGTTACAACAATCCATGCGGGAAATTACTAGAGCATGGACAAGCTCCTTGTTAGTATCTGGTGCAAGAAAGGGGCGGATGCGGGCTATGTTTTTAAGATGGAATCTACAGGATTTGGCAACATGCTGGATGAGGCTCAAATGTGAGACCAGAGTCAAGTATGACGCCATAAAATCTAGTCCTGTACAGACTTTCTATTATTGCGATACTATCCTTTTAACATGCAACAACTGACTGTATGGTAGGCCATTCTTCAAATGTAAGTAAGTTAATCCTGTCTGTAGGCTTTGTATATAGATCACTGTGAAGTCTGTTGTTTAGCCTATGTACTTGAACATCCATGAATGGGACGATCAACCTGTCACAATACATTGTGAATTTAATGTTGGGGTCTTGATCATGCAATGAGTAAAAAAATACTTGTAACTGGGCTCTAGTGCCGCCCCAACACAAAAAAAACATTGTCAATGTAACATTTCCATGCAAGGCATGTAACCCTTTAAGGACACATGACATGTGTGACATGTCATGATTCCCTTTTATTCCAGAAGTTTGGTCCTTAAGAGGTTAAAGAAAAGAGGATGATTATAAATGCATGTCTCCTCCATGTGATTCATATAGATATTGGCGTATGTTGGCATTAGCACTGGAAACAGGTACGTAAAAAAAATTGGGTTTTTTAACTCTTCATTCGCCGGGTGCCACAGGAACAGAGGGACACTATAGTGCTGGGAATACAGTTCTATATTCCCAACACCATAGTGTTTCTTTAAATATGCAATCCACAGACAATTGTTTAGCACATATCTATTTTATTATATATGTAATTATGTATATGTATAGGTGTATAACTGTTATAGGTTCTTAGCAATTGTATTAAGGTATGTAAATGTATTCCAGTGTTATAATTGAGGCTTTAATGTGTGTTGGGTTGGTTACTTTGCCCCTAAAGCCATTCACTTTACTGCAAATAAGCATGTTCTGTTTTGATAGATTATAGATTTTGATAGATTATGCATATACAATAATGGTATATAGACATCCCCCTACTACCAGATCCTTCGAGCCCTAAAGATATCTGCAGAGCTATAATCATTTGTTAAAAAAAAAAAAAAAGTTTTATGAGTGATTTGCATGTGAATACACCATTTAGAAGTTGTAAAAAAAACATTTCTGTCGCTATTTTTTTGCATAGTGCACCAATTACGGTCACCCACTATATGTGGCAAACTGCAATAGCAGTGTTAAAACATCCAAAAAGTTATCACTTTGTATTATTGTACATGGCAACAATTGGAAATACGCCCTTAGTGAGAATTCATAGTGAAATATTTATGTAACATAAAGTATTACATTTCAAAACTATGTACAAAAAGCACATAGTACCTCGCATGAGCCTGTTTTCTTTTGCCATTATTTGTTCCATTTGTTATAAACTAGATTTGTACTACTTTTGCTTTTTGTTTGTGTGATGGAATATCTTTCCAAAAAAAAGCTTTGTGCATTGAGAATATAGCAACTAGTTGTTTTTCTTCTGGTTATGTATTGATTTATTTGATTAATTCTTATCATTGTTGTGTGGAGTGGCCCAGTCTTCGTAGTGTGCACCTTTGATTAAAAAACTGATTGTTGTTTTTTTTTTTTTAGATTTTCTGTTGTGCTCCCTTAATGCATTTTATAACCCTGTATATGAAGAAAACATAGCATCGCTTTCTCAAATCTTTCAGCACCAATGATGCTTTAAGATTTTGTAACAATACTGTTCTCAGATACCCTATACTGACATAGATAGATAGATAGAATGGTCTATGATCCATTTAACTTTCAAATTTCTGTAAAAAATAATAATATTTATTTTCCCAAATATTTGTCATGGGCCATATTGTGATAATGGCTTGGTCTATATGGGTTAAACTTTATAGACAGCATTACAATTATTTTATTTCTAATACTATAGTAATGTATATTATCTAGTTATGAAACAATTGTAGCTAATGCATTGTAATATGACTGTATTGAGTTCTGTTAAGAAATATCTTATATTCCCAGATAATTTCACCAAATCCTCAAGTTTTACTCAAAGATTTGTCATCGACAGCCCAAACCTGGGTCTGTTTTACATGGTAAACGTCATTAGCCTCAATGAAAAGTCTAAAACATTCCATTCGTTTTCTGTGTTCACACATATAAACATTGTTCAAGCTGACAATTTCTGTGATTAATGATATTCTTTTAAGTCAACGAAACATATTCTGTCATCACCTATCAGAAGAAAGAAAAGGACATTTCTAGGATTTCAATTTTCAATGGTATACGTAAAGTCCAAATATTCACTGTGTGTTTACCATAAAGTGCGGCCAGTTACGGTTAATTAGACTCCAAAACACCTTCAACTTTGTCTCTGTCACTATTGAGTGGACAAGATGAATTTTGCCAGGCCATAGGCCTTTTGTGTTTTGAGACATAGAGTATTTGTACATGGTTTGAACTGAACTTTACTATGTTCGTAATTTAGCTCCTAATTGTGCTGCCGTATTGTGCTCACTACAATATGAGTTATAGTGATGTGACAGGAAATTTCAACATTTGCATATTTTTAGTGTTTTTCAGTTTAGCTGTACCTGAAATATACATCACAAATTAGAATGGAGATATTATAATAGATATATATTTAATCTTATTTTTTCAAAAAGATCCAAATTATAGTTTATTATTAAAAAAAAATGTAAATTTTACAGATGTTCTTTACTACTTAGAAAATAAAAGTCCAATAACTGCACTTACATATTTGATGCCATGAATGTCTAAACGGATATTATATCAAATAAAAAAAGAAAGTGGAAAAAGAGAAAAATAAATAAATAATGTTTGAGTTACAGAAGTTCTGGGAACATGATTTTGGTCATGAACTTTAAATTCATGAATGGAAGAAAATATTTGTGACATGCTATGGACTCTTTTTATGCACCTCTATCAAGGAAAATAGAATGCCCCACTTACAACATCGCTCACACTATGCAATAAGGGCTGCACTGCAGCGTAGTTATGTATTGTCAAGAAATAGATGGAGTGCCTTGTTTTGAGATGATTTTGTTTACGATTACATTTATTCACAGCATGGAAGAAATTACAACTAAGCTGAATGGAAATCGTAATAGTCACACCAATATCTGGACAACATATAGGCCCCTGCCTGAAGACTGCTGCTGATCCTCCTTAATTCCATGCCAGAAGGTGTATCAACCTATATCTCTCTTTAGATGCTTTATCCCTCCCCTACCTTCAATGACAATATATTTTGTTCCTTTATAGGCATTGTTTATTTTAGCTTAAATTAACATTATTCTTTGTTTTGTTTTTGTTTGCTATTTTTTTTGTCTATTTTTTTCTAGGAAGTTAATTTTTTTTACAAATAATCGATTGGTATATATCATATTCTGCAATAGCGGAAGTATTTTATGGCTTATAATGTTTTCTACGGAATGCCATTTTATGGATGCTTTTTTACTAAACACCAAATTGTAGTCAGTGCTTAGAGCGTCCCTTGAACAGTTGCAGAATCCAGACCTCTACGCAAAATTACATGACCCCCAGGCTGCTTAATTGTTGCGAGAGCCACTGACGTCTAAATCTTGATGTCACAGTGATTGGCTCCCTGGACTATTAGGAATCACTAGTACTGGATTGCTTCAATGTCTTTCCTTTCTGCAGTCAGGTATCCGCTGTCAGTCATTGCATAGAACCACATTGTTTCTGTTTAAAGGACCACTATAAAGCACTCTCTGAAACTGCTATGTTTACAGCAGGCAGGTTTAACCCTAGATGGACCTGGCACCCAGACCACTTCATTGAGCTGAAGTGGTCTTGGTGCCTATAGTGGTCCTTTAATCAGCATATAGAGCTATTGCTGGAAGTGAAAATGCTGATTGCAGTTAAGCTCTGCTTTTACATAGTATTTTTTGAGAGAGAATGCATAGTGTTCATACACTGTATGTTGTTTGTCACTAAGGAGTTAATATTCTTTTCCATTTAACCTTTTAAAAGTTTAACATCAAACTTCACTTTATTTCACGGTTGTACTTTTTTATTTAAAAAATGGGTATTTCATCTAAGTTTTGTAATCCCTTAATAAAGGTTTCTTTCATGTTCTCTCTGTTCCATGGTGTACATAATGATATTAACTATAGTCAAACACACCATTTCTAATCTTTTCCATATCCCAATATTTCCGTTAGACTCCATCCAGGTTTAATCTAGTTTGAATTGACCTATTTGTCATTCACTTATTCAGATAGTTAATAGAATATTTTAATAACTTATTTAAGGAATGATCATTATTTTGATTGGCTAGAACCTATTCCTTACAGCAAAAAAAAAAAAAAATATTTTTTCAAAATGGATTTCTATATTTTAGAACTACAACTTTTTAAAATATATTTACCATAATAAATTACAAACACACACATATTCAGTGACCATAATTATAATATACGTTTTTGTACTTTTTTGCAATTATCGTATAGGGTCTTTGAGAGTTGTTGAGAATTCAAAGTTAATTTCATATTTCAGGCCAGAGTAGCAAAAGTGGAAGATGACTAATTTGTCAAGTTACCCTATTTTGACCTTAAATTAGAAATTAGCTTTTTACTTTTTTTTTTTTTTTACTCACTTTAGTGAATAACCTTGTAGTTATTATTTAAAATAAAAGTTTCCCCAGAACTAAAATAATATCAGCATTATTTACTAAAGTAAGAATTGTTGTGAATTTTAAATTTAAAGCCATAAAAACAAAATAGGAAACCCTCTGGAAATGAACTATGATTCCAACTGTGCTCTCGCCTTATATTTGAAATTCCCTTTGAATTCACATTCAATTCAGAACAATTCTCACTTTAGTAAATAATGCTATATGAGGTTCGCCGAACTTCACAATATGATATACTGTAATATAGAATTACAGTATATTAAAAAAAAACTATGATTATAAAATATATGTGTTAACATACATTGGTTTTCAACATATTAAGGGACATTTTCAGAGGCTTTTTTTTTTTAGATAATAGCATTATTATTACTATTTTGATTTAATACTATTTGTAATTAGTGAGATATTTCTCATTGTGTTTTCTGTTAAGTATGTTCAGATTGGCTTTTTTATATTTCTGATCCTTCTTGCGTCCTTTAAAATATAATCTTGTTTTCCATTTGTCTTTCCTAAAGCCAGTTCTTCCTGACCTGTTTCCTGCTCAATGGCTTTCATTTTAGATGGCTCTGATGAGTATGATGTAAAGGAAATTCTAGACTACATTATTGACATATAGAGTATCTGGTTACATAGAAAAGACATGGTCTGGAAGAAAATTCAACGGAACCTGTCTCTGGTGTTCATGCTCCTTTATTGATCAATCAAGATATATCTCTATGCTTGCTGTTCAAGGCTTGTAGAAGAGGTCATGTTGAGTGGGTGATACTTTTGACTTGCTTAATGTCTTACTTTTAAGCTAGCAATTCAATATTAAAGTCATACTTGAAAGTACAATCCAAGGCTACTCCTTTGTTTGTTACTCTACATAAAAGAACATGATGTTATAAATATATTTTCTATATAGACATAAAAATAGTCATGATATACATCCATTTTTAGCGACCAGCCTCAAATTTTCACATTGCTGAAATTTTGTTTTTTGGTAAACTAAGCATATATTTCTATTTCAGACTATAGATGTTGACACGAGGCTTGGTTATTTTTATATTTTTATTTCATTATTTCACTTTTGCACAGATTCCACTACCCAATAACTGATAACGAATTTGCAATCTCATTTCATATGCAATATTTATTGACAAGTTAATGGCTCCTGATGAGCCCTTACCAATGTCAACATTTTCACCATTATATGTACTGTGTGAGCTAGGAAATTTCTACTGACACTCTGAGAGGTGGGATTAGGGGGTTTAGAACTGGAATTAGAGGGTGGACTGAGGACTGAGATTATAGGTAGAATTATGGGCAGGATTAAGGGAAAATATATAAAATCTCACTATACTCAGAATAAAGATTCATGAAATCTGGACTGTGATGGTTTTGATAACTCTCCTGCGATACCAGCAAAATGCATTGTACAAACTGCAATAATGCAGTCCCCAGACTTAAGGACAAAAGTCGAAACCTAGTTGTGTGCATAAAAGGCTTTATTCCATCTAACTTGCATATCTAAAAATGTATGCACTATGCTGAGTACTGTTTTGCTCTTTTATTTGTGCATTGCTAGCAATTATAGAATTTAGAAAACTTTATCTAGTGTTTGCCTTAACCTGGCTTGTTATAAAGAGTTGGCACTAAAAAGAATGAATTCTCCTTACCGTTGGGTGACAAAAAATTACATCTGTAACCAAAGACTAGGGAAGATACTCTCCTGTTTTTCTGTAATGGTTCGGGAGTATGCAGTCTACACATAAGAAAGAGTATCGGGTGATCTCATGCTAGGGGTGTTTCAATAGTAAGGCTGCAAGCTAAAAGTATGACATTGAGTGCTGAGATTAAGTCCTGTTAATCTTTCCAATCTAGCTAGTATACCTAGAAAGGAATAGTAGATGTTTGTGTAGGCTTTGTTTATCATTGTTTCTTTGTCTCTATTTTTTTTGTCTTTTTTACCTTTCATAAATGCAATGTCTTTTATCTTGTCTAAACCCCTTGCTTTGTAATTTGTCTATTAATTAGTAATGCTACCACACACAGTAACTCTATGTAACTCTATATTTCTAGAGCTTTCTGTTAGAACTATTAAGAATGTTCTAGATTGTCCGTGTTTTTTTTTTTTTTTTTTTTTGGTTGTTTTTTTTTTAAGCTAGCAACATATCCCTGAATGAGAGATGGGAATGAATTGTGATCCCACATTTACTGCATCCTGTCATTTAACCTTGCCTTTTATACACTATCCCCAATGTTCTCCTTTTACCCACTAACAGTCTTCCACATAGAAATTGCACAATTATTGACTTAGTGGTTTTGTTATAACTAGAATAAATAGAGCTCCGCAATTACCTGTGGCAAGCAAGTCTCATCCTAGAGACAAGGTAATGTCCTTATGATATTGTTGAGTAACATATATGTCACAACATAATTTCTCATATACCACCAAAACAGTTTTTGTCTATGAATGCTCAAGAGTACAACTACCTCTCATAGTCATGCAAAGATCATATAATTAGGGTGTGCACACAGGTTGTTTTTGTTTTTTATATTAATAAGAAGTTAACTGTTATTGAAAACATTGTCACAACAGACAATTATTTTTATGCATCAAATAAATAAAAATGTAATGCATTTTATACTAATATGTACTTGCAAAATAAAAACGTAATAAACCAGACAAAATAATGCCAGTTGGTATACTCGGTTGATAATCTGATGTGCATACATGCAGTCAGTTTTCATAGAAACATAGAATGTGACAGCAGATAAGAACCATTCAGCCCATGAAGTCTGCCCAATTTTCTAAATACTTTCATTAGTCCATGGCCTTATCTTATAGCTAGGATAGCCTTATTCCTATCACACACATGCTTAACTCCTTTACTGTGTTAACCACTACCACTTACGCTGGAAGGTTATTCCATGCATCCACTACCTTCTCAGTAAAGTAATATTTCCTGATATTATTTTTAAATCTTTGCCCCTCTAATTTAAGACTATATCTTCTTGTTGTGGTAGTTTTTTTTTCTTTTAAACATAGTCTCCTCCTTTACTGTGTTGATTCCCTTTATGTATTTAAATGTTTCTATCACATCCCCCCCCTGATTTTTATCTTTAGCCAGATAATGAGATAACCCAAAATGACACAAAAAAGTGCATTAGGAATGGAAGAGTGGAGTGGGGAGTTTGGCAATTAAGGATTTGCCTGAGGTTCATTTACAAATACTGTCCTTGCAAAATTAAAACAAGTTACCAATGAGGAGAACCCCAAATAAAATAGTGTTGTTTTCAGATCTATGTTCTAAACAAGCTTCCATCCTTTTAGAATTGTCACAGCAACATGTGTTGCTACCTTATCATTTTTTTTTGCTGATATAGTTTTCCAATTAGGAACATTATTTCTATTAAAGAAAATAATTTATTACATAGGAACAGCCCTGCCCTAAGCCTTTATTTTTTTAAAGAAGAAAAAAAAGGATTGTTTCAAGGGCATTTCTTTTCTTTTTAATGTTAGCATCTTAGTCCTCAACGAATCTGAATGTTAAACAGGAATGATTACAGCATTATAGTAATCCTAACAGCCAATACTAAAGGATTTGGAAGAGCGACAGAGATCAATAGTTGACAAAAAGAATATCTCTTTTGAGTTGACTGGCCTGTCTCTTCTGGTGCAAACATAAAAAAAGAGACGAAGGCTCAGAACACATGAAAATAAGAAAGATAAAACAGAATAAAAGGGTTTCTTTCCTCTCCTCCAAAGAGGTGAAGATGACATAATAGACAGGAATATTTTTGCAGGTCTTAAGGAAAACTAATGGCAACCAATGCCACTTTTAAGGCTAAATGAAAGATGCGAATGTTTGCAAAATGTAGACAGTGGGCATTTGGAAGAAGGATTTCACTGAGGGCAGACAGTGTTTTGCAGAAAGCTAAGACTATTTATATAAGGATTTTAGGTAATGCTGTCTTAATAAATGTATTTTTGTGGTTTTGAATGCATTGAAAATCCAGTATCTGGGCTACAATCCAAATATAAGATGAAAGCTGAGGTTTGCCTGTTATGGAAAGCAATGTGTACAGAAAAAGATTCACACACTACTAGATATCTGTTTCTCCTTCCACAATCCATCAAAGCTCATAACAGCTGTCAGTATACACATATCCACAAAGTATTTCAATAAACATATTGTGTATTCCTTAAAATATATTCACTATGTTACTCTTTGTTAGTTCATTTCAAAGGCATAAATTAATATTATTTAAAAATGTCGGATATTTTCACGAATATTGTTCCACTTCATTGAATGTTAACCTATTCAGGACTTTCAAGAACCCGATTCTCCCTCTATCGCTCTCTCCTCTTTCTCTCACTCTGGCTTGTTCTCTCACTCTGTGTTAAAGATTATGGAGTGAGGATAAATTATATTTTCCCCTCAGAATGCTCATTACTGGGTTTTTTGTTTTTTTCTTTGCCTATTGGTGCTCTTATTATAACCAAATTAGAGGATGCTGTTTGTGAAATGCACTCACATTATACACACTAATTGCTACCTTCATTCTACGCCAATAAAAAAAAAGGAAAAATATAATATCTGAAAGTAAAATATATTTAGAGGCATACGAACAATTAAAAGACAGCGAAGTCTACGTCTATGTAGTCTATGTAGCATTTTCTGAGCAGTAGATTAGCTTCACATCATAGAATTTACTAACTGAACACCAAATTGTAGTGAATTGAAAACCGAAATTGTAAAAATGGCCAAGATGGGCATGTAGTCAAGTGGGAGAATTTTTCGGAATTCAGTTATCGTTATCTAAAATGTTCATTTTATTACACCTTGGTGTTTAGTGAATAAACCCTTACTATGCTGAATGATTTCAAACTGTTTCAGGTTATCTGCCTCTATCTTTGTAGAAAGCTTTACATGGGGGGATCATACTACAAGCCTGTTGTAATTCTTCTAAATATTTTCGATATAGGAAGCTAAGAGCACATCAAAGTTCAGACTTTCCAACATGCTTTTCTATATTTTGATATGTAGCACCTTTGATTTACAGATGAAGTGAGGCTTGTGACACTCAAACTAAATGGGATGTGGTGTGTATCTTCTCTGTATCATAGTATGATATTTTAAAATTGTAAAATGTTGTGGAACTTGTTGGTGCTGTATATATTACAATACTAATACTGCCTATATCTTATTTATAATTAGCTTAGATAATCACATACTAAACTTTAAATAGAGAAAATAGGCAGGAAATGATTCATCTGCATCATCTGGATTAATGCATCATCTGAGCTATGAAGAATAAATAAGGTATTGAATATGAAATACATTTGGTCCAGTTGTACTTCTGTATTCACAGCTTATGTTTAAGTTGTAGCAATGACGTTCCTCAGCTATCTCGCTAAAAAGTGGACCTGCCACAATCCAAGGCTTTAATAAATAATACATTAAAGACTGATTTTCAATTGCTTGATATGTTTTAAAAACATTAAACAGGGTTGAAATTAGGAAACACACATTGTCATCTCTCTCTTTCTTTTCCTTATTAATTTCTCATTAACAACTGCTTCAGTCGGTTCTTCTTCCTCAACTAGATCATCTGAACATGATGTCAAACATTTGTCCCTGCTAAAGCTCTATACTGGAACCAGGGCCAGTGTGTGTGCCTCTTAACCTGCCTTCTGTTTCTTATCCCCTATTTTAAATGTCTTACCCCCTTTAGTATATCTTACACCCTATTTTTCCAAATGGTGTGTCTTACACCTCTCTTGTGTATCTCTTAAAACCCCCCTTTGTGTGTCTTACTTCCCCCAGCCCCTTTGTGTGTCTCCTTCTCTCTCAGCCCCTTTGAGTCTTTTACTCTTACAAGCTCCTTTGTGTTTTTCTCTTTCACCACCAGCCCGTCTATCTCCGCCCAGCCCCTCTGTGTCTCTTTTTCCTCTTCTTCAGCCCCTCTCTGTCTCTTTGACCCCCAGCCCCTCTGTATTTCCACTCCAGGCCCTTCTGTGTGTCGCTTTCATCCCCAGCCCCTCTGTGAACTTTCTAACCCCAGGCCCATCTGTGTGTCTTGCTCCCTCTTCATGTCCCTCTGTGTATCTTTCTCCCCACTCAGGCCCCCCTGTGTGCCACTCTCCCCTCCATGTCCCTTAGTGTTCATCTCTCCTCCCCTCCATGTCCATTAGTGGTCGTCTCCCCTCACTGTCCCTTAATGGTCCTCTCCGCTCCCCTTCCTGTCCATTAGTGATCCTCTTCCCTGTCCCTTAGTGTTCCTCTCCCCTGCATGTCCCTTAGTGTTCCACTCCTCTCCCTTCCCTGTCCCTTAGTGTGCCTCTCCCCTCACTCCCTTGTCCCTTTGTATTCCTCTCCCTTCCCTGTCCCTTAGTGTTACTCTCCCCTTCCTCCCCTGTCCCTTAATGTTCCTCTCCCCCCCCCTCACCTGTCTCTTAGTGCCCCCAATTCCCCTTAATGTTCCTCCCATCCCATCCCTTCTCTCTTAGTGGTTCCTCACTACCCCAGTGTTCCTTTTCCTTTCCCTCCCCTGTACCTTAGTGCTCCTCCCTTAATGTTCCTCTCTCTCACTCCCTAGTGTTGCTCTCCCCTCCCTCTTTTATTGTGTTCTTTCCCCACCTCCCCTGTACCTTAGTGTTCTTTACTCCCCTCTCCCCATAGTGTTCTTTCCCCCCTCCCCCAGAGTGTTCCTCCCTTGTCCCTTAGTGTTCCTTCCCCCCCTCCCCTGTCCCATGGTGTTATTTTTCCCCTCCCCGTAGTGTTCTTTCCCCCATTCCCTGTCCCATACTGTTTTCCCCCCTCCCCTGTCCCATAGTGTTCCTCCCCCTCCCCTTTCCCATAGTGTTCTTTCCCCATTCCCCATAGTGTTCTTCCCCCCTTCCCCCATAGTGTTCTTTCCCCCCTCCCCTGTCCCATAGTGTTTTTCCCCCTCCCCTATCCCATAGTGTTATTCCCCCCATCCCATAGTCCCCCTATCTTTTCCCCTCTTGGTCCCCGGTGTGTCTCCTACCTCTCTTTGTTGTAGCGTAGCCTAGTGGAGCAGACCGCGGTACAGGAGCTTCAGTTTCCTGTACCCGGCTGGACTGACAGGAAGGGTACTCTCAGTGAGCACTTCCTTTGAGTTTGGCTGGGTACAGGAAACGAAAGTTCCTGTAAAACGATGAGCACTGCTCCGCTCGGCGACACTACAAAGAGTGACTGGCAGGAGGGAGCACTGTGCGCCCACCTCCTGCCGGTCACTCTAATCTAGTGCCCCCGGGCCGGTGCACCCTATGGTGGCCGACCCTGACTGGAAACTGCAAGGTTCTGGTGAAGAAACAAGAACACAAAAGCCTTTATCATGTCATAGGGAGGATAGGTAGGTAGGAGCAGCATTATGTAGAGATTTGTAAGCAAGTACTAGAATTTTAAATTGAGCCCTATATCTTACACGAAGCCAGTGTAAGAATTGACAGAGGACAGAGGCATAGTAGATGTGAGTTAGAAACATAGAAACATAGAACCATAGACTGTGATGGCAGATAAAAGCCATTCGGCCTATCTAGTCTGCCCAATTTTTTAAATACTTTCATTAGTCTCTGGCCTTATCTTATAGTTAGGATAGCCTTATGCCTATCCCACGCATGTTTAAACTCCTTTACTGTGTTAACCTCTACCACTTCAGCTGGATGGCTATTCCATGCATCCACTACCCTCTCAGTAAAGTAATACTTCCTGATATTATTTTTAAACCTTTGCCCCTCTAATTTAAGACTATGTCCTCTTGTTGTGGTAGTTTTTCTTCTTTTAAATATAGTCTCCTCCTTTACTGTGTTGATTCCCTTTATGTATTTAAATGTTTCTATCATATCCCCCATGTCTCGTCTTTCCTCCAAGCTATACATGTTAAGTTCCTTTAGCCTTTCCTTGTATGTTTTTTCCTGCAGTCCATTAACCAGTTTAGAAGCCCTTCTCTGAACTCTCTCTAAAGTATCAATATCCTTCTGGAGATACGGTCTCCATTACTGCGTACAAAACTCCAAGTGAGGTCTCACCAGTGTTCTGTACAATGGCATGAGCACTTCCCTTTTTCTACTGCTAATACCTCTCCCTATACAACCAAGCATTCTGCTAGCATTTCCTGCTGCTCTATCACATGGTCTTCCTACCTTTAAGTCATCAGAAATAATCCCTCCTAAATCCCTTTCCTCAGATGTTGAGGTTAGGACTCTATCAAATATTCTGTACTCTGCCTTTGGGTTTTTACGTCCAAGATGCATTATCTTGCACTTACCCACATTAAATGTCAGTTGCCACAACTCTGACCATTTTTCTAGTTTAGCTAAATCATTTGCCATTTGGCTTATCCCTCCTGGAACATCAACCCTGTTACATATCTTAGAATCATCAGCAAAAAGACATACCTTACCATCAAGACCTTCTGCAATATCACTAATAAAAATATTTAAGAGAATGGGTCCAAGTACAGATCCCTGAGGTACCCCACTGGTGACAAGCCCATGCTTCGAATATACTACATTGACTACAACCCTCTGTTGCCTGTCACTCATCCACTGCCATACCCATTCAACAATATTGGAATCCAAACTTAAAGATTGCAGTTTATTGATAAGCCTTTTATGTGCAACAGTGTCAAAAGCCTTACAGAAATCTAGGTAAGCAATGTTCACTGCACCATCCTGACCTATTATTTGAGTTACCCAATCAAAAAAATCAATAAGATTAGTTTGGTATGATCTCCCTGAAGTAAACCCATGTTGTCTCTGATCTTGAAATCCATGTGATTTTAGATGTTCAACAATGGTTAACATGGTTTCCATTACTTTCCCCACTACTGAAGTAAAGCTTACTGGCCTCCCTACTACCTTTCTTGTGAATGGGCACAACATTCGCTAACTTTCAATCTTCAGGGACTACTCCTGTTAACAATGATTGGTTAAATAAATCTGTTGATGGTTTTGCTAGTACACCACTAAGATGGGACAATGAGCCTTGCTGCCATATTAATTATAGCTTATAATGGGGCAAGTGTATGACCACTGAGAAGCCAATTGCAGTAGTCAAGGCAAGAAAGTATAACAGCATTGACCATAACCTTAGCTGCATCCATTGTGCATGGTATATTTTTGAAATGGAATCAGCAGAACTTTACAGTTAACTAAGTGTGAGCGGTGAAGGCAGGGCCAGATTAAGAGCCCAGTGGGCCCGGTGCTGTCAATTATGATGGGGCCTAATTACAGAAACTTATCGACCAAAAACACTAAAACAGTCATACCTCTCAAGCGTCATGTATCTGATGGAGATGGTGTTGGAGGGAAACTCAAAGGATGCAGCTATAAGAAAACACATACTCTATGCTAATCTCTTTATCTAATTTATGGTTTCATCTTTCAAGTAAATCCATACCCCCTAATAGCAGTGTCCAGTGAAGCAGGAAGCAAATGGGAGGGGTAAAAGAGTAGGCCACTGATGCGAATCACGTGACCAGAACTGCCAAAAGGGGCGGACAGGCCCAAAAAGGGGGTATGTCTGTCCAAAGAATTGGAAGGCCAGCCTGGCATCAGTGTCCCTATGAATCAAAGTGTCACTGCCCCCATATCGCCTAATCCCCTAGTCTCCCAGTGTCTGTGTCCCCATTTCTCCCAGTGTCCCCATGTCTCAGTGTGTCCCGTGTCACTAGGATACTAGGGGACACTGAGAGACATCCAGACACAGTGAGACATGGGGATACTGATACATTGGGAGACATGGGGACACTGGGGACACAGAGACATGGGGACACAGACACTGGGAGACATGGGGACACTGAGACACTAGGTACACTGGCTGGGAGACATAGGGACACTGGGAGACATACAGGGCTGTCTTTATTATCGATTGGACCCTGGGCAAAGCATTTGCTTGGGCCCCCTGGACCCTGTACCCCTACTCAGGCATGCAAACACGTTATCACCCTTAACGCAGTGGCTACCTAAAGTAGAGAGGTGCAAGAATATTTTTGGGCCTCCCTATTGCAAGGATGTTTAAATCCCCATCTGTCGTGCGACTCCAGCAATGCCTTGACAGCTGGGGCTCTACCATTTACCCATGTTTGCAGGTTTTTATTCAGCCCTAAGCAGTTTTTGTGTGTATCAATGTAAACAGGTTTTTGTATGGAATATGTTTGTATGTGGTGTTGGCATTTGAATGTAAGCATGCATTTATGTGTAGTGTTGGTTTTTGAATGCAGGGGTGTGTATACATATAATGTTGGTGTTTAACACAGACGTGTATTTGTATGTTGTGCTGAAGCTTGAATGCAGGGGTGTATTTGTGTGTAGTGTTAGCGTGTGAATGTTGAGATGTATGCACAAATACACACACAAACACACACGTAGATATGCACACAACCTGACACACAAATACACAACCTGACACACATACTGAGAACGTACAGATACACTGAAACACACAAAGACAACATACAGCTACACACTGACACACATACAGACACACATCCTGACATACACAAATATACAAACACTGACACACATGCAGTTACACAGACACACATATACAGATACACACACACATATATATATATACACACTGACACACACACAGATATACAGACACAGAGACAGACAAACTGACACACAAACATACACTGATAGACATACTTACACAGACACATAAACTGACAGACACACTGACAGACATGCTGACACATTCACCAACACACACACCAACATACTGACACAAAGAGCCATACTGATACAGACATGCACACACTGACATACATATGGACACACAGTGACACATACACTAACAGACATGCTGACACACATATACTGACAGACATACTGACACATTCACAGATACACACACAAAATTGACACGATTAAACCCACCCTTCCTACCTTGGAGGGTGGCTTTCCCACTTGTGGCTGAAGGTGCTGGGTGTTGAGGTCTGGTTTGCTCGGCCCAGACCCCCACCGCTCTGCCTCTTCCCCCTCCCGCGCGCTCCTCTCATTATTGTGGCAGTCTGTGCAGTCACTTCCTCCCAGCCGGCTGCCGAAAAGCAAGAGGGCCCGGTCGCGCTCTTAAAGCGCCAGAGCGCAGAACCGGGCCCCTGCTGACAGAAGCCCACCGGGTGGCCCTTAGTGCATGGGCCACCCAGTGGGCCTCCCACCGGCGGTGGGAGAAATGCTTGAGGCCAGCGGGGCCCACGGTGCAGCTGCTTCGGGCCCCCCAGGAGTAACTGGGCCCGGGGCAGCTGCCCCGTTTGCCCCGCGGTAAAGACGGCCCTGGAGACATGGGGACACTGAGACACTGGCTGGGAGACATGTGGACACTGGAAGACATGCGGACACAGACATTTGGGGACACTGGGAGACTTGGGGACACAGACATTTGGGGACACTGGGAGACATGGGGACACAGACACTGGGAGACTAAGGGACACTGGGAGACTAGGGGACACTGGGAGCCATGGGGACACTGAGACACTAGGGACACTGGCTGGGAGACATATGGATACTGGGTGTCTACCTATGTCTCACAGTGTCCCCATGTGTCTCAGCGTCCCATGTGTCTCAGTGTCCCCATGTCTCACAGTGTCCCCATGTCTCACAGTGTCCCCATGTCTCACAGTGTCCCCATGTCTCACAGTGCCCCCATGTCTCACAGTGCCCCCGTGTCTCATTGTCCCCATCTGTCTCAGTGTCCCCATCTGTCTCAGTGTCCCCACGTCTCACAGTGTCCCCTAGTGTCTCAGTGTCACCATGTGTCCCCTAGTGTCTCAGTGTCACCATGTCTCCCTGCTGCCTTTCCCCTCATCCCTCATTTCCCTGAGCTGTAGTCTGTCTCTGCAGGCTGGGAACTGCTGTCTGAACTCTCTGTGCTGTGTAGCTGCTCCCCTGTGTATCAGTGAGTAGAGAGAGGCAGGGAGGGATATGCTGTAACTTCCTATCCCTGCCTCTCTCCATACACAGTGACACCTACTGGCTGGTGCTGGTATTGCAGAGTAATCTCCGTTTATACTGAGAAAAATATCTGCATTTGTATTACCGGTATTACTGCAATACCATCATGGCCAGGCAGCCTCAAATATTGCCTGTGCCTTAAAATACTAGTCAGGTGGCAAAACTAAGAGTAGTGTTAAAAAAAAAAAGGGAAAAAAATTTTTTATTATTTTTTTTTTTTTTTTTTTTAAATGGGCCTATTCCATGGGCCTGGGCCTGGAGCTGCAGCTCCATCAGCCCCTATGTTAATCCAGCCCTGGGTGAAGGAGAGGTTGAAGTGAAAGAGAACATCTAGGCAGCAAGCCTGGTAGATAGAACTGATGGTAGTGGCATTGACTTTGAGGGAGACTGACACAGAAGTAGAAAAGATTGAGAGGAAAGACGTGAAGCTCTGTTTTGGACAGGTTAAGTTTAAGGAAGTGAGCAGCCATTCAGTCAGAAATAGCTGTGAGGCAATCAGAGAAACAAATGAAGAGGGTCGGTGAGAGTTCAGGAGAGGACAGATAGATTTGTGTGTCAGCCACATAGAAGCTATATTGGAAGACAAAGGAGCAGATGAGTTTACTAAGGCAGCAGAATAGATCGAGTACATTAGGATACCAAGGACCAAACCTTGGGGAACACCAATAGAGAGGGCTTGCAAGGAGAAGAGGAAAAGCCAGATAAAGCTAGAGAAAGAAACACTGAATCCATGTCTGGGTATAACTGAATGCCAAAGACATTGATTTGTTTGTGTTGGTAAATAAATTGAAAGAGTGTGTAAGAATCACCCTGATTGCAAAAAATGTAGCACCAAGCTACCGCTTGGCAATTCTGGAGGTTCAAGCCAGATGGCAGCTTGGATTGCAACCCTTGAGGTAAATGCATTGGAATTGTCAGCCCCTTTATATTTACCCTGGCGGCCCGCTGGGATGCGGATGCTCTGATCCAGCGAACCACCCCTTTTAATGATGCACCCACGCATGCCAGCGGCATGATGTCACAGGAGCTCTAAGTAATAGAGCCCAGCCCACACGCACCTTTTGGAGGCATGGTTAAGCTAACCACGCCCCCAACATATAAAATCCCAGTCTGCCCAAAGTACATTGCCCTGTTGTAGTTCCTAGTGTTACTAGTTACTTTTGTCTCTCGTATTAGTATATTTTTGGCTTCTCTTGTCCTTGGCTCTTTCTGACTCTTCTTGATTATTATTATTCTATTATCCGGCATTCTAAGGACCGGTTTAGGGACTTTCTATGTATTTACCTGTGGAATTTCACTCTGCGTGTTTGGTTGTACATTACAGGACTCATTTGAAAAATATATAATATCCTGTGTAATAGATTTATCTTAACCCCTTAAGGACACATGACATGTGTGACATGTCACGATTCCCTTTTATTCTAGAAGTTTGGTCCTTAAAGGGAATCTCCAGTGCCAGGAAAACGAAAACGTTTTCCTGGCACTGGAGGGTCCCTCTCCCTCCCACCCACCAATCCCCAGGTACTGAAGGGATGAAAACCCCTACAGTCACTTACCTGAGGCAGCGGCGATGTCCCTCGCCGCTGTCTCCTCCACCGCAACGCTCCTCCTCTCCATTGCGTCGGCCGGTGGCCGAGACTGATCTCGCCCCCCGGCCGAGGAGACCTAATGCGCATGCGCGGCAATGCCGCGCATGTGCATTAGAGCTCCCCATAGGAAAGCATTGAAAAATAATTTCAATGCTTTCCATTTGGGGATTTGAGCGACGCTGGAGGTCCTCACACAGTGTGAGGACCACCAGCGACGCTCTAGCACAGGTTTCCTGTGCTATAGAGCAGGAAGTGACCTCTAGTGGCTGTCTAGATAAAAAACTGCAATAATTACACTTGCAGGGTTAAGAGTAGTGGGAGTTGGCACCCAGACCACTCCAATGGGCAGAAGTGGTCTGGGTGCCTGACCCCTTTAAGGGGTTTTAAACCAGTTAATTCAGCCAAACTAAGAAACACAGCAACACTCGAGGTCTCATATTGGCCCTGATAATATCCAGTATCAGTAGAAACTTATATTGGTACAGTTTTCCTGGGTCTGGGGGAATTTGTATTTTATCTCATCTGGTCCCATCTACATAAGTACAATTATCAATTTCGATGACCTTAGCCAATCCAATGCTTTCCCATAGGAGAGCATTGGGAAGCTGTTGTACATGCACAGCAAAATGCCACGCTGTGCCATCCGCATCTTCTCGTAGAGATGCATTGAGTCAATACACCTCTATGGGAAATGTTCAGCGCCTCCATGCAGAACAAGAAGACGCTAAGCACCAGTGCTGCACACTAGGCAGCACTGACAGTGGAAGCACCTCTAGTGGCTGTCTAAATGACTACTACTGGTGTTCCTAGGCAGTCATGTAAACACTGCCTTTTTCTGAAAAGGCAGTGTTTACAAAAAGGTAGTGTTTACAGTGCTAAGGCTGCAGGGGTAGGCTTTGTACACTAGAATTGCTACATTAGACTATAAAGGTTCTAGTGACTATAGTGTCTCATAACCTAATAAAATATATAGAAAAAGTAAAACAAAACAACTCAACAAACAGAAAATACAAACGTTTTTTTACAGGGTTGTCCTTTACTAATAGAAACTGTGCAACAGGTGGGTGCTTCTGACTGGGGCATAAAATCTATTAATGTGTCATAACTATGACTGTTTTAGCTAGCAACTTAAAAACCCAAAGGGGTACTTTACGTTATCCACTATAGAAGTACATCACCAGGATTTAGTGAAACAGCGGTGGGGAGCACTGTTTTTAATACGCAACTTGGTTTGTATTAGTAAATGACCCCAATATCTACACAAACATATAAACTAAAAAGAAATCACATAACTTACTTTAGCTTTTGACATCACTGACAGCTAGTAAATGAGTGGGGATAATGTAATCAAGTACAGCTGTTATTACATATTACAAGCTGTATGCACTGATCTTTGGAAAAAGCAAGTGTTCATTGCTATAGGGGTTTGACCCTGAGCACACATCTCATCATGCCACATGTTTTACCAATATTTCTGCATTTTAGCCTAAGATGCAGATGTCTCAGGCATCTACTGAAGTAAACTTATTATTTTCAGTTGACCTTTTATAGAGTAAGAAAACCAAGATTAATATACAAGTGTTTTACCTCTTAACCTTTATCACCATCAATACAACAATTCACTGTGACTGACCGACCATTCCAGGCCCAGAAACATGTCCATATGGTTTCTCCTGACTTCTAATTTGCTCATACTTTAAATCTAATGGATTGAAAGGAACGTAAATTCATGAGGCCAGATGTACTAAGTTTGTCTCTAACAGAAGGTTTCACCGGTGGCCATATTGAAAGCATGCAACAAATTAATTCACACAGTGGGTTCATCAATAAAGTCTTGAGCTAATTTGAACTAAATCTGACACAGGCTTACTATGTTCTTCGAGAGTATGAAACCAAACCTGTAGAACAGACAATGTCAGCCAAACTCCAAAACACACAGATTTCAATAGAAGACTACACACCTTAAAATCATTTCAGTAATAGATTGAGGTTTATGCATTTCCAGTTTTTTTGATCCAGAATGATTGAACTGCACAAATTTCCCAGAATGCCAATTGGGATACACACTAAAGGACAAATTGCATTGTCAATTAAACAAGTCATTACTCATATTTCTAAAAGCACATTTCTACAGATTCCCATTGCAATGACCTGCTGCATTACCATTCAATCCTTTTCGGAACTTCAGCATCAGATGGGTTAGTTAGAATTTCTCGAAAAACATCCAAAAGAGTTGGGAAAAAAAAAGTTTCTGTTATCACAAAGTGGCAATGGTCCACAAGGAATTAAGTGCATTCTTATATTTGCCGCTTGAAAATATATATATGTACTGTTAGGCAAACTTTATGATAATTAATTCAGAAGCAGTGCTCAGTGACTTGCATAAGTCTTGCACTGCATTGATTACTCCATAAAATATCATCCTCTAAAAATCAATGATTTTACAGGACCCTTAAATGAGGCACCTCTGAAAGAGAAAATTATTTAAAAAAAAAAAAAAAAACTCTCATTACACGCCTCTCAACCGTTCGGAAACATTTACTAGTACTGTAGTCCGTATTCTTCCAATACAGGTTCATGTCCTTCTGGAAACACCCTAAATAGTGTATATGCCATCAGAATACATTTTTCTGGCTTGTACTTCACTGTGGGATCATACTGTTGCAGATCATAACCATGCTCTGCAGGTTTGGAGGTATAGAAGATAATGTTTTTTATTTAATGTACTCCAATGGCTTGTGGTCAGTTGCCAGAACTACTGTGCGACTATAGATGTACTGGTGAGATTTGTTGCATCCATTCTTGATTGCCAACATCTCCTTCTCAGTTTGAGCATAATTGGCTTGCATCTTGGTCAGAGCTGGTGAAGCATGACAGGGAATCGGAACAGCACCTAACCCAAATTGGGATGCATCTAGTTGGAGCACAGTGTCAAAGTTCATATCAAAATATTTAGGTATATTGGCCCAGGATGTTTAGTGATCAGTTTTCTTCACTTTATCAAAATGTTTATTCCATATTTATCCTGAGACCAAATAGCATCCTTCTTTAGCACAGCGGGTAGTGGGGCTATCTGCTGTACAAGGTCCTGTGAATTTGGATTGATAATTTAAAATGCCTAATGAAATCTCCAGTTCCTTGTTAGAGGTTGTAACCTTCATGTTGATAACTGGCATTATTTTCTTTGGCTCAGGTTTCAAACCCTCTATGCAGAGGTGTAACTAGAATCCACTGGGCACTGGTGCGAAAATTGCCCTGGGGCCCCTCTCCCATGTGTCTCATTCCCCACCGCTCTGTGTCTTATTCTCGTGCCCAGGCCCCCCCATGTGCCTCATTCCCTCTGTCCTACAGTCCCTTCACGTGTCCCATTCCCTCTCCCCATTCAGCCCCTTCATGTGTCCCATTCCCTCTCCCCTTAGACCCTCCATGTTTCTCATACCCTCCTCCTTCCAAGCCCCTCCATGTTTCCCTTTTTTCTTTCTCCTCTCCCTGTGACCCATACCCTCCTTCCCCCTTACCCTCCATGTGTCCCATTCTGCCCTCTATTCCCCTCCATGCCATATATCCCATACCCTCTCTCCCTCCTTCCCTCTCTTCCGTGTGTCCTATATCCTCCCTCTCTTCCCCTCCCCTCCATGTGTCCCATTATTCCCTCTCTAACCCCTCCTCTGCAGGTGTCCCAATTTTCCCTCTCTCCCCCCCTCCCCTCCATGTGTCCCATTCTGTCCTCTCTCCCCCTCCCTTCCATGTATCCCATACACTCTCTCCCTCCTCTCCTCTCTTCCACGTGTCCCATACCCCCATCTCTTCCCCCTCCCCTCCCTGTGTTCCATGCCCTTCATCTCTCCAACCTCCCTGTGTCCCATACAGGGCAGGCCTTAGGCCTTTTGGCGCCCTGTGCGAAAACTTCTCACAGCGCCCCTCCCTGGTCACACTCTTTTCCTGGCCCTGTTAAAGGGTAAGGGAATTGCAATATCTAGGCCAATATACCTGATCTGAAAATAGTTACGTTGGAGATTCTTTCCAGTTTAGCTGATTTGCCATACTCTGCCAATAAAGTAGATTCAATGTTTGTGTGGTGCTCCTCATCCACTTGTGCATTTTTCCTGACTCTCCTTGTGTGTCTCTCCTTATCCCCACTTTTCACCTTGTGTGTCTCTTATTTCCTTTTACCGTGTTGTCTCTTAGCGCACTGTTACTTCTTGTGTGCCTCTTAATCCCACTTAAATTTTGTATGTCTTAACCCTATCCGTCAGTTTCCCCCCACGCCCCCCCATATTACTACACATTCACATGCATAAATGCCTATACATGCAGTCACAAACATATATGGACATAACCACAGTCACATGCAAAGACAAACAAGAACAGTTACATATATAGACACAAAATACACACAGTCATACTGTACACATCAATATCAAATAAACAGGATTGCACTCCAATCACAAACACCTGTAAGGAACATTTGTTTTGAATGATATATAAAGCAAAAAAATTGCAGTGTTCCAAACTTTGGAGGCCGCCACATCTCCAGACATACGTAGTACACAAAACAAGAAAGTCCAGGTACTCAATGTTCTAAATCTTGATATCCTTTCTAATAGAAAGTTGCCTATGTTGTGTTATACTCCATGGATTAATAAGGTCACAGATTGTGACTAAAACATTGTGTTATGTTCCTTTGAAAAGGCTGTCAAGAGTTAAATGTTCATTGCCTGGGGTTTCTTGTTTCGTGAACTACACACTGAACACGGACACAAACACACGTACAGTAATCACACACTTATGTACACAGTGCATACCCAGTCAGTCAAATACACACATATTCACACATATACACGGTCATATGCATACCATATCAATCACACATTTACACAGTATAAGTAATAACAGTCACCCATAGTCACATACACACAGTCATGTACACCGGGCAACTCTAGACTGTTTTCTCTACAAACTAATTTGTATAAACTGTGTATTTTTTAATTCAACGTTTCTATGTAAAATATTTTCCTTATTTCAATTTGCTGTATATGTATTGTGATGTATGCACCCCCTTTATAAAGTACATTAGAATTATTATTAACCATTAATACACATACAAATCCACACATCACATCTCACATTTACATAGATACAAACATTGACATACAGATACAGACACATGCCATCACATATATTGGCACACAGACATGCATACATACATACATACATACATACCAGGTTATTTACCAGAATAAGGTTTGTCAGGAATTCTAAGTGGATTTCATATTTGGCGCCAAAATAGCTGAATTCGTAGCATAGCTGACTTTGAAATTCACTTTCCTGACGATTGTTGTTTTAGTGAAGAAGCTTGTCAGATATGAACTAAGACACCATCACAATCATCACACAGGCAGCCTCTTATATGCAAAGAAACACATCTACACACATCATGTTCACAGACACATCACAAAACGCAGTCACAGAAATACACACATTAACACAGTTAGATACATTCATAGACACAAAAAAAACATAGTCACATATATTAAAAGACACACAAAGTCACATACCGTATATACTCGAGTATAAGCCGACCCGAATATAAGCCGAGGCCCCTAATTTTACCCAAAAAACCTGGGAAAACTTATTGACTCGAGTATAAGACTAGGGTGGGAAATGCAGCAGCTACTGGTAAATTTCTAAATAAAATTAGATCCTAAAAAAAATATATTAATTGAATATTTATTTACAGTGTGTGTATAATGAATGCAGTGTGAGTGTATGAATGCAGCGTGAGTGTATGAGTGCAGCGTGTGTGTATGAGTGCAGCGTGTGTGTATGAGTGCAGCGTGTGTGTATGAGTGCAGCGTGTGTGTATGAGTGCAGCGTGTGTGTATGAGTGCAGCGTGTGTGTGTATGAGTGCAGCGTGTGTGTGTATGAGTGCAGCGTGTGTGTGTATGAGTGCAGCGTGTGTGTGTATGAGTGCAGCGTGTGTGTGTATGAGTGCAGCGTGTGTGTGTATGAGTGTAGCGTGTGTGTGTATGAGTGTAGCGTGTGTGTGTATGAGTGCAGCGTGTGTGTGTATGAGTGCAGCGTGTGTGTGTATGAGTGCAGCGTGTGTGTGTATGAGTGCAGCGTGTGTGTGTATGAGTGTAGCGTGTGTGTGTATGAGTGCAGCGTGTGTGTGTATGAGTGCAGCGTGTGTGTGTATGAGTGCAGCGTGTGTGTGTATGAGTGCAGCGTGTGTGTGTATGAGTGCAGCGTGTGTGTGTATGAGTGCAGCGTGTGTATGAGTGCAGTGTGTGTGTGTGTGTTGCAGTGCCCTGGTGGGGGGTGGGCAATTTTTTTAAATTTTTTGAGAATTTATATAAATTAAAAGTCTTCTGGCATTGTCATTGGGTAAAAGCATCCGATGCTGATGTCAGAGTTCTTTAAAATTGTTGTTTTCATTTCAGTACAGCTCTAGCAAATGCAAAACTCACATGTCAAAGTAACAATCACAGGAACTACAGTGTATAGACTTAAAGATCCCCCTTATTATATCTGATTACATCTGAATTTAATTATTATTATTTATTATTATTATTTTATTTAATTATTATTATTTTTTGTATTATTATTTATTATTTAATTTCATTATTATTATTTTTATTTTATTATTACTATATAATGTTTTCGTCCCCCCTCCCTGCTTGATATATGGCAGGGAGGGGGGCTCTCACTCCCTGGTGGTCCAGCATTGGCAGTTCAGTGGGGGGGAGAGGGGGGCTGACAGAGCTGTAACTTACCTGTCCTGCAGCTCCTGTCAGCTCTCTCCTCCTCCGCGCCGTCCATTCAGCTCTTCTGTCAGCTCACACTGTAAGTCTTGCGAGAGCCGTGGCTCTCGCGAGATTTACACTGGGAGCTGACCGAGGTGCTGAACGGACGGCGCGGAGGAGGAGAGAGCTGACAGGAGCTCCAGGACAGGTAAGTAACGCTCTCTGCACCCCCCACAGCCCCTGTCTGTATTATGGCAATGTAAATTGCCATAATACAGACTATTGACTCGAGTATAAGCCGAGTTGGGGTTTTTCAGCACAAATAATGTGCTGAAAAACTCGGCTTATACTCGAGTATATACGGTACATAGTCAGAAAATTACAAACACAGTCACATAAATACATAGGCTCACAATTGTGGGTTCAGGGTCCCACACATACACAGACTGATATAGCATGTTCATGGGTGAGTTCATAGAAATTGGCTTCAGATGAGGGTATATGGCAGACAGGATAGGTAAGTAGTGTTACACCAGCATATAATAGAAATGGGCTTCAGATGATGGTTTATGACAGACAGAATAGGTAGGTAGTGTTACACCAGCAGACTAATGCTGATGTCACACCACCTATACTCAGCATCTTCTTTCCCTGTCACAGACTGGGGGAGTTTCTGTGGCTGGGATATCAAGGCTGTGTTTCAGTCTCCTACCTTGTCCCAAGCTGCCTCTGATTCAATGCAGTGCCCCTTCCCTCTGGTGCCCAATCACAAGTCTCCTCTGTCCCTGATCTCCAGTGCCGGCCTCTGGTGGGCTGGAGGTGAATGGCAGGGAGTGCTGATCATAACTTCTCCCTCGAGGTTCTGGCGCTGTGTGGAGTCAGAGCACAGGCCGGGAATCTTTGAAGCTGCACTCTGACTCACTAACTGAGCGCCATAACCGCGAGGGAGAAGTTATGATGATATGGCTGCAGCTCCTGCTAGGTGCACCTCTGGACCATCAGGGAGTCATTTTTCATGTAATAGGATGGACCCAGCTTGCGAGCTGTGTCGGCTGCCAGGGCGTCCCTTGTGTTATGGCGCCCTGTGCGACCGAACAGCTCGCACACCCCAAAGACAGGCCCTGGTCCCATACCCCTCATCTCTCCCCCCTTCCCTCCCTGTGTCTCATTCTTACCTCTCTCTACCTCCCCTCTATGTGTCCCATTGTTCCCTCTCTCCTCCCTCCCCTCCCTGTGTCCAATTTCTCCCACTCTCCTCCTTCCCTCCATGTGTCCCATACCCTCATTTTCCCTCCTCCTCTCCCAGTGTCCTATACCCTCCCTCTCTCTCCTCCCATGTATTCCGTTGTTCCCTCTCTCACCCCTCCCCTCACTGTGTCCCATTTCTCCCTCTCTCCTCCCTCCCCTCCAGGTGTCCCATTTCCTCCATTTCTCCCCTCTCCCATCCCTGTGTCCCATACCCTCCATCTCTCTCCCCTTCCTGTGTCCCATACCCTCCCTCTCTCCCCTCCATGTGTCACATTGTTCCCTCTCTCCCCCTCCCCTCCCTGTGACCACGGCCATCTTTAACGTGGGGCAAATGGGGCAGCTGCCCTGGGCCCAGTTCCTCTTGGGGGCCCCAGAACAGCTGCCCCGTGGGCCCCACGATTTGCGCAGCCCGCATGGACCTGGCGGTGCGGATGCACAGAGCCGCACCAGCCCACAAACTAAGGAGGCTCCCCAGGTGGCCCATGCACTAAGGGCCACCCGGTGGGCATGTGTCAGCAGGGGCTCGTTCGGGCGCTGTGGCACTTATACAGCTGGACTTCCCCCTTCGTGTTCAGGCAGCCGTCTGGGAGGAAGTGAGTGCCGCATGTCACTTCCTCCCACCGGAGATCAGAGGCTCGCGGGAGGAGGAAGGCAGGGAGGAGGGAGAGTTCCAGAATATAACTCCCAACTGCCTCAGCCTGCCACTGGACCCCAGAAAAAGGTAAGAACCTGGAGGGTGGCTAAATGTATGTCAGTGTGTGTGTGTGTGTGTGTGTGTCAGTATGTCTCTCTGTGTGTATGTCAGTATGTCCGTGTGTGTGTGTATGTCAGTATGTCTGTGTGTGTGTGTCAGTATGCCTGTGTGTGTGTGTGTCAGTATGCAAGTATGTCAGAGTGTCTGTTTGTGTATGTCTGTATGTGTGTGCGTGTGTGCGTGTGTGTGTCAGTATGTCTGTGTGTGTGTGTGTGTCAGTATGTTTGTGTATGTTTACCACACTCCCTCTAGCATGTAAGCTCATTGAGCAGGGCCCTCAACCCCTCTGTTCCTGTGTGTCCAACTTGTCTGGTTACAACCACATGTTGGTTCATCCACCTATTGTAAAGCGCTGCGGAATTTGATGGCGCTATATAAATAATAACATAATAATAATAACATGAAAATAAGTCCCTAATTTGGTACCTTTCATTATGACCTTCCCACATAAGGAAACCAAATTAGGAAGCTTTCTAAAAGGCCAAAATTACATGGAATAAAAGCTATTTTCTTATTTTTGTGCTTTATGTGCTTAAGAGATAAGCCCCTAACTTGCTATCATTATGAAACTGAGTGGATCTGAACAAAATTGTTTCAATTAGTTTTCTGGTTTGCTTGTTTTTTCGGTTTGTAATGAAATTCAGAAATTCAGATTCTACTGAATTGCCGAAATCGTCAGAATTAAAATTCTAAATGAAATGAATTGCACGTGTCTTTTATACAATATACTTCCTTAAAACAGAGGAAACTCACACAGATCTTCATATGATTTTTACCACACATTTGATGTTGGTTTTTAGGCTGCTGATGTTTGATATTAGAGATTAATGCAACTCCTGCAGTAGTAAGGTTCATACAGGGGCTTTCTCCATTCTGAACATCTGATGATTATCCAGGGCCCATGACTCCATTGCTGCTAGTCCAGGACTCCGAAGCTATTAGGGAACAAGTTAAACATTGCATGTCAGGGTTATAAATGCAAAGAGGAGTTTGGGGGAAAATGCTAAATGTGGCGTAATCAATGGGACTAAAGACACAGAAATAAGCCCTGTTTTCAAAATCCCACTACTCATGGGTAAGAGCAATGGCCATCGTATTCATCAGCACAAATACATTTTAAAAAAAAATGAAAAAGAAAAATCAAACTATCGCAAATCCTAATGCACATTTGTTTCACATTCAAGGGTACTTATCACTTATACTAGATACATTAAACATCTATTCTTTAATACTTTTTGGACTCACTTTTTTCCCTTACTTCTTTCATACCTTTTGCCACACTCTTGGACACATATCTTCACTATGGGTATCTGGGGTGTCACAATATTATATCACGTGCAATGTTTTTTTATTTTCATTGTTAAGAACAAGCACTCTTTATCACTGTCTGCATTACTTTATTTTCTTACTTTACTTACTTAAATTTGATCCTTTAAGATGCTTTCCTAAACGAGGATCTTTACATTTTCAGTGTTTTAACTTGTAACTTGTAACTTGTAACTTGTGTTACATTTATTATTTTACTGGTTTGCATGTTTCTTTCGCCCTCCATGTTGGTATAGTGATATAAATCTTTGGACTATGGTTAGACATCTTGACAAGACACCTTGACACTCAACACTTAAAGGGAATCTCCAGTGCCAGGAAAACAATCCGTTTTCCTGGCACTGCAGGATTCCTCTCCCTCCCACCCCCCAATCCCCAGTTGCTGAAGGGGTGAAAACCCCTTCAGTGACTTACCTGAGGCAGCGACATGTCCCACGTCGCTGCCTGCTCCTCCCCCGCTGCTCCCCCTTCTGCCTACGTCGGCCGGTGGGCGAGACTGATCCCGCCCACCGGCCGAGGAGACCTAATGCGCATGCGCGGCAATGCCGCGCATGCGCATTAGCGCACCCCATAGGAAAGCATTGAAAACGATTTTCAATGCTTTCCTATGGGAAATTGAGAGACGCTGGAGGTCCTCACACAGCGTGAGGACGTCCAGCGACGCTCTAGCACAGAAAACCTGTGCTATAGAGCAGGAAGTTCCCTCTAGTGGCTGTCTAATAGACAGCCACTAGGGGAGGACTTAACCCTGCAAGGTAATTATTGCAGTTTAGAAAAAACTGCAATAATTACACTTGCAGGGTTAAGGGTAGTGGGAGTTGGTACCCAGACCACTCCAATGGGCAGAAGTGGTCTGGGTGCCTACAGTGTCCCTTTAACACTTAATTCATTCATTTGAATTGTTTCTTGGGAAACGGGACGCACATCTCCTATGGCGTTGTCCTAGACAACATGCACAGTCATCGACAGGTTGGTCCACATTGGATTACACAAATAAGTGATCATTTATAGTGACTTGGGGTCACTGCTCTTGCTGGGAATGGTAAGTACACACTATTGATTTAATTGCTATGTGGCGAAAACAAATCAATAATATTTGTATGTATCTTAATAAAGACCCTGAGAGGTTGAAAACGTTGATCAAATTAGGATTTGTGTGCTCTCTTTTTTCATGTGTATATATATATATATATATATATATATATATATTCACATGAAAAAAGAGCATATATATATATATATATCAACCTACATTTGAAAAAAGGGCTTAGATAAAGAATACTCTTTTTTTAAATTACAGTTTAGCCATTTAGCCAAAAACTTTTTTTTAAAGTATTTAATAGTTATGGTATTTATTAATTTAAGAAAACATATGGTGGAAGTAAATGGTTTATGTTGCAAGGTTGTAATAACTAATAATTTATGATATTATTACTGTAATATCTGAATTTATATCATGCCATTATTGTATTTTTATTGTACTTTCAAGACTTGTGTTTTCTAGATTTAATTGTCGTCTCTGATTTATTGTATCCAGCAGATATGAAAATTATCTACATTCTACGCAGTAATTTACATTGTCTACAGCAAATAAAAAGATAAGTACAATCCATAATGCAAATGTATCTTACCTTGATTAATTTTCTGTCTTTTTATCTGTTTCAATAAAATTTATATTACCATGAAGTCTACAGTGTGACTAACGTATTTATAATTGTATTTAAATTTTAAACCCATGCTGCATCCAGAAGTGGGCTTTGAGCATTCATTATTGTCCCCTCAATATATCTCATATGCCGTAGTTTAAATATTAATATGGCTTACAATATCACGAAAACACAGAAAGCATTTTATGCTGTTAAAAATGTATTCCTGAATTTTGAGCTAAATCAACTTAACAGTAGTGATGTCCCGAACAGTTCGCTGGGAACCGTTCGCCGGCGAACATAGCGATGTTCGGACCGCCCCCTATTCGTCATCATTGAGTAAACTTTGACCCTGTACCTCACAGTCAGCAGACACATTCCAGCCAATCAGCAGCAGACCCTCCCTCCCAGACCCTCCCACCTCCTTGACGAATAGGGGGCGGACCGAACATCGCACGTGTTCGCGTCCGCGAACACGCTATGTTCGCCAGCGAACGGTTCCTGGCGAACTGTTCGGGACATCAATACTTAACAGCACTGTTAATACAATACAATACAATAAATGCATTCCCAGTGACCAAACGAATAATGTTGTCTTCATAATAGAAAAATAATATGTAATTGAAATGACAAAGGTTGCCAGACTCAAAGAAAAACAAAAAGTATCTATTATTAGTTATTAAAGTATCTTGGTTTGTAACAATCTTAATGCACGTGATATATTTTATAAATTAAAAATAAATATACATTATACTTTATAAACGAAACACTGACTTTTCTCAAATACAGCCCTTATTAAATAGAAATCCAAATCCCATGAACAACCACAAGCCAACTTGTCTGTATTGAAAAGATGAGCTTTAGTTCAGGAGTGCTTACAGGATAAAAGGTTAAATAGAAACAAGTTATAAATTAGATGAGCTTGTGGCTTCAAACAGTTGTTGCTTCATGTTGTCTCAAAGAATTCCTTGGGAGCTTATCAATTAAACATTTGCACACATTTTTCACAATTTGTACCATTTTACATCCTCAACTGCTCTCTATCTTCTAGTGTTGTCCCTGCTGCTCTTAAACATGCTACTGTAGTACCCATCTTTAAAAAACAATCTTGACCCGCCCTCCCCCCACCTTCTAACTATCATCCAATATCCCTGCTCCCTTTTTCCTCAAAGCTTCTGGAAAGACTGGTCTTTACCCTTCTGACTTGTTTCCTCAATTCCAACTCTCTCCTTGACCCTCTTCAGTCTGGCATCCACCCCCTCCACTCTACTGAGACTGCTCTTATTAAAGTCACTAATGACCTTATTGTTGTTTAGTCGTTTAGTCATGTCCGACTCTCTGTGACCATATGGACTATAGCACGCCAGGTGCATCTGTCAGTCACTGCCCCTCTGAGCTCCAACAACTTTATGTTTGTGGCTTCAGTGACCTCATATATCCATCTCCTCTCTGTTGTCCCCTTCTTTGTGTGCCTTCAATCTTCCCCAGCATCAGAGTCTTCTCTAGAGAATCCAGCTTTCTCATTTTATGGCCAAAATAGTTGAGCTTCAGCCTCATGATCATAGCTTCCAGTGAACAGTTTGTCTTGATCTTCTGTAGTATGGATTTATTGGATCTTCTTGCAATCCAAGGGATTCTAAGCAGTTTTCACCAACACCACAGTTCAAAGGCATCAATTCTATGATGCTCAGCCTTCTTTATAGTCCAGCTCTCACATGTTAGTCCAGCTCTCACATGTTGTTGTGATCCACACAGTCAAAGGCTCTAGAATAGTCTATGAAGCAGAAGTACCGTATATACTCGAGTATAAGCCGACCCGAATAAAAGCCGAGGCCCCTAATTTTACCCCAAAAAAACTGGGAAAACTTATTGACTCGAGTATAAGACTAGGGTAAGAAATGCAGCAGCTACTGGTAAATTTCTAAATAAAATTAGATCCTAAAAAAATTATATTAATTGAATATTTATTTACAGTGTGTGTATATAATGAATGCAGTGTGTGTGTATGAGTGCAGTGTGTGTGTATGTGATGCAGTGTGAGTGTATGTGATGCAGTGTGAGTGTATGTGATGCAGTGTGAGTGTATGTGATGCAGTGTGAGTGTATGTGATGCAGTGTGAGTGTATGTGATGCAGTGTGTGTTTGTGTATGTGTTGGTGGGGGTGGGCATTTTGATTGTTATATTATTAATTATTATTTAATTTTTTAATATTATTATTTTTTATTTTATTATTATTATTATTATTTGTTTCGTCCCCCCTCCCTGCTTGCTAGCTGGGCAGGGAGGGGGGCTCTCCTTCCCTGGTGGTCCAGTGGCATTGGCAGTTCAGTGGGGGGGGTGAGGGGGGCTGTCAGAGCTGTAACTTACCTGTCTTGCAGCTCCTGTCAGCTCCCTCCTCCTCCGCGCCGTCCGGTCAGCTCTTCTGTCAGCTCCCACTGTAAGTCTCGCGAGAGCCGCGGCTCTCGCGAGATTTACACTGGGAGCTGACCGAGGTGCTGAACGGACGGCGCGGAGGAGGAGGGAGCTGACAGGAGCTGCAGGAGAGGTAAGTTACAGCTCTGACAGCCCCCACAGCCCCTGTCTGTATTATGGCAATGCAAATTTCCATAATACAGACTATTGACTCGAGTATAAGCCGAGTTGGGGGTTTTCAGCACAAAAAATGTGCTGAAAAACTCGGCTTATACTCGAGTATATACGGTAGGTGTTTTTCTGGAACTCTCTGGCTTTCTCGATTATCCATCATACATTGGCAATTTGATCTCTTGTGCCTCGTCCTCTACAGAACCCAGTGTCAGGGTCTTACCTGAGTTGGGAGTCTGTAGCGCAGATATGTTGCTCACCCTTGCAGATAGCCACAGGCCGAGGTGGTCAGGTAAGAATTCACCTGGCCTGTGGGTCTGTGCACAGGGGCTGTGCAGGATGCAGTACCAATACGCAGGACAGGCAAGGACTGAACAAGCAGAAATGTCGAGGGATAGCTGAGGTCAAAGGATGCCAGAGGTCAGGATAAACGTAGTCAGAAGCCGGGGTCAATAATACAAAGCAGATGAAACAGGAACACTGGTACGAAACAGGATCACAGGATCAAAGACTTGACACTGAGCACAGGGCGAGGCAGGGTTTAAATACCCTGCTGATGACTGATCAGGATCAGGTGAAACACAGCCAAGTCAAGGTGCAGCCCCCAGTGTAGTAGCCATGCCAGGATTAAAAGGACCGGAATCAGTAGTGACTGTATAAAGCTGCTGTGGCTCAGAGGCAGCAAGCAGGACCAGGACTGAGAAGTTCCCCGGTTCAAATCCCCTGTTGGGAACTCCAGGAGCGACCATGTCTGGCCATCTGTCTATCTGGTGAGAACCGTGACACCCAGCTTGTACATCTGGTTATTCCCGGTCGCTATAATGAACTTGTAGGATCTTAAGAATTACTTTGCTGACATGTGAAATTAGTGCAATTGTTCAATAATTGGAGCACTATTTGGCATTGCCTTTTTTGGGATGTAGACTGACCTTTTCCAGTCTTTTGGCCACTGTTGAGTTTTCCAAATTTGTTGGCATAGGGCAAGCAGAATTTTCACAGCATCATCTTGCAGAATTTTGAATAGTTCAATTGGGATTTGTTATCTGCAAGGCATCCTAGGGTCCATCTCACTTCACTCTCCAAGATTTCTGGTTCCATCTCATTGAACCAACTATTGAGGTCATCACTGCTGTTAAGATCCTTCCTGTATAGATCGTCAGTGTGTTCCTGCCATCTTTTCTTTATCTGATCTTTTCTATTATTAGAGTCCATATAGATGTTCAAACAGCTACTAGATGCATACTTGCAAAAACAGAATATTCAAGGATATAATCTTTCAATGTAGGGTAGTGATGTCCCGAACTGTTCGCTGGCGAATAGTTCCTGGCGAACATCGCTTGTTCGCGTTCGCCACGGACGGCGAACACATGCGCTGTTCGGTCCGCCCCCTATTCGTCATCATTGAGTAAACTTTGACCCTGGCCTGTACCTCACAGTAAGCAGACACATTCCAGCCATTCAGCAGCAGACCCTCCCTCCCAGACCCTCCCACCTCCTGGACAGCATCCATTTTACATTCATTGTGAAGCTTCATTCTTAGTGAGAGTAGGGACAGTGTAGCTGCTGCTGATTTGATAGGGAAATTGATAGCTAGGCTAGTGTATTCAGTGTCCACTACAGTCCTGAAGGACTCATCTGATCTCTGCTGTAAGGACAGCACCCCAAAAAGCCCTTTTAGGGAAAGAACATCAGTCTGCTTTTTTTTTTGCTTTTTTTCTGTGTAATATAATTGCAGTTGCCTGCCTGCCAGCCAGCCTGTGTGTCAGGCTCACAGCATATACTGTGCCCATTTGCCCAGTGCCACCACAGCTTGCTTTTAAACAAAAAAAAACCTTTTTTTAATGTAGTATAATAGCAGTCAGTTTCCTTCACTAGTGTGCATTTCAGGGCCTGCCCAGTGCCACCACTCACTCACTGGTGTCACAATAGCTTGCATTTAACAGAAAAAAACTTTTTGGACTGTAATATAATAGCAGTCAGTTTCCTTCACTAGTGTGCGTTTCAGGGCCTGCCCTGTGCCACCACTCACTCACTGGTGTCCCAATAGCTTGCATTTAAAAAAAAACAAAACTTTTTGGACTGTAATATAATAGCAGTCAGTTTCCTTCACGAGTGTGCATTTCAGGGCCTGCCAGGGCACAGTGTCACACCAGTGCAACTCATATCTGGTGTAACAGTAGTGTACATTTAAAAAAATAAAAATACACTTTTGACTGTAATAGATTGAATAGCAGTTAGTTGTCTGCCAGCCTGTGTGTCAGGCTCGCAGCGTATACTGTGCCCACTTGCCCAGTGCCACCACTCATATCTGGTGTCACAATAGCTTGATTTAACAAAAAAAACTTTTTGGACTGTTATATAATAGCAGTCAGTTTCCTTCACTAGTGTGCGTTTCAGGGCCTGCCAGGGCACAGTGTCACACCAGTGCAACTCATATCTGGTGTAACAGTAGTGTACATTTAAAAAAAAAAAATAATAATTTTAACTGTAATAGATTGAATAGCAGTTAGTTGTCTGCCAGCGTGTGTGTCAGGGTCACAGCATATACTGTGACCACTTGCCCAGTGCCACCACTCACTCACTGGTGTCCCAATAGCTTGCATTTAAAAAAAACTAAACTTTTTTGACTGTAATATAATAGCAGTCAGTTTCCTTCACTAGTGTGCATTTCAGGGCCTGCCCAGTGCCACCACTCACTCACTGGTGTCACAGTAGCTTGCATTTAAAAAAAAAACTAAACTTTTTGAACTGTAATATAATAGCAGTCAGTTTCCTTCACGGGTGTGCATTTCAGGGCCTGCCAGGGCACAGTGTCACACCAGTGCAATTCATATCTGGTGTAACAGTAGTGTACATTTTTTTTTAAAAAAAAAAATAAAATTTTGACTGTAATAGATTGAATAGCAGTTAGTTGTCTGCCAGCGTGTGTGTCAGGCTCGCAGCGTATACTGTGCCCACTTGCCCAGTGCCACCACTCATATCTGGTGTCACAATAGCTTGCATTTAAAAAAAACTAAACTTTTTTGACTGTAATATAATAGCAGTCAGTTTCCTTCACTAGTGTGCGTTTCAGGGCCTGCCCTGTGCCACCACTCACTCACTGGTGTCCCAATAGCTTGCATTTAAAAAAAAAAAAAACTTTTTGGACTGTAATATAATAGCAGTCAGTTTCCTTCACGAGTGTGCATTTCAGGGCCTGCCAGGGCACAGTGTCACACCAGTGCAACTCATATCTGGTGTAACAGTAGTGTACATTTAAAAAAATAAAAATACACTTTTGACTGTAATAGATTGAATAGCAGTTAGTTGTCTGCCAGCCTGTGTGTCAGGCTCGCAGCGTATACTGTGCCCACTTGCCCAGTGCCACCACTCATATCTGGTGTCACAATAGCTTGATTTAACAAAAAAAACTTTTTGGACTGTTATATAATAGCAGTCAGTTTCCTTCACTAGTGTGCGTTTCAGGGCCTGCCAGGGCACAGTGTCACACCAGTGCAACTCATATCTGGTGTAACAGTAGTGTACATTTAAAAAAAAAAAATAATAATTTTAACTGTAATAGATTGAATAGCAGTTAGTTGTCTGCCAGCGTGTGTGTCAGGGTCACAGCATATACTGTGACCACTTGCCCAGTGCCACCACTCACTCACTGGTGTCCCAATAGCTTGCATTTAAAAAAAACTAAACTTTTTTGACTGTAATATAATAGCAGTCAGTTTCCTTCACTAGTGTGCATTTCAGGGCCTGCCCAGTGCCACCACTCACTCACTGGTGTCACAGTAGCTTGCATTTAAAAAAAAAAACTAAACTTTTTGAACTGTAATATAATAGCAGTCAGTTTCCTTCACGGGTGTGCATTTCAGGGCCTGCCAGGGCACAGTGTCACACCAGTGCAATTCATATCTGGTGTAACAGTAGTGTACATATTTTTTTTAAAAAAAATACAATTTTGACTGTAATAGATTGAATAGCAGTTAGTTGTCTGCCAGCGTGTGTGTCAGGCTCGCAGCGTATACTGTGCCCACTTGCCCAGTGCCACCACTCATATCTGGTGTCACAATAGCTTGCATTTAACAAAAAAAAACCTTTTTGGACTGTCATATAATAGCAGTCAGTTTCCTTCACGAGTGTGCATTTCAGGGCCTGCCAGGGCACAGTGTCACACCAGTGCAACTCATATCTGGTGTAACAGTAGTGTACATTTAAAAAAAAAAATACAATTTTGACAGTAATAGATTGAATAGCAGTTAGTTGTCTGCAAGCGTGTGTGTCAGGCTCACAGCGTATACTGTGCCCACTTGCCCAGTGCCACCACTCACTCACTGGTGTCACAATAGCTTGCATTTAACAAAAAAAAACTTTTTGAACTGTAATATAATAGCAGTCAGTTTCCTTCACGGGTGTGCATTTCAGGGCCTGCCAGGGCACAGTGTCACACCAGTGCAATTCATATCTGGTGTAACAGTAGTGTACATTTTTTTTTTAAAAAATACAATTTTGACTGTAATAGATTGAATAGCAGTTAGTTGTCTGCCAGCGTGTGTGTCAGGCTCGCAGCGTATACTGTGCCCACTTGCCCAGTGCCACCACTCATATCTGGTGTCACAATAGCTTGCATTTAACAAAAAAAAAACTTTTTGGACTGTAATATAATAGCAGTCAGTTTCCTTCACGAGTGTGCATTTCAGGGCCTGCCAGGGCACAGTGTCACACCAGTGCAACTCATATCTGGTGTAACAGTAGTGTACATTTAAAAAAAAAAATACAATTTTGACAGTAATAGATTGAATAGCAGTTAGTTGTCTGCCAGCGTGTGTGTCAGGCTCACAGCGTATACTGTGCCCACTTGTCCAGTGCCACCACTCACTCACTGGTGTCACAATAGCTTGCATTAAACAAAAAAAAACTTTTTGGACTGTAATATAATAGCAGTCAGTTTCCTTCACGATTGTGCGTTTCAGGGCCTGCCAGGGCACAGTGTCACAGCAGTGCAACTCATATATGGTGTAACAGTAGTGTACATTTAAAAAAAAAAAAATTAACTTTTGACAGTAATAGATTGAATAGCAGTTAGTTGTCTGCCAGCCTGTGTGTCAGGCTCGCAGCGTATACTGTGCCCACTTGCCCAGTGCCACCACTCATATCTGGTGTCACAATAGCTTGATTTAACAAAAAAAACTTTTTAAACTGTTATATAATAGCAGTCAGTTTCCTTCACTAGTGTGCGTTTCAGGGCCTGCCAGGGCACAGTGTCACACCAGTGCAACTCATATCTGGTGTAACAGTAGTGTACATTTAAAAAAAAAAAAAAATAATAATTTTAACTGTAATAGATTGAATAGCAGTTAGTTGTCTGCCAGCGTGTGTGTCAGGGTCACAGCATATACTGTGACCACTTGCCCAGTGCCACCACTCACTCACTGGAGTCCCAATAGCTTGCATTTAAAAAAAACTAAACTTTTTTGACTGTAATATAATAGCAGTCAGTTTCCTTCACTAGTGTGCATTTCAGGGCCTGCCCAGTGCCACCACTCACTCACTGGTGTCACAGTAGCTTGCATTTAAAAAAAACTAAACTTTTTGAACTGTAATATAATAGCAGTCAGTTTCCTTCACGCTTGTGCATTTCAGGGCCTGCCAGGGCACAGTGTCACACCAGTGCAATTCATATCTGGTGTAACAGTAGTGTACATTTTTTTTTAAAAAAATACAATTTTGACTGTAATAGATTGAATAGCAGTTAGTTGTCTGCCAGCGTGTGTGTCAGGCTCGCAGCGTATACTGTGCCCACTTGCCCAGTGCCACCACTCATATCTGGTGTCACAATAGCTTGCATTTAACAAAAAAAAAACCTTTTTGGACTGTAATATAATAGCAGTCAGTTTCCTTCACGAGTGTGCATTTCAGGGCCTGCCAGGGCACAGTGTCACACCAGTGCAACTCATATCTGGTGTAACAGTAGTGTACATTTAAAAAAAAAAATACAATTTTGACAGTAATAGATTGAATAGCAGTTAGTTGTCTGCCAGCGTGTGTGTCAGGCTCACAGCGTATACTGTGCCCACTTGCCCAGTGCCACCACTCACTCACTGGTGTCACAATAGCTTGCATTTAACAAAAAAAAACTTTTTGGACTGTAATATAATAGCAGTCAGTTTCCTTCACGATTGTGCGTTTCAGGGCCTGCCAGGGCACAGTGTCACAGCAGTGCAACTCATATATGGTGTAACAGTAGTGTACATTTAAAAAATGTTTCAGGGTCGTTTCAGGGCCTGCCCAGTGCCACCACTCACTCACTGGTGTCCCAATAGCTTGCATTTAAAAAAAAAAAGAGAAGAAGAACAGGGGGAAAGTTCAGTTTGGGAGACAGAGAGGAGGAGGAGGAGACGAGTTGAAAGCAGGGGGAGGTCGTCGCAAGGAGCTAGTGGCACAGTCAGACAGCATGCATCGGCACCCGGGGTCAGCCAGACAGCAAGCCAATCAACGCATGCTGTTGCCACCACCAGAATGCCGTCATTGCAGAGCTCAGGAGTGTGGCATTTTTTTTGTGTGTCTGCCTCTGACAACAGCGATGCCATTTGCAACCTGTGCCAAAAGAAACTGAGTTGTGGGAAGTCCAACACCCACCTAGGTACAACTGCTTTGCGAAGGCACATGATCAGACATCACGAACGCCTATGGGATCAACACATGAGTACAAGCAGCACACAAACTCAAAGCCGCCATCCTCCTCCTGGTCCAGCATCTTCAGCAACGTTAACCACTGCTGTCCTCCTTGCCCCCTCTCAACAATCCGCCTATCCATCTCTCGCCTTGAGCAGTTCCTGCTCATCTGCCCACAGTCAGGTGTCTGTCAAGGACATGTTTGAGCGTAAGAAGCCAATGTCACAAAGTCATCTCCTTGCCCGGCGTCTGACATCTGGCTTGACTGAACTCTTAGCCCGCCAGCTTTTACCATACAAGCTGGTGGAGTCTGAGGCGGTCAAAAAATTTGTAGCCATTGGGACACCGCGGTGGAAGGTACCCGGATGAAATTTCTTTGCACAAAAGGCAATCCCCAACCTGTACTCGATTGTGCAAAAGGAAGTAATGGCATGTCTGGCACACAGTGTTGGGGCAAGGGTCCATCTGACCACTGATACCTGGTCTGCAAAGCATGGTCAGGGCACGTATATCACCTACACTGCACATTGGGTAAACCTGCTGACGGCTGCCATGCATGGAATGCGTGGCTCTGCAGAGGAGTTGGTGACACCGCCACGACTTGCAGGCAGGCCTGCTGCCACCTCCTCTACTCCTCCTACTCCATCCTCTTCCATAACCTCCTCGGCTGAGTCCTCTTCTGCTGCTGCATATTGCTCCACATCAACGGCACCCCCCCAGCTCCCAGGTACTGTTCCACATCCCGGATACGGCAGTGTCACGCCGTCTTGGGGTTGACTTGCCTGAAAGCAGAGAGTCACACCGGACCAGCACTCCTGTCCGCCTTGAACGCACAGGTGGATCAGTGGCTGACTCCGCATTAACTAGAGATCGGCAAAGTGGTTTGTGACAACGGAAGAAATTTGTTGGCGGCATTGCATTTGGGCAAGTTGACACATGTGCCGTGCATGGCACATGTGTGTAATCTGATCGAACAACGCTTTGTGCATAAGTACCCAGGCTTACAGGACGTCCTTAAGCAGGCCAGGAAGGTGTGTGGCCATTTCAGGTGTTCCTACACGGCCATGGCGCACTTTTCCAATATCCAGCGGCGAAACAACATGCCAGTGAGGCGCTTGATTTGCGACAGCCCGACACGTTGGAATTCAACACTCCTAATGTTCAACAAGAAAAAGCCGTTAACAAGTATTTGTATGACCGGGGTGCTAGAACAGCCTCTGCGGAGCTAGGAATTTTTTTGCCACGTTACTGGACGCTCATGCGCAATGCCTGTAGGCTCATGCGTCCTTTTGAGGAGGTGACAAACCTAGTCAGTCGCACCGAAGGCACCATCAGCGACATCATACCATTTGTTTTCTTCCTGGAGCGTGCCATGTGAAGAGTGCTGGATGAGGCCGTAGATGAGCGTGAAGAGGAAGAGTTGTGGTCACCATCACCACCAGAAACAGCCTTATCAGCATCGCTTGCTGGACCTGCGGCAACGCTGGAAGAGGATTGTGAGGAAGAGGAGTCAGAGGAGGAATGTGGCTTTGAGGAGGAGGAGGAAGACCAACCATAACAGGCATCCCAGGGTGCTCGTTGTCACCTATCTGGTACCCGTGGTGTTGTACATGGCTGGGGGGAAGAACATACCTTCAGAGAGATCACTGAGGATGAGGAACAGGACATAAGTAGCTCGGCATCCAACCTTGTGCAAATGGGGTCTTTCATGCTGTCGTGCCTGTTGAGGGACCCTTGTATAAAAAGGCTGAACTGGGTGTCCACGCTACTAGACCCCCGGTATAAGCAGAAAGTGCCTGAAATGTTACCGAATTACGGCAAGTCTGAAAGGATGCAGCACTTCCAAAATCAAATAAAAAGTATGCTTTACACAGCGTTTAAGGGTGATGTCACAGCACAACGGAAATCTAACAGGGGAAGAGGTGAAAGTCATCCTCCTCCTCCCACGACCATCCCGGCAAGGATAGGACGCTTTACAGACGTGTTGTTGATGGAGGACATGCGGAGCTTTTTAAGTCCTACGCATCGCCACAGCCCTTCGGGGTCCACCATCAGAGAACGACTCGACCGACAGGTAGCAGACTACCTCGCCTTAACTGCAAATATCGACACTCTGAGGAGCGATGAATCCCTTGACTACTGGGTGTGCAGGTTTGACCTGTGGCCTGAGCTACCCCAATTTGCGATATAACTTCTGGCCTGCCCCGCTTCAAGTGTCCTGTCAGAAAGGACCTTCATTGCAGCAGGAGGTATTGTCACTGAGAAGAGAAGTCACCTAGGTCAAAAAAGTCTAGATTACCTCACCTTTATTAAGATGAATGAGGGATGGATCCCGAAGGGACTGACAGTGGGTGATACATTCGACTAAAAAAGGCCTGATGAGGGGGAATACTTAACACACCACTCCTATCTGGTGGCACATTAGATTGCACGCGCAGTGCCCCAAATTTGAAGTAGGAGGACCCACCAAGCATGTTTTTCCATCTCCCGCTTCCTAAAATCGATGCCTTATATACACGTCCCCTGATAGGGGACGTAACAGGGATTAAACTGATAAGAATAGTACTACTTAACACACCACTCCTATCTGGTGGCACATTAGATTGCACGCGCAGTGCCCCAAATTTGAAGTAGGAGGACCGACCAAGCATGTTTTTCCATCTCCTGCTTCCTAAAATCGATGCCTTATATACACGTCCCCTGATAGGAGTCAGAGGAGGAAGGTGGCTTTGTGGAGGTGGAAGACCAAACACAGCAGGCGTCCCAGGGGGCTTGTTGTCACCTTTCGGGGACCCTTGGTGTTGTACGTGGCTGGATGGAGGAAGAGACCTTCAATGACATCAGTGAGGACAAGGAACGGGACATGGCTAGCTTGGTATCCAACCTTGTGCAAATGGGGAGTTTGCGGTTGTGCAAATGGACTGTTTGCGGTTCTTTGCGGTGCGTTAAACGGGGAGTTTGGTCTGTCACTGTGAAGCGGGCGTAACCCTTACACTACCTGTTCGATACAACATCATACCTGAAGTTTTAAAGCAGGTTATTCCAAACAATTTAGGAATGTTAGGTGATTTATGCCCTTTATGGATTAAAACCAGACTCTGTATCAACTATGTAATTTTCCATGGGAGTTTTGCCATGGATCCCCCTCCGGCATGCCACAGTCCAGGTGTTAGTCCCCTTGAAACAACTTTTCCATCACTATTGTGGCCAGAAAGAGTCCCTGTGGGTTTTAAAATTTGCCTGCCCATTGAAGTCTATGGCGGGTTCGCCCGGTTCGCCCGTTCGCAAACATATCAACATATTCTGCACCCGGTCACTAGCTATGCTTCAGTTTCTTTTTTTTAACTTCTGGTCCCAGAAAATATCTATTACATTATATATTTTGTATGAGACATTATAGTAGCATTCCCAAACAAGTGGCAAAACCTTGAAATACAAAATTATACTCATAACTAACATATTCAAAGAATATTACATACATTTTTTGTTGGAATGTTATTTATTGCTCTATTGAATTTTACATGCTTACTTTGATGATTATTCCTATATTCATTTTTACTTATAAGGAGTAATACGTATTTGTTGACTAAATGGATGCAACCACAATACATTCCTTTATTTATCCGGTATTTAAAGGTCCTTAGAAAATACATATAAATTATTATTTTTTCTGTTCTGACTACCAATATGATCTAGAGCAAATCTTCCTGTTTGGTATAAATGACTTTTGACTGCATGGATGTAATGTTACTTTTCCATTATACTTAGAGAATGACATTTTAAAATAACAATCATTTTACTATTTATGTGGTTATTTACACTTCTAGAACAATACTATCTTTGTTTGATTTATTTTCTCCTCTACTAAATTGGTGCGATCTATCTATTTCTCTAGAGGATAAAAATCAATATAGCATGAAATAGCTATTTCTTTGTTTGACCACATATTGCTGATCAGAGATCTAATCTGCCTTCTCTTGTACTTTCATTAAAAGCATTTTACTGCATTTTTCTAGAAACTGAGGCATCACAGTAATATATTTCAGTTGTATAGTAAATTGTTCTGTCATAAAATTGTCAAAACTAAATGCATTTTTTTTTCTTTTTCTTTTTTTTTAATAAGTAAATCTGGAATATAATTTTCTCTGAACTATGCCATACATTTTTGTAATAATAATTTGCATTTTAAGACAGATAACTGCATGCCCCTAGTAGAACAAACCTAAAGCATGTTCACTGATTGATGGAATATTCTTTACAAAAATAATTCACTGCATAAACAATATTATATTCATATTGGAGGCAATTAATTATAGGCATTTAGGTTTGGGACATGTTGTATAAATGGAGCAGAAATAGAATTATGGATGTGTTATTCTATCAATGGTGATATTCCAGACTTTGAGAGCCCTTTGGGGAATGGAAGCAAAATGGGAAATGAGAAAGATCTCAAAATAATTGTATTGGGAGAAACAATATATAGGTGGGAGGGTTTTTGTTCTGTTATAGTTTAGCATGCACCTATTTTGCAGGTAAGTTCTTGAGGTTTATCCACTAATGGTCAACTGTCAGCAGTTTTGCTACTGAGTTGCCCAACTGTACGTGAAATGTCTATCTTGGAGAAAAAATGTCAGTCAACAATTCACCATTTCTTCTCTCTCTCTTTTATATTACCTCTAATTTTCCTGCTTTTCTGAACTTCATTCATTTTTGCACTTGTTACCCTTTCTAACCTCACAGGTCAAATTTATGACTATAGGTTAATGCCCCTTATTTCCCCCCCAGCTACATTATTTCAATATGATAGATGAACTAAGATGCTTCTTCCAAACAGTACAACATTTATGCAATCATTTTGTCTCTAGTCTCACCAACCCCTTGTGTTCTTAAGTTTAAATAAAGCTATCTTCACTGATTGATGCATGTACTTTCTAGACTGAACTTAAAAAACATAGTTCTAAAGAAGCCCAACCTTGACCCTAACTCCCCATCCAACTACCGTCCTATCTCAATACTGCCTTTTGCGTCCAAGATCCTTGAAAGAGTTGTGTATGCGAGATTGACAGACTTCCTTGAGTCCAACTCTCTGCTGGACTCACTTCAGTCTGGTTTCCACATTAAGCACTCTGTGGAAACAGCACTGGCCAAAGTATCCAATGATCTACTCATTGCAAAATCTCATGGTCACTACTCTATCCTAATTCTGCGGCTTTTGACACTGTTGATCATCAACAGCTTCTTCTCATCCTCCGCAATATTGGTCTACAAGATATTGCTCTCTCCTGGTTCTCCTCCTACCTCTCCCAGCACTATTTCAGTGTTTCTTTCTCTGGCTCTGCTACTTCTCCCCAACACCTCCCTGTTGGTGTCCCCCAAGGTTCAGTCCTTGGTCCCCTACTGTTCTCTATCTATACTGCCTCCCTTGGTAAACTCATTAGCTCCTTTGGCTTCCAATATCATTTATATGCGGATGACACGCAAATCTACCTGTCCTTTCCTGATCTCTCCCCGTCCCTCTTGACTAGTGTCTCTGACTGCCTCTCTGCTATTTCTAACTGGATGGCTGCCCACTTCCTTAAACTCAACTTGACCAAAACTGAAATTCTGGTCTTTCTTCCTTCAAGCGTTGCTACTCCATTGTCTGTCTCCCTCCGAGTCAACGGTGCTACCATCAGCTCCACCAAGCAGGCTCGCTGCTGAAGTGTTCTCTTTTGACTCTGACCTCCCCTTCATGCCTCATGTTCAGTCTATCGCCAAGTCCTGTTGCTTCCATCTCAAAAACATTGCGCGCATCCGACCCTACTTAACGCCAGATGCGACTAAGGTGCTGGTCCATTCCACTGTACTTTCTCGCCAAGACTACTGCAATCTACTTCTCAGTGGTCTTACGTTCTCCCAACTTGCGCCGTTACAGTCCATAATGAATGCGGCGGGGAGGCTCATCTTCCTGTCCACCTGCACCTCCCACACCTCCCCTTCTGTCAGTCCCTAAATAGGCTTCCTGTAAGATATAGGGCTCAAGTTAAAATTCTGGTTCTTGCTTTCAAATCTCTACATAATGCTGCTCAAACCTATCTATCCTCCCTAATACACAAGTATGTCCCGTCTAGGCCCTTACGCTCTGCTGAAGACTTACGTCTATCTTCTGTCCGTACTCCCACCTTGCCTTCAAGACTTCTCGAGGACTGCACCGTTCATGTGGAACTCACTTCCCTCCTCCATTAGATGCTCCTCCAGTCTCCACTCCTTCAATAAATCATTAAAAACACACTTCTTCATAAAAGCGTATCAATTAAACTGTTAATAGCTCCCAACTGATTCGGGACTCTTGCAACTGTCATTAGTCTAATACTATCCTTACCTTTTGTTTCACTTTACCCACACCCCCTCTAGCATGTAAGCTCACTGAGCAGGGCACTCAACCCCTCTGTTCTTGTGTCTCCAACTTGTCTGATTACAACTACATGATTGTTCGTCAACCCACTGTAAAGCGCTGCGAAATTTGTTGGCGCTATATAAAAAAGAAACATAATAATAATAATAATACCCTTTGTGTCAGGGAGGTAGTCCGGTGCCTGGAACCCAGACACAGTGTCCAGGCGGCGCATGGACCGGGACCCAATATGCCTGATGTTAAGTGGGAGTCTTCAGCGTGGAGGTGGATTAGCAGGGTACGGTGCAGGGTAACCGCACGCGCGTTTGTGCAGCCACATACCAAGACCCTGATTCAGCTTAAGCAGATAACAGGAACTAGGAGCTTGGAAATTAAGCAGACCTCCCAGGAGCTGAATAGGGAGGCTCTGCAGCAAGATTGTATCCACTACTCGAAACAAGGCAAGACTAGAGATAGGCACCAAACATGAAAACAAGACAGAACTAATAGAACCCAGAACCAGAGAAGGATAGAAACCTAAACCCAGTACATATACACAAGACATGAGGAAAACATGAACATAACATGGGCATGACTGGACAGGACTGTACATGGGCTGGGTATACAAACTAAAACAAGACAAGATAACATAGGCAAAACAAGAGGAGAAATAACTAAGTACTACATATGGAAATCAGTGGGATGTAGTCACACTATGTGATCATACATTGCATAAGCCTGCCAACAACGCCAATGTACCCCATATCTGGCAGGTCCTACACTGCCTAATGTATGCTAAAACATCCTAAGTAGACAAATATAGCACTTACCTGCAAGAAAGGGCAGAAGCTTTGAGCAGCTGCCTGCAGGACTCTGAAACAGAAAGGAATTATGGAAAACAAATGGGTGTGGCAACATAAAACAAACATTTAAAGGAAACCTGGGGACTGGGAAATCCAGGGACGGACTATAGGAATGAACCCAGAAATCCCAGCATAAAGAAAACCAGACATAGAATAAAAAACCAAAAACCAATAAAAAACAAACAAGAATTGAAACAAGAGTACTGGATACCAGAAGCCAGGTCCAGACATCAGAACAGAGCAGAGCAAATCATGACACTTTGTATCTTACCTTCCTCTTGTCTTACCTGTTTTTTTCTTACATATTTGCATAATAAAGATTGTCAAAAATCTGTTCACTACAGTATCATATTGCAACTGACTCACATTGATCAGATCAACCAGGTTAAATCACAGCAGGTACAGCTTGAGATTTGTGCAAGTTGTATACAATATAGAAAGTTGCATATTCAATAAATACCTGCTTGTATTAAATATCTGAAATAAAGCCAGGCCAATTGTTTCTGTTAGGTATGTCAAGTTGAAATCCTTACATTGCAAAAGCCTCTTAGAGCAATATGCTACCAAGGGCAAACATATAAAAATAAATGTATGTTAAAAATACAGAGCACAAATCCACATGACACACATTAAACCCATGCTCAGCAATGTCAGAGACAAAGATTGAGCTGGGGTTCCTATTGGTCACAGTGAACCCTGACTAATAGGCATGTGCATGGGGAAAATTTTCGGTTCGGTTCAGCATTCTGAAATTCTGGATTTTCGCTATTCGGGACTTCGGCAATTCGGCACTTCAAGACTTAGGAACTTTGGCAACTTCGGAACTTCGGCACTTCAGCACTTCAGAACTTCGACACTTCGGAAATTCGGCAACTTCGGAACTTCGGCACTTCAGCACTTCGGCACCTCGGGACTTCTCTTGCAGCCGCTTGGTAGATAACTCCCTAATTCCCACGGTATTAGGGAGTTATCTACCAAAACGCTGAAAGACCTAAATTGGTCTTTCAGCCAAATTTACTAATACTAAGTAAAAATGACTTAGTATTAGTAAATGTTGCTCCTACTCGCTATACCGCGAGTAAGAGCATGTCTAGTAAACAGTGAGCAGCCTGTGACTGCTCACTGTTTTTAAAAAAACTAGTCCCCCCGGCCCCCACCCCTGAGCGGCGGGTGGGGGCCCTAACGTAAAATGATGGGGGGACCTATTGTCCTCCCCCCTGGCCCCCACCCCTGAGCGGTGGGTGGGGGCCCTACAGTAAAATAACGGGGGGACCTAATGCCCCCCTGGCCCCCACCCCTGAGCGGTGGGTGGGGGCCCTAAATACTAATAAGGGGGGACCTAATGTCCTCCCCCTGGCCCCCACGCCCGAGCGGCGGGTGGGGGCCCTAAATTGTAATAAAGGGGGGGACCTAGTGTCCTCCCCCCTGACCCCCACCCCTCAGCGGCAGGTGGGGGCCCTAAATACTAATAAGGGGGGACCTAAGGACCTCTCCCCTGGGCCCCACATCTGAGCGGTGGGTGGGGGCCCTAAAAAAAATGTCATCGTCCCCCAGGTGACTAGGGGTCCCCAAACCCCTAGTCACCTCCTCCCCCCAATAAAAATTATCCCCCTACCTACCCCCCTCACCTTAAAAACTAATAAGGGGGGGACCTTTAACTAAGTACCTGTAAAAATTAAAAATAAAACTTACCATTCGATGTTTTCTTTCTTCTAAAATCTTCTTTTTTCAGCCCCCAAAAAGGCCAAAATAAAAAAACATAATAACCAACGCAATTATATAAAAAAAAAAACCCGAGCACCCCAAAAAAATAATCCATCTTCACCCATGGAGGGCTCCGCGCAGACTGAGCTCTGCAGGGCGGGTCAAGGCTTATAAAGCCTTGCCCCGCTCTGGAATTAGGCTCAGAGCACTCTGATTGGTGGGTTTAAGCCATCCAATCAGAGTGCTCTGACAGGTAAATGAAGAGACTGACAGGTAAGTCTCTACATTTACCTGTCACAGCACTCTGATTGGTTGGTTTGAAATCCACCAATCAGAGTGCTCTGTGTCATTTTACACAGCGTGGGAAAGTTCTTTGGAATTTTCCCACGCTGTGTAATTTGACTCATGACTCTTTTTGGTTACTTAATCCACCAATCAGAGAGTTATGAGTCAAATTACACAGCGTGGGAAAATTCCAAAGAACTTTCCCACGCTGTGTAAAATGACACAGAGCACTCTGATTGGTGGATTTCAAACCAACCAATCAGAGTGCTGTGACAGGTAAATGTAGAGACTTACCTGTCAGTCTCTTCATTTACCTGTCAGAGCACTCTGATCGGATGGCTTAAACCCACCAGAGTGCTCTGAGCCTAATTGCAGGGTGTGGCAAGGCTTTAAAAGCCTTCCCCCGCCCTGCAGAGCTCAGTCTGCGCTGAGCCCTCGCCGGGTGAAGAAGGATTATTTTTTTTTGCGCTCGTTTTTTTTTTTTTATAATTGGTTTTTTTATTTGGCCTTTTTGGGGGCTGAAAAAAGAAGATTTTAGAAGAAAGAAAACATCGAATGGTAAGTTTTATTTTATTTTTTACAGGTACTTAGTTAAAGGTCCCCCCTCATTAGTTTTTAGGGTGAGGGGGGTAGGTAGGTGGATAATTTTTATTGGGGGTAGGGGGTGACTAGGGTTTTGGGGACCCCTAGTCACCTAGGGGGGGATTTTTTTTAGGGCCCCCACCCGCCGCTCAGGGGTGGGGGCCCAGGGGGAGGACCTTATGTCCCCCTTATTAGTATTTAGGGCCCCCACCCACCGCTGAGGGGTGGGGGCTAGGGGGGAGGACACTAGGTCCCCCCTCTTATTTCAATTTAGGGCCCCCACCCACCGCTCAGGGGTGGGGGCCAGGGGGGAGGACATTAGGTCTCCCCCTTATTAGTATTTAGGGCCACCAACCACCGCTCAGGGGTGGGGGCCAGGGGGAGGACATTAGGTCCCCTCCCTTATTAATATTTAGGGCCCCCACCCACCATTCAGGGGTGGGGGTCAAAGGGGAGGACCTAAGGTCCCCCCCCTTATTTTACTGCAGGGCCCCCACCCACCGCTCAGGAGTGGGGGCCAGGGGCGAGGACCTTAGGTCACCCCCCCTCATTTTACTGTGTTGCCCCCACCCACCGCTCAGGGGTGGGGGCTGGGAGGAGGACATTAGGTCCCTCCTTATTAGTATTTAGGGCCCCCACCCACCGCTCAGGGGTGGGGGCCAGGGGGGAGGACAATAGGTTCCCCCCCCCCCATTATTTTACATTAGGGCCCCCACCCACCGCTCAGGCTGCTCACTGTTTAATAGACATGCCCCTACTCGCGGTATAGTGAGTTTAGGCATAATTTACTAATACTAAGTAATCTTCACTTAGTATTAGTAAATTTGGCTGAAAGACCAATTTAGGTCTTTCAGCCTTTTAGTAGATAGCTTCCTAATACCGTGGGAATTAGGGAGTTATCTACTTATTCATTCCGGTCATTACATTGACAGGCTAAGTAACTTATATTTTATATGAATGTATGTTACTTGATTGTTGTAAGTGTTGCAAATGCTTACAGCTGAATCCTGGCTATTTTTGTATACTTTTTATTTAAAATTATTTACAATGTAACATTCTTCTTCTTTCACTGGGTAAGTATATTAGTACTTAGGCAATACTGTGCTTCGGAACTTTGGCACTTCGGCACTTTGACACTTCGGAACTTCAGCACTTCAGCACTTCGACACTTCGGAAATTCGGTAATTTCAGAACTTCGGGACCTCTGCAATTCGGCAATTCGGCTAATCAGCAATTCGAACATTCGGAAGTACCCGAATGTCCGAATTGTCCAAAATTCGTCCGAATACATATTCAGACCGAAACGAATTGCACATGTCTACTGACTAATTCCTGACATATTCCTACAGCCAAGTGAAATAGAATATGTACACATCCAGGTGGTTTGTACCCATTCGGTACAGGACCATTCGGCCTTTTGTAAATAAACTTGTATATTTTTTCTATAGTATTAAATTTTTTTTTTCTCGCTAGTCAAACAAAATATATGTTCTTCTGGAATACTTTTATAAATTTATGGTCTATATAATAAAATGTAATACATCATCAGGCTGTTATGTTATTCTAATAAGCAGAGTATTTTTTCACTATTAATTTAAGGATGTCAAAATATTTAAGGATGTCAAAATATTGTAATGAACTATCAATTTTAAAATAACAAAGAATATAAAAAAAATTACAGAACATAAAGATTTCTAATAAACATTTTATATAAATAAGGATATGAATATTTTAACAAATTACAAACAGAGAACTTTAGGATTCAAGAGGATCTAAAACACTATATATAAGCAGTTCAAGATTCCAATGGGCTTTTTTTCCTTGTTAAAGAACTGGGTATTAGGAACAGAGCAGATTGTTTACAGAAAGGCCAAGAATTTGACATTTACAACATATCCAACTGTGCTTCAATGTAGTAGTATTAAGTGAAATACTAACTGGCTGTCATCGTCTACTGTTGTCTGAAAAGGTTACTGAATTTAACTCTAAATCCACAGGTCAGCGATACTGGATGAAGAGTGTCTAAAATGCATGAATTGTCTTTATATCTACGCTTCTGAATAGATTCTAGAATGCAGATAAACAAGCTATACATTTAAATGGAATCTGTCCTAACAAAAATTGTTTTATCACTAGGTCAAAGCCAGTACAAATATGTATTTATTTATTTATAAAATATTTTACCAGGATGCATACATTGAGATTTCTCTCGTTTTCAAGTATGTCCTGGGTCTTTGTCCACAAAATATTGCATTGTTACAATAGGATACAATATTACAAAAATACAATGTACAAACTATATATATATATATATATATATATATATATATATATATATATATATATATATATATATATATATATATATATATCCAAAATAAGTAAGCAGGGCACTCTCCTCCAATCTTCTATGAATAAAAAACATTGATTTTTGTACTTTACACAGAATATGTATTACTTGCTGATACAGTAAATACTTGTTTTTTCCACTGAGAAGAGTCCTAGTGTGCTCCCTTCACTTGTTGTTTTTATATATATATATATATATATATATATATATATATAATACATACACACATATATAAATTTAATACATAACAGGTAATAAATATATTCAACCATGACAGGTGCATTCTGTGATGAGGTATATTGCCATAGATCTCTTGGATTTTAGATTGCATGAAGATTTGACTGTGTCCCTGAGGTTATTCCATAATTGCAGTGCTCTGTAGAAAAATGAGTATCGAGACACTTTTTTTTTTGTATTGTGGTATTCTAAATATCGTGCTAGTACTGTATTGGAGGTTATAGGATGTTGGAACAGCCGGGGAGAGCATTCTACTTAGGAAGGGTGGGAGCTTCCCAGAAATGCTCTTATGCACAAGGCTAGAAAGAAAGAGTGCGTCGGGATTCCAGCGATAGCCAGTTTAGCCCTTTAACATGTCACAATGGTGGGTAAAGTAATTACATTCTAGTACAAAGTGGCAGAACAAATGATATAACATATTAAGTTTATTAAGGTGGGTTAGACGGACAATTGTCTAAAATAATATGATATCGAGTTCCGTTATTATTCAGTTAATTTAAGTCTTTAAGTTAAAAAAGCGCTACGGAATCTGTTGGCGCTATATAAATGGCAATAATAATAATAATAATAATAATAACCGAATTTATGTTGTTTATTTGAAGAATTATAGCTTTTGTCAAAATTAGCCATGACTAGCTATATATGAGTAAAGAAAACAAGACAAATTGATATTTAGGAAATGAGTGATATGACTGTACAGCTTAGGCTGAAAAACAAGAATGCGTACATAGATGCAAGGAATGATGTAGAGCATTTAAATCTCAATGCAGTGTTTTCAAGTGATCAAAGTGTGTGGAGTCTGTATGTGCAGTGTGTCCCTATGAAAAGCTGCAAATACAAAAATATTATGTCATTAGTCAGCCTGAAACAAGGCTGATGTAATTCTCCACTGAGCGCCATTCATTGACTGAGAGTGATCAGCTGTCTTAACCAATGAATGATCGGAGGGATCAGAATCTGGCTCCTGTAGCTCTGCTGAAGCTGGATACTGGTCAGCAGCTATGCCTGGATGCTCGGCATTCAGCAGCAAACTGTTGCTAAATAGGTAAATAGCTAGCCCCCTTAAAAGGGACCAGTGTAGGGTACTTCTCACATCATAACCACTAGAGTGGGCGGTTATAATGTATGGAGTTCACCTTTATATATAAAATGATAAAGGGCATTTAAATCAAAGGAATGTGCAAAGGAAGTCAGACCTGTATATTTAACATATATAAAACCAGTGCATTGTATTTTTCTTTTTAGCCAAGTGGTGAATATGAGGTGATCATATGCCCCTGACAGGCTGATTTTTCTCTCTTGTCACTCCTCTCATACTGTGCCATATATGAGTATATAAATATTATAATTAAATTGGCAGACTTTCACTTTGCAGCTTATGATTGTTTGGAGTATAAACTCCATGGGTTACAGTTCCATGAACTGTTCATCAACTATTCATAATAGCAGTTAATAATAATGGTTCATGAGAATAATGCAGTGGCTAGGTAAATCATATGTTTAAAAAAAATCATATGTGCTTGGGGTGTGGCTAGTGGGGAAAATGAATATCCACTGAGCTCCGAACCAAAACTGCTGAAATCAACAAAATTTAACGCTTTACGGTTACCGCGGGTCGGATATCGCCTAACCCCCAACAGAAATCAATAACATTTTCGCCCTCCAGAGATCCCAAGAATACCCGATATCAGGCTCTCTTTCGAGAGACCAGAGGTGGCAGCTCCTTCCAAACAGGGCCGGCCTTAGGGGTGTGCGAGCTGTGCGGCCGCACAGGGCGCCATTGAGCAGGGGGCGCCGTGCGGCCGCACAGCCGGCCGGGATTAAAAAAAATAAAAAATAAAAAAATTATTTTTTTTTTCTTCCAAATTTGCAGCGGGGGCGGAGCTTACCGTGCGGCGGGGGCGGAGCTAAAAGCGCCGGAAAACTGCTGCAGGGGAAGCAGGAAGGAGTCCCTGCTTCCCCACCAAACAGTCACCAGGAGCTGCACTGCCTCAACAATGAACTCCACAGGTAACTGTGGGATTGTCAGGTGAGTGTGACTCTCTGCCTGTGTGTATTACTGTCTGTGTGTGTATGACTGTCTGCCTCTGTGTGTGTGTTTATGACTGTCTGCCTGTGTGTGTCTGTGTGTATGACTGTCTGCCTCTGTGTGTGACTGTGTGTGTCTGTGTGTGTGTATGACTGCCACTGTGTGTCTGTGTGTATGACTGTCTGCCTCTGTGTGTGACTGTGTGTGTCTGTGTGTGTGTATGACTGCCACTGTGTGTCTGTGTGTATTACTGTCTGCCTCTGTGTGTCTGTGTGTATTACTGTCCGCCTCTGTGTGTGTGTATTACTGTCTGTGTGTGTATGACTGTCTGCCTCTGTGTGTGTGTTTATGACTGTCTGCCTGTGTGTGTCTGTGTGTATGACTGTCTGCCTCTGTGTGTGACTGTGTGTGTCTGTGTGTGTGTATGACTGCCACTGTGTGTCTGTGTGTATTACTGTCTGCCTCTGTGTGTGTGTCTGTGTGTATTACTGTCCGCCTCTGTGTGTGTGTATTACTGTCTGTGTCTGTGTGTATGACTGACTGTCTGCCTGTGTGTGTGTGAGACTGTCTGCCTTTGTGTGTCTGTGTGTGTGTGTATGACTGTCTTCCTGTGTGTGTGTATGGCCGTCTGACTCTGTGTGTGTGTGTCACATACAACCAATACACGCATATCACACACTGTTAATACACCCATTACAAATATCACACATAGCATACATATCACACACCGTCATCACACCTACTATCACATACACAGACAACACAAACATTACAGCATACATGGATGACGGGGGGGGGGCGCTGTGAAGATTTTTCGCACAGGGCGTCTAAATGCCTAAGGCCGGCCCTGCTTCCAAAATAGCGTCCGCGGCTCACAGCAAGGGGGAGGCCTCAGAGACAAGCCTCACAAGAACCGGGAGAGCTTTACACAAACTCCGACTTTGATACCGACTCCGCACCAGTCACCAGAGGCGACATAAAACACCTCCTACAAGATATCAGCAAGGTCTTGAAGTTGGACCTCAGAGAGGCCCAAGCTGAGATAAGGGATCTCAGACAGAGATAGACTCCAGAGACCTTACCCGGGAGAACCAAATCCAAGCCACCCAAAGCCAGGTGGATGGCCGGGTCCAACAAGTACAGAAGCTCACTTGCTCTGTAACCATGCTAGAGTCCTGGCAGAGATGGCAGAACATTCGGGTGAGGGGAGTTCCGGAAAGCATTGATGGTGAAAAATTGCTACCCTTTATCCAGCCCTGGTGGCCTCGTTGGGCCTAAAAGGAACTGACACCAAAGAGATAATACTAGCAGCATTCCGTGTACGCAAAGCAGCAACTGCCCCGCATGGAGCAACTAGAGACATGATAGCGGTCACCACATTGTGGTTCAATCTGCCATCATGGCAAGAACCAGGGAGCTGGGCAGAACTCGATTTGAAAACTGCACCGTGTAATTCTACAGGGACTTACCATTTTCAGTGCTGACAGCGAAGAAGCAACTGGCTCCAATAGCTAAGACCCTCAGAAAGGCAGCGATCCAATGCCGCTGAGGGGAAAATGGGACACTCATAGTCCCACAAGGGGCCGAGACCCTCACTCTGCCACCAATGGAATAGACTGTAAGTTTGTTTGAGCAGGGTCCTCTTCAACCTATCGTTCCTGTAAGTTTTCTTGTAATTGTCCTTTTTATAGCTAAATTCCCCCTCTTATAATATTGAGTCAGGGCCGGACTGGGGATACAAAGCAGCCCTGGAAAAAAAAGTAGAGAAAATAGGAAACTTGCCTGAGCTCACCTCCATAGTGCTGATTATTATGCTTTGCTAATTTCCTATAAGGTGCTTTATATTTCCCTAGTAAATTCAGAATCATGTCATGGTAACTGGTGTGACAATCGGATTCTAGTGTATCAGACTCAGATCGAATATGAGTTGGGTTAATAAGTTCCTCTCTTTGCATCGTGCTGGCTTTCAAATATGCTCTAAGGATAGACTGGGATGGATAAGCCTTCTTCATAAATCATTGGCAAACCGAGAGGGATTCTCTCTCGTAGTCGACCAGAAGGGAGCAGTTGTGACGTAACCTAATGAATTGCCCAAGGGGTACGTTGGAGATTAGTTAAGGATTTGTGGACCTTGGGGAGATAGTAAAAAATGCGAATATAACGTGGGGCAGATAAAAAATAACCATTTTTTTATCCAAGGATTCATTATTATAGGCCAAATCAATTAGATCTCGTAATTCTTTGTCAAACTTTTTTGTGGTGTCAGCGTTCAGAACCTGATAGTACTCAACATTCCTCAAGATGTTAAATGCCTCCTTTAAATAATCTTCTTTGTTAAGTATAACAATCCCCCCTCCCTTGTCTGCCCCTTTAATAACTAAGTTATTATTGTTCTTTAGGCTTTTGATGGCTTCTAACTCATTACGATTTAGAGTCTGAGATCCATATCTATTACCTTTACCTTTAACCGAATTGTTACAAAGAATTATTGAGTTTCTGAGGAGCAGCTCATAGAAGGTCTGTATAAAGTGTCGCTTATCTGATTGTGGATAGTAGGCTGAGGGTGATTTCAGTCCTGATGAGATATTAGCATTTATTGCATTGTATGCATCTATTGTATGCATCTATTGTTTGTCCTGTTCATCTAATAAAGAAATTAGGTTCTGGAAAATAATTTTATCCTGGGGATAGATGAAAATATTGGGGTGGTTGTCGTTACCATTTGCATCCTTAATATTAAAAGCTCTAATCACAGTGAGTTTTTCTTACAAAATTATTTAGATCTTTAAAGCAATCAAAAATATTTGGTTTCTTGTCAGGGGCAAAACCTAATCCTTTATTTAATAAGGATATTTTGCCAGGTTTTAGCTTATATTAAAAGAGGTTAAAACACCCATGGTTAAACACATCTCAATTTGGATGGGGTGTTTACCTCATCCTCTTTTTCCCCTGTGGGTGCACCTCTCTTTCTGTTGATCATCTTCGTAAAGAGTGGGAATGTATTGGAAGTTAGGGCTGCCCCTAAAACATATTTGTTTTCTTCCAGTGCATGGTCGTTCCTAGGTTTTCTTGATTTAGGTCTGGCGCCAAGTTTTGAATAGGATTCATCCACATCATAGTCTGTTGAATCCTGTTCTCTAGTTTCTCTCCATCCTCTAGATTTATGTATAGGGACAAGGATAGGATTGCCCCTGGCATTCCTGTGGGAACGAATCCTTAAAGGTCTTCTATCTCTATCATCTCTGTTGGAGTAGGCACTATGTTAGCGTTCGACCTAGTGCGATGAGATATGTTCTTTTCGTGATCTAAAGGTCTTCTCCTTGGAAAATGCTGCTCCTTTTGTTGAACTGGGGATGAACAGTTATAAATATATACAGTGTTCTTTCTAGATGGCTTATAGCCTTTCTTTCGTTGCCAATTCCTAATAGTCCCAGCTTGATAATCCGCCTTATCGCTTTGGAATTTGGCATTTTTATTGGTCACCAACTATTTTTCAATTTTGATTAATGGCACCATCCAATTTAGGAATTACTTCTAGCTCATTACATGAACCAATTTGCCTATGTAGTTAATCTATTTTGCTCTCAGTAGACTGGATTCTCGATTCTCTGTATTTAACTAGAATCTTCATTAGAATGAAAGAACAATTATCAAGAGCTCCAAGCCATTCCTGTTCCACTAGCATGTTATAATCGAAGAATGTTTTTTATCGAATCTCAAACCCCGTGGGATAAACTTATTTTCCAGATATTTATTAAGAAGGATACTATCCCACCAATCCCTCATGTCCAATATTAGGTTTTTCTCCAAACCTCCTTTGTGGATATTTATGTCCAATTAGTAGCCTGAGGGGGCTTCCTCCATTAGGAAGTTGTTCCTTCTTTCAATTCTATCTTTGACACTGTTCAAACTCATGATCACTATCTATATAAGTAAAATAATATATATATATATATATATATATATATATATATATATATATATATATATAAATTCCTAGAAGAAATAATAAAAATACTAAAAAAACAGAAGAAATAAATATTATGAATAAGCAAACATACACAAAAAAATGAAAAAATCAAGGTTACCCAATTTGCGCTTATATAAAAGATGCATGCTGAATAAGAAAAAATGGTAACCGATAAAGACAATAAAAAATGGGCAGCTACATACAAGTAGGCAATTTTAAGCAAATAGATATATTTATATACATATATATATATATAGTGTAGTATAAAATAAAATAATAAAATAAAAGACGTTTCTATAAATAAAAAGAAGATATACCTTTAAAAAAATAACAACTCAAATACTGAATAAGTACTTTCCCTTAAATATAAATATAACCTCTAAATAGGGGTATGCAGTACACGAATGTATCAATTTCCTATAGAAATTGTAACATAAACTTCCCAAATAGGGAAAAAACTGCAACAAATTCAGTTAATACAGAAGCAGCGTGTTGCAGCCCAAAATGGAAAGTTTAGTTAAAGCACAGAAGAGGTCAGAAAACTAAATGTTGCAAATATGTAGGTAGTCTCATTATAAAAGAGTCGATGATATGTGACCCTGATGGTAAACAAGGCCAAACACTGTATGTGTCCCCTCTTAGAGAGAAAAATACATCTGAAAATCATATATACAGAAAAAATATACTAATAAAAAAACAAAAAAAAATGAGCACCGAGCATGGGAAATAAATCTCAAATGAGCCTCACTAATACATCGCTGATACACCAAAGCAGAAAGTACCTGACCTCAGGGGGCCCCAAAAAACGAGGTATACCTCCAGAAGATGAAGAATCGACAATAGCTCTGATGACCAAGTCTCACAGTGCACTGTGTGGTATACAGGTAGATGATTGATGAACTTGCGTTGGACCTCACTGAGTGGGTATGCTGTAGAAATAATACAGTACTGGCACTTATGTAAAGTCTGAGTAAAATATGCACTTTAAAATGTGTAATATAAGGTATTTATGGAATAGATAAAAATCTATTTCTCCTAGTTCAGTCATCTCCCCTCTCAGGTAGAATGTATTATGTTTTTAATGTATTTTGTATTTTCTTTTGTATGATGAGAAAAATTGAAATAAAGAATATTTAAATAAGGAATACAAACCTGTATTAATAACACTCCTACTGCCAGATTTATTTTAGGATCCCTCACCTAGCTTTTTACTTATTGTTGATGTTCACTCCAATGAGCCTAATCGAGGAGCATTGGGGACTGATACGCATGCACAGAATGTGCTTCGCGTATCCAAATGTTTCACACAGGAAAGCACTTAAATCAATGCTACATTAACCCCTTAAAACCGGAGGGCGTACTATAACGCCCTATTCTAAGCAGCTCTAAACGCCGCAGGGCGTAATAGTACGCCCTCCTTTTTTTTTTACTTACCTTACTTATCGCGGTTGGGGGGGACTCACCTGGGATCCCAGGGAGTTCCCCGCGGCAGATCCTTCCTTCTCCGGCCCCCCCAGCCATGTGAGAGTGAAGTCCTTGCGAGGACCTCACAATCACATGGCCGGGTTAGCTGGCTGCTGCATTGCCAGCAGGGGGACTACCTGTAATGACAGTTAGTCCCCCTGCTGGCTGGAAATCAAATAAAATAAAGTAAAAATAAGTGTAAAAAAATTATATACTTAGATCATATATATATTATATATATATGATCTAAGTATATATATACACACATATACATACACACACATACACTGTCTAGGTGTATTTTACTATTAATATATATATATATATATATATATATATATATATTAATATCAAATTACACGTAGACTGATACTAATTAAATATATATTTATTAAAAGAAATATGTAAATACGTTAAAAAATAAAATTTAAAAAATAATTAAAAATAATTAATTAAAAAATATATAGATGTGTGTTATTTCGTTCTGATGTGGAATTATTAAAAATTACTATTGTACTTGTATTGAATTATCGTACTAACTCCATTTTAACCTTATACTGTGACTTCCTCCTCCATTTTGTCCCCCTAACCTGACTCTTTCAATCCTCCATTTTGTCCTCATGACTTAACTTGTTCATTTTAAAACTACATTACGTGACTGAACTTCTCAACCCAATTAGTACAGTAGACAAAGACTGTGTTTTCCTACAAGGACAAATACCAGGAGGTGCTGGTTACTCCTTAAGACTTGCCGGCTACTCCTTAGAATTTGTAAGATAGTATAGTTTGAAGGCCACGAGAACACAGTAGTAATGAAATGTTCTATTCATAAGAGACCTTGCACCTGGACATGAAGCCTGATATCATTGACCGTGTAAAATGACGTTTAGGACCCCCTTATCCCCACCCGTGTCCAGAATAATCCCACCTCTGATGGGTGGGCACGGGACTAACCTTTTTATTTTTGAACCAATAGGTAAGACACTAACACCGACACTTAACAATTAATCCAATTGATGGTGTTTATTTGCTGATATTCTAATAATCAATGATGACGCAAAATGCCTCTTAAAAGGGCCTGCGCGCCCGCTTTTTCTTCACTTGCCAATAAACTTTCTCGAAGTTATTTTAACCTGAACCTTGTGTGTCAGACTTAATTACTTCAGCGTATATACGCAATTTAATTTTACTGATTTGGACAGGAACAGATAGACATTTGAACATTTTGGTTTACTTTCAAAAAGTACCATAACAACTTGGCGCCCAACGTGGGGCATCGGGCTATGTCCGGCCGGTGAGCCGTCCTAAGGAAGACAAGGGTGGACGGAGGAATCCGGGGGGAAGGAAAGGAGACTGATCACCTCCAGGTACACGGTAGAGACTTCTGCAGAGCCACCGGTATGTTCCGGCCCCTTTGATTGACCCGTCCACGTGTCTGTGACTGCTTCCCGGGAGGACATCAAAGACAGGTAATATCTTGCCCGGTGCCTCGTTACTCACTTGTTTACCTGCATTTTAGTCTATCTGTTGCCTGGGTGTGTTTGAATTGTTTGCCTGTTTCCCCATTTTGAGATAAAGGGGGGGTGGACCTGCAGGGGATTTGCCTGGGGTTCTGTCTTGCTTGTTTTCCCCTTTTTGGGATAAAGGGGGGTGGACCTGAGGGGACTTGCCTGGGTCTTCAGAGTGTGTGTCTATCTGTTTGTATTTTACCTCTTTTGGGATAAAGGGGGGTGAACCTGCGGATTCGTTCCTGGGGGTCTTCTGTTGCCTGTTTTACCTCTTTTAGGAACCACGGTGTTGTGGTTGTAAGGAAAAAGGGGGGTTGACCTGCGGATGCGTTCCTGGGGGTCTTCTTTGCCTGTTTACCTCTTTTAGGAGCCTCGTGGCTGTGGCTGTAAGGAAAAAGGGGGGTGACCTGCGGATGCGTTCCTGGGGGTCTCTGTTGCCTGTTTACCTCTTTTAGGAACCACGGTGTTGTGGTTGTAAGGAAAAGGAGGGGTTGACCTGCGGATGCGTTCCTGGGGGTCTTCTTTACCTGTTTACCTCTTTTAGGAGCCTCGTGGCTGTGGCTGTAAGGAAAAAGGGGGGTGTTGGAACTGTGGATTTTGTGTAGACTCATAATTTCCTGTGATCCTTCTTGTGTCACTTTGAGAGCCTAGCTAGCTTCTTTGTGCACATGGTATTTCTGTTTATTTGTGAGGGGGCTTAGTCTTGTGGCAGAGGACTTTGTTTCCTGGGGGGATTCAAGTAGGCATTGCTTGTTTTCCGCATCACGTGGTAGTGAGACTTATAAGTGGGTTTTATAGGGGCACTACGGGAGTGAGGATAGAGGTGGCCACATTCTTGTGGACTGCTGTGTAGAGGGAGGCTGACGGAACTCGGACCGGTGTCAGTTGTTTTCCGTGGCCGCTGGTAGTGAGACTTACGAAAGTCGTTCTCCGAGCAGAGACACTACGGGGTTGAGGGAGGTGACTTTGGAGTAAGCACACGAGTAAAGGAAAGGGATTATTGTTGATTTCATTTGAACTGTGATGCATGCACTGTATTTCAATTGTATTGTTGTCTTGTTTGTCTAATTAGGAGTCTCATGAACTCCTGTGTCTGTCTCTAAGGATTTTCCTTGCCTTTCATCTTTTCTATACTTCCTATATTATTATACTATCCACTCCCATTCCTCTTAAAAGAGAAGTGATTGGTCACACACTTCTCACCTCGCTCCAATCCGTGTCTACCACCCCGGGTAGGCGGATTCAGTGACTAGTCTACGTTTTGGGAAGACGCACCTGAGAAAGTCCCACGGTTCTCGGGTGGCAGTCGAGCATTGTAGACGTTCTTGTTCAGTCTTCTCTCTCTCTCTCTATATCCAGGACGCTGGTATAGGGGTAAAGGGATTATGGGACAGGATTTAAACAAGCCCAGTAAGGGCTGGTTAGCATGTGATTTGGTAGAAAACAGAGAAGGTGAGGAGATGGTTAAAGGTGTTGAAAAGATTGCAAAAGTATGTAAAATTATTATACCAACGGGTGGAAGATTGCAACCAGAAAGTTGGCGCAAGTTACTGGCAGAAATGAAAGGCAAGCTTACAGATAATGGCTTATTAAAGACTGCTGAAGCATGGTACAGAGTAGCGAAGGCTATTCAGCTAGAAGGTTGGGTTGAGGAAGAGATAAATCACAAAGGTGTGAAATTGTTTGTGTATCATAATAACTGTGTTGCTGGGGTTTACCCTCAGCCAGCGCCCCAAAGTGGCGCCCAGGGGACGTCTATCCCCAAGGTTCAGTCAGCAGTAGGTGATAGCCAGCTGACTATGTTCCCCACTCCCAATCCTCCTAACACCCATCCCGTCACCTCCCCTGTCTGCCCGGTCCTGAATTCTGATGGATCTTTCTTTTCCCCCTCCCCGTCTCTAACATTCCCATCATCCTCATCCATCCCTACGCTACCTGCTGTACCTCCCCCTAAAATTTCACCTGCCATTCCTTCCCTACACTCTCTCTCCGTTAATGATCCCCTCCCCTCTTCCTCCGCCCAACTAACCACCTCCTCCACCCTTGCCCCGGCTCCTCCCTCTACACCCACCCCTACCAATCCCTCTACGTTCCCTCCCATCTCCACCCCAGTTCAATACCCCACCTCCTTCCCCTCCCCAGCCTGGCCCTACCCCTTCCCATATCCCATGGCCCTGCCCTATCCCGGATATCCACTACCCATTCCCCAAGCCACTCCCCAAGTTCCGGTCATGCCCAGTCCGGCACAGTCTGCCCCGGATGTGCCCACATCCAACATGGCCGCCACTTCTTCCCTTAACCCTATTACAGTACCCTTTCCAGCCACCAGTATGGCGGCCCCCAGTACAGCCCTGATGCCGGTAATTCCCGGTGACTACCTATCCCCCGGTTATGACTCGCTAGCCACCCCCGCATCTGGGACCCCCGCTCATCCTCCGGTCCTGTCACCTTACCCAGGCCCTGCACGAAAGAAAGCTCAGATCATAGAATTAGATGAGAGAGATGAGGATAGTTCATCCCAGGACTCGTCGGAGGCTGCAGGAGCCGCTGCAGGAGCCTCAACTCATCGTTCCATCGATGATCCCTTTGGACACAAGGGCCGGGGTGAACGGACCCCTCCCAAATATGTTGCCTTTAACCCCACTCAAGCTAGCGCATTAATGAAATCACTCCCTGACCCAGAAAAACAGCCTATGCCTTTTTACCGAGGGATAGTTCAAATTCAAAAGACTTATTCCGCCGCATGGCGTGACTTACTGAGCATTTGTGCTATTAAAGCGGGGGATGCATATTGGCCGAGCATGGCCCGTCACCTCAGTACAGATCTGCTTTCCAGTGATGTTGATTACCCTTCCGGGGTAACCTTTTGCACCCAATTAAGAAAATGGGCTAAGGATAAACTTGCAGATCAGGCTGCTGGCCTTACTGATGTTATTCAAGATAAAGGAGAATCAGTGGAAAGGTTTCATGCAAGACTGTATCAAATGTTCACAGACTTGGGATTTGATCTTACTGACAAAATTCATTCACAAATGCTGTCAGGTGCGTTTGTCCAAGGCGTTAAAGACTCTATACGCAAGGGAATCATTGCCGCACGCCCTGAATATAAGGTTGTTCCCCTGGATACCCTGCTTTTAGTTGCTAGAGGTTTGGAATCTGTTCAGACCCCAAGAAGACCTACTTCAGCTCCTCTCATGGTATCCCACTCCGCTCCAGCCCCAAGAGGTCCCAGACCGGAGGAGGGGGGACATTGCTTTAATTGTGGAGCAAAGGGACACTTTAGAAATGACTGTCCAGAACCTAAAAGGGAGCAAAGGGAACCCAGAAAACCACCCAAGCCTGCCCCGGCTCCCAAAGCCACCAAACAGGTTCCAATAGTTGAGGAGCCCGATGAATAGGAAACTGGCAAGCCTGTGTCTGTAACCCCTGTAATGGCAGTGTCTACAGGGGATAAAGGGGGGCCACTTGCCACAGTGACTTTGCCCATTGAAGGCCACCCCACCACATTTCTTGTTGACACAGGTGCAGCCCGTAGTGTTCTGCGAGAACAAGACTTGCCAGATCCATCTTTTCTGTCAAATATTGATGTCTCTTGTGTTGGAGTGGATGGCCAACCGAGACATAGCCCTCTAACAACTCCACTACGAGTTGGTTCTAGCCTGCTCGCTCGCTTTGTAGTATCCTCCACATGCCCAATTAACCTGTTAGGTGCTGATGTTCTCTCACGCCTGCAAGCATCCATCACTTTTACCCCAGATGGGCAGGTAGAAATGTTTACACCTCTATCTGTATCAGACACTTCAGCCCTGTGCTCCTTGCCTCTGATGCTGCATTTAGAAAAGCCCCGTGAGGAAGCAGCAGAATTAAGGTCCAATTTCCCAGAAGAATTAAAAACACAGGTGCCCGCCAAGTTGTGGTCCTCAGGCCCAGAGGACATAGGTCACCTAAATGTTCCCCCTGTGGTGGTAAAGCTTATTCCAGGGGCTAAGTTACCAAGAAAACCACAATATCCATTAAAACCAGCACAGTCTGCTGCAATTTCTGTCCACATCAAGGCACTCTTGGAGAAGGGTGCCCTGGTAAAATGTAAATCTGAATGCAACACCCCGTTATTTCCTGTGAAAAAGAAAACTCCAAAGGGTGAGCCAGAGAAGTACAGGATGGTTCAGGATCTCCGTGCTGTCAATGAAGCTACCGTCCTGGACACCCCTCTTGTACCAAATCCCCATACTCTGCTCTCTGGAGTCCCACCATCTGCGAAATTCTTCACAGTCATTGACCTGGCCAATGCCTTTTTCAGTGTCCCACTGGACCCGTCCTGTCAATACCTGTTTGCTTTCACTCATGAGATGCAACAGTATACCTGGACTGTCATGCCCCAAGGGGCACAAAATTCTCCAAGTCAATTTGCAAAGGCCATGGGCACCATCCTTGACCCATGGCAAGCTGAGCACCCAGAAGTTGTCTTGCTCCAGTATGTGGATGATTTACTGCTCTGTGGAGATGATATACCCACTACTGAAAGGTGTTCAATTAGTCTTCTTTCCTATTTGGCAGAACAAGGGTGCAAAGCTTCACTCACCAAGTTGCAATTCTGCCAATCTTCAGTGATTTTTCTTGGACATTGCCTATCTCAAGGTACCAGACATCTTACTCGGGACCGGGTAAGAGCTGTTCTGGACATTCCACCTCCGAGGACTTCAAAGTCTCTTCATGCCTTCCTAGGCCTAATTTCCTACTGCAGAGCATGGATCCCAGAAGCCTCTCTGCTTATGCAACCTCTCTATGATGCTCTTAAGTCTGACCCGTTCTGTCTGACCAATGAAGCTCTGGACAATTTCGGTGCTTTAAAACGGGCCATTGCTTCTGCTCCTGCCTTGGGCCTACCTGACTACTCCAAACCCTTCAAATTATTTGTCTCTGAAAGACAAGGCCACGCAACAGGAGTTCTCACCCAAACAAATGACTTAAGAGGCCGCCAGAGGCCTATTGGATATTTCTCATGTCAACTAGACATTGTGGCCAGAGGGACTCCTTCCTGTCTCAGGGCTGTTTTTGCCGCAAGAGAGCTCATTGAAAGAACCTCGGACCTGGTCCTTGGCCACCCTCTGGTTGTTTTGGCCCCTCATGACATTTCTGCTATTATCAACCAAGTCCAGCTCAAGCACGTGTCTCCAGCCAGACACCTGCGCCTACAGTGTCACCTTCTTTTGCCTGACAACATTTCCATCCAAAGATGTCAAGTGCTTAATCCGTCCACTCTTCTTCCACTCCCTGAGGGGGGTATCTATTATGGATTTATCACAGATGAAACCTACATCTACCTGCTCTGTGGATGTATCAAGAAAGTCATGCATCCACATTTGTCATTTTATGAAGATGAGACACCTCTTTGTGAAGGCCCGGATTACGCCTTCTGTACCATGTGGTACAAGCCAAACATTACTCCCGAACCTTGCTATGAAGATGAGCTTTACCACCGGACCGATGTAAAGCTCACTGCACAAGACTTCTATTGTGACTCTGAAGGTAATAGCATGGTCTTGGTCCAGCTACCTCAACAACTTAACTACCTCTACCGCCATTGGGATACCGCTATCCCACATATTCCTGTTACCAAGTTGAAGACAAGGTCATGGAATGATCTTGGGCCCATGGCAAAACTATGGGCCACCATGAATGAAGAACAGCTACAGGAAAATGGTATTGCCAAATACCCAACAACTGACCTTCTGGAAGCATGGCCACGCCATTTCCTGGAAAAGGAATTTCAAGACCTGGTCATAAAGAATGATTATGACCCAGAAACACCTCATGACTGTTTTGAACAGATGAAAATGGAAACAGTGCACTTACCAACTGTGCATGAGAATCCATTACCAGATCCGGATTTTACCCTGTTTGTGGATGGATCAAGATATGCCGATGAAGGAGGAACATATCACACAGGATATGCCGTAACCACAACAGACGAAGTCATCAAATCATCATCCTTACCGCCAGCAATGTCTGCGCAAGAAGCTGAATTACAGGCTCTGACTTCAGCATGCAAAATTTCCGAAGGAAAACGTGCCAACATCTATACAGATTCAAGATATGCTCTGGGTGTGGCACATGACTTCGGCCTAATTTGGAAGACAAGAGGATTTCTTACCACCGCCGGTACACCAGTCAAACACAGCACTGCAATCAAGGAGCTAATGGATGCCCTCCTACTTCCCGAAGAAGTGGCCGTTTTGAAAGTCAAGGCCCATGGGAAATTGGATACAGATGAAGCAAAGGGCAACCATTTGGCTGATCAGGCTGCTAAGTTAGCGGCCAGGGATCTGCAGGAAGTGGATGAAGAAGTGTCCGGACAAGAAGAAGAAGAAGTCCCTATTTTTGCTCTGCAAACTCTTCCTACTGATTTGCGAATTTTACAAGAACAGCAAGCTGCAGTCACTCCTGAAGAAATCCAGAAATGGAAAAAGAAAGGAGCTGTCCAAAAGGACGGAATATATTACAACAACTTCAAATTTTGTCTTCCCAGAAATTTGTATCCAGCAGTTGTCCAATGGGCACATGGGCCTGCACACCTGTCAAAAGAATTGATGGCCGCCCTCATACAGAAGTATTATGAAGCACCTGGAATCACAACATTGATCAATAGCTTCTGCAAGGCCTGTGTCATTTGTGCAAAATGCAATCCAGGAAGACCAGTTAAAGTACCTGCGAAACACCTGGCAAAGCCCATGTACCCCTTCCAGCGGATTCAAATTGACCACATCCAAATGCCCAAGAGTGGGCCCCATGAATATGCACTAGTAATAGTGGACATGTTCTCAGGCTGGCCAGAAGCCTACCCAGTGGCCAATATCACTGCAAAAACAACCGCAAGGCGCCTACTTACAGATATTGTATGTAGGTTCGGACTCCCAGAAGTCATTGAGAGTGATCAAGGCCCAGCCTTTACAGCAACTGTGACTAAAGAAATTTGGACTGCCCTAGGGGTGACTCTAGCCTTCCATACCCCTTACCACCCACAAAGTAGTGGTAAAGTGGAGCGCATGAATGGCACCCTAAAAACCAGAATGTTAAAAATGTCACAAGAAACAAAGATGCCCTGGCCAGAAAGCCTACCAATAGCTTTATTTAGTGTTAGGCACACACCTAGAGGGAAGCATTCACTGTCCCCATATGAGGTTCTATTTGGGACAGCACCCAGGCTAGGTTGTTATTATCCGCAGCAGTTACAACTCCAATCAGATGTTTTAGTAGACTATGTAACTGAACTTGCAAGTGTCCTAAACAAAATACATGCCCAAGTTTTCTCTTCAATTCCAGATCCCGAATTGGATACAGGTTCCCATAACCTACTTCCCGGAGATTGGGTCCTGGTCAAGAAGTTTGTGCGGAAAAATACCCTAGAACCAAGATTTGACGGTCCATTCCAAGTTCTCCTGATTACCGCAACCTCCGTCAAATTGGCCGGTAGGCCAAATTGGGTCCACGCTTCCCACTGCAAGAAATCTCCCGCTCCAGAGGAAGCGAATATCGCACAAACATGTATCTCTGGTACATCTTCTCCTTAATTAGCCTTATGAAGGCCCAGCAAGTAGCCATTACCAAAGACACTAGTGGGTACACTTTCTGGTATAATTCATCGTGCACCCAGGTGGCTACTTATACCTTTGACTACTGTGATATTGTAGAATGCCCATTTCCCACACCACAAATCCAGAGCATCTATAGAGATATCCCTCATTCGAAAGACCCATATGTTTGTGTAGTTGACAGGCAATGGGGGCACAATTGTGACCATTGGGGGGCGGCGGGATGGAATGCCGGGCCTGCCTGGGGTTACAAACCAAAAAGTGCCGTATCTAAAGTAGATGATCATGGTAGATCCCTCCTCCAGAGGATGACTTTGAGAAAGCCTGGGGGGAGTACACCAATGAAATTAATTCTTAACATTGAGCATCCAAGCCCAACAGATGCAGACCAGTATGTGATGGGAATGTATTGGAAAAAGGGTTCCTATAAAAAGCTAGGGCATTTCTACCTCAAAGATATGTGCAACTCTTCTGAGTGGCAAGGGGCCACCCATATGGTCCCTAACCCATTAAAACCTCATATCCAGACCTTTCAAGACATGATGGCCATTGCTAACCCCACTTTTGAAGATACCATGGCCGCTGAAACAGGTTTTAATGATGTAAATTTATGGTTAGAATGGATGAAATATAATGCTAATAAGCATAATAGAACTGCATGTTATGTGTGTGGCGGTGCCCGGCCTCACCTGGGTACCGTGCCTTTAATCCTACCAGTAGATATAGAAGAATGTGTTTTAAGCCTTTTTGCCTATCACTATAATTTTAACAGGTCCATATGTATTGCATGGACAAAGGAGTATCCTCTCCTAACCCAGGATGTCAAACCCCCAGATGGTATTACCGTGTATAAAGGTAATTACACTTGTTATGCTAATTACGATGGAATAGGTAAATTCTTGGGTAACTTTTCCAAGGGGTATTGTGCTACCTACAGAAATGTCTCTATGGACTTGTTGCAGTTTCACACCAGGTCATTAGGGGATATTTATTGGTTGTGTGGGGATTTACAGCTAAGATCCAGAATGGACAAACAGTGGTGGGGGGAGTGTACTTTGGCTAAAGCTATTATGCCTATACATATCATCTCTGACACACACCTCGTCACCCATGGGTCCAAACACACTAAGGTTAAGCGTGACGCCCCAGTGAAAGGAAGTTTTGATCCTCATGTGTATATTGATGCCATTGGAGTGCCTAGGGGGGTGCCCAATGAGTTTAAAGCAAGGGATGAAGTTGCCGCAGGATTTGAATCAATTTTTACCATAGTTACCGCAAACAAGAATTTAAATTGGATAAATTACATTTATTATAATCAACAGCGTTTTGTTAATTACACCAGAGACGCCCTCCAGGGGTTGGCCGAACAGCTGCAGGCCACATCCCAAATGGCTTTCCAGAATAGAATGGCCCTAGATATGATCTTAGCCGAAAAAGGAGGGGTTTGTAAAATTTTGCCCGACACCATGACATGTTGTACATATATCCCAGAAAACACAGGCCCTAATGGTAAAGTTACATTAGCCATAGAAAAATTAAATGACCTGTCTGAAGAGTTAAAAAGGAATTCTGGGATAAAAGATCCCTGGGAAAGATGGTTTGGTTGGATGACAGGATGGCAAAAGGCTTTAATGCAGATTGGTATGGCTATACAAATTTTTCTTTTTATCTTTGCTCTTCTCTTTTGTTGTATCCTCCCATGTCTGAGAAAATCCCTCATGAAGACTGTTGACCAAGCGGCACCCACTTTCACCCATCTCGAAGTTGATGACCAAGAATCCCAAGACATCAATTCACCCTGTCTGCCGCTGCAAACATTCCCTTTTGTTGATAAAGTGCAGGAATTCTAGGAAGGGACTAGCTTAGGGACAGCATCTGTCAGTGAATGGTAAAGGCCCCGTGTTGGAGAAGTGGTGGATTAGCTGCCATGGGATACCCATGGGTGTGAAGTGTTCGAGAGCCATACTGATGGATGAGTTAGCCTATTAGGGTCAGCTCTAGGGACAGACTTGCACTTTGCATTAACACCTAGCTAGCGGCCACGGGGTTTCTGTGCCTTTGGGTTAACACGTCTTCTCATACTAACATAATAAAGTTTTTATCTCTTAGAATCTAACATTTCATAGGGGGGACTGATGTGGAATTATTAAAAATTACTATTGTACTTGTATTGAATTATCGTACTAACTCCATTTTAACCTTATACTGTGACTTCCTCCTCCATTTTGTCCCCCTAACCTGACTCTTTCAATCCTCCATTTTGTCCTCATGACTTAACTTGTTCATTTTAAAACTACATTACGTGACTGAACTTCTCAACCCAATTAGTACAGTAGACAAAGACTGTGTTTTCCTACAAGGACAAATACCAGGAGGTGCTGGTTACTCCTTAAGACTTGCCGGCTACTCCTTAGAATTTGTAAGATAGTATAGTTTGAAGGCCACGAGAACACAGTAGTAATGAAATGTTCTATTCATAAGAGACCTTGCACCTGGACATGAAGCCTGATATCATTGACCGTGTAAAATGACGTTTAGGACCCCCTTATCCCCACCCGTGTCCAGAATAATCCCACCTCTGATGGGTGGGCACGGGACTAACCTTTTTATTTTTGAACCAATAGGTAAGACACTAACACCGACACTTAACAATTAATCCAATTGATGGTGTTTATTTGCTGATATTCTAATAATCAATGATGACGCAAAATGCCTCTTAAAAGGGCCTGCGCGCCCGCTTTTTCTTCACTTGCCAATAAACTTTCTCGAAGTTATTTTAACCTGAACCTTGTGTGTCAGACTTAATTACTTCAGCGTATATACGCAATTTAATTTTACTGATTTGGACAGGAACAGATAGACATTTGAACATTTTGGTTTACTTTCAAAAAGTACCATAACAGTTCTAACTGTATTGTGATATTAATATATATATATTTATATCAAAATACACGTAGAACGAAATAGTATATATATCTATATACATAAATATATACGTATATATCACTATATATACCTATATACAAATAAAAATATTTGTAAAAAATTATATATATATATATATATATATATACATATATACACATACATATATATATATATATATATATATATATATATACACATATATTAATTCTACATATATATTTATGTAAATTTTTTACATAATTAGGTATCTTAATTAATTACAACTAGTGGGACCTGCCTGACAACCCATGCCGAAAGTATAGGGAATTTAATTTGCTAGCACTGTATTTAACCCTGTAACTTTCCAAGACACCATAAAACCTGTACATGGGGGGTACTGTTCTTTTCGGGAGACTTCGCTGAACACAAATATTAGTGTTTCAAAACAGTAAAATGTATTACAACGATTATATCGCCAGTAAAAATTAAGTTTTTTGCATTTCTCACGCACAAACAGCACTTACACAAACGATATTATTGCTGTGATACTTTTTACTGTTTTGAAACACAAATATTTGTGTTCAGCGAAGTCTCCCGAGTACAACAGTACCCCTCATGTACAGGTTTTATGGTGTTTTCAAAAGTTACAGCGTCAAATATAAGGCTTGTGTTTCCTTTTTTTCACATTAAAATTCGCCAGATTGGTACGTTGCCTTTGAGACCCTATGGTAGCCCAAGAATGAAAATTAACCCTATGATGGCATACCATTTGCAATAGTAGATAACCCAAGGTATTGCAAATAGGGTATGTCCAGTCTTTTTTAGTAGCCACTTAGTCACAAACACTGGGCAAAATTGGTGTTTTTTGCATTTTACACACACAAACAAATACTAACGCTAACTGTGGCCAGTGTTTGTGACCAAATGGCTACTAAAAAAGACTGGACATTCCCCATTTGCAATACCTTGGGTTGTCTACTATTGCAAATGGTATGCCATTATGGGTGTAAATTGAATTCCTGGGCTACTATACAGTCTCAAAGGCAACGTAACCAATCTAGCGAATTTCAATTTCAAATGTAACATGCTATATTTGACCCTGTAACTTCCCAAAATACCATAGAACCTGTACATAGGGGGTACTGTTTTACACGTGAGACTTTGCTGAATACAAATATGTGTATTTTATTGCAGTAAAAGCAAACAGTATTATGACAGTTAAAATGTCATGTAGAACTAAAAAAATAACACAATTTCTTATCTGCTCCCATTTTTTTCATATTAAATTATGTTTCATAGCTATTTGATATTAAATGAAAGCCCCGTTTCCCCTGAATAAAATGATATATAATAAGGGTGGGTACATTTAATATGAAAGAGGTGAATTATGGTTGGACAGACAGATGCCAGGTTTTGTTTATGTTTTGTTTTGTTCACAACGTGTACATTTGGCTCAGTCCTTAACCCCTTAAGGACCAAACTTCTGGAATAAAAGGGAATCCTGACATGTCACACATGTCATGTGTCCTTAAGGGGTTAAGGGGTTAAAAGACAGCCACTTCATGTTTGTTTAACCCTGTAATGTAAACATTGCAGTTTCTACAAAATTCCAGTGTTTTACATTGCAGAGTTAAAATTACGGGGCAACTTCACTGTCCCTTTAGGAGATTTATTTGATTTGGAATATTGTTCTCCATGTAACCTGAGCTACTGTGCTTGTATTGAAAGCAGTTACCTAGAAAATAAATATATGACTTCAAACAGATGACATTCAGTAGGCTAAAGACCAAATTCAGTGAATACAGAGATTGCTTTATGAAATTAATATTAATACAGTTTCACTTGTTTAGTAACATTAATTCACTTAATCTCAGTGAAAACGCATCCATATGGTCACTTGCAGTAAAATACCCATCTGTTTAATTTACCATAATAAATCAATATATATATATATATATTGAAAAGAGTAGTAGGTGCACTCGTGGGTCTTTTTCAAGGTGAATCTTTTATTATGATTGCATTTACATTTAAAAAGTCCCGATCAACGTTTCGACCCCTATAGGATCTTTTTATGTCTGTATATATATATGTATGCAAATATAAAACTAATAAATAAAACAAAATTAATTTGCTTTGTATTGAATGTATTTTTAGGAAAAACAATTATAACAATTCTGAACTTTTTATACCATATTTTAAAAATGCTAATAAAATAATAATTAGGGATTTCCATTCACTTTCACTATACCGGGGCTACTTGAATATATGTTTCAGTTTAGAACGTGAATTAATTATAAATTTGCAATGAGTGAAAAAAATATTCTCAAAAGCTGTCCTTTATTCGTGCACATGCATATTAATAGGATCAGGTAGCTGATCTCAGACAGCTGTAGCATCAATCCATTCAGTCTAGAATCCAATCTTTAGCAAAGTTCTTTTTCATGTAAAATAAATCCTACTATCCAATTTGAACAGTAATTTTGATAAGTAATTGAAGATGGAAGACTATTTCCTCTCTTACCAATGCTAAAATATTGCAACAAACTTCCTAAATGTTCAGTTTAATCCCCACAACAATTTAAATGCTTTGGTATTAATTAGGTAGAGGAAATAACACAAAATATATCTGTAAATTTCAAATCACAATAGTAAGAGTAGCATGCATTATACAATGTAAAATATGTGAATAGTACTCTGGACATTACATAGTGATATAAGTTGCAAAAAAAGGCTAAAGTTTAACCTCTCACACAGCACTAATACCGCTGTTGCTCCAAAAATCGGCAAAATATTTGAAGTAAAAATTAGAAGCACCATAAGAATCTATGTGAGCACGTGATGGCCACTAAATCCTCGACTGGGTGGACAGCTCCTAGAGCTCTCGGCCCCAATGAAAACCTTAGGGTCAAAAGACCCTTTTAAGGTTGGAATGGGCCTTATCCATGGTCGTCAAAGTCTTAATAGTGGACCCAAGGTCCTTCACAAAGGAATCCCCGAACAGCATGCCCTTAGCTGCGGGACCTGGTTTCTTAACCGACAAACTAACCTGCATTGGCTCAAACTGCAATACAAAATTGCCCGACGGCGTTCCATGGACAGTGCTGTGATAGCGCCGCCTAGGAGACATATAATACTCTGTACCAAACCAATGCCAGCATCAAACGGATTCCAGAAGCTCATAAAAGGCCAGTAAATCATGGCTAGGCGGACCCGGCACACGTGGCGGTAGTATCAAAGATGTAGTGACTGCCGCAGTGTCGGGTCGGCAAAGGGAACAGTCGTGGCCGCAGCACACGCGGCCGTGGAGGGCATGAGGGAGGGGGAAAACATAGCCAGCCAAGGCCGAAATCCCGAGCCTGTGCTCCCCAAAGGACACAGCACAGGCAGGGAGAGACGACCCGAACCAACGAGGACACAAAGCAGTGGAAAAAAGTCCACTGTCAGCCACATAGAGGGAAAACCCAATACAAATAATACAAATTAGAACTATATAAGTATATATATATATCTATATCTATATAGATATAGATATATATATAAAACGCTAATCTATGCAATTAATCAACAGAAGGAAACTGAATATACTTAGCTGGTCTGAAGGAGCAGCAAAGAAAGAGGAAGTGGAATGCTAGCTCAGACCTTTTATAGACTGTTCCTGTATCCTGATTGGCTGCCCTGTCCCTAGGCAGATTCGTTATATTTATTATTTTATTCATATTATTCAAGTTTATATATGTATTTTCTCTTTGCTGCTGAGGGAAAATAAAGAAAGAGATAGCATAATAGGAGCCTCCATGTCAATAAAATTTCAAGGTTGATCCCTTTTTAAATATGGAAAAAAGTGAGTCTGGTATACCTAATGTAACACACAGAGGAGAGGGAGTAGGACTAGTACTAGGTAGCTGCAAGCTGGAACAATAGGGATTCACTAAAACCTATATAGAAAACTGCCAGGAAGAAAAACACTCGGAAGGATAGTGCAAAGAATCCAGAAGCTAGATAGTATCAATGGCTCAGAATTGAGGTAGATAGTAAAATGGGTATTAATACGGTGCTATTTTAAACTGGTACTGCGCCTTTAAAAATTGAATGTGAATAAAAATGTATATCTGTACTAAGTCTTTAAAAGTAAATAAATAATAAATCAATGATAAAAATAAATGAGATGAAAAAAGACAATAATATTAGAACAAAAAATAGAATATAAGTAGTCAACCAGAGTGTAATAAATAACTGGAAAGGGCACTTATAGACTATCCCTGTTATGATACAGGGTAGCAAATAGTTGCACCAAAATGCTCTACTTTGTATAAAACAAAGATACAAGTAATAATGTAGCACTACAGTATATGGAACTGTATACTATAGCAATAGATATCGCTAAAAGATGCAGGCAATGGTAATAAATTATAAATAAAAGTTAAGTAAATCGTAAGAACCAAATTATTATACAAATGAATAAAAGTTAAAAATTAAAAATAAAAATTTAAAATACACATCAGTCCATAATCAGATATATGTTACCAGTCTAGTGAAGTTCAAAAAAACATTCAAGGACCCTCGGATTGAGCCAGGATGGTGATGGATTGAGCTGGCAGTTTGCATTCTGGAATCCAACTGCCGGTGAGGACGGCTTGCAGATCGGTGCGTCCCAACACAGACCTCACTTCGGGGGATGTGCACAACTGACGATCTCGGTTCACAGGTTAACCAAAGGTCCTGGACGGATAGATACTTCTGCTGGTAGCTACTGCCAGGATCTGTATCTTGATTGTGATGTCTTACGCGTTTCGTGGGGAAATAGCCCCACTTCTTCAGAGACAGGATGAAGACCATTGCTACAACTTTGCTTTAAATACACATTGTGCTAATTGGCAATTGAAAAGTACAAAATATCTTTAAGTTTGGCAACTTAAATTCAGATCTCGATATATAGAAGTACATAGGTTCATAATACATATTGTTACATATGAGCATGCTATCACACATAAAGATTATTGCACACAAAATATAAATACTAATTTCCATGAAAATATGATCGGCATAAAGGATTTGTAAGCATATATTCTGACTAGTGATGTCCCGAACGGTTCGCTGGCGAAAAGTTCCTGGCGAACATAGCTTGTTCGCGTTCGCCACGGATGGCGAACATATGCGATGTTCGGTCCGCCCCCTATTCATCATCATTGAGTAAACTTTGAACCTGTACCTCACAGTCAGCAGACACATTCCACCAATCAGCAGCAGACCCTCCCTCTCAGACCCTCCCACCTCCTAGACAGCATACAATTTAGATTAATTCTGAAGCTGCATTCTTTTTTTTTTGTATTCTTTTTTTTTGTGTGTTTGTGTTTATTATACATTATCCTCCATAGCCAGTAACCTAATAGCAGTCAGTTTCCTTCACACGTGTGCGTTTCAGGGCCTGCCAGGGCACAGTGTCACACCAGTGCAACTCATATCTGGTGTAACAGTAGTGTACATTAAAAAAAACTAGAAATTTGACTGTGAAATAATAGCAGTCAGTTTCCTTCACACGTGTGCGTTTCAGGGCCTGCCAGGGCACAGTGTCACACCAGTGCAACTCATATCTGGTGTAACAGTAGTGTACATTTTAAAAAAAAAAATACAGGGGGCTTGTTGTCACCTTTCAGGGACCCTTGGTGTTGTACGTGACTGGGTGGAGGAAGAGACCTTCAATGACATCAGTGAGGACAAGGAACGGGACATGGCTAGCTTGGTATCCAACCTTGTGCAAATGGGAGTTTGCGGTTGTGCAAATGGACTGTTTGCGGTTGTTTGCGGTGCGTTAAATGGGGAGTTTGGTCTGTCACTGTGAAGCGGGCGTAACCCTTACACTACCTGATCGATACAACATCATACCTGATCTTTTAAAGCACGTTATTCCAAACAATTTAGGAATGTTAGGTGATTTATGCCCTTTATGGATTAAAACCAGACTCTGCATCAACTATGTAATTTTCCATGGGAGTTTTGCCATGGATCCCCCTCCGGCATGCCACAGTCCAGGTGTTAATCCCCTTGAAACAACTTTTCCATCACTATTGTGGCCAGAAAGAGTCCATGTGGGTTTTAAAATTTGCCTGCCTATTGAAGTCTATGGCGGTTCGCCGGGTTCGCCCGTTCGCGAACATTTGCGGAAGTTCGCGTTCGTTGTTCGCGAACGGAAAATTTTATGTTCGCGACATCACTAATTCTGACTTAAAATATTTTGACATAGGTTCATAGTTATTGTATTAATAAATACATAATGTTACATATGAGTATGTTGTTACACATAAAAATCATTGCACACAAAAATAATAGTGTACATGGAAATATGATTGGCATAAAGGATTTATCAGCATATATTTTGACTTAAAATATTTAATAACCTTATGGAAGTATAAAAAAGCTGGAACAATATGAGTAAATAAAAATAAAGTTAAAATAAAATAAAAATTTAAATTAATTAATTAATTAATTAATGAAAAAAATGGGAAAAAATTGAAAATGTTAAAAAGTTAATTAATATATAGTGTTCATTTTCAAATATTTAAACAGAATACATATACTATAAAAGTAAATTCTGTATGGTATCCATGAACATACTCTAGATGCTAACAATCTCTAAAAAAATAATATAATATAACTGCCCCGTAAATCGGATGCATTGCGCAGAAAGGGAACAGAAATAAACTCCTTATGTATCGACGTGTGGTGTAAATAGTGACCTATAATAGTGATAGTGTAAATTTATATGTGGAAGTATGTATAAAAGAGACTCCCATCTAGATGTGTTAACTTAATTTCTAATAACAGGTAATACATGTAAAATATGCTATATGTCTAACAATTGGTTAATAAATTTAAAGGCACAGTACCAGTTTGAAATAGCACCTTATTAATACCCATTTTACTATTACCTCAATTCTGAGCTATTGATACTATCTAGCTCCTGGATTATTTGCACTATCCTTCTGAGTGTTTTTCTCCCTTTTTAAATATGTTTCCTTTTCTCTAGTCCAATTTAGAATGTGTTACAGCTTTAAAAAATGTTAATACTAAAATTTCCCATTAATGAGTGCACAAAAGCTAATTTTCATGAGAAACGAGAATGATTACAAATAACGTTAATTTTCCTTATTTTACAGCAAAAGCACACATTTACTGTTCTGTGTCTTTATTTGTAGTTTTGCTACTACATATATTGTTTAATATTGTATAGAGTATTTTTTAACTTGGTACAATATAGTATTACAATTTTCAGCAATTCTTCATATGAAATTTAGTAATATATGTTTAAGATTTAATATGTTTAACAATATTTACTATTTAAAGAAATTATATAGACAGGTATTTTGTGTAAATCACTTTCCCATGTTCAGAGTTTTTAAATTAATTCATGCCTTAGACCATGGTGTGTGTAATTGTACTCAGAACAAAATAAAAAAAGATGAGCATTTGATTATGAATAGCAAAACACTGATAAAATACAAGTTAGACTGAATACAGAAACTGAAAATAGGAGGAAATTAAAACTAGAGATAAATTGCATTGATATTCATGAATGATGTCCACCTTTTCATCTTATCTAAAATACAATCTAAACCAGTGGATATTCACTATGCCTTCAAGCAACACTTTTCCCAAAGACAACATCGAAATGGATCGGTCCTCCGGGTCCTTCACAGAACTTGTAGTGTGTACAAACAGTTCATTTTCCTCTTGTTATCAGGATAGGTCCTCCATACATTGAATTTCTGTATAATTTATTCCTGAACCTCTTTTGTACAGTTGTGTATCTAGCATAGCTTATTAAATTACAAAATAGAATCTATTGATTCAAAGAGTCACAGGGAGCTGAGAGACAAGATGTAGACACTTGCTAGGGGTGTAGCAAAAAGAACCATAACAAGAGATGTATGGAAGAGGATGACAAATAGGAAAACTGAAAGACGAAGAGAAGGGTGAGAAATACAGTGGAACTCAGAAACTAAACAAGATGTAAAAAAGTCAGTCTCTTGGACAAAACTACTACATTGAAAATTTGAGAAAAAAATATATTTTTAAGACATTTAAAAAGTCATATAAGCATGTTAGAATTTTAAAAAATATATAAAATCTGATTTTAATCTATTGGTCGATTTAATCTATTAAAATAAAACATTAAAATAAATGCTCTTAACTATACTTCACTATTAAAACAAATGAAGTACAACCCCTAAGGCTGGAAGTCACATTCAGTTTGTTTGGGCAGACTAACTACCATAAAAAATTTATATTTTACTCCGACTATCTTTTTCAAGCCCTATTCATCCATTCATTCATCCATCAAGCCCTATTCACCCATGATGATAACTTCCCCCTTCATTGTCATTTTAGCTATTTCCTCAACTAGTAGATTATCTAACTCTTTTATTTGTCCTGGGAGCTATAAATCACACCTACACGAGTTACTGTGCAATTACCAAACGGACTCTCTGTTCAATAACTTTTATTATGCTAGATTTTATGCTATCCTTCACATACAGGGCCGCCCCTCCACCTTTCTTGCCTTCCCTGTCTTTTCTATATAAAGAGTAACCTGGTATTGCTATGTCCCCGTCATTTTTCTCATTATACCATGTCTCAGTAACAACTAAATCTACATTATCAGTTGCCATTATTGTCACAAGTTCATGGATCTTATTCCCTAAACTGCGAGCATTTGTCGACATGACACTAAGTTTATAATTTTTTAACACACTTGCTTCAGGCACTTTCTGTCCTGGTTTCAGGGGGCAATTGGATTGATGTTTTATCACCCTTTTGTCACCCGCACCCTCCTCCCCACCTTAGTTTAAATACGTCCTAGCAAACCTTTGATCTGCTCACTGAGAACATTTGTTTCTCTTTGAGAAAGATGCAAACCTACTTTTTTGTACAGTTTATTTCCATTCCAAACAGAGCTACCATGAGAAATCAAGCCAAATCCTTGCTCCCGGCACCATTCACCAAGCCACAAGTTAAAGTCCCTAATACACATCCACCTGTCGTTCTGATTGTTATGCACAGGAAGAACTTCAGAGAATGAGTGTAGAAGCAACCTGCTGTATATCATTGACAAAAACACTAAACACTTCCTTTACTTTGTAAACCTTACTGCAAGACAAGTCATTTGTCCCTAAATAGACAAGTACATCAAACTCCCCGTCCTGCTTTGCTAGCTTAACAATATTACAAATACGTCCCCTATCTCTGTGAGCAGTAGCTCCAGGAAGACATCTCACAAGGCCACTATTGAACTGCTCAACACCTCTTATGATAGAATCCCCCAACAATAACTGCTTTCTATCAGGCCTCATCTTATCCTTTTTTGTCATTGGCTGCAGTCTTGCATAACTTTGACATAGAGGATGGTGGTTCCACAAACTCAGTGCCTGAGCCTGTCTCCATAACACTATTACACTCAGTGCCTGAGCTTGTCTCCGTAACACCACTTCACTCGGTAAATTAAACAAACTTTGCATTTTTTTTTCTTCTGTATACTTCAGATTACAGAAAACAACAATCAATAGCAAACACCTAGCTAATCAAATCAAATGCCTTAACATTTAGAAAATCTTTGAAAATTCTTAGACAGTTGAAGAATCAGTGAAACTCTCCAGAATATCTCCAAGCACCCACCTTGAAGCAGCAGCCAAGCTAATGACCACAACCCCTATATAACTCCTAAAAGCACCACCCACTAGGAATGTTTAACACCAAATACCTACCAATTACCAACAGGAAATGAAACCTTGTGCAATCAGTAACCTTTTCCTATAGATGACTCTTACCCGTAACAGTAAAAAGAAATCTTAGACAGTTGAAGAATCTGTAAAACTCTCCAGAATATCTCCAAGCACACACTTTGAAGCAGCAAGCTATATTAGCAACATACATAGGAAGCAACTGCAATTTTTTTTCACTTGTGTGATATACAAAGAACAGGACTATAAAACTTTAATGAGATAATATATTACCCACTCGAAACTTCCCCAAATTAAAATCTTTTATAACAACAGATACTGGAGGGTATGCTGTCAAGCTGGAACCTACTTCCACGCATGGTGTACATGCTCCCAGAAGAACCACATAGGTCACAAGTTGCATGTTGGTTATCAGCCTTAAATAGACCTATCCCTTCCGAACCATGGACATTTTTACTTCCGCGATCTAACATAGAATGCAGAAAGTAGCATTTTGCACTAAAGGGGCTTTGGCCAGTAAAGTGAACCAAGCGTCATTGCCTCCTCAGCTTGAAATCTATTGCATCCTCACAAAAGTAGGAGACATTGAGGAATTCAACACCCAACGTCATGACTCTCTCCACCTTTCCAATAATGTCTGGACTTCATGGCTAAATCACCTCACTTTACCTTGAATGAATAAATGGACCTCTCAGGACTTTCTCTCCCTGCCCTCACCTCTCTGTTTTCTTTTTTTTTACTTCTTTCTCACCTCCCTCTACCCTCTGTACTTTGTTTTGGGATGTTTTTTTTAAAAAAAAAAAATATATATTCATGTGTACAGATGCTACAATGATTTATCTATTTATACATTCTGGTTTTTTTTTTATGGGTTCCCTGTTTGGTTGCATTTGTGTGAATTAAGAAAAAAGCTTTAGAAATGAAAAAAAAATTACAAAATAACCAAAACAATATTATAAAAACACGTCAGGCAAGTTTAAGTCATTTTGGTGACTTGTGAAATTGTACTATAATTAATAATTGACTCAACACAGAGATTCAGACAAAATTCAGATTCGTTTGTAACTATATTTTAAAACCAAAGAAAAATCTTCACATAATAATAAATACATTTTATGCACAGTTAACTCAAAATTGACCTCCGAAAGCTATTTACAATATAAATAATTATAAATGGGAACACTTTGCAAGATATTATTGACATCGTGTAGTTTTGTTTTCTACATTACATTCCAAAGGAAAACTTTAACTTACAGATAATATGCTCCAATGTCACTAGAAATATACATTGCAAATGCATGGCAGTTTAGATATTTGCGGCTGTGCTGATCTCATAAATATTTCAATGTGTCTTAAGAGAACAATTATCAAAGCAAACATCGAAAGTTCTGAAACACCCTCATTTGTTACTGTCAATCAGACACCATTTTGTCCCAAACGTAAACACACCTTTGATATTAAAGTGCAGTTAGTCTTCAACTGTGTCCAATGTTCAAATTGTAAATATTTTAGGAAGGGTTATGCAGGCAAGTTTATGCAAAATATTTCGGTCTTACACACTCAGAATTAATTAATTTCATGTCATGTTGTTTATTTGATGCTTTCTTCAAAATTTCAAAATAAAAAGAAAACCATTAATATTTTTCTAGACTAGACATTTAATAACAAAGTTCTAACAAAATCTTACTGTTCCACTACAGATAATTTCACACAGAATTTTCAAAGTGCTTTATTTCAAATGTATAATGATTTATTTAAGGGATTTTTTTTTATCATATTGGGTACATTTATTATTTTTGTTTCTTATTTGTAAATTCAAGTAAAGCTTTAATCTTTCATATTGTGCAGACAGGCACTGTTTAGCCAATTGGTACAAATGGCGCAGCCCTAAGGAGATTTGGTACAAAGATTCATAACAAGAAGAGTGCTTGCTGGCCTAGCCTGTTCAGCATTTACAAAAATAAGTTTCCCAAAACACAGAAGTGATTGTTGAAAATGTGTGAACATTCTGATTTTAATGCACGGTTCCGTATGTGGCATTCCAATAGAAGTGGCTAGTAAAATTCTTGAATTAGATTGTTTGCCATCTGCTCCTTCCCAAATATCAAATTAGCTACTGTAATGTGAATAAGAATGAAATGCAGATACTGTGGATGTATTTCTTTTCAAGCAATACTTTGAAAAATGCACATTAATTTCATGTCTGCCTGAGAGAAAAGGGACTAATAGGCTGATTGCTTTACCTGGGAATGATTTATACACTAATCTAAACACGAATGGCTAACGAAACAAGGAACCAAAAAAAAAAATCATGGTTTCTGATAGATTTGTTTATATATTTGGAGAGGCACAGAAGACCATCTTAAGAAATTTTTTAGATAACCTCAATGTGAATAATTGGGGTATAATTCATTAGTTTTCTTGGATCAAGAGGATGCTCATAAATTATTGCCAACAGGCAAATTAGACTGCTTCTAGTATTAATACTGCTAGTGCATAGTGTTTTTATTAATTGCCATAGATAGACAATATCGGGTACTTAATCTATTGTGTACAAATAAGCATACAAAAATGGATAGACCATTATCATATTGTAAAATAAGCTATTGCAATAATAATTGCATACACGTTCAAGTTAAATTAGGTCAATTACAAGTACAGTGTGTTTTCAGATCTTAAATTAGTCTCCGTCACGAACTTACACAATAAGGCTCCACAAATCTGACTGATATTAAAGGGTAACTACCATGGACATTCCTACAGTTTTTGAAGCAAAAGTACAACATTGGTTATGTTTCCCAATGTTTTTGCCATATGGCTGCCATTTGGAGCAAGGGTAAGTCAGGGGATGTGGTGAAATTGGTATGTGCTTATATTTTATGCATTACAAAATAATACACAATAATAAGATATTATAACAGGTTTTCTTTAAAATACCTGGCTCTAATCAGGAATATGTGATAAAACAATATTTTATTTAAATAGCCCCGAACAACCAAATATTCTTTCAGCATTTATCACTAATCAGACAATATGTACTAAAAGGACAGTAATGTATTGTGTCTGCTAGTTTTGCCAGGTTTGTCCTAGAAGGAACAAGAATATTAAGCTGACATGACTAAAACTCACAACTGCTCTAAAACAGCTCTTCTTATTATAGTAAGGAATTCAATAAGAGCCCAATTGATCATTTAGATGGCAAGTGTGGGGAAACAATTAAAATAAACTGTACAACGAAAACATTTTTTTTCTATTGTACTTTATGCCACATAAAAAAAAAATGTAAAAGATGTAAAAAAAAATAATGGAATATTGAGATAGTTTTATCATTTTATTGGAATAACATAATTTTGGAATAACGAGCATTTTGGGATATGATATCTTGCTGTTAGTTCAACTATTGAATGAATTATTTCCATTGATCAACAGCATTCCATTATTTTGTCTCTGCATTGTGCAACAAATCTGTCTTCATACAATAACTAAGTCTTACAACATATGAAAACACTTTTTTCATGGTAGAGTCTCTTTAAATATATTGTTACCAAGGTGTATATCAATCAGTCATTCCTCAAATGTTCATTTACTAATCTGTAATAAAATTGAATTTAGCAATATTTATCTGCTGCTTATGCAATAATGAAATTAAAAGTGTTTGTGAAATCAGTCTAGAAAACAGTCCCTGTTCAGTCATTGTGGTAAGGTGATTTTATATTGGATAACCCCCAGCTTTCTTGCACCATTATCATGTATCCCTATATCCAAATTAATTATTCTCTATTGCAGCAGGTAGATGGTACATACAAGATAAAGCAAGGTAGAGATCAACAATTTTGCCAGAACTTCTGCAAACAAAATTTAGAGATAATTTTAGATTCTACCGTCAAAGGTTGTTTAAGAGAAAAGATGCCTTTTCATTTCCATTTCAATATCAGTGAATTTCAAAAACATGTTTATGTCTTTTTTCATACGTCAGCTTGTACATAGAACTTCTATTTCTATGACAACTGCATTTCACATTATGATATACAAAGAAATACTTGCAAAGTAAAACAACTTTTACAGTAATCATGGAGGTGTTTCAAACAAACATCACTTGCTATGTTTTAAAAGCTGCCAAAGCTTAACTCGCCCGAAGCTCTTTAACAAACTCAAGCTATAAATGTGGCACATACTAGTCTTTATGTCTAAACATGTTGAAGGTCCAATATGTTTTAATTGCTTTGATAATGTGATAATGTTGTTTTTTCATTTTTTTTAAATGCAAAATAAATAGCATTATCCTTAGAATTTGCAAATATTAGTCGTGGGTTATAATTATGTATGTTAAGGAGTGTTTGTGAAATTTGTTTTGTCCTTTGAAAACAAGGTCAAACCTAGCATCACAAGTTCAGGATCTAGAATTGCCTATATTTACTGCAAAGATGGAAAAACTACAAATAAAATTAGTAGAAACACAGTTTTTTTTTCTATTGCAATAGTTTCAGTAACATAATTAAAGACCGAATGACAGAAAAATTGTCATAACAAACTAAACCTTAAAGAACGAACCTACTTCAAAATATATCTCACTAATTTAACAGTGACGGGGCTGTATGAATTAACAAATGCTAAATTAGCAGCAGGACATTTCATATTAGAATAGGGTTGTTAAAGACAAAATTGTGTTGATGTAAAATGTTATTAAGGTGTTAATATTTTTTACACATAGAAATTTGGTATTCAAATATGAAATCCATAAAAATAAAAAAAGTTTCCATTTCCTTGCTTCAACCCTCTTCTCTATTTGTTTGAAGTTATAGCAATTATAATTACCTCCCATAGCCAAGCATCGATAGCTTGTGGTTATAGTATGAGATGTGAAGATAAAATCTCCAAACCAGGAATAAATCAGAAACTTGTTGATTATTCAGCGTGTATTTGCATCTATACCCAGTGCAAATCATTGACAAATACTCACAAAAAGTACTGTCTCTAAAATACTTTTTAGATCATACTTCTAGGCAATAACAAACAAATAAGTATTCATGAATGTTCTGGATTTAAATGAGATAATCTCTCAATGTATTGAACTTTTATGTCGATAATATAAATTATGTTGTGTTTTTTTTAGTTAGTTCTTACAAGGGTCCTTTCTATAATTCCCCCAATCAATGAAGTTAGAGTGATATTGTGTATTTTAAATGTTGTTCCTAAAATAATGCACGTTAACTTTCTTTGCCATACATTGTGTGATTTTTTTTTTTATCTGAGCACATATTTCCCATCAATTTAAATTAGTAATTATATTTTAAATATTTAGTTGAATGACCAGTATCCCGACACTATATCATACGAATTTAAAACCAATATCATAAGACTGTGGTGTAAACAAAATGAATAGAAATCCAAACCAAACAGGATAAAATATATCAGGATTATTTGTGCGCTGGCATAAATAACATGTTGAGTGCAGACTTTTAAAATAATTAAATATAAAATGTATATTAGTCAAGTAAGTATATTAAAATATAGTTAGGTGGAAAGTTAAAATAAAATAAAAACGGAATTGGGCAAGGCATTTTCTTATTTAACCTTCTGCTTCCGTTTAGTTTCCTCCGAAATGTTCTTTCATTCTTTTTGTACCATAAATCAAACTGAATAAAACAGAATGTGTTACTGGATATAAACATACAAGTATTATGACTTTTCTAATGTATATACAGAAAGGTGTACATTCCACATTGCTGTAAGACCTGGATGCATAGTTTGCCTGTTTCTGTTTGATTATTTTTTTGTTTTGTTTTGTTATGTTTTTGTTTTTGCTTAATGGGTATTTAGTCTACATGCAAATTATATTCATCACCATTACATAATACTTTAAGAACACATACAATCTTAGACCTTCTCATTGACTGCACAACGTTGTTGTAAATGGCCTAAAATCCGAGTCCATTGCAAGTCCCATCGTAACATCCTTTCTAGTGCACTGTAATTTATCGGATGCTGGTAACGTCATTAAAAATGTTCATTTCAATTTCACTTGATAGAGTGTTTGGTGCAATATTTGAAATAAAACCATCAACTTCCATTAGTCATTATCACCGATGTGCCCTTGTGGACTTGAGCAGGATCTTGCTGCATCCTTATGTGAGACGTAACATCAATGTGTGATCCATTGCAACCCAATGAATAGTTTCTTATAGTTTCAGTGTCATATAAGTGTTCAAGGGCATATCCAGTGAATGTGTAAGCATGTTTATCAAAATATTGCCTGTGAGAACTGTAATAGTTTGGAGATGCAGGATGGTCCAGAGCTTGCTGAGGGGAAAGGGTGTTATGCAAATAGTCTTTTGATATAGTAACACTGGTTTTTAAGATTCTGTCTGAATTTGGACTGCTCATTCTGGACAAAGTTGTGGGGCTGTTTTCATATTCATTGTCACGCGGGCTCAATATTTTTCCATCCCTGTGCTGAATGTGATCACAAGGAGATGTATTAGTAAGTGATGGTCCACGACATACAACACCTGTTAACTGGGGCTGTTGATAGTTGGGAAAACAAACCGAGTTTCGTTTCCCGACTCCATTACTAGTAGTTAGTTGGTCAGGACTTGATTTGCGAAGTTGCAACCTATTTTCTTCCTCTTTAATCATTTGCTGTGTAGCTCGTATGAGTGTTTCAATTTTGCTGGGTTCATGGTGGGTATTTTGATATTGCTCAGCACGGTAGCGGTCTCCGGATTCACTTGCAGAGCCTGGATCCGGGGAACTAACAACACTGTCTTCATCCCAATGGTTTCTCCCTGCATATGACAAGAATTAGATAGTATATCATCAGTATCTCATATGACACCATTTGTTGATTTTTTTTTAAATTCATATAAACTCAAAGCACAGTTTGTATAATCTCTTATGTATGTAGGAGATAAGGAATAGGAAACCAAATCTAATAGTTTTAAGTTAGAGTTAAGTTTGGTGTTGGAATTGAGCTTATTCACATATTTACTATTAATGTTAACGTTATAGTTAGATAAGGTTAATGCTTGGTGTTTACAAAAACAACCTTTAAGATACTCTCAGGCTGACATTCGTAATGTATATGGAAACATTGCAGTGAACCCTCAAATCTGTGGGGTTAATCCATTTTAATGTTTTGTGTGAGGAAGTGGTTTGGTTGTTGCAGCAAAACTTACAATCCATTTCTTATGCCAGTAGAATATATGGTCACATTGTTTGGAGTTTTCATCTAATTAAACCATTAAAGGAACACTATACACATCAAAACAACTTTAGCTTTATGTAGCAGTTTTAGTGTATGGATCAAGTCCCTGCAGCTTCACTGCTCAATTCTCTGCCATTTAAGAGTGAAATCCCTTTTGTTTCTGTTCGTGACACACTAGCCACACTGGTTGTGACTCACACAGCCTGCATGAAAAAAATGGTTTCATTTTCCACTAGATCTTAACTTACTTTAGAAGGGTTTATCTACTGCTCTGTAAAGTAAACGTGTTTTACACACAGAAGGCTCATGCAGGGTCTAGCAAACTTAACAGTGCAGAATACAATAAATTTTAACCCATTCAAAAATAAAGTTTGAACATTAGATCTTTCTTTACAGTAAATGATTCCGAAGGATGTGTGAGTCACATTCAGGAAGGTGTGACTAGGGCTGCATAAACAAAATAGTTTTACTCCTAAATGGCAGAACATTGAGCAATAAGACTGCAGGGGCATGATCTATACGCCAAAACTGCATCATTAAGCTAGCTAAAGTTATTTTGGCACTTATGTCCTTTTAACTCCCTAATCGAATGCCAAAAAATATCTTGTCATTAAATCTACTGAAACAGCTCATAAGACAGCACTGTGCAATAACAATTATACTTGTTTTATTTTTAAATACATCAAATGAACAGGAACAATTCTAGAGTCGTTTCACATATCACACAATACATTACAGGATGGCAAGTAGAAGAGTAGAAATAATTAAATAAAAATAAGTATAATTAGCAGTAAGTGATGGTTATCTACCTTGTTTCCTTGTATTATGAATCCATAGAGGTACAATAACTATTTAAAGAAAATATTTACTGTAACAATAGCTGTTAAGTAACGTCTATTCAGGATACCTGTTCAGCTCAGTTAAATGTAAAGAGTAAAAGCATGTCATCTTTATTAGCAATCCATAATAAGTGTCGAACATGTACCATATTCTATGTAGATTAGTGAAATAAAAAGAGAGAAAAAGAAAGTATTTTTAAAAATTAGATGTATACATATATATATATATATATTAAGTATGTATTTTATATATATATATATATATATATCAAAATATATAAGCAATGCAGGTTGTAAAAAAATATATAAGCAATAAAAGCTACAAACAAAAAGAACTGTAGAGAGTAAGGTAATCCAGGGTTCAAACATTATTCCCGCACATTTCGGGTTAACAGCCTTTCGCAAAAATTCTGACACATTGGAGGATTCATATTGGTTAGACCCAGTCTCGTCCTTTTTTTGTTTTGACAATTCTCATTTGCTACTATTTTATGGGTATGTGGAAAACATATGGTGCATGTTGTATAACCTTTACAGATTCTCATGTAACAAAAAACTTTTGTTTCCTCTTTATCGAATTTCGGCCATTTGCTCATTAGTTTTCAGACAAACTTTGGTGATTATTTTTATTTTGGAGTTTCATTCAGACAAATGAAATTCTGATTCGTGCCATGGCTGCATCTTGCAGCTGTTTAGTAAATGTGTACCCATGAGGGATTGCAATATTTAAGGGTACCAAATAAGGGAGCTGTTTAGTAATTAGCTCCTTTTTGGTATCATTATGGCAATCCCACAAGGATTGGGGAGCTTTCTACTAAGGCAAAAATTACAAAGAGCAGGTTGGTGCTCTAAAAATAATAAGAGGGGACACAGTGTAGTGGTGTTCCTAATAACAAGGGTGGTGGAACTATTGACCTAACCCCCAGGCCTACCCATATAATGTATTCCCACAATAGTTTATTTGAATTTATAGTTTAGTATATCTAATAAAAGATAAACACACAAGCTTATACAAGCATGGTCCTTGTTAAAATCTTGTTTCTGCTAACATTTGAAGTAGCTTGCATGTATTGTTATATTTCCAACATTAAAACTGTAAAGTTTTGCACAATATCCTGGTGCTATGTAAACAGCAATAATGGTAATAATAAGATCAGGGCCGCCATCACATTGTGACAACCGACAAAGAATATATTTTATTGAAGGATAGTGATAATATGAAGCCATTTATGATCACATCGTTTTTTGGCTCCTTTTTAAATCAGAATGATGAAAGAAATCACCCAAATGGCCCTGATCAAAAGTTTACATACCCTTGAATGTTTAGCCTTATTACAGACACACAAGGTGGCACACATAGGTTAAGATGGCAATACAATTTAATTTCCAATACCTTTTTAAACTGCAATTAGAGTTTGTGTATAAATAGTCAATGAGTTTGTTAGCTCTCACGTGGATGCACTGAGCAGGCTAGATATTGAGTCATGGGAAGCAGAAAAAAACTGTCAAAAGACCTGCATAACAAGGAAATGGAAATTTATAAATATGGAAAAGGATATAAAAAGATATCAAAAGCCTTGAAAATACCAGTCAGGGTATGGCTTTCGAGTGCACCGGAGCGGATGCCATTCCTCAGAGCTTCGAGCCACAAGTACCTAAAATTCACGATACTGGCTCCATCGACACCTCACTGACATCGGGAAGGGCAGATGAGCATCAGGACGCCCTGCTGCACACGCTGATGCCTTTCTTTCTCACCCCCCACATGGGCAGACAGAACAAGGAGCTAGAGGGCATATACGAGGAGTGGAGTGCCGTGGTGACATTGGACCAACACATAGAAAGCCACACTGCTGTAGAAATGGGTAGAAAGTCGCAAAAACCGACTGCCCTCACACCAAGGGCCCACAGAGACATAGGCCTCATGCTACAGCCACCCATAACTTCCCAGGTGCCGGCCTCCAGGAAGGCTTCACCATCCATGCTGTCTGGGGAAGAACTCCCACACAGCCCGACACAGCCTGCACCAGACCGAGTGACCCTACAGACGATGGAGAACTCTTCACCAGCCACTAAGCAGGATATCCAAACCATGCTAAATGGCCTGCAACAGCAAACGTGGAAGGCAGACTTGGCGTTAATGGCTATGGAAGTACAAGCTGTGACAGAATGTACCCGAGCCACAGAGGAAGATGTCATGGAGCTTAAACAGGGACTGCAATCATTTGGCAACAAGGTGCAAAAAATACAAATGGCACACACTGCCATCACAAGGCAAGTTAATACCCTTGATGATAGAGGCAGGAGCAAGAATGTAAAGATCAGAGGGGTCCCTGAGTCAGTGTCCCTACAAGAACTTCCCCACTTTATCAGACAACTGGTAGCCACCATTCTGCCAACGAGACAAGCTAAACATTTCTACTTTGATGGGGTATACTGCATTGTTAAATCACCCAAGCTCCTGCAACGTCATCCCGGGATATCATATTGAGATGCCAAACCCTGTCTGATAAAATTGCCTTAATGGCAACCCTTAAAGGAAAGACTCCCTTCGAATTTGAAGCATGTACTATTTCCCTCTTTCAGGACTTAAGCCGAGCCACACTGCTGTGGCGCAAGTCTATGCAGCCCATTACGACAGCCATACAAAAAGCAGGACTTCCCTACAGATGGGCAACCCCGGGTTCTCTCCTGGCTACTAAGGATGGGAAAACGTATAAGGCAGCTGATCCCAAAGAAGACCCACTACTAATAGCCTTGGGTCTGGCTGACCACAACGCTCCCTCGACAGATCTGCCTCGGACCCACCAGTGGAATTTGGCAGACATACCACCATTTGTCCCCTGAAACCGTCAAAGTTTTGCAACCTGGTGCTGCAGTGACATAACCAAACGTTTCTAAAATATCGTGTCTTTTTTATGTTTTTATATCTTCAGTTAATGTCCTTTTGGTTTGTTTATGGTAGCTTTTAGGGGTTTAGAACCCTGCTCTACCTGGTGCCCATACACAGGCGAAGCCCTCAAAGGCCATAACTAGTGACATCATATTCAACTCCGATGACATAACCTCCCTGCCCCTCCCTCCTCCCCACACTGTCCCGTGTTATAGGGGCACTACCCACTTTGAAGCCTTAACTTAACCACCCACACAATATAGAAAATCACTCTGTACCAGACAGACCAGACCAGGTATACCTAGCGCTAACGACCTCGCTTCAGCTCCTAGCACACTAACCTAACCACCATGTTTTTAATCCAAAATAGCCTCTAAGCTTAGCACTCTTAGGGACAGGGGACCTATGTAGGCCTCATCAACACGGCCCGGATAGTTCAACAACACCCCAAACGAAACGATAAACCCTATTAGGCACTGATGTGTTTCTCGCAAAGCTTATACCATATGTTAATACTTGTCTAGTAGTTATAAGACATTATCAAGTCTTGACAACAAGGTTTGTATTGGTCCATGAGTGGACAACCCCATCTGTAGACAGATATGCTCTTTGATATGCCTACACTACACATCATATACAAGTTTAGTAGAACCGTGTTTCCTTATATACCTAGTCAGCACAGTATCTCTTGCCTCACAAAGGCCCAAACCAATGGGCAATCCCTCCTACATACAGGTCTCCATCATTGTAATTAAATTATACACAATAGGCTTGTTTAAAAGTAAAAGGTGTACTAACAGGACTAGTCACTACAATCGGTAGTATTTCACGATGACCCAAGCAGGTTAACAATCCCTCCTGCATACAGAAGTGCCCTTAGACACATTCGAATCAAGTGCTGCATTTGCCTAGGAATAATTGATGTTATAAACAGGACAGCTAGTAACTATTGTCTAGACAGCTACCAAAAGAAAATGTGCAATGTTCATTAATGTCACACCTCATGCAGCTAAGACAATTGTCTGCCAACTTATATTTGCCGCTGTGGCTTTTTTTTGTGGCAAAATTGTCATGACTTGCACCAAAAATAAAGAATTATAAAAAAAATAAAACAGTCAGTACTTTTAAATCACTTATTAAGAAGTGGAAAATTCAGGGATCTCTTGATACCAAGCCAAGGTCAGGTAGACCAAGAAAGATTTCAGCCACAACTGCAAAAGAATTGTTCGGGATACAAATAAAAACCCACAGGTAACCTCAAGAGAAATACAGGCTGCTCTGGAAAAACACAGTGTGGTTGTTTCAAGGAGCACAATATGACGATACTTGGACAAAAATAAGCTGCACAGATGAGTTGCCAGAAAGAAGCCTTTACTGCGACCAATGCCACAAATATGCCCAACAACACCTTGACACTCCGCACAGCTGGCACACTGTAATTTGGAGTGATGAGACCAAAATAGAGCTTTATGGTCACAACCATAAGCGCTATGTTTGGAGAGTGGTCAACAAGGCCTATAGTGAAAAAAACACGGTGGTGGGGTGGTGGCTCACTGATGTTTTAGGGGGTGTGAGCTCTGATGGCACAGGTAATCTTGTGAAAATTGATGGCAAGATGAATGCCGCATGTTATCAGAAAATACTGGAAGACAATTTGCATTTTTCTGCATGAAGGTTGCGCATAGGACGCGCTTGGACTTTCCAGCTTGACAATGACCCTAAGCCCAAGACCAAGTTCACCCTCCAGTGGTTACAGCACAAAAAGGTGAAGGTTATTGAGTGGCCATCACAGTCCTCCTGACCTTAATATCATCGAGCCACTCTGGAGAGATCTCAAACGTGCGGTTCATGCAAGACGACCAAGATTTTGCATGACCTGGAGCATTTTGCCAAGACGAATTGGCAGCTATACTACCTGCAAGAATTGGAGACCTCATAGACAACTATTACAAAAGACTTCACACTGTCATTGATGCTAAAGAGGGCAATACACAGTCTAAGAACTAAGGGTATGCAGACTTTTGAACAGGGTCATTTAATTTATTTCTGTGTTGACATGTTTTGTTTTATGATTGTACCATTCTGTTATAACTTTTAGTTGAATATAAATCCCATAAGAAATAAAAGAAATGTGTTTTGCCTGCTCACTCGTGTTTTCTTTAAAAATGTTACATATATTACCAATTCTCCAAGGGTATGCAAACATTTGAGCACAACTGCATGTATATATCCCTGCAGGTCCTGTTGTCTTCAATAAAGAAGAGGGGGCAGGGATACTCTAAGTTCCTCCTTTGGCAGTGTCCTCTCATCAGCTGTGGCTGGCAGAGCGTTGCCTCAGCTTGCCATGACAATGCTCCCCATGCCACGCAACACATGCCATGCTTGCAACATAAGGAGAGAACTGACTGCTGGAGGTGGAAGATGACACTCCTGGGTCCACTATTCACTGTACAAGCATACTGTGCATATGGACCATCAGGGAATCTAGTGTCCCCCTCTCCCTGGCAAAAGGTAAGAAATGAAAAAAAGAAATCAAAAACATCTCCCCCCTTCTCCACTAAACACATGCTGCATCCATGTTAGACACGCACACACTGCATCCACTCTACACACATTGAATCCACTCTACACACACTGCATTCACTTTTATCCCACATATTTCCTGCATCCACTATACACAAACATACACACCTTTCATCCACCACCACATCACCTATGCAAACACTATAAACACACACTACATCAACTTGTGAGCGGACTCAGGGGCCCAGGCCTTGAGCTGTGTAAGGGGCCCCAACAATTCTGATTGCAGCCCTATATACACTTGTGTTTTTTCTTACCATGTACTCTGTGAACTGAAGCAATATGTGGCATGCTGTTCTCATATCCATCTCTGCTTTCTGGAGATGATTTTGGCAAAGGCAATGTTGATCGTGGACCCCACCATTGCTCTCTCCCAGTTTGAGGACTTCCAAGAAAGTATCTTCCAGCTTCACATCTTCCTCCTTCACAAGACTGACTATGCTGGTGTCTATCATCATTTAACCTGGAATGGTCAAGGGTAAATCCAAAACAAAGAGCGCCTCGGTCTGGGTACTGTCTGTATGCACAGGACATGTCATGTTGCTGGGAGCTTGGTCTTTCTATAGGATCAAGAAGTTGTGGTGAAGCAGTGTCAGTAAGGGGGCTACCACCCCATTGGCTGTCATGATCTGACTCAGATCTTTCTGTCTGAAATCCAGTGTACTGTAATAAAAATAAATGAATGATTAAAAATAAAATGTATGCATACGTGTAGCACTTTTACCATAAATTCATCATACTTTCATTTTCAGAATGATGCTTCTTACTTTTTTACCTTCCTCTCTAACACTCTGCACAATCATACTTTTCCCATCATAGTTCAAACCATATCTGCCTGTCCCTTATGCAGTCTCCATGACAGACATCGTTATGTAAAACTGTTTCTGAAACTCCCCACCACCCTATGAAGACTCAACCTTCCACAACTTCAAATAAATTTAAAAACTAGAAAATTGAAATGGAAAACTAATAAGCACGATCAATTATGTGTGAAACACCATACCTATTAATGTACCATAACTAATAAAGTGCACTGAGGTGGTTATGGTGCCACACGTTCCCTGGTGCCCACCCAAAGTAGTCAAATCATTTTGGCCTGCTCAACTTCTCCACTACAGCCAACAGAAGCTCTCTGTCTGAGCAAAGCTATAGTTTTCACTATAAACTAGTGAAAAAATGGCACCATGATAAGAATCAAAATATACTATTTGTAATATCCTGAGGTATTTAATCTTATTTAATTAATGGTAGGCCTTTGTGAGGTAGTTTGAACTAGCACATAATAAAATGCTTCAAAATTAGACATAGCTCCATTAAAGCCATCTATGAAAATTTACTCTTAGCAAGATAAAATTACCATTTCTCTTAAGTAGCACTGAAATATCACAAAATAGTACCTAATCCATACATTGCAGGTATTATTGTTGGAAGATATAGCTGAGCATAATTTGGTTGGTTTTTATCACTGTGGAACACAACAGATTTACAAAATGTCCATCAAAAATGCAACAAAAAATAAATTACCCTAAAATGAAACATAGACCTATCAAATCCATCTATGAAAATTCACACCTAAAAAGCTGAAATGGTGTGTAACAAGATTGAGCCTATGGCAAACATTGGGGTATCATTGTACTCTGAAGATATAGGTAAGCATAATTTGGGGGTTTTATCACAGTGGCACACATCAAATGTACAAAATGCCTAGCAAAAATGCAACGAGACATATGACGTACTCTGTAAATCAAGGCAGATAAATTAATTTATTTTGAAATACTTTTAAGCCACACTCATTATGCACACTTTATTATTGCCAAAACTGTGAAAACAATGTTTTTTTTTTTTCTATTTATATTATGGTTTAGTGTTGTATAAATTATCCAAGAGAAATTAACCATTGATGCAACTGTTTTGTGGCATCCTTAGACCCAAGGTTTTAATTCTACCATTCAATATTGAAATTCAAACCCAGAAATAATAACAGATATGTGAAATTATCATCAACAATGAAATTACTGTCAAAGGATAATATGAGTACTGTTTCCAATTGCTACAAAAACAATACAATTAGCAGTAGAGCATAGAAAAATATGTAATAAATTTAAACACAAATGTACAAAAGTGAATGAATAAAATATTTTTGCACGTTAACTATTTTTACATTGCGCTTGTTTCTTATTTATTTATTTTCATTATATAATTATTTTTTTTTTAAACTCAAGCATAAAACATAAGATCTCACTAAAAAATGTACTTTGTTTTATCTGGGATTATAACAACATTTTCCCTGTTAAGTTGTAGTTGAATCACAAGGGAGAATGCCACAGCCGCCTTGTACGCCGGCCAGATGGTGGCCATTAAATCACTTTTATCTTATATTTTGCTAATGTAAACCTGAAAGTTAAAATATGTTTTTTGCATTGGCTATTATCGTACAGCACAGATGGCAAAAGCCTACTTTAAAGTAACACAATATATCCATAAAAATAACGGGATCCTTGTAATATTCTTTGATTTATTTTCTATATTTTAAAAACTGTCATTAACATAAACTAAAATGAACAAATAACAATGCATATTTTGTTCTAAAGCTAAAATATTTTTTTTACTGTTGTGCGTTAATGTTAAGCATATTGCAATAATTGTTTATCCAAACAGCACATAAATATAAAGTGCTAGCAACAAAAACATAGTGTGCTTTGCATGATTATTCTGATAATAACAGTGATCACTTGGCACAGAACATGATGATTCTAAACCCCAACTATGAAAGTGTTAGGAAGTTCCCATGATTGGCACAGATGAAAATATATATGCGTGCAAATGTTTATATCAACTATTAGGCATTCATTCACACACACATCAATTAATACAAGAATAAAAGCAAAAATGTTGTCTAACACCTTGAAAGTTGGGGTCAAATGTCAGGATATGGTATAATTTTTGGTTGGTTTCTTTTTAGCTTGTTTGCTTTTAAATATAACAAGTTTTTGCTTTGTTTTTGTTTGTTATTGTTTTGTTTTTTTACTAATTTGTTTACTTATTTATGTAAACATTTCTTCATATTTTCTCATATATATAAATTATCTATGAAAACTCCAAGGAGGATATAATTTCTAACATGATTAACAGAAAAATAATAAACATAGAAAGATTTCCAAATTATTCAATAATTTTAGAAAAAAACTTTCCAAATTATTCATCTACACAAGTTCCCATATACTCTATTGGGGACTTCTGTAGATAAATACCGTATTTACTCGAGTATAAGTCGAATTTTTTAAGCACATTTTTTGTGCTGAAAAACCCCAACTCGACTTATACTCGAGTCAATTGTCTGTATTATGGCAACTTACATTGCCATAATACAGACAGGACCGCTGGGCTCATTACAAGCCCGGCGGTCCTGTTGGGGGCTGGCAGAGAACTCTACCTTACCTTCACAGCAGCTCCTGTCAGCTCCCTTCTCTCTCCTCCGGTCAGCTCCCCACTGCAAGTCTCGCGAGAGCCACGGGGTCAGAGCGTTGCCACAGGTTACCGTGGCAACGCTCCGCGCGGCAGTCACACCACGAGATTTACAGTGGGGAGCTGACCGGAGGAGAGAGAAGGGAGCTGACAGGAGCTGCAGGAAAGGTAAGTTACAGCTCTCTGCCAGCCCCCCTCCTACACAGCCCATCCACTGGACCACCAGGGAATGAGAGCCCCCCTCCCTGGCCAGCTAACAAGCAGGGAGGGGAGACGGAAAAAAAATAACATAACATTTTAAATAAAATATTAAAATATTAATAATATTTTAAAAAAATAATAATGTAAAAATAAAATATAAATAATGTAACAAATAACAAAAAATATTAAAATAATAATAATTCAAAAAAAATGCCCACCCCCTACCAAGGCTCTGCATCACACACACACTGCACTCATACACACACACACACTGCACTCATACACACACACACACTGCATTCATACACACACACACACACCGCATTCATACAAACACACTGCATTATATACACACACACACACTGCATTCATTATATACACACACTGTAAATAAATCTTCAATTAATATAATTTTGGGGGGATATAATTTTATTTAGAAATTTACCAGTAGCTGCTGCATTTCCCACCCTAGTCTTATACTTGAGTCAATAAGTTTTCCCAGTTTTTTGGGGTAAAATTAGGGGTCTCGACTTATATTCGGGTCGACTTATACTCGAGTATATACAGTAAATTGGAAAGTTTTTCTAACAATATTAAATGATTTCGAAAGCCTATTTAATTGAGGTCATGATGTTTTGTTCATAAAAGTTGCCATTGGTATGTGGTACTACTAAATGAACCCTACATACCTGTTATCAAGCAGGGAATTGTACAGCTAATGCAAAAAATTATATAATTATACATACACGTCTAACTACTCAGTTGAATGTTACTTGCAGTGAATGATCTGGGCAAATCGATGTAGTATTGGCTTTAACAGTCCCACTTCTTGTAAAGGGGCGGAAGGGGAGCTCCCACCTCTAGCAGTTGTTGGGGGCTAAGCAAAAAACAAAGCAACTCCTAAAATGGGAAGAAATGATCTACTTAAAGAGTCCAGAATAAAAGTTATAAATGCTAAGTAGCACCCCCTGTCCATTAATTAAATTGACCCAAGAGCTTCCTATAAATTAGTCTTATGTGATGTCATTACAGGTATCATGCACTTTAATACGTTTCTATAAGGGCTTTCTCCTAACACTCTCTATTTTTTTTTATAAGCGAGCACATGTGGCCACAATCACTTCATATAATAGCCACATGCAAGATAAAAGAAAAACATAATAGATAATAGGAAAACATTGTGACTTTTATAGCCTTGTCCATATATATTTTGGTCTAATTCTTGAATTACGACCTCAAACAGATTTTGAGTTAAGCGAATTATCTCATCCACAGATGAACTACAATGTCTGTATAACCCTAATGTGGAAGGAGGTATAGGCTGTGCAAAAATTCTCTTTAGGAAACTATGGGTGAAGCAGAGTTTTTCAGCCACCTCGAAGACAGCTGAAGAAACTGCATTTCATAGAGATTAAATAAATGCAGGGATCTCAATTATCCTTTTTTTTTATTATTATTTTTCAATTTTTATTACTATAAAATTTGTACTCCATATTGCACACTTAAAAGTCAACTTCGTCCTGGCATTTCATGTGCTACCTCTGTGGTCTGGTGAATTGCTGCTAAACCAAAAGACTGTTGGAACATTCTCAGACATGCCAATCCTACAATAAACTACTAAAACACTTAGTTGTATTAATAAAGGCTTCAGGAGAGGTTTAACATAGTGTGCTGTTCTAAAAAGTATTAAAAGTCAGGCAATCGCCATGGAAACCACTGGAATCAGCTGACACGTTGGAGTCTCCTCTTCCCTTTATATTTTCACTTCTTGGAACAGAACACTTTTATGCATTTCCTCCACTAGATCGTATTCAAGGCAAACCAAGAGCAATTTTAAGACAAAGTTCTAAATGTACAGCATTTAGCTGAATGACTGCATTAGTTCTCATGGTCATTCGTCTAAAAGCACATAATCCAGAATTATTCCATTTTGAGAAGCACTCTCTCTAGTACTGGGAAATAAAGGTATGAACTGGTTCTTAGACAGTCCTCTACCCTATCCACTCAGTTGCAATACTATTTGGATACATTGGAATAGTATTCAAAAAGAAATCTCTCTTATAACTATGACTTAGGATTCAAAAATGTTTGAAATGTATTGGCTATTACTTTATTTATTTTTTAACTGGATTAGGTTTTTAAATGTCTATTCTGCGATGTGATATTTCCATTATATATTTGTATTATTGTGGGTGGAAAACCCTCTGCCCTTCTTTTTTTTTTTTACTCGGAACCCCTTCCCTTTGTTATTGTTCAAAAAGTTTGAAGAAGTTTAATAAAACATTTTTGAAAGTGTTGCAACTGGAGAAATCACAATGGTAACCACAAAGGATCCTCACTGCTTCATATTTACATTTTCCCCATAATTGCTTTTACTAAAAGAAGCCTACCATGATACAGACCATATATCTCTCTGCAGAATGCAAGGACAAACCAAATAAAATCAGAGCAAACGTTTTGTAAAATACAAATATCGCTAATTAGATATCCCATATATTCTAAATGTACAATTATTATCTATCTGTACACGTAGTTTTCTGTGTGAGCTAAAAATGTAGTAAAATGTTACAGCATTCTCTGTGCCTATATTAAAAGAGGATATATTTACAAAATAACCACATAAAACCAGTAATTCCCAATCGTTTATAACAAGTGAACACTAGATGGTACATGATTATATATAACTGGTTCCTAGAATGTTTTTTATTTCATAATAAAAATAAATCAGTAAAAAATGAATACCAAAATTAAAGTTTAACTATATCATTTAATACTAAATTAGTTGTTTTTTTTTTAAATCACAGAAAAAAATACTCACAATGAAAAACAAGCAAACTCAACTTTAGGCAAAAAATAGTAATAATGAGGATTTCACATACATGCTAATTGATTACAGAAACTAAATGATTTATTGCAGGATTTATGCATGTTTTAACTTACAAGTATATAAACATATCCTGGTATGCGTGTTCTGTATACTTATTATATTATTCTCATACCACTGGGGATAGATGGCACTTTTCTTCCAGGAGAGCAAACTGACTGGAGTGATTGAGATTCTTTTCTACAGAAATACCTTAATCTTCCGGACACCAAATTTGGAACACATTGCTTAAAAGGGATCTATAGTCCAGAAAATAACATTGTAATATAAAATAGTTTTTTAAGGACTATAGGTTCCGTGTAGCACTGTCCACCCCTTTTGTGCCGTGTATTTAAAGTTAAATTAAATTAACTCACATTGTTTCCAGCAATGAGACTCTGCCGCTGTAGCAGCCAACTCTGCCTCCATCGCCTGCTGACTTCTTATATGAACTCATCCAAACCAGTGCTTTAAAGCATTGAATTTTAGATATACATGTGCACACCTCCAATCAAATGCTGCTATCAGCAGCATTTGATTATAAAACCTAGTTTGACTCGGTTCTGGAGAAGAAAGCGCCTCTTGTGGCTGTCAGAAAGACATACACTAAAGGTGTATTTAATCCGATTTCTACAAGACAGTAATATATTACATTAAAGGGTTAGAACTACAAGGCCAGTGCAGCCAGACCACTTAATTAGCAATGGTCTGGGTGACTTTAGTGGTCTTTATATTACTGAAATGTCCGTCTCAAAAAACAAAATAATAATAAAGAAAAAAAGTATATTTTAAATGTAAAGAATTACATGTGCATTTGCATCCCGTTTCAGAGAAAACCTGGTTAATAGTACATTTACTTTAGAATCGCATGCACTGATTAACTCTAGCAACTGTAGCTATCTCTACCAGGGTAACTGTCTCAACTGTACTATTGAACCAAAACAGCTACAAGAATGGGCCTTTTGAACTTAACCTAGAGGCATAGATATACTGTCCCCTTCATAATTTATGGATGAATGTAATGTATGAAAATATTATGGCAGTTCAAAGAAACTGGTTTGAAAAGACATTTGTGACACATAGAAGGTCTTAACATAAGGCTAAATCCTTTAGAATTTACATCCCATAAAATATGTGTTTAAAGTTGATGTAAAGATGAGCATTTATCAAAGGTTTCTGCTCAAGTTTAAAAGGTATTTATTAATCACTCTTTGATATAAATCCTTCAACATGAATGCAAATGTGACGGGAACAGGCCAAGTTTAAACCATCTGATATAGGTTACGGGTGGAATTTAGAAACTGAAATGTTAGTCCAGTCCGTCACCAGGATCTCACAAAACATGTGGAGTTATTTTTTTATTTTTTTTACTAACCATATTTTAAGCTTTGGATTTAAAACTTGTATGCACAACTGATAATAAAGAAACTATTTAAAAACTATGCAGTGACTTCATAATAAATATGTATTTCATATCTATGATTAGTAATTATTATCTCTAGATCAAATCACTATATACATTTTGGTGAATTAATAAATAATAAAAATTGTTTGCACAGCAGGTATGTTTGAAGAGCAAAAGGTAATTGTAATACAATAACATTTTAAAATTACTATACAGCAAAGGTATTACATGTTGCAGGTTAAAACTAGACAGTGATTTTCGAATATTACTTCTAGAAAACAAAAATACAAAAATGTAATAAACCGTAATACTGCACTAATGAACTTATTGTAGCAAATAATTAATACACAAATGTAACAAACTAGCGATCTACAGGTATTTGACTTGGAAATTCGAGCTTTGTTAGTCTTTTAGGTGGGGCATTTCAGTTCAGCTGCTCCTGATGTCCTATCTTAAAGAACGCTACAATGAAAAATCACAAGTAGGAGTCATCAAAACCCCTACCAAACATCAAACCAATGTTCAAAGGAATGGACAGTCAGAAGAAAAACAAATGGGTTTCATGTCCCTCTAATTAGGGGTTTCATGTCATATAATGTTCCTATTCTATACTACTTGCACAGTAGGGTGTAGGTTAATGATAATACACATTAGACTAAGCTGATACCCCCAACTCCTTTTCCATTTTGTGGGTTGTTTGGGTATACTTAGGGCCCCTTAGTGTTCTAAGGAGGTCTGAACTATAATCACCATATTAAAAAGATTATACTGTATCCAATGCCCCGGTACTCTATAACAGGTCACTCTTCTGGAAAGGAATTCTGTCAATGATACTAAACCATGTCCACCTGCCTTTCACTTGTCCACACAAAAATCTAATTCAGTTAGGTAGAAAGTCCCAGTAGATACATATAGACAAAAGAGGGAAATCGTAAAAAGGCCAAATAGTATATGCGTTTAAAAGAATATTAATTTTCAAAAGTATAAGGCACTCTACTATTTGTCCTACTGAAAATCACAGTGCTTGGATAATCCAAGATCAAGATAATGGACACCCCACTCTTGTCTATCCATCCACATTTTTTATACCAAAATAGCAAACAAAAAACAGAAGCAGCATGAACACCTGTTGTTATATTAGCACTCATACTCAGCTGGAAACAAAGGACACGGAAATCTGTGCAGTATAGAGTATGCATCTTATAAGAGAGGAATATGGAGAAGTTAAATCCGCACACCCATGCTCCAAAGATCAAAATGTAAAATGAACTTTTGTAAAAAAAAAGGAACCAAAAAATAATTACACGTGTCACTTTAAGGGGCACTTAGTCATAGGCTTAAGTATTCCGCGTGAGAGGTTATGCCAACTTTTCTGTAGTGGAAGCCTTTTTTGCCTCTCATATTCCTTTTACTATCCGCATGGTTGCCAAAGAAGGGGGGTGCTTGTAAAATCTATTTTGGGGTATATACAAAACTACATAACAATAATGTTGTACTATTTGCATTCATTTGTATTTTTACCCCACTTCAATTAAGTTATTTCTCATTTCTATGGATATTTAAGTATTTTTTTTCAAATTTACAGAGTATATTGCAGTTCAAAATATATCATAGCTTCTTTTACTTTACTTCACATTCTTTCATTTTATTGCGCATTTGTTGCTTGCATCCCGTTTTTAATTATTTGTTTGTTTACTCATTTAATGATTTACGTTTGAGCTTTGTTCTTTATGTGTCACAAGGAGAAGGCTTATCAGTTTATTTATGTTCTCTACACATGTGGCTGCAGGATTTCCACAAATATCACAACTGGTGTTATGGTTACCATATGTTTGCCACTGCAAGTTTCTTCTTTCTTCTAATGTAATGATCTGATACAAGTAGAGTTCTACTAATACTATCGACAGTAATATTTATTTCCTAAAAAAAATATATTCTACAGAACACCACAGTTGGGAGCAAGTTATATCATACCAAGTATAAAAAACAGCTAACAGACTATGCAAAAATGTGCCACTGCACAATATAATATATAGAAAGACAAAATGAAGATTTAAAAAGTACCTTTTGGTCTTGTCACATTTGCTCTAAAATACAGCACTGCAGAGTTGTGCACTGAAGAGGGTGTGAAATCACTGGGTTGGTGGTAAACAGTAGCCCATCTACCTGCTAAAAAGATGCAGGACCCATCAGCTCCGGCTTCATAATTAAAGCAGGGGCTGATTAAAAAAAAACTGTAAAGCAACATTAAAAAACTTAAAAGCAGTACTGTTATACTTACAGAATAACTATATCAGTCAGATTGCTTAGCCCTTTAGGAACCAGCACAACAATATGGATTCCCCTTCTCATGTATTATTGGTATCTCTACATATCCTTACTGTTACAATGTGTAAAGCATTCTATTTAAGATCATATTGTTACAACAGCACAGATTACCATTGGTCCTTTGGAGGTTAATACTTAAAGGACCACTATAGTGCCAGAAAAACATACTCGTTTTCCTGGCTCTATAGGGTCCTTGGGTCCCCCTCACCCTCTGGGTCTCTCCCACCCCTTTATTGATTTTTTTCTTTGCAAACTTTCTTTTTCTCTGACCTTTTCACAGTTCTTGCTTTAAAGTGAATTCATTCCTGAAACAGTTTTTCAGAAAGTATTTGTAGAGTGAGCTCTCTCAGACCAATTCAATCTTTGTAATAAAGTCATGGTTGGATTTTTACACTATGCAATCTAGTCTAGCATGACAGAGAGGGTTTTCTGCAGCTGAAACACACTTTTTTAAGGTTTTTTTTATTCAGATAATATATATGCAGTCTAGAATTATGTGTAACCTGTACGGATTGCAGAAAAAGATTTTGACAGATCAAAGCAACTGTGAAATCCACAAAAATATGTGGATGACAAAGTCAACATCAGGCAAGTACACACACAATGTATACATTGTACAAAGTCATTCTTTCCCCAAAATGTCTCTTCATGGGGGGAGGTGGGGGCTGAACATGACGTTAAGTAACAATCTATACATTTTCCAACTGTTTGGCTAATATGCTTAAAGTGGGCTTCACTACATCAGTTGGAGCCACGAAGAACAACTATTAAAGCTTCTTGTTGCACAATTGTAGAGGTGTAGATGACACCTACTCAGCATATTGTATGGTAGTTACGTGTGGTAGCTGTGGGAGGGAAGAAGAAAGGCGTGGCTAGTGCTGATTTTGGGCATCCTAGCAGACTTGCTCATTTAAATGTAGAATCAGCTCAGGAGTGGCTGTACTGGAGAATTCTGTTCTTTAACAGCTGGTGGAGCACCCCTATAATATGGGTGGGACTGAGAATGTAAGAAAGGTTTTACAGGTTGCGGTGATAGGAGACTCTATTACTCAAAGTGTAGACATATAGACAGATAACCTCAACTGGACAGTTTGTCTCCCAGGTACTTGGGTCCAGCATATTGCTGACAGTGTGGATGGGTTATTGGGAGAAGATGTCCCAGCTGTCAATGTACATATAGGCATTAATGGCAAAGTCAGAGGAAGATGGAAAGTCCTAAAGAAGGATTCAGATAATTATCAAATAAACTGAAGAAAATTACCTCAAAGGTAGTATTTTAAGAGATATTACCTGTGCCACGTGCTACAGGGGAAAGTCTTGGAGCTGAATGCATGGCTGAAGTCGGGATGTAGGAAGAAGGGTTTTAGTATTTTATACACTTGTTTCTTTTTGTGCTTAGGAACAATGTCTGTAGCCGTGATGGATTGCACCTAAACGGAAAAGGGTCTGTTGTGCTGGGGAACAGAATGGCCAGAAAGTTGGAGGGCATCTGTTCTACGTAAGGATATTAATAAGGAACTGGGAAAAGGGATATGGAAGATCTTAATTGTGAAGAAAGGCTAAAAAAATCTGTTTAGTTTAGAAAAATGGCACATGAGGATGAATATAATAACATTATACAAATATATTTGCGGCCTATACAAAACATTGTCTGGAAATCTATTAATTCATAGGACTATAATAGGACACACGATCATTCATTTAGACTGGAAAAAAGAGTTTTAATCCAAGGCAGAGGAAAGGGTTCTTTACAGTAAGAACAATAAGGATGTAGAATTATATGCCTGAAGATGTGGTTTTATCTAATTCTGTACATATTTTTAAGCAACTGGACACATTCTTGCAAAAACATCAATCAGGGATATAATATTGAAAATGTGGGGTACAGTTTCTCAATTCAAGGAGAGATCTGACAGCCATTCTGGGGTGGAGAAGATATTTATTCCTAGTTGTTGCAAAATTGCAAACAGTTTTTTGCCTTTTTTTGGATTAACAGAAGAAACACATGTGATCAACACAAACCTTTTCAGCCTATGTAATTATGTGATCACTGGTGTCAAGTATCACAATATCACTCTTTTTATCCACATTCTTCACAGGTATGTGGTCATCTTGTTCAAGCATTATAAAGGACTTTCTAGATAAAGATCTAGCTATTCAAGTAAAAGTGAAACAAGTAAAAGTTGGTAAATGTGAGAGAGGGAGGTGAGAGGGACTTGATATTACAATGTAAATGGTCTCTAGTTTTGCTTATTGTGCCAAATATCTACAATCAGGGCCAGCACTATTGCTTAGGGCACACCATTCCAGGGGTGCAATGTCCACCAGTCACTCTCTGTAGCGTGGCCTTTGCGGACTCCGGTAGAGAATCTTCTTTATCCTCTACCTGGTTTGCGTTGAAGCTGCTCACTGTGAGCAGCAAGCAGATTCTCTACTGCAGTCCACAAGGTCAAGCTACAGCTGGAGGTCAGACCCAAAATAGAAGGAAAAGGGGAGTAGGATAGACTCAGAGAGGAGGGTCTATGAGACACGCAAAGGATGGGTGGGAAAGGAAAAAGGGGGAGTTTAAGAGACAGACAGGTGAAAATGAATTGTAAGGGGATGGCAAAATGCATCTTCACCTGTGCAGCCAAAAATCATTGCACCAGCCCTGCCTATACTATACAAATCAAATCAAAGAGAATACTGAGAATAGATAACAAGTCAAACAGTGGGTTCTCACTCAGATCTCAAGCTAGTTTTGCTCAACTTGTACCATCGCAAAGAGAATCTGACAAATCTGTATACCAGACCAATCCCACAAAAAGGACAGCCCAGATGTGAAATTTTGACAGACTCTATCTGCACCACCTGCCCCAGATGATTATTTTGGCTTGGTTGGTTCTCATCAGGGAGCTGTGGTTGATATCCCTGTAGGCCTGTAGGCACAGTGAACAAGAGGTTCCATATCCAGATTACCATTTGGGTAGGAACAGTCTGATATGCAAATGAAAGGTTCTCTCTGTAATGGCACAAGTAAGTAAAACTAGCTTGAGACCAGAGCAGGGTACCACACAGGGCACATTATCTGAGTTGTAGTCCATTCTTAATTTTCTCTTGATCTTTTATTTTTTAACAAACTTTATTTTTAGTTTTGAGTTTTGTACCGACATGTAGAAAAGAGAGTACAGTACAGGTAATGAAAAAGTGATATTCAATAAACACATTTTGGTTAGTGATGTCGTGAACATGAAATTTGCCGTCGCGAACGGCGAATGCGAACTTCCGCAAATGTTCGCGAACGGGCGAACCCGGCGAACCGCCATAGACTTCAATAGGCAGACGAATTTTAAAACCCACAGGGACTCTTTCTAGCCACAATAGTGATGGGCCCCCACCCACCGCTCATTGGTGGGGGCCGGGGGGAGGACAATAGGTCCCCCCCTATTGGTATTTAGGGCCCCCACCTGCCGCTCATGGGTGGGGGCCGGGAGGAGGACAATAGGTCCGCCCCATTGGTATTTAGGACCCCCACCCGCCGATCAGGGGTGGGGGCCGGGGGGGAGGACAATAGGTCCCCCCCCCCTTATTTATAAGCCTTGACCTGCCCTGCGGAGCTCAGTACGCGGCGTGCCCTCGAAGGGTGAAGAAGGATTAATTTTTTTTGCGCTCGTTTTTTTTTGTTTTTTTTTAAAGTGCGACGGTTATATTGGCTTTTTATTTGGCCTTTTTGAGTGCTGAAGAAAGAAGATTTTAGAAAAATTAAGACATCTAATGGTAAGTTTATTTTTATTTCTTTACAGGTTTTTAGCTTTATTGACTCTCCCCTCATTATTTTTAGGGTGAGGGGGGTAGGTAGGGGGACCATTTTTTTTGGGGGGGGGAGGGGGTGACTAGGGGTTTGGGGACCCCTAGTCACCTGAGGGGGACATTTTTTTTAGAGCCCCCACCCGCCGCTCAGGGGTGGGGGCAAGGGGGAGGACAATAGGTCCCCCCTATTGGTATTTAGGGCCCCACCCGCCGCTCAGGGGTGGGGGCCGGGGGGAGGACAATAGGTCCCCCCATTGGTATTTAGGGCCCCCACCCGCCGCTCAGGGGTGGGGGCCGGGGGGAGGACAATAGATCCCCCCTATTGGTATTTAGGGCCCCCACCCGCCGCTCAGGGGTGGGGGCGGGGGGAGGACAATAGGTCCCCCCCTATTGGTATTTAGGGCCCCCACCCACCGCTCAGGGGTGGGGGCAGGGGGGGATGCCAATAGGTCCCCCCTATTCGTATTTAGGGCCCCCACCCGCCGCTCAGGGCTGCTCACTGTTTAATAGACATACCCCTACTCGCGGTATTGCGAGTAGGGGCACAATTTACTAATACTAAGTAATTTAGTATTTTAGTAAATACTAGTAAATTAGTAAATTAGTAAATTTGGCTGAATTAAAAAAATAGGGGGCGGACCGAACATCGCATATGTTCGCCATCCGTGGCGAACGCGAACACACTATGTTCGCCAGGAACTATTCGCCAGTGAACCGTTCGGGACACCACTAATTTTGGTATTAGATTCATGTAACAGTAGGCAGCAAGAATGCAGCCCATATTTTGCTGGGTGACACAAGATACTGTATATAAAATGCGAACAAACTTTAGCGAGAACAAGTAATTTGTGCTGATCTTTTAATTTTGTCTATACGTGTTACAGATTGAAAAGAAGCAAAACAAGAATGTATAGATTATTGTTAATGTTTAATTTAACAATTCTTTACTTAAATTTTACATTACCGAATTAAAAGTGTACATCATGGTTTATTTTGGCTTTTTAATAAATTAATTTAGCATAGCAGATTTGTTGTTTGTAGTTATGCCTAATGAGGCATGTTTCCTATTTAGGTATGAATTTTATCTTGTAATAAAATATGAAAAACAAGCTGAGCTATAAATAGAATACATTACTGGCTATCAGGCAGGCAGGAAAAATGTGCAACCAATGTGTATTCATTTTCCGTCCAAGATAATTTATTAGCTAACTAGCTACTATAAAACAACACCTCTCAGAGCTTTGGTCACTTGGAGAACTGCAAGTTAAAAACCCTAGCAACAATATGGCATTTTTAAAACTCATTCATAATGACATGGATACACATCCACATAAACATAAACATTAAATCTATAATCTGATAAATTAACACTGTTATTTCTTTAATAGGTAATTCTTAAACCAAACTAATCAGAGGGCATCCATTACGCATGCTTCCATTAGACTGATCAGTCTTAATAATATCTCATCATTTTCTTCTGTTCTTGCCATGTCCTACCCCAACACCAATAAGTTTGTAAAATCTTCTCCTTAACATAAAATTCAAAGTAAAACTATATATGCATCTGCTTTAGCCTCCAGGCTGCAGTGCATCGCTAGGTGGTTCCAGAGGGGGCCATGGCCCCCCTACATCATGCCGTGTCCCCTCTTGTGCCTTCCCAAATGTAGGCACTGTAACAAGGGCAATGTGTTTGTTTTTGTAATAATCCCTGGTGGAGAAAAATGAATCCTCCACTCAGGAATATAAAAAAAAAAAAAAAAAAAAACACATTGTGGCAGGGTTTACCGTGAGACGGGGATGGGGCCAAATGACGGAAGGGTGGGGCTAAAGGTGCCCAGAAGACATCGGTCGGAGTAACTGCTGCACAGGAAGGTGGAAGCAGCAAGGAGTCCCTACTTTCCTAACATCCAGTACTGCCTCCACGCAGCCCATTATGGACAGAGATAACTGTGCGTGTGTGTGTCTGTGACTGTGTCTGCCTCTGTGTGTGTGACTGTAACTATGTGTGTGTGTGTGTGCCTATGTGTGACTGTAACTGTGTGTGTGTGACTGTCTGCCTCTGTGTGACTGTAACTGTGTGTGTGTGGCTGTGTGTGTGTGTGACCGTCTGCCTCTGTGTGACTGTAATTGTGTATGTTACTGTCTGCTTCTGTGTGACTTTAACTGTGTGTGTGGCTGTGTGTGTGACTGTGTGCCTCTGTGTCACTGTAACTGTGTGTGCATCACACTCTGCCTGTGTGTGACTGTAAGTCTGTGTGTGTGATTTTTAGCACAGGGTGTCTAAAGGCTCCATCTATCCCAAAGTACCCGCATGGATGTCCCCAATGCTTCCTCCTGTTTTGGAGAAAGCAGTTTATGGACCCCCAAGGCGGGAGGCTGTGAGCACATCAGAGGCGGCGATCGAGCTGTAATACTCCTACTCTGCTCCCTCGTAAGCCATTTACTGCCACCGGGAGTCAGAATATGTTGTTATATTTTGGCTCCCTGCATCGGTAGACACGCGAGGGAGCAGAACAGGAGGATTACAGCTCCCTCTGCGCCTCTGATGTGCTCACAGTCGCCCGCCTCACAGCAGCCCCTCTGAACCCCGGGTACTGCTCCACTCCTTTTCTCCTAAAGGTAGGGAGGCTGAGTGGACAAATTAAAATAAAATGTATAATTGTGAATGTGTGTGAGAGAATGTGTGTGTGTCTGTCAGTGAATTTGTATGTGTCTGTCTGAGTGTCTGTCACATCAGTGAGAGTCTGTGTTTGTCATTGAGTGTTTGTGTGCCTGTCAGTGAATTTGTGTGTGTGTGTGTGTGTGTGTGTGTGTGTCAGTGAGTGTATCTGTGTCTGTTAGTGAATGTTTGTATGCCAAATCAGTGAGAGTCTGTGTGTGTGTGTGTGTGTGTGTGTGTGTGACTGTCAGTGTGTATCTGCCAGTAGGTCTGTGTCTGTCAGTGAGTGTGTCAGTGAATGTATGTGTGTGTTAGTGAGTGTGTGTATGCTAGTAAGTGCATGTGTCTCGGAGAGTGTGTTCGTGTCACTGTGTGTCTGTCAGTGAATGTGTGTTAATTAAACAGTGTGTGAGACAATGATAGTCAGTGAGTGTGTATCAGTGAGGGCATGTTGTCTGTTACTCTGCCCATCCCCACTGTTATCCCTGCCCCCCACACCTTCACCTTCCAATACACTACCCCCACACTGTCACCTTTCTACACACTGCCCCCCTGCGCTATCACCTTCCTACACACTGTCTCTCCCCTTCCAGCCCACAGGTAATAAGCAGGGAGGTGTGTTAAGCCCAATTTAATTTAAACAGCTCACCCTCTAGCACTTATCCAACACAACATGCACTACACAGACACTACTACATGCACATTCACTACATCCACTACACAGACACTGCATCCACTAGACATACTGCATCTACCACACAAACACTAGTTACACTACACAAACACAGACACTGCATAGACTACACACACACAATGTATTCAATACACACACTGCATACAATACATATGACATCCACGACATGGAAGAAGGGGGGAGAAAAGACATGAAAGGGTGGAGAACCGAGACGTGGATGCTGGGGGGGGGGGGAGGGGGTGCAAAAAGACACGGATTCTTCATTCCATGGGGTTGAAAAGAGAGTACAGTACAGGTAATGTAAAAGTGATGTTCAATAAACACATTTTGGTATTAGATCCATGTAACAGTATCTAATACAGACAGTGCGGCTACATCTAAGGTGTGACACATTACCTACCTGGCTGAGACTGCAGTTTGCAAGGGGATTAAGGGAGCGTGTGTATACACACACACATACACACAAACATACACACAAACATACACACATACATACATACATACATGTTTTATAACAGCCCCCCTACTTTTGTCCCTGGCCCACCATGTGCCCTCTCCCCCCCCTAAAAATGAATCCTAGAGACGCCACTGCTCCCGACAAAGAGACAAACCTTTCCGTTTGACTACGAGCTATATTTCTATTTTATCATTTTCTCATTGTCTTCTTGAATTTCTCCACTGCAATTCCTATTATGCTGAATTATTTACAAGACTAACACGTTTATGCAGCTTTCAGAGATGCAGTAGAAGGGAGACACAGTTCGCTTTTATTCAAACTTGGTACAGCAGACCTGCATTCATGAAACCCATGAATTAAGCTACTTGTGCAAGCTGCGGTGCAGCATATTGTAGGTGGCTTTCTTCAGAGCTTCTTGAATGCCGTTTGCATAGCCATATATACACATTGATGTCGTTTGATATAAAGCTTTACAGACAATGTAGTAATAAATAAATATGTCCCTTACATCTGTGCTTTCACAAAGTGAAAAAGAAAACGATAAGACAGATTGGAAAAGAATATTAAGAATATTAATATTAAATCAATAATATAAATAGAACATATATAATGGTGCCTTAATTGTTCCTAAAATAAACTATGGTGCAACAATGAATGGACCCAGCATTAGCAAGTGGTAAGCAAGAACTAGCAGTCACATAGCAGTAAGGAGATCCTCTGCAAACTGGAAGATCTGAATGTTCTGTGTGTGTGTGTAGTCCAGACTACGAATAAACTATAAATAGCTTTTATGAGTGCTTTCGTCTGCTCTTAATAAGCTTACTTCCTGATTAAGAGACCTTTTTTTTGTTATATAGTCATTTTTAATTAGTAAAGATTACGAAGAGTAATATGTACATAATTTGGCATAGAAGTACAAAATGATAGAGAGCATTCGCTGGATTATGATTCAGTTATGTAAAACTTTATTTAAAAAATGTGTTAAACAAGGTGACCCGTAGGTTTAAAAAGAGATAATGTGGGTTGAGATAGTAGTGAAGCATGGCATTGTGGGACATTGTGAAGACAGCTAACATTGAGCAGGTTTCTATGAAGTTCTGCTCATCTAAAGCGACTCATATTACACTTTTCATAGTATGTTCTTAGTTGGCTGACATATACATACCAATAAAACATTTACAATGCATATTAGTGAAACAAAGCTGTCTGGAAAATGTGGAATAACAGTGTGCCCTCAAATAAACTTTAAAACATAATGCTTTATATTTGGCCCTTTCATTGAACTCTATTACAAAATTTACGCTGGCGAGAGAAAAAATACCTTTTATTAAAAAAATGAATTTAAAAAAGTATCAACAGAAACAGCTGCAAAATTGGAAATGGACACCAATGATGATAGTCTTCTGGTCTAATGTCATTCTTCCACACAGGTGGAGGGAAACTAATGAAAAAAACATTGTTCCGCTTAGCCCATTATAAACAAAGGAAAACTGGTAATGACCTGTGCCTTTTCTTAACCCCTTTGACAAAGGGGAAGAGTTAAAATCCATATTGGGAAGGCAATTTATGTGCAAAGTTGAGCAATTAATAATATTAAGCTGAAGAAAACTCATGCACACTCTGCCCTCTTCCGATATGCATGAGCTGCAGGGTATACAGGGAGCAAGGGGTTAATAGTACCCCCAAAACCCTCCCCTATACTCTTAACTCCTTCCTCTAAGCTGAGTGATGAGGCAGTTAAAGAATGGGTCAAGTAGTCCAAATCCACAAAACTATAAAACACCTATTTGCCATTAGGGTACCCAGGCCCTCTGGCACAAGCAACTATTAAACCTCAAAGACCCAGAACCCATCCAGCTGGCAAATAATACTAATAATAATACCCATAATCCACATTGTAATTTTCATTCTCCTATCGGTATGAGAGAAGAAGAGAAAAAGACAGAGAGAAATTCACACAGTTGTATCTCTGGAGTCCCTGAGGACAAAAAAAATCCTCTTTGATTCATTTATTTTTCTTAAAACAAAAACGTGAGGTAGAAACAGTTCTTCAGTTTAAAAGAACATTCCTCAGGCATTATATAAATAGAAAATAATATATAAAAATATATACAAAGGCATTTATACTGCACTCTTTACATTAAAATATAAATACACACATAATAAAATATGATTTCTATTTTAGTATGCTCTTTCCTTGCCTGGTAAGGGGTTTGTGTTTTATGCTAATAAAATCACACCTGGTCACTCTCTCCTTTTGCCTTACTAGATTTAAAACGCATAGTCCCATCATGTTAACTGGAACAAGAAAAAAGTGTCTTGTAAATGCAAAATCTGGCTGGTAACAGCACATTGTTTACCCTTGAAGGACCAAATACCAAATGTTTGCAACCACAGTCTGGTCGGCAAAGACTTCAAGCCAACATGGAGTATCCTGACTCTCTAGTATTGGCAGTGCTATAGAGCCCTCATTTATTTAAACAATTTAGATTTTCCATTTTGATATAGGATCCGAAAGTGGATAATTATGATGGATAGATACTGTTATAATGTTTGATAAAAGTATATACTATGAACCAAAATGTTGCTTTTTTGTATATGTGTGTGTGTTTGTGCGTGTGTAAATATATATATATATATTGTTCAAGTAGACATTGTAGCCATATTAGTCCACTGATGTAAATGTAAAAAACAGATAAATGACAGGTTTTCGGGAGAACCTCCCTTTCTTTGAGGAAAGCTTGCCATTAAAAAAAAATCTTCATCCAATAAAAAAGGTATTACAATATACAAATTGTATCTGTTTTTTACACACACACACACATATATATATATATAATAAAAAAAAAGTTGTTGTGGGGAAAAAATTGTGATTGAAAGCCCCTTCCACCTAAAGTAGGAAAAGCAAGTCTTATGCCTTGACTGGTGTGCAGATTTTTGTTTAACATTGTATTGACTATATATATGTATATATATATATATAAAACATTTTCTTTAACACATAGAAAGTAATTATCCCAGAACTGCCAGAGTGGTTCCCTGATAAATGTAATGAGCACAGCATTCATTCATCAGAACCAGGAAGAACACAGGTCGGCTGGGTGAATGCAAGCACTTTATACATGCTGCACTGACCCCGACTAATCAGCTTTGCTAGCACTGAGAGTTAATGTCTCTTTGCTCTATTTATGATGAAGATAAAAAGCACATTGGACAGTTTTCTTCTAATAGCGCTCATTGAAAGCAGTTTTAGTACAAAGGAGATTATGACCTTTCATTTAACTGCAAAGACACAACTACATTCTTCACTCATTATATTCACATAATATATTTTATCCATCTGTTCCACCATGTGATCACCAAAGCAGCCACAATCCATACACAGATCTGCTATTTGGTACATTCCACTTCCACTAAAACAAACCCTACAGACCAGTGATCACTGTTTAATACATAAAATTATTTAAGTTTTGCAAGGGACCTATCAACTAAACTACATCAAAATACAAGTGGCATTATGGCTAAATATTGAATACACAGCAAATCAACATCACTGATATTTGCTTTTATAATAAAATATTTTTTATGGAGGGTTTGTTTTTTTGTTTTGTTTTTAAATGTTTGTAAATCCAAAATGAGAATAAATTCTGTGCATGACCAATTCTGAGCACAGCTCTTAAATAGAGAAATCAACAACAAATTCCTTTGGTTTCCATGGTGATTGATCTAGATTTAGCCGTTTGTTCCTGAATCAACTGTAAAATATATGAACAATCAACTCACGCCGATTCATCATTCAAACTATCCATCTAATCTGGACCAATGTATTTTATTGATGATAATAACTAACATGATGTAACATAATATAACACTTTAACTCACATAAACTCAGCTTCTATCTATTTTGTATTTATTACCAACATTAATGTATTTCAATATAATATTATTTTTACTTATTTTAAATATTTAACAAATATATGTTTGTGCAGTGTAAAAAATAATATTAAATGTAGGTATATACTCCACTCTCCTGGAATTGGTGCTTCCCTATTATTCCCATTGCTATACGTTATGTCCTTTGTATGTGGCAGTTATAGCATAACGAGATAAGGAGAAATTAAACAATTTTTCTACTTCCCCTCTTCATTTGCATTACGAGCCCTGGCTGTGCCTTCACTAACCTTGATTGTGGTGTAATGTGCTACATCTTTTATATAACTTTAAAAGAAAATGGATAATGTGAAATGTTTTATTCAAGAGAAGTGACAGTTCCGCTTTCAAATCATATCTAAACCAGTCTATTAAAGTGTACATCTTACGTCACTCGATTTACAAATAACAAATGTAAGAACATCTGGTCTTACATGCTGTAGAAAACAATCAGCAAGTAGACAAACATACTGTATCACTGAATTATTTCAGCATTGTATGATCTGATGTCTAACAGTCATCTCTGACCGATTGCGGAATAAACATGATATGTTCACCATTTAAATTGGCAGCTTTGCCAATGAGAGGTAAGTGATCAATGACACCTACCTGTGGGTATGGTGATGTCCGAGATTTAGACTTTGAACTGGAGATGCGAGACTTGCTGGTCTTTCTGGTGTCATTTATGGCTGAATTTGAATTTGCATAAGAAAATGAAGGTTTTGTGGTTACTTGATCCAATGACAGCTGTAATCCTTTGTATTCTGTATCCCTGTTTAAAACAGTGGCGTAAAAACGGATAAATCATTCATGAGATAAATAAAATAGGTACAATATAAAAAAATATATATTTTCTGATATTTTGGTTCCTGGAAGATTTTCTAGTTTTAAAATATGATGAATTGACATGAAATATATGGTTTCTTTTAATGTCCTTATAAAGATACTTAGTGGGTTTTCAATCTGCACACTTTAACATTCCTAAGATAAATTGCAACCAAATAAATAAGTGAGTACAGAAAGAGATGTCAGTTTTTTGGCATCTCTTAATATACCCAGATAACTATCAGGTATAACAGGCAGGGTTAATCCTGTGAATTTACTTTTATTAAATACTTAAAATTCCTGAGCTACTTAAGTACTAATTCCTGGTGTACTGTTTTGTAATGCTTTTAGTAAATACCTCTATTTATACAGGGCTTTTGGGAATTCAGCTAAGAATTGCAAATTCTCAACCAAAATAGTCAAATTCTTCAACTTCGCTGGAAAACCGGTAAATTCCATACAATTAGCTGGTTAAGTAAAAAAAAAAGTAACAAAAGATGAAATCATTGGGAAATGGCCGGAAAATTGCAAATTGTAGGCCAATATAGCTAAATTGGAAGGATTCTCCATCTACCACTCCAGGTTTGCAAGATCTGCTTTAAAAATTGAACTCTGGTCTACTTTCAATAATTACAAGGTAAAAAAACAAAAACAAAGGTTTGTAAACAGTTCTCCAATGTAATGAAAGTAGATAAATGATCTTGGATGCAGGCAGAAGTACAAGGCTGCTGTGTCACTAAGTGTCCTGCAATTATCTATTTTTAACTCATCCAAAATCAGCAAGAACCCCTGTCACCAGAGAGATATATGGAGCCCCACACTTTTCAAAGTACCTCCTCACACCAAGTTCACAGAGGGCTACACATATTCAAGGCTAGTCTAATAATGAATCAGTAAAACTCTGTGAATACTGGTCTTTGTGTCAATTGCCAAGCAATTATTTTAAAAAAAATGTAATAAGATGGACAACCATGTTCTAGCAGTACATTGTGGTGATAAGGACCAAACTGCATTTCTAACCTGATTTTTCCTATCTTCCATAGTAACAGTCCAGAATGAGTAGTTTGGTAAAACAAAGGAAATTTTTACCTGGAAGACTAACAGAGGGATAACAAAGGTTGAACAAGGGGACTAGCCAAAACGATTATTTTCAAAGTATTCCCTTAAGGACACATGATGGAAACTTTCACTTCTGAAGCCATGTCTTTAAGAGGTTCTTCTAAGTCTAGTTTGTGTTGTATTTGTTTTGTTTTTTCTACATGTTGGCTTTTTTTTGTTGTTTTCCTTATCAATTTAGAAAAACAAAAACACAAAAAAAAGGAAAGAAATGTTTGCAATCTATTCTCATTTTCCATGCTACAGGCTTACCCGATGCAGTGTAGTACTGGTAGCCCATTTTACATGAACAAAGAAAGATTATACATGATAGATTGCTGAAAACTGAAATTACTGTTCGTCTGTGTTCGTTAATCATTTTTCTTAAACAAAATGTTGTAGAACACACATACTTGATTAAATCTCATCTACTGCCAGTCGTAATGTTTTGTGCAAACAATTGATTCATGTCTCTGATATATTACATTTCTTAGACAGGTTCCTTAATTGCTTTCATTTATTTCTAATCTATTTAATACGTTAGTACAGTAATGCTTGACTAAATATGCATTATACTCTTTTATTTAAACTCCCAAAACAATTTTCTGGTACGCCAAATGCAAATAGCTCTTATACACACAACGAATCACAGCATGATGAATAAAAGTATGCATGTCTATAATTTTGTTCTTACTTTTCAATAAAAATATCGAATTGACAAATATTTTCTATAGAATCTTAGTTATTTAAATATATGAAGTCAGATATAGAGTATGGTGATATGATGTAGAGTCTGTTTCACACGTGTTTCTGCACCAGAGCACAACTTTATTAATCAAAGTTTGAATTGCTGGGAATTCAAAGTGAATTTAAAGCAAATTTGACATTTTAGACCACAACAGCCAAAGTGGAAAAACAGCTATGTTTTCAATTTAGCAATTTTGGCCTAAATTTTGATTTTTTTCTGGAATTCTCAGTGGATTCATGACAATATTATGAATAATATAATATTAATTATGAATAATGTCATATCCTAAATATTTGAAATCCAACAGAACGTACGTCCCTTTAGAACATCTTAGAACCAGAAATAATGTATATGTCTTAATTTTAAGATACAGATTTTAAGATTCAGATTAACTCCAGAATTAATCTATATGTCTTATTTTTAGGGTAAAGATTAAAAATACAATACTATTTAAGTTAAGTAAACTTGTTCCCTTTAGTTGGTGAAACTTGTTCTAGTTTTTCAAGCTTGTTCTCTGGTGTTGTTTTTTTCTTGCCACTTAAAACTGGTCTGCACTTTATTGGGGGGCAATCAGAATGCAGTGTGCATGACTGGTAAGATTGTTGCTTGTATAAACAGCAAGAATTCACTCTAAATGGCAAGAATTACTCTTTAAACAAAAAATCCTTATTCTGGATAGAAATTATTATAATTTAGTATATGGTGAGTATATAGAAATGATTGGATACAGAAATACTGTGTCCAAAATATGTACTTCATCAATAAAATATATACATAGTACTTAGTACCACATACCTGGAAGAAATAAAACTGGAACTGCAGTACATGGCATGTTTACTTACAGAAACACAATGGTAAAACTGCAGTTATTTACAGGGCAAATGTCAGGAGGTGAGATATACTATCCTATGCTCTAAACATAGCTTCAAAATTGGGTTCTTTCAAATTATGCATGATTTACACCTTACAGTTAATTTTGAAAGCTCGGTAACTCATGCTATTTACCATTACTGAATCTGTATGACTACATAGAAACATTGAAACATGTGACGGCCCATCTAGTCTGCCCAATTTTCTTAAGACAATGGCCTTGTCTTAAGACTAGGATAGTCTAGAGATAATGATGTCAATGAAACAGATCACTAAATAAGTGGATATGTTGCTAATGGTGACACACAGTAGAGAATGAATATATGATATATTATAGTATATATATAATTATTTATTTATTTTTTTACATAATTGTTCTCCTTGTTAAGAAATGGTACTACCAAAACCTCCATCTGGGTTTTCCATTCGTCTTCATGTACATTTCAATTCATTACTGCTCACCTCTGTCTTAAGAAAAAATGTTTTAATTATGTAGCTATTAATTTGATAGTTGATGAAGGTTTGTTCTCAGATTAATCCCAGTTTATTTATTTAGTGCCAAATCTTGCATGGGGATAAGTATAAGCATGAATTCCCATTAGTCTTTGTCTCTCTCTCTCTACACTGTGTAGCTTAACCTCACTTGCCAAAGTGGCACATATAAAATTAATGCTCCATTTCAGAAATCCAAAATATATCATGATCCAAATTGATATATTGATATCACTGTATTCATCTGTCAGTTGATATGTTCTTATCTAAACTCATTACTTCGGGATAGTTTGCAATAACTAGCAAATGTGCAAATAAAAGCTTAGAATAATCAACTCTAATTTGCATTTTTTGCAAGTTAACATTCAACAGATCAATTAAGATGATTAGTTCACTGATCTGTTTATTCTGATGAAGAAGATCGATGCTCTCAGTCCTATTTAACTCCCTACAGATTTTTAAATAACTGAACAAAATCATATAGTACACTCAGTATTCCGAAGCAAAAATAGAAGCAACATGGGTCAGGTAAAAAAAAAAAAAGTAGAAAAGGTGGATTTAAGAAAAAGAAAACAAAGTGAATATTATTAAAAACCAAATGAAGTTTGATAAACCTACTGTAACTGTGAAAGAAAGCCAAACTGGTGTACTGTGAATTATCTAATGCCATAAATGCAATAGCATTACATTTTGTAATCAATTGTAATGCAATTTAAAATATACATATAAAATACAAAATGAACCATTTGTAGGATGGCACAGTATATCTGTTTGACTTCCGTGGTCACTTGATATTTTTGTGCAGAAAGACATTCATTGGGGCGTGGCTTGGACACGGAGCGAGCTGGACGTGTTTGCCTAAAGCTCCGCTCCGACCAAGCTAATAAAGCTAATAAGCTAATAAAAGCGTGCAAATTCACGGAAAGAGACACCCAACGTCTCCCACTGACTCTGGTGAACATGGAGAAAAGACCGGTCAAGAAACAACCGAAGAAAGGGGCCGAAACGGGCTCCTCAGTCGCGGAATATTTCGCGGCGCCACGAGGTGGACCAACAGGCTCCCAAAATGGCGGGGCAGACAACATGGACACTGCGGACTCCCCGGCCCAGGAGATACAGGGACCAGCTGCAATGCAACAGACGGACACGGCGCAAATTTTGCAAACACTAGCCGAAGTTAAGTCCTATCTGGCCGGAGAAATAGACCGGTCCACAAGAGTACTACGTGAGAAAATCCAAGCACTAGGGGTCCGCACCTCCAGACTTGAAACGAGGCTGGAAACCTCGACCACGGCGCATAACGCAGCGATCCACCATGTGAACCAACTGTCCTCCAGAATGATAACTGCAGAACTGGCCATAGAAGATATGGCCAACAGGTCACGTCGCAACAACTTGCGCCTTAGAGGCCTCCCGGAAAATGCGGGAGAGGGCCCAATAGCAGAGATGGTGACAGAGATACTAAGGCCGCTGCTACCGGGCCTGCCGGACCAAATGTGGCATATAGAACGAGCTCATAGAGCATTGAGAGCTCGAAGAACAGATATGAATGTTCCGCGAGACATAATTATCAGATTCTTGCATTTCCAGACCAAGGAGGCTGGGGGGGACGAGACGGCCCAATCCACAGGGGACGAGACGGCCCAATCAAATACCAAGGCACCGATCTTACGCTGTTTCAGGACCTGGCCCCAGCTACACTTCAGCGCCGACGGGAGTGGAGGCCCATCACGGAGGCTTTAAGGGCCGCAAACATCAGATACGCATGGGGATACCCCTTCAAACTGATGACCTTTCACAGGGGCAAGACCCACATGCTGCAACCTGGAGACGACGCCAATACCCTGTTCACGGACCTGGGAATCAATGCCCCACCAAGACTTCCATCCACGCTGATCGGCATGACTGCCCTGCAGCCCCTACCCGGAGAATGGCAGACTGTAGGGGAATAAGGTATCGGGGACTATATACATGAGCAGACAGACCTGGGTGAGGGTGGGTGTCTCCTGCTTTTGGGGTGGGGGCTGTGAGGGACCAGGACGCTCGGGAGATATTTTTCTTTTTTTGGGGGGGGCTATCTGACTCCCTACCAACCACGTAGTAGACCACAGACAGTGCCCTCCGGGGCCTAATGGAGAGCGGGGACTGGGGAGGGGGGCAGGGGGGTGGATGGCAGGGGAGCAATATGCAAGCATCACGGAGGATCGCCAGCCTGGCGGACTCAGGGAGGCAATCTACGGCAGCACCAAGCGGACACAGCAAATACCCATACCCCTGGAACTGCCACGGGGGAGCTTAAGACTACCCAGGGACACAAGTGCTCGGGAGGGGGCAGGGGGGGGGAAACTGTGTGTATATATGTACATAGGAGCCAAGGGAACGCAATGAGACAGGGGACAGACGAAAGGACGGGGTGGAAACAATACGGGGCCGCCAGATCGGGTGCAAAGTAGCTAATGGGAGGGGGGATGGGGATGCACGCAACCACAAGCTTCACACGGGCGCCCGTTTCGGCTGCTCTCCACGGAGCAGCGGATTCCCTCGCTCTGGGCCCCCCTATGGAGGGAGGAGATGACCCGGGCTTGGGACCATGCCGCTCCGGTGGGGCCGGGGATGGGTGGCCCGTAGGGGTGAGACGTACCGCTACCCACTCGATTAGATAGGGATCCCCCACCCAGATCTTCTCACCGACCCATTACCCCCATTTGTACTTCCCCCTTCAATAGTACAAGGAGACGCATGACGAGGGCCCCGGGTCTGAACAAGGGGACACCTAACACATGTAGACAGAGGCACACCTATGACCAGGAATAAACCCACACTAAATATAACATCATATTGTAAGCGATTGGCTTCATACACTACCTGTGTTTCATCGGCCACCTGCCCCGATTTAGCTCATTGACTGGGAGCGTTCAATTAACGTTCAAAGTCAAGGGGACGGCCCTGGATCAACTTAGATGGGCTGACAGCCAAGCGCTAATGACATATCCTACCCTCCTGGTGATTGCAACCAGTACTCTGCCAAATGCTAGCAAGGGAGGGCGGCGATCTTACGACAATATTATGACTAGAACAGCAAGCAATGTGATGATTAACAGCTAAGTCTAGTCTATATCTTATTTAGGACACCATGTTAATACTGAGCCATGTACAAATGTATCAATATGTATGTATGTCTATATAACCAGCTTATATCTCCCTATTGGTGAACACCAGGCCACTCCATGATTAATTCTTGGTACCCCTGTTCACGGCCCTGTTCTACCTTGCTCATCCCAAAGTTTTGGAACCCAGTCTGCCCACCACCCAGCTAAAGTGTAGCGGGGTAAACATATGCACACAAATATGAAGGATGGGGCCCAAAACACGTGATCTGGTCCCCACAGGGAAAGCTTCTTAGATATCTAAGACACGAACATGTGAGAATCCAAAGGCTCGAACCAGGGTAGCACACCCCCCCTTCCGCAGCCACCTACCCGCCAACGCTCAGGGGAACGAAATGCCGGGTGGTTACAGCTGCCTCTGTATACATCATATATCTTATATGTCTGCTTGCTAAAGGTCACCAACACCCGTTTCTGCTCAATTCATCCCTGTGGTAGGGAGCATACCCAAGGGTAGGACACGTTAGTCAGCACCGATAGCCCTAGGGTTGGGACGCCAAAGCGAGGTCCACTGTGAACTGTACGAACAGGTCACGACTAACACACCACGCTCCCCCTCCGGGAGGGCCCTCCCGAGAGCGCCGGGACGCGGCAGCCTTATTACCCCACTGGGGAGACCCAATACACTGCACAAATACGCACCACCACAAAGTACGGTGTGGTCACCCCACACTGGACAGGGCCCCACCATCACATCCTCCAACGGAGTCTTGGAGAATGGATTCAGGGACCACACCCCAATCTAGACTGGCGATTAGTAAGTCCAGCCGTCATTTTTCTTTTCTATACTCTTTTCTACCCTATCCTCACTCCTATACTCACCTACTCCCTCTTCCCTTCAATACGTCAAGTCAACCACGACAAGGTATTCAACGGGGATCCCCTGGACCGCTGAAGGAAAGACCCACTAGACGGGAGTCTAGCTCCTTAGACCACGGCAGCCTCATACCCAGACAACGGACATGACATTAAACATCACGTCTATAAACGTTAAGGGATTGAATACCCCCAAGAAGAGGAAACTGATGTTTAGAGAAGTTAAAAGGCTAGGGTCAGATATAGCTTTCCTACAGGAAACGCACATATCCAAGCATACAACATTTCACCTGCGAGACCGTACTTACACAACCTCATATGAAGCTAGGTCCCTCCGCAAGGGAAACGGAGTAGCAATACTTATACATAACAAATGTCCACTTCAGATCCAGACGTCTATACCAGATGAGGAAGGGAGGTATCTTATCCTGTCAGGCACCCTACTTTCCCACCCAATACACCTGGTAAACATATACGCGCCTAATACACCCGTGGCAACCTTTTGGAACCACCTGGCTTCGAAAATAAGGGCGCTCCCTCACGGTATGATAGTGGCGGGGGGTGACCTCAATGCCGTACCGTGTCCTGCCGTGGACAGGAGCTCCAAAGAGGGTCAACAGCGATCACAAGGCAGAGGGAGTCAAGACAAACTACTCCACGAATTCATCACAGATCTGGCCTTGGTGGATGTATGGCGGGCACAACACCCGGGAGACCGAGACTATACATTTTACTCTGCTCCGCACGGGACCTACTCGAGAATTGATTGCTTCCTACTGAATAACACGAGCATGGTGAAGGCGACGGACTCCAAAATAGGTTCTATAACGTGGTCAGACCATGCGGATATCTCTATAACACTGGGGAACCTCTGTACAGCATCCCCTTGGAACTGGAGGCTAAGCTCGAGCTTACTGAATGACAAATACACACAAGCGGAAATAAGAAAAGATATCAAGGAGTATTTCCTCATGAATGAAACAGAAGAACTGACCCCAAGCATCATATGGGAGGCCCACAAAGCAGTAATTCGGGGAACGTGCATTAAATTAGCTACGAGGAAAAAAGCGCATAAGATGAAGACCCTTAAACAAAGCCTAGAACTCCTGAGACAGATCGAACAGAAACACAAGACCGCACCGACAGAGCGACTACTGGAACAATTAAGAGAAACGCGCAGATCTATCACAGAGCTTTTACTGGACGATACTGCTAAAGCGATGGCGCAAACCAAAAGATTCTATTACGAAAAATCAAATAAGATGGACACCATGCTAGCCAGAACTCTACGCCCCAGACAAGCCCGGACTGCCATAACCACGATCACACATACCGACGGGTCCGTCAAATCTAACCCGGCCGATATAGCGGACGTCTTCACAAACTACTACAAAAAACTTTACAACCATACACCCAGAGACCCGACCTCACGAGAAACAGCGTTAACAACTATGCAGGCCTTCATGGACAACCTAGACCTTCCAAAACTCCCCACGGCTGTAGCAGCTTACCTAAATGAGCCCATTACGACCGACAAAGTGGACAAGGCAATAGCGGGACTAAAAGGGCATAAATCCCCCGGCCCCGACGGATTTGACGGATCATACTACAAAACGTTCAAAGAGGACCTATCACCACGGCTAGCAAGGCTTTTTAACCACCTAATGGATGGCGGGACGGCTGAGAGAGAGATGTCTAAGGCGAACATAATCCTTCTTCACAAGCAAGGCAGGGATCCCCTCTCACCTGATAACTACAGACCTATATCGCTAATCAACCAAGACATCAAAATCATGGCGAAAATTCTGGCAGACAGACTAAACCCCCATCTAAAGACTCTGATACACCCGGATCAGGTAGGATTCATCACCGACAGACAACTTTTCGAAAACACCAGAAGAAACATCGACCTTATCTGGAGGCAAAAAGCCATAAACAAGCCAACCCTGCTCGTTTCCATAGACTATCTATTTGGCCTCTTGGATTACCTAGGCTTCCCGGAAAAATATACGGCCTCAATCAAAGCAATATATAACCAAGCAACCGCTCAAGTAACGATAGCTGGCACGCGGCCAACGCCCTTCAATCTAGGGAATGGAACGCGACAGGGATGCCCCCTGTCCCCCCTACTGTTTGTGCTTACGCTCGAACCTTTGCTGCAAGCAATCCGCAAACACCCCCGTATACAAGGGATAAAGATAAGGGGACAGGAGTTCCTCGTCACATATATTGGGGGTCACATATAGCATACCCATGGTCAAAGACCACCTGAAGTACCTGGGGATACACTTAACGAGCGATCCAAACAAACTATACCAAATGAATTACACTCCCCTTATACGCACCCTGATACGGGATTTAGAAAGATGGCAAGATAGCCCCATATCTTGGATAGGGCGCATACATACGGTTAAGATGAATATCCTCCCCAGAATGTTATTTCTTTTCCAGGCGCTACCAATCAAAATACTAAAATCCGACCTAGCCCAGTTGCAGAAAACTATAGGGACCTTCATATGGCAGAACCGACGCCACAGAATTTCCAGGAACATCTTATATAGGCATAAGCATATGGGAGGACTAGGCCTGCCGAACCTATACTACTACTATTTGGCAGCACAATTAGCACAGGTGGCCATGTGGCATGCACCACCGGAAATGAGGAGATGGGTGGACCTAGAATCCCTGCTAACAGGTGCGGATCTGCCGCAGTACGACATGTGGGTGCCCAGGGAAGATAGACCAATGCTCAAGACACACTGCCCAGCTATATTAAACTCCCTGAGAATATGGGATGCCTCAGCGACTAAATTCAAACTGGCCTCCTCGCCATCCCCGTTAACTCCCATTTTAAGGAACAGGGCATTCCCCCCGGGCATGGCAGCAAGGGAGTTTACGAATATGGAAAAAGTGGGAATACAAAGGATATGCCACATGTTCACACAGGGGCAACTAGTTACATTTGAACAGCTAACGTTAGATACGCGTCTTTCCCCCTTTGACTTCTTTAGATATATGCAAATCAGGGACTATGTCCAACAACCCCAGGTAATGCAGAGTGCCAAGAGCCCCCAGACCTTTTTTGAAAGGATGTGCCTTAAAGAAACAGCACAACGAGGCTTAATCACTACTCTTTATACACATATCTGCTCGGAAACAAGGGAATGGGGTACACTGGCCTACGCGGACACATGGGAACGAGAATTAGGGGAGGTACTGGAGGGAGTGGAATGGAGAGAAATTTGGGAGGCTAACACTTCCCTGTCCATAAGTGTAACTCTCCAGGAACAGGCATATAAAACCATGTTTAGGTGGTACACCACACCAGTAAAACTACATAACATGAAACAAACACCATCCGACAACTGCTGGAGGGGATGTGGCCTTAAGGGAACCTATCTCCATATGTGGTGGGAGTGCCCCCTAATACAATCCTTCTGGGCTACAATATCAGACCTGATCAAAAGCATATTCCAAAGGGCGCCCAACCTAAACCCCTGGACTTATCTATTAAATAGGTCGGTGGAAACTTGGACGAGGAGGGAACAAAAATTGCTCAAAAAAGTCACCCTAGCTGCGAGGAGGGCGGTAGCACAAACGTGGCTACAGACCACGCTCCCACCGATCCAGAAGGTCATATCCAATATCAAAGAGGTATATCTCATGGACAATTTGACGGCCCGACTAAAAGGGACTATGTCTAGCTTCGACAAATTATGGGATCCATGGCAAACTAGCGACATAGCATCTGGGGAGACGTGATAAATAGTACACGGGCCAAATAGGACCAGGGGACTCCACACACTTTAAAAGGGAAAAAAAAACACTGACTTGGCGTATAACCATATATCCTTCCTCCCCCCCACCCCCCTTCCACCTTCTCTCTCTTCTTCCTTCGTCTTTACTCGCTAACAGCCAACATCAGCCAGATTAGGCTATACGAGGATGACACCAGTAGTTACCACTAGGTGTACAGATAGATATTACGAACGGTGCATCCTAACACCGACAATACAAAAAGAGTTGAACACAGAGCTCACATAGGGACACGGGTCACCAACCGAGACCCACACTTAGGCTACTCCACAATAAGGGGAAACATTACACCAGACAACAGGAGCTCCTGACACGAAAGTTCCGTTTCAGTTACAGTTACAATGAAGTTGATTAAAAAAAAAAAAAAAAACCTTGACAATAGGCCTAAAAAGCCCATAGCCACCGGTAATGTGATGTAATGTTGATACATGTTGTCATCTTTTGAACCGATGTACATTTATCTGCGATTCAACCCATAGTCACATGATGGGCTTTTGCACAAGCCGAAAAAAAAAAAAGAAACTGTTTTTTTTTTCTTGTCTATGGTCCTTATGTCAAGATGGAAAAATAAAGAATTAAAAAAAAAAAAAAAAGTATCTCAAACCCATCAGGGGGAAAAAAAAAAAGAAAAGAAAGACATTCATTAAGCACATTTTGACTTTTTCCCTTTATATATTTGGCTTTGTACCGTCAATCACTATTTTGCATTTTGTTTACAATTAACTGTAAGCACACCTACACATTACAATACTGTGTCTTGAGCACCCACCTGTAATGCTTCTCGTCCCTTCTGTCTTGCAAAACCCCATCCACCAATCTTCATTTCTCCCCTTTTTCAACCATCCTTTGCTCAATATATATCATACTTCTCACTCAAGCTCTTCCACTACCACACATTTAAATGTAATTACTGGAAGAGGATTGATCAGAAAGTGCTCTCTCATAACCATATTCTGTTTCCTCACAGGAGTTCCTACGTGAACTCTAGTAACAATATTGTTTGAAACTTTATAACACTTTGGCCTTGATTTAACCCCTTAAGGACCAAACTTCTGGAATAAAATGGAATCATGACGTGTCAGACATGTCATGTGTCCTTAAGGGGTTAATATGCTTTTCAAATTATTCAATATTGTTAGAAAACTGTCTAAATGATTTGTCTACAAAAATTCCCATAGACATTCATTGTGACTTCTGTAAATAAATCACTTGTAAAGTTTTTCGAACAGTATTGAATAACTTGGAAAGCTTATTAAATGGAGGCCTATGTTACAGATGCATCATGGTTATTGGCGACATTTCACTACATAACTTCTGAGATGGGGCCTTCGTTCAGCTACTGGTAGCAAGTACTTCTACCAATTCATATTTTAATGGTTTTAATGCAGTTATAGTCTTGGTTTCCTTATTTTACTTAGCAATGTGGAAAATGCACTTAGTTTATTGTTAGTTTACTTGAGTTACTTAATTTATTAGCAATGTTGAAGATGTAAGAGAGCTAAATAACACTACTTCAAGGTAATCTTACATTATGTCCAAATCCCTATCAAGATAGCTCTGTCTAAACTGAGGTTTCTAAAGGTCAAGCATAATTTCAGCAATGTTTTAATGGATCTGGCTTTCTAAGCGCTCAGCTCCATTGTAGTATCATTTGTACTGCTGCATTTGGGTATCCCTGCACTAAAAATATTTTTTAAAAAAATCATAATCAACATAGTTTTTTGAGTACGGGGTACCCACTTACTAACTTGAATAGCACTGGCCAATCATAACTGCAACAATAAAAACAGTAGCTTACTTGCAATAATGATGTGTCATTATGAGACCAGAAACATTACAGAATCATTCAGATTACTGTTGATATTTTGATCAAACCTCTATTCCGTTTTCCCCATCAGAATAAGCACACCATACAATCTATAGGTCTGTCTTGGCAGTTGCTTATGGTTGTACATGCTGCTATGGGATTTACTTGGGTGTAGCTAATTCCATAAAACTTTGTCAATGCCCTGTCCATTATACTTGTATTGTTTACCTCCCTTTGGCTTTGACCATATAATGGAGACAGCCTATAAACTATCATTTATGGATTGTACATAGATAGATTAGATCAACAGATTAGATGGATTAGATCAACAAACTGATTGGGCTGATATGTAGATTAGATCGGCATCAAGATTAGGTCTACAAATAGCTAGACAGACAGACTCTTGAAGGGGGCCGTGCAGCGTGCAACTGAGTATTTGTAGCCATCTAAAATGGAAAGATATATGCTCCTACACACAACAGTGCTTTGGGTGTTGTGAGTTATTTTCCGTTTGTGTACTCCAAATGTTTTCTATGACGTGCAGAAAACTTTAAATATCAAAAGTAAACACTGTATAACGTTCTAATCAAACAAACAATCATCACAGCATAAGACTGGACATCGGTGTAGGCACTAAAGAAAATCTGGGAAGGATCGGCCTTTCCTAGAAATCACAGGCCAGGTTAAGGCACAAACATTAAACATGCAGATCTCTGCAGACAAAATTATATATTAGCATTAGGGTGTCTATTAGTAGAATATGATAACCAACTGTTTCAGCACATTCTTTGTTTTTCTTATGATTCTTAAATACTGAAACATAAAATCTTAAAATTTACAAAAGATTTCACCCCAGTTCCAACACCCGTGCTTCTGGAGTACAAAGTTAAGTTACATCCTCTTTACTTTTTTGGTTGCAAACACGGCTCGCTTCTGCTTACCATTTGGCACAGTAAATCAGACCACATCTGTGCAACTCCCTAAATAAAGGTTGAATTACAGTCACAATAAATAGATATCCCAGAAATTCACACCATAAACATTTATCATAGTCTTAATCCTGGACTGTTGCTAGAGTAAGGCTGAACACGAGATTTATCAAAGATTTAAAAAAAAATCTAATTGAAAGGAATAATATTTTTATTTCATGAATCTGTTGAAAAGTGTCCCCTTAGTATTGCATCGTTTTTGCAGCTGGAAGAGTTTGACTAATAGCCCCAAGGGGAGTATTTTATCAGTCCCCAGCTGCCCTGATCATCATTTGGTTATAAGCATCGCTGAATGGAAATCTCAACTCTCCAGAATCTTGGAATAAATAAAAGATTTTCTAGTTGAAAGGAGCTAAAAATGTGTGTCGCCATCTGCATGAAAATTAATCTTGCAAAATGTTACTCATGATTTATTTAATCATTGGGATCCAGCGAATATAAAATGTAATTTTCCTAGTGTTGACATCCGTAACATAAATAAGAAATAAAATGGAAAATAGACTGAATTGTGAGATTTATGAGATTTGCACATCTCTAAAAATAATAAAACCATTATTAAAATGAATAGTTATTAAATAATTGCAAATTACAGCAACTCTACGCATCTTTATAATAGCTTTAATATACTGGCTGACAAATGCCTATAGAAAGATAGCAGCAAGACAGACAATGTCATTAACGGTGAGAGAAAGACATAAGTTTGGCTATTAGTTTAGTTTTTCCCCACAACCTTGGTGCTTTCATTTATTTTTCTTCTTCTTATATATATATATATATATATATATATATATATATATATATATATATATATATATATATATATATATATAAAACAATCTCAAATAAAGAGATGGAGGAAAAGCTACATAACTTGAGTTCTATATTAAAATAAGTAAAATTCGCAAAACAAAGTAATACAAGAGAAAGAAACATTGCCCTTTCAAATCTGAATTCCCATGAAAGAAAATAATGTGTGCTGCCATTGTTTACATGGGATGCACGTGTGGAATCTTTATTCTTACTGAAGAAGGGCATTGGAGTTATTATTTTATATAGGAGTCAGCAGCTGTATGGCATCGGTAGTGACTCCACAATCTCAGATTGCCTAACTGCCTGTAGTTGTTCGTTTTTCCTCTGTCTTGTTACTGCCCATTCAGTTTAACAATTGTGTGGCCTACTTTACAATTTATATCCCACGGCTTTGTCCAAATATATATTTACACAATGATAGTAATACTACTGCACACAAAGACTAAATCTCTCAGGCTATAGAACTAAAACAAAAAATAAAAAATGGAAGAAAAAAAAAATCTCTAGTATATGCAGCAAATCCTTTATACTGTTTCTAATGTCTACTTTTATATAGACATAACATATTCTCGAGAATAGTTCCAAAAAGAATGTAACATTGTGTTACTCCTGTAAGAGTCATGACCACAAAAGGTGACCACCGTATGGTAAAATACAGGTCCTCAATCATGGATAATGTTTACATTTTTGGTTCTTGACTAGGCTGCTTTTTTTTGATGCCAGTAGACTTGTTTGTCTAGCAGGTTCTTGCTGAGTCTGTCATCATTAAGCACATGCCCTTGAGTTATCCCATTAAAGGTGCAAATTCATACACTGACACGCACACTGTAGTGATTATGGTGTTTGAAGTTCCTTTAAAGGCGACTTGTCATACCCCAAACAACATATCCTCTAAAATTGAGCATAAAATTCTACCTATACAGTGTGCTAGCAGTTATGTTATGAAGAGTAACACCCACAAAGCTTGAAGATGACAGCGATGTAATGGAGGAAATGTGGGCAAATCTCTATATTTTATATTAAATACATCATGTATCTTTGTGACATATGGTGTGTTCAATGCATATGGGAGTCATTTCACATAAGTTAATTTTTTCTCAGAACAGGTTCACTTTAATTCTGGTAAGTGCAGGGTTTCTAGGTGTATATATTATGTACACTACCCTTACACTGTCGTCTTCATCCAGCTCAAGAACATCTGGGCTTCCAGAGAGCTAACCTTGACCACCAAGATCCGATTGTTCAACTCCAATGTGAAGTCAGTACTGTTGTATGGGCTGAAACCTGGAGGACAACCCAAACCACCAACAGAATAATCCAGGCATTCATCAACAGCTGTCTAAGAAGGATTCTCCACATTCGCTGGCCAGACACCATCAGTAACACCAACCTATGTGAAAGGACCTGCCAACTTTCAGCAGAGGCAGAAATCTGGAAGAGAAGATGGGGCTGGATAGGACATACCCTACACAAATCACCAACCAACATCACCAGGCAGACTCTCAGATGGAACCCCCAAGGAAAGAGGAAGAGAGGTCGTCCATGAAACACCTGGCGTAGCGACCTCAAGGCAGACATCAAAAGGATGGGCTACACCTGGAGTCAACTAAAAAGAATGGCCCAGGACAAAAGTCTCTGGAGATCTACCTTTGGCAGTCCATACCCCAGGATGGGATGAGGGCATAAGTAAGTACCCTTACACTGTAGGTCACCCCCTAAGCAGTTTATTTCAACAACTTAGGACATAAATGTACAGTGTTCATAACTTGAAAAATTTGTGGGATTTAATTCTCTGCATTTAATGTGTTTTGTGGTTGTTTTGTCTGTAAGCTTTATATAAAATAATTTTACATTTTTGTCCATGAAGATAATCCCAAAGTGGATTTCTTAAAATAGGATTTTATCTCCTCGTGTAGACACATCATGCATGTTGTATTGTATAAAATTATAAAGCAGTATATATCACTAGTCTCCTGTGGAATCTTCAGTGAAAACATACCTGGGATATAACTAAGCACAGTGCTATCATATGGAAACTATGTTAATATATGTTAGCTTTCTAATTCAGCAGTCACTCTTAAAGTCTGGTGGTCTGTAGGTCCCTAAAGAAAGTCTTCAAATCATAAAAACTATTATTTTTGTCTGTATCTGAAGACACAATGAGGGTTATATACATAACCAACAGAGTTTGACTTTAAAGGGAAATAATGGGATACAAATAACCTTCTAATTTGAATGCATTATATAAATAATTAAAAATAATGTAAAAAAAAAAAAAAAAAAAGATTTTTGCTACCAAACAAGCATTCATAGGAATATAAAAGCTGGTGACTCTCACCATACCATGAACATGCAACAAGCTCGTCCAATCACGTGAATATTCCAACTTAAACCTTCTACTTGCTGACCTTTGTTCCCCAATTACACTATGTTTCATCTAGAGATGTTTTTTATACTTTCCCCATTCAAAGGTTCTAGCAAGATGTAGCATTGTCCAACTGAGATGTACACTGATGTGAACTGCATTAAAGACAATATGGGAAGAATACACCATGGTTGCATTCTGGAGCTGCAAATAATAACAAAAATAATAGAAACTGCAGCTAGTTGCAAATGTTTCCATATTATAATGCCCCAGTGACATTGGCTCAACTGACCTTTGGCAAACAGGATCCTAAATATAAGCAACCATTTGGTTTCCAATTGAATTTGGCTTTAAAATTACATTCCCATTGAAAGCAAAGGATTTCAACTCAGCAGAATTCTCTGAAATTTGTTTTCAATTTGGCAGAACGTGTTGAGTAATTGTCATGTTAATGATCCTGAATGCAACAATAAGACATGCGTTGACTATTTGGAGTAAACTAAGGATTGTCAGACACGCTGCTGTAAAAACACATTGAGTCTCTTTTAAACTCTTTGGAACATGTGTATCTAGTTTTCAAAGTGCCAAAATAACTCATGCTCCTTCATCGGATGCACAGTTTATGTGATTTGTTTGATTTTAATCTCTCTGCTAAAAAAGATTATAGATTCTTCTTCCTCGAAAGCAAAATAGCTTGATAAAGTCCTGATAAAGACCCAGTAGGGTTGAAACATTCATGCTTTTGCCCCAATAAAGCTGCTATTATTTGCTAGTTTAGAGTGCCTGGACAATTACCTATTCCACATATCTAAAATGATATCACTGACACATGTAATTCTGCATGTCACTGTGAGTTAAAGTGAGCAAACTGCCTAGGTATGGATGCCAGAAAATATAGTAAGATTGCAGACACACAGGAAGGTACACACTGCCTGTGTCTGTTTAAATACATTGTAGCCAAAATACAGTAAATTTGAAATCAAAATATAGATAAGCTACAAATAACTCCTGCTGTCATATGGCAAACGGATGTAAATAGCTGGTTGTCTTGAATATACATTTGTTTCATTGTAAGTCAGCTTTGAACTATGGTATTGAAAGAGCATCGCCATTAGAAGGCTGCTAATAATGACATTCTAGATATTGAACCCCTGTGTTGCACATAGAGTAACCAGCTCGAGGGTTGTATTATTCATTTCAGATGCCTAGAGTAAATTAGCTATTTGGCTTAATCTGTTGCTTGTGCTCGACATAGTTTTCTCACAATGAGGTGATGACTGATGATGTCATGAGACTAGCACAGCTAAGAACTATTCCCTTTAATATGCACTCAGCAAGTGCCTGGATTATGTTAAATGTGTATGCTATTTTATGCATTCTCTCGGATACTAAGAGCCACATGTCTGACTTTCAACACAAAGAAATGTTGCAGTTTAAAAAAAACAAAAAAAGCTGGATGTATGAAAAATCCAACATTATATGTTTGAAGACAGTACCATTTTTACAGTCATATAAGATCATAATTAATTAAAAAATAGACAGACAAAAGATATTCCTGCTGTTTATGTGCGTAAAAAATGATGTTTTACATTTGTAATCTAATATTTGCATGCGGATGGATGGATGGATAATTGGAAGGATGGACGGACAGGCAGACAGACTGTCTACTCATTAACTATTGAGTTGTGATAAGTTACCAATTAGTATCATTATTATTATTGGTATTTATATAGCAACATCTTATTCTACAGTGTTTTACATTAAAATAGACCAGTATAATGAATGGCAACAGAAGAGTTGGTTTATTTGATAAACATCAAGTTACGTTGAGTTGATAATATTAATTGTAATAAAATATGACTTGAATGAGAGAGATTTTTAATTTTTTTTAAATCAATAATTGTGTCAAGTCATTCTAATTGGTTGTCTTCTTACCATAGCTCACGGCTTGCTGAACAGATATCTAGAGAAATATTCCTCAGTGGGGCACTTAGTAAATACATGTGTGTTACAGTGGTATTGTTTGCCCTTCCACAGTCATGTGAACAAACAAGGCTTGCGAATAATCCCAGCAAATTGCTTTAATTTTTAGAACAAGACGGAAGGGGGTGAAGGTTCTCTCTCAAAGCAATGAGCTAATTCACTGGGGTTTCCTAAAATAGTAGAATGCATTAACGACCACAAAGCTCCCAAGGAAGAGATTAATGTCAGCTATGAAATTGCCTGCAGACAGATACATAAGGAGTTGTGTATACAGGGAGTGAGAAGGGGTGGGGGAGAAAAGGACAGAGGGGTAGATAGAGAACATGGTTGAAAGGGGCTGAAGGAAACAGATGGGGAAAAGAGGCAATTTAAAAATAAATGTATTTCCTTGTATTTGTTACAATTAAATGAATAAAATTATTTATTTCTTTTTAGTAGATTTGTTATGGGAGTAAAATGCCCATTTTATTTTGAATTTAATTTTAAAAAAAATAGTTTAACCCCTTAAGGACACATGACGTGTCTGACACGTCATGATTCCCTTTTATTCCAGAAGTTTGGTCCTTAAGGGGTTAAACAACTGAAATTGCTATTAAAACTTGATGCAGCCCAATCTGCCAACAGTGCAAGTTATCAATCCTAATGACTATTGTCCAATCAGACGTTTCTCATAGAGAAGCACTGCAGACACATGATGCATGCTTGACAATCACTGTGATTCACCGGTCCAATGTTTCTCTATTAACCCCTTAAGGACACATGACGGAAATGTTCCGTCATACTGGACTAACTTCTGAAGCTGTGTCCTTAAGGGGTTAAAAGCAATGTATTAAGAGCCTCTCTATAAGATACAATAGCCGTGTGCTGGGCATGAAGATGCCAAACCAGAAGTCTTTTAAAAATCTAAAGATGTGAAGGAGCAAGTGCCTTTAGTGGATGCCTGTCTGATAACCAATAAAGGAGTGTTTTGACAAAATTAAAGATTTATCAGAAACACCAATATTTTACATTACCCCAGAAAAAGAATACAATCTACACACCAAACCACTACATTAAACTGCAGTGGGTTTTGATGTTAAGTGTATCCCTTTAAATTTACAGCATACGCATGGTCTATGTTCTGCTCTGTGTTCAAGGTTGAGTTGTATTTGTTTTATAGAGAGATCTCATTGCATTGCAAATATTCCCATGGAAAAGCCTCTCTGTCAACGTGCCACTATTCTCTCAGGAGCCAGATTTCTGCTTTATAAGTGCACATCAATAGCTCCTTGCTTCAGCCTGTTGTCATAAATAAGTAAGAGATTAAAAAAAAATACCACATCACTTTTATTTTATATAGATTTATTGGCCAATCTGGTTGAAATTAAGACACTCAAATTCTGATGCTGAGAAGAAAACCAGATGTCTTGCTTGTTAAGTGCTGTATAAATATCCCACTAAGTTTTAACGTGTGAACCACAAACAAGCACATATGAGTATTTTTTCTCAGTGCAATGACCAAGGCCCAGTGTCATATGCCATTCATTTGTCTGCTCTATAAAAAAAGATATGACGTCTGTTCTTACTCACGTGAGGACGTAATTGACGCTGACAATGCAGTGAGGTCTGGAGGATCTGCTGTTGTGTACAATAGTTGCGTAGCTCTGCACCCACACCCAGCCGCCATGCTTGGCCAGAAAGCGATAGTATTTAGTGGTGACCTGTCCTTTCACCAGTACTGCCAACACAAACATATGCATTATTTAGCCTGTTGATCAGATTAAATCATCAGTAAAACATCAGAATTATGTTAACTCTAGCTTCAGGGATGCCATCAGGGGGTAACAGTTGGTACTCCATTACAGGGCACAGCTGTGCCCTGGCGCCCACTAGTTCTATGAAGTGCAGTTGAGGAGATACACACATCTTCCATAGCCAGACCATATTCTGAATTTGAGGTGGAATGGGCCCTTTCATGGGCTGTATTGCTCTCCTGTGCAGCAGAGCTGGTTTGAAGTGATGTCTGATTACTTCATCCCCTGGTGCCAGAAGGAAGCTGTGAGAGAGGGCAAGAAGACTCCAGCAGTCCACATTGGACCACAAGCTCTGTTTTAGCCAACCTCCGCTTTGACTACCTTGGTGCTGGAGAAGGATAACTAAATCAGAGTTTGATTTGTGTGTGTGTGAATCAGAATTCATCAGTGTGTGTGTGTGTGTGTGTGTGTGCATGGCATTGTGTCTGCGTAGCAGTGTTTACATCCTTATGCATTTGTTTATGTATGTGTGCATATGTGTGTCTGTGTATGTATGTATGTGGCAGTATGCACATGTTTAGCAGTGTGTATGGCTCGGTGTATCCGTACGTGTATCCGTACATGTGTTCTATGTATATGTGTGTATCTGTTTGAGTATAGGTGTGTATGGGCAAATTTAAGTCTTATAAGGTGCATAAAAGTCCCACGCCAATAGTTTTGCAAGGGGTCTTGAAAGGTCTGGTGGCAGCCTGGCTATGAATGGTGGCACATTAAAAATAGTCATAACATAGGAAGTAAATAACGTAATGGAGTTTCTTACTGAACGGGAGTTATTTAATCCGAATAAAATTTTTATTGGTTTCCAATGGAATGTAGATTACGCCATTTTTTTGAACAACCACAGCGAAATTAAATCTGATCTCAACCAAAGATACCGACAAGTTAAATCACTAACACCAATAGTATCATAATTTATCAAGAGCAACTATGAAGCAAAGTACTAAATGTGAAGTAGTCACCAATAAATAGAATGCTGCTTATGACTGGTACATGTTTACATCTTTGCTCACTATTGTTCCAAAAATAACCATACAGGTATATCAGACTCACTTACACACACCATCAAGCCCATCACCTCCCATCCACAAATGAAGAACGTGTGTAATATGATAATATGTCTAGGGCTCACGGAATTTAACCAGCTCTGCCAAAAGCTATTTTAGTGGTGCTGATTTAGGGGTATGTGATGACTTGGCCCATATCATCGAAAACTAGCAAAACACATATAGAGGTGATTTCCTGTCCATTATTCATAGTTTAACAAATATCACTCTGAATATCTCAGAAGCTTACTAAATAGTAATATTGCAAAATTCAATTACAATTAGCATCAAGCATTCTACAACAGTAAATTGTGAATTCTCTTTAATTTACTAATTTCTAACAGCAGAACTAATTGACACTTATTTAAAACTATGGAGTTACATGGGCAACCAGAAATTAATGTGGAGTGTTAATAGGCTGATTGAGTGCAGAAAACCTGTATAGCCTATTACACAGATATATTTAATACCAAACTGCTCAAAATTCCAAATGGATAAATGTGGATGAGCTCTTATAGGGGACAGATGCATGCTACCAGACACATTTTATTTATTTATCAATAATAAAGGACAATACAACATTGCACACTGGTAGCTAGTTTAAATGTGCATACACACGCATACACAGGCACAGACGCACACACAAACTCCTTTCACAATTAATGGGCAGCCAGAAGCATTTTTGCAGCAATTCCCATGTACAGTGCACTCCTTACAAATGTCATACAGAAATATCCATGTCTGAGTCCTATAGTCATTGTACAAGTGTACGTATTATGATTAGTTTTTGTATTCGATCACTACACAGAATGGCCAACAATAGATAACTATTAACATGCAATATTAAGAGACTAATATGTGCTGTAAATATTTAACCAGTTAACATCACACAAATAATGTTCACAAGTCTAAAAATGAAGTTAAATGAACATGTCAAGTCCTTACACAAGTGATGAGCGCACCGCAAGTGAAAAGTGTCACACCCATGGACGTGATGATATAAGGTCTTTTCAATCAAATCCTGAGGTTCATAGCCAGTCAATTCTGCAACTCTGAAGGAAAAACAAAGAGACATTGTGAGGATACACACACTGTTTATTAAAACACTTTGAAATTAGAAGCTTGCGTTACAACTTAACTCTCACTATTAAAGCATTATATATCACACATGTTAAAAAGGTAGTGAGGTACTGATCAATGTAAGAAATTGTTGTCACAAGAGTTACAGAAAAGGGGAAACATTCCCAACATCAAATTACATTTCACATATCGCCTAGAAATTACCCTAGCACTTCATAGATATGGCTCTGGACACTCTATTTCTCACTTGATTAAAGAGTTTATTAGCCTAGATTCTGGTGGTTATGGGTATCCCTTAGAATGGAAATTAGGCTACGAACTCTTAGTGCCAAGGTCACCCTCAGCACTCTACTAAATTGAGGACATATATTTTAGGTTAAAGAATGAATAAAATTAACCCATACTCTGATACTCATAGCACATGCATTGACAGATTTGGAAGGAAATCAAGGGCGCTTGTGCTAATAAAGGGTCCTAGGGACCCTGAAATTAGATTTTTATCAACACAAGTGTGGTCATACTTGGGCAATTCCAACTATAATTTTCACAGCCTACTAGATTTGTAACACCCTTTTTCACCCACAGGTTGGTGGAGAGTGTGAGTGAAAGGCAGCAACCTAACATTATATTGCTGAGTTATTAAATTGTTGAGCTGTTTGTTTTTTTGTCCACTGGTTTACCTACTGGTTGTGCCATCAAATCCACCCACAACTGAAAGTCAGGACAGTTTGAATTATTATACTTTTCATGCATTTCAGACATTTTTAATAGCTACTGCATTTCTCCTTTTCTCTCCTCCTTTCCATTATTTTCTGCCTTTCCATTCAGAGACATTATGGCCTTGGGATGGGTGACAATGGATTTGCAAGATGCTTATTCAGTGTGTATAATATTTGAATAACATTTGCATGACATTCAGATTATAAAACTCACCTTGAATCGAGAAATATGAGTTTCATGTCTAGACTGGCCCTGAACATGAACATATTGCTGTGTAGTTTAATTTCCGTCACCGCACTAGGGGGTAAAGAATGACCAACAGCCACTAATCCCACGTTCTGGTAGCAACCATCAAAAGGTGACATGTCCAGACTGTACTGCCGGATTTTCAGATAGCCACTGCAATGTATCACCTGCAGAACATATTGAACAAAAACTCACATACTTTGAGCAAATTGGAATTATAACTTACTCTACTGGCTTACCCACAGCACCTTAGTCAATGTATTGTGTATTACCCACTCTGATAGCATTACAGAATTCTAAATATAGATTATAAATCATTAGATTTTGTTATGTATTGTCATTTGTGAACATTTTTCACCTGTAGAACTACTCAACAAACAGATGCATAGTGAATATATATGCATGAACTATAATATATACATAGAGAGAGAGAGAGAGAGAGAGAGAGAGAGAAATTTATTTTTTCACCCGACCTGGGTGACATATTCTTTTGTGTGTTTGTGTGTTTTCCTCATTCTTGGGTCCTCATGGGAGTCTAAGGGTTCTGCGCAGTATCTTAGCTGTTCCTAGAACTGCACTCTTCTCTACAGTGATCTTACATGCCCTACCTGTAATCTGATGAAGCCACTCTCCCAACTTGGGTGTCACAGCCCTGAGTGCGCCTATCACAATTGGGACTACTACTGCCTTCAATTTCCACATCCTCTCTAGCTCTTCTTTCAGTCCTTGGTATTTGTCCACCTTCTGATGTTCCTTCTTACTGATGTTATAGTCACTGGGTATTGCCACACCCACCACCACTGAGGTCTTCCGTCCGTTGTCTACCACCACATTGTCAGATTGGTAGCCACTTCTTGCTTGTTTGTCTGGATAGGAAAGTCCCACAGGATCTTAGCTCTGTCATTCTCAACTACTTTTTGTTGTATCTCCTATCTGGACTTGGACAGGTCCAGTCCATATTCTGTGCAGATAGTTCGGTACATAATCCCAGCAGCTTGGTTGTGCCTCTCAGTGTATGGTGTCCCTGCTAACATCTCGCACCTGGCTAATTTGTGCTGGATTGTTTCAGAAGCCTATTTGCACAGTCTGCACTATATATATGCACAGTCTGCACTATATATATATATATATATATATATATAGTGCAGACTGTGCAAATAGGCTATAGTCTGCACTATATATATATATATATATATATATATATATATATATATATAGTGCAGACTGTGCAAATAGGCTTCTGAAACAATCCAGCACAAATTAGCCAGGTGCGAGATGTTAGCAGGAACACCATACACTGAGAGGCAGTAATGGAGAGGCAGTAATATAATGGATATGTAGGATAAATATGTAGGCTATATATATATATATATATACGAAAGATATGTAGAAAAGATATGTAAGATAGATAGATAGATAGATAGATAGAGACACTGATGTTTCTAAAGACTTTTCCAAAAGGTAAAACTTACCTTATACCCACCACACGTCAGACCTGCATTCCTCTTTGCTAGAACACATTTCATCCTCAGAAAGAAAGATCGTTCAATTTCATATTCTGTAAAAGAACATTTCCATTAGTATAGCTCCTTGCAGCGTTTAATCTCTGGCTCCACAGATCAATGCTGAAGGGCATTATAAGACTCAAAGGGTGACATTTATAAAAAGCCACTCCGAGCTTATTGCTAAAAATTTAGCAATAAACATCATAATGATGCATAAATGCACAATAATTGCTCGTTATAAATATGACCTGATGAGTCTCCACAAAGAGATAAATGCTTGCTTTACCCTGAACAAAATGAGAATGGTAAGGCTGGTGGGCCGTTAACACTGCAGTCATCTCATCATGGTCAGCTGGGTGAATATATTCAAATATGCTATTACCGGTCAGCTCTACCTGTGATTTAAAAAAATAAATAAAATAGAAATATTACAATAAGCAAAAGTAATATTTATTCATAAAAATGGGTATTTTATCTATAGGGCATAATAAAATAATAATGACGTCAAAATTCACCTTGTATATAATCTTCAATATTCCAAACATATATTTAATAATAAGATATATTAAATATTGTACCATTATATATTTTTGAACATTTCTTATATAGTGAACCTATCCTGGGTGAATTACAAAGGGTTGCATAATTGTTTGAACAAGACAATCATCAATTTTTCAATAACAATTTGTTTGTCACAACATATTTGTTTTTGTTTTACGCATTTATTGAAAACAATAAAAAATTCGGAACTCATAAGGAATAATATATGATAGATAAAGAATAACTGGGTGGGCTATGGACAGCTCACAGAGAACAAACAAAACAATTTCTTAAATCATTATGAACCTTACAGGTTATCTGGATATATTTACATTTAGATAAAGAAGAATGGGTCACGTAGTACATAACGGAAGACGTAATGAATATATGTGGACACCTTGCAGGTGGGGAGCTCTGTCTCTCTGTTATCCAGTCTGCTAATAATTATCAAACCTCCATGCATTTTGTTATTCACACCTCCTTGGGTGAGTAATTGTACATGCACAAACAATCAGACAAGCCTACCTGTGATAAGCCAAGATGAACTGAAGCGGTTTCTGAGATATACATGATTTTCCCATCAGGGGCCACCACGAAGATGAAACCATCCAAGGTCTGAGTAGAAAAAGTAGAAGAAGTACACTAAGCTTTAAAATCAGCTAACATTTATCTGTATACCCATAGTGAAGCAATTTAAATAAGATTTACATTTTGAAATCACTTGGGTGGCCAGATGTCCCTTCACCTCAACTTTAAACATCTCATTGTTGAATCAAGCATGATCTTAAGCAGGGAGTGCTGTATAGGGAAAGTATTTAATCTTTCATTGTTCAACAAAACACAGCTTATCACCTATAAATACTGTGATGTGATATGTCTCTCCCAGCAGGGATAGTGGTGTTAAGCTCGCACAACGCAGAAATCGACTTTACAGAGCAGTCTGTCTCTTATTTCAGTGATGGCTGATAAACAGTTCAGACAAGTAACAACAGGGGACTACATTTCTATTTGCCTAAACATAGGGCAAAAAAAAATAATTCTTTATCAAAATCATCCCTTATGTTTTACTACTCAGATGGGGAGAGTCTAAGGAAATTGAAAGTTGGATTTACTCAGGTAGCGCTATGATGAAAATGATTATTTAAAATAAATAATACTTTGCGCTCTAAGTGCCTATTTTATATTATGGAATTCAGGCTTCATATCAACATTGTCAAAATAAAAGAAAAACAGTAGCAGGCAGAAAGACAAATGGACAGGCAGACAGAAAAAGAAAAGAAAAAAGACAGGAAGATCCAGATACAGAAACAAAGAGAAAAATACACAGTTACAGACAGACAGGAGGAATGAGAGAAAAGAAAAGAAAAAGAAAAGAAAAGAAAAAAAGGAAAGGAAAGGAAAAGGGAGAAAGAGAAAAGGAAAGGAAAGAAAGAGAAAAGGAAAGAAAGAGAAAAGGAAAGAAAGAGGAAAGGAAAGAAAAGGAAAGGAAAGAAAGGCAAAAGGAAAGGAATGAAGAGAGAAAGAAAGAAAGAGAAAGAAAGAAAGAGAAAGAAAGAAAGAAAGAAAGATATATGAAAGATATATGAAAGATATATGAAAGATATATGAAAGATAGACAGTCGTTGTGTTTATGGTTATAACATAAGTATAAATAAAAGTAATAATCATTGAAATAGTGAGATCTCAGCAGCTGATCGCTGACTTAAAAAACTTAAGACAAAATACAAGAACCAGGAAAGCTCTCCAATTTAAAGATGTGTTATGTCAAATATATTTTTTAACTGTTCTAGCTCAGTCTGTATATTGCAAATTGCTCTTCCATTTTTTCAACTCTCAGTTTACTGTATAAGCCCCTTTGCATTTGTAATTAGATAAAAAAATATCTACCAAAAACATACAGGCAGTATGAGTAAAACAGACAAAAGGTGAAAGAAAGGCGTTTTACACATTGATGTTTACACACATTCCTTGCAAAGGTGCTTCATACACAGATCTCAAAGAAATTAGCAATTTACAGTGACACTGGACTGTTTAAAGGCAATAAATGGCAAGTATGCTTTTTTTCCCAAAGCCTGTGTGGTGTTCTTGAAAACTGTAAAGATTACCAGTTTTACAGGTGGGTAATTAAAGGTTCACTGAAAGGTCTGCATTTTTTAATCATTAATAGGAAGTTGTCTTTTTTTAACAAAATGTATTACCTGTAGAAGATGTGATCCAAGCTCTCTACCAACATTATCCAAGGAGCTGGGACGTGTTGTATGACCCCAAGCTTCTCCTAGACCTGTTTAGATATACAGAAATAAAGAGTGATGAGAAGACTGGGGACCAGTTCCCAGACCAAAGCATCGTCTGTCGCATTACTTATTGCATTTTCAAAAGATCAGGATTTGTCAAACGACAGCTGAATGAATACAGAAGGGCACTTGGTAGGATTATATACTAAAAGTGTTAATTGTTGGGAATTCAAAGTGAATTTCGAATTTGAAAAAGTAGCTGTACTAAAAACAAAGTCATTTCCAAACTAGCTGTACTGAAAACAAAGCTGACTTGGGGAATATTTTCAATTCATGCATTGTAGCCAAAAAAATATGAAATTCAAAGTGAATTAACTTAAACGATTATTCCCTAAACTTTGAACTTTAGAGAATTAAGTCCGAAACTGTAAAATTTAAGCCTGAAATAGTCAAGTTATAGCTACAAGCCAGTTACAGATATTTTTTCAGAGCACCTATTTGTAACCAAACTTTGCAATTCGAATTTGATTCGCTCAAATTCAGAGTTTAGTAAATAACCCTGTGGGAATTCACTACAATTCCCACACTGTAGAATGGTTAGTCATTAAACAATATTAGGGTTCTATAAAGAACTGAAAACATTTGAAAGAAGACATCCATAGAATAGCTATTTGTGATCAGAATATCTTAAAGGGACACTATAGTCACCAAAACAACTTTAGCTTAATGAAGTCATTTTGGTGTATAGATCATGCCACTGCAGTCTCACTGCTCTATTCACTGCCATGAGTTAAATCACTTTGTTTATACTGTCCAGGTTACACCTCCCTGCATGGGACTTACACAGCCTTCCTAAACACTTTCGGTAAAGAGTCATCTAATGTTTATCGCAGAGTCTGTTTAATTGAGGATTTCTTATCTCCTGATGTGCCCATAGCTTGCTAAACCCTGCAGGAGCCTCCTCATTGTAATTCAATTTCAATTTACAGAGCAGGAGATAAAAACTTTAAAGTCAAGTTAACTGATTGAATGTGAAACCATTTTATTTCCATGCAGATTGTGCCAGTCACAGCCAGGGGAGGTGTGGCTAGGACTGCATGAACAGAAACAAAAGTGATTAAACTGCCAAATGGCAGAGAATTGAGCTGTGAGACTGCAGGAGCATGATCTATACACCAAAACTGCTTCACTTAGCTAAAGTTGTCTCCAACTCAGATTTTTCCAACTTGGCTATTAAATAAACTCCCTTTGGTAAATAAACCTGTATGTGAATTGTGATTATATGATATATGGTTTCTTCTGTTCACGTAATCTGTGAACCAAATGCTACAAGAATGCACCCATCAGTGTACCACAAAATATAATATTTATATTATGTAGATATTTTGCAGTACACTGCAAATATATTCGGGGCCAATACAAACCATTGTGTAGAAATCTATTCACAAACTGGACTTTACATAGGACACGAGGTCATGAGTTTAGACTGGAAGAAAGAAGATTTTGTCTAAGGCAAAGGCAAGATTTTTTTTTTACTGTAAGAACAATCAGGATGTGGAATTCTCTGCCTGAAGAAGTGGTTTTATCAGAGTCCATACAGATGTTCAAACAGCAACTGCAACTGCATACTTGCAAAAACAGAATATTCAAGAATATAATCTTTCAATGTAGGGTAATAACTGCTTGATCCAAGGATAAATCTGACTGCCATTCTGGGGTCAAGAAGGAATTTATTTCCTAGTTTGTTGCAAAATTGGAAGTGCTTCAAACTGGGTTTTTTTGCCTTCTTTTGGATCAACAGTCTCTTTTCAGCTATTTAACTATGTAACTGGTATGTGCACATTCGCATCATTTTGGCTTGTCTGGATAATTATTCCTGAAATTATCGCATATACAAAATTTGTTCAATCTGAAAGCCTGCATGAACGACACTTGATTCGCCTAAAAAATAATTTTTCAGCTAAACCAATTTTATGTGTTTAATGTATTGATATCTAATTGTATTGACATAAGAAAAGTTTATTTAATGTATGTACTTTTATGATAGCAGTGTTTTACTTTGATTATTAAAAGGTTACAGTTGGGCAAGATGTTTTCAACACTTTTCTATGGAGAACCTCACACAACTCATTGCCACATAATATCTTGAGTCTGAAAAGAAATTAATTTTGTAGAATCGAACCTGTTTAATACCAGTGTAGAGGAAGGCCTGATACAAACATCTCTGGAGATCATAGGGTTAAACAATTAACATTATAGATATTCTTGACTTAATATTCACCCAACAGACAATTTATAATGTTGCCATTGGGCAGTAATAAGTAAGATTTTGTATCATTTTCACACTATAGTTAATCGCCCACTATGTTCCTGAAACAGTTAACAGGGTTTGTACAGTAGCCAACAGTGGTTATGGGAATAGAGCTTTGAGCATTCTTTTAACCCTTTCAGTGCATTCCAGGCACCTCTAAATCTTCTGATATACATACTGAGGGGATTAAATCCCATGCTTACGCTTTGGACACTCTGATTCCATTATATTTCTCTGCTTTTAGATAAATGCATAGTTTGAAGGACTGGGATTAGTCTGCAGATCACATTGACTAGGAATATGCTCATTGGTGCTGATACAAATACCAATATCACATTGACTCCATAAACACAAGGCTATTGCTTCGCTGTCCTGCTACATTATGCTTTAATATAAAGATCAGTACAAGACTAGCACAAGAATACATTGCAGAGCATTCTGTGTGCTCGCCCCCTCCTCCTCTCTATCCCGGTGACCTCCTCTGACCAGACTCACACAGGGTTTTAGCCTGCACAGATTCCCACTATCCATTATCCAAACACACTTCTTTTCACGCTGCCATCTGGCCTATACCATGGCTAGCTTTATCTCCCAGTCTTTATTATCCATAGTTCATCTACAGTTCCAGATTTTCACATTTTTCACGTTTTGTTTCTGTGTGGATATTGGGATGTTCAATTGGACCACCTATACTGATGTCCTTAACAAATTTGTACAATCAATTTTCCCAAGAAAAACAAAAGTTTGTGTTTAAAATGTTTAAATCTAAATTGATATATATATATATATATATATATATACACAAATAAGTAATATGAAAAGGTTTATATTCTTCACAAATAAATGACACTGACATTATACAGAGAAAAAATAGATTGAACTAAATCACTAGACTGCATTACACAATGTGATAAGTAAGTATTATCCATTACAAGGCTAGCACTGTAACTGTTAAAAACATAAAAACATACAAACAGAATTATTTTCTGTTCCAAAGATAACACTGAATATAATGTGCGGGGAGGGTAGTTGTTTATTAATCCTAGGTGAGAACTTAATTAACTCTGATCATTAAGACAGGAAATAAACTTACAGTTTACAGTTAATAAATAACCTTCTCACATTACACTTTAACAAGAGATCTGGTTTGTCCCTAATCAATTCTTCATGCAGAGATGGTCTGCAATTATGCAATTAATAGTTAAAACGAATTATTTAAATTTGGGGTACAGCGTTTAACCCTTTCTGTCATTAGCTTTCAGCCACATCTGTCAGTGAAAGGGTTAAGTGCACATCTGTATCCGTACATAAAATTCTCTCTCTTTCTCTGCAAAAGTCTGCATATACTTAACTTTTTCCTTTTATGCTGTTTTTATACTGTTTTTTTATTTTTTTTGTTGCACTTGACCTACCGCAGCAGATTGTGTAAATCCTTTGATTAACTCTATTTAAAATAAATGGAAAATCACTACCCTTTTCATCGGGATTACAGTGGAAATGAGATCTAAAGATTCCCTTGTAATTTGGAGAGGCTAGGGTAATAATGGGCTCCAAACAGAAGCTAGTAGCTAATTGAGGGAAAGAATAACTAACCTAGTGGCAAAGAATTTTCCCAGCCATGGTGTACAAAAGCAGAGCGGCAGTGAGGCTTCCAATGCTCTGTGACACATTTAAAAAATATATACTTATATATATATATATATATATATATATATATATATATGTAACCTACATAAAAGATGGATAGATAGATAGATATGTACCATAGCAGCTCTTGCCTTAAAGATCTCCCCTTAACCCTTACATTAACTTAAAACACTGTTCTACAAATTAACTCTTGCACAGCCCTTACATGCTTTTCTACAAATTAACCCTTACAGAAACCTAAACACACTATACATTAGCCTCTACATTACTCTAACACACTATACTACATATTAACCACTACATTACCCTAAAACACACTGCAATACAAATTAACTCCTACATTACCCTAACACACTATTCTACACATTAACCCATATATTACCCTAACACACTACACAACAGTACATATTAACGCCTACATTACCCTAAAACGCTATACTATATAGTAACCTCTACATTGATACGATCACTAAACAGTAACCCCTACATTAAACATTAATTGCTGCACTACAAGAAAAACAAACATTAACCTGCGGAGTACCCTAACACTAATCATTAACAATAATATGTCTTAACACGCTCAGTAACCTGAAAATATCATGTAATATAACATTCAACTTTCAGTTTATTATATCTCCAAAACTGCTTGATCACATTATTTTCACTGTCTGTTATGTATTGCATTCACACCCATGCACACACACATAAATACACACACACAGTCCAATCAGACACATGTAAGTTTAATTTGGAGTAAATGGAGCAGCAGTCTCCCAGTTCCTATGCAATGCTAGTATTTGAGAAATCTATTTCCATCTTAACACACCTTGACCCCTGGATTACCTCAATAGACTAGCTTCCTGGTATTTGTAATTTCCTGAAAATGAGATTTCGATTTCTAAAACAAGAAACCAATTAGTAACCAAATGAGGCGGAGCAGATCCTCCACAATTGCCCTAATCCCAGAGGCATCATTTAGAGCAGTAGAGGGAGGATGGATGATGAGCAGTGTACAGCCAAGGGCTCAAGGCTCATCCCTTGTGCTCTGTGCTGCAGTACAAATTGATCATTCTACTTCACAATGAATTCCTTACTAGGAACAATATGGATTTCATCTCTAGTTACATACTCTTATAAGCCAATTCATTAGCACCTCATCCAAAGGATATTTCCATAGCAATATGGCTGTAAACAGGGCGCACAGCAAGGTCTGTACACAATTACACAGTATATATACGTTCTTATATATACTATACATACATACACATAGCAATAAAATGGTTATATATTTTTATGCACACACACGCACGTGCATAGGAACACTCATACACTTTTTGAACACAAAAAAAAAATATAGACATTAATAATTGTTTGGATTAATTTGTATTTTTATCATTGTGCCAATATTAATGGGCAGAGAACACAGCTCTGTCATTGTGAAATAGTGGTGTGAGATTCCGGGGCGACAAATAGCCAATCTGTCTCTAGCCCAATACATTGAAGCAACACTGAAGAATCCACAGGTTCAATATGATAGGTATATATATATATATATATATATATATATATATATATAGTCTCATCCTCTCATTCTTCAGGCCCAGCTCCTCTTGCTGGCTTGACAGATTTCAAGGGCTCTTTGAACATTGAGGGCTTATCACAACTCTCTCTGAACCTCCTTTGGGACTCATGGGCCCCTCGCACCAGACGCAAATATATCAGTGCTTGGAAGAAATGGTGCCGCTAGTATCTTTAACTTAAAGCTCCGGTCAGTTTGATTTTAAAAATGTTGTCTCAACTTTTTCGGTCCCGGATCTTGGGCTTTTCGAAGCCGATGCCTTTGTTTTTTCACGTGCTGGAGTCAACTTAATGGTGTCTTGTCATACAAAGTCCAACATATCTCTTTTCTTTCCTTACTAGCCTAAACTTTGAGTTGTAGTTTGTTTGTCTCACTATCTGGACATGACTACGCCTATACAGTCTCCTTCTATTAGCCAATCTTTGATATCCTAAGTGCTTCCATTTACTCCTGTCTTAGCCTCTACTTCGGCACATTGGATCCGTTGGCTATTTTTGTTGACATGTGTTGTCCCTTGTTTGGGGTCGCATCGGAATCGGGTGCTGCGGCACTAGGAGTTAGTCTCTATGATATTCTACGTTGGGGTGGTTGGTCTTAAGAGTCGACCTTTCTGGCTGTTTATTTTCTCTCTATTTCTCACCCTGCATTTTCTTAACTTTCTCAGCATTAAAAATGCAATGCCTATCTTAAAATTATAGATTATTACGAGCCTTTCCTCCCTCCCTTTCATCCTTTATGGAACCTTCCCTCCTTACTTTCTCTCATTTGTTTTTTCCTTTAGAGATTGTTCATTTTATGGATATGTCCTTTTCATTGTATTGGGCGTTATTACTTGCCAGCTATTGATGTATATTTATTGGCTTTCCTGAGTTGCATATTTTTTGATAATGGCATTAATATTGTTTGTAGTTTGAGTATCAGTCTATTTCCCGGTTATGTTCACGATTTTTCTGTTCTTCGAGTGTATTGCGCCCGTGACCTGTGTTTCTCTTCTGGTTGTTCGATTTCCATTGTTGTTTAACTTGATCCTGTTTGTTGGGTTGCATTGGACTTGTTTTTTCCATCAAAGAAAGAAGAAATCTGTGGGAGGGACTGGCATTTATATACCTTGTATTTCTGTTTTTCTGTTGGTTGTTTGGTTTATTATTTGCTGCTATTGGAGATTTCAGTAAAGGAAGTATGCAAAATATTCTCCTCCTGTCATTAGTAAAATTCAGAATATTTAATACCAAGGCTTGAAATAATCTACAAAGATTTGAGCAAAATAGGAGATGAACTAATAAAAAAAAATTGTGAGCTGCCCCAATATTCTTACTATATGAAAGTAATTAAGAATAACTATCAATCTCTTGACACAAAGTCTGTTCAGGGAGAATAACCCTATGGTGGGTTTTAACATAAATCAATCACTATCTTCATCCATTTTTGGCAGATAGAACTTTTTTTTAACTGCTGCTGAATTAAACCACGTAAAAGCAGCCTCCATCCTCTGATATATTAGCTGTTGATTTGATTCTTCGGAATTTGCTCCCATCGTTTTATACCAATGTCTAGCTATAACTACTTTTGTAAATAACTCCCTTTAGTAAATAATCCTAAAAGTAGAGTTATGCTCTAGCAAGTCCAGCTTCTGATTTTATTAGGCAGAATGATTGACTCACTGATTGACACAATTAAGTCTGCATATGTCAAAACTACTGTGTTTGCTGAGCAAACAAGTAATTTGCATAAATATAGACCAAAACTGGAAATTTGAAGGAAAGAAATCTCATGTAATTTTAGTTGAAATCAGCATATACTAAATTTAAAGGGATCCTATAGTAGAATGGGGTGACAAACAAAGTCATTTTCCTGGCACCATAGGGTTAATAGGTCCCTTCCCCACCCCTCCCTTCCACAGGGCTGAAGGGGTTAAAACCCCTTCAGCCATTTACCTGAATCCAGCGCCGATATCCCTCAGTGCTGGGTCAGGCTCCGCCCACGCTGACGTCGGCAGGTGGAGACCTAATGCGCATGCGCAGGAATGGCCGTGAAGACGTCCAGCGCCAGATAACTGGCCAAAAGTCTGTTTGCATTCTGGAAGCCCTCTAGTGGCTGTCTGGTAGACAGCCACAGAAGGCAGACTTAGAGCTGCGAAGTAAACATTGCAGTTCTTTGGAACTTCAATGTTTTACATTGCAGCACTAAGTGCAAAAGGGTCACAGCACCCATACTACTTCAATTAGCTGAAGTGGTCTGGGTGCTTACAGTGTCCCTTTAAGGAAGCCGGAGTCTTAAAGTGGTTTCATAAAACTGCCTAGGTATGGTTGCTAGGAAATTATTAGGAAGTCGATATGTTTTGTACTTTGCAGGCTATGGATACATAACGGCATTTGTGGCTCCAATGTGCTGCATTGAAAATCTATACAGTTATTCGCTAAAGTGAGAACTCAAAGTGAATGAATGAAATGGTCACCTGAGCATGTGTAGGCTAGCTGTAGGTGGCATATCATTTACTTGTAAAAAAAAAAAAAATTAATTGTAAACTATACGTGCACATGCATGTCAAGTTACCACCACGGACTACTACACAGTTGTATAGTAATTTTTTGTTCATATTATTACTTGTTGCCCATGTAGGCACTATATTTGTTTGACTGGCAATGTATTCATCAATGATTTAAAGTATACCTATCATTATATAGCATAGAAAATAATCTTTGATTTTTTTTTTTGGTAGCGTTACTGTGCTAAAAACGGTATACATTTTCTTAAAATGTTATTTAAGGATATTTTCACTTCCCCATCTGTTGATAAATAATGTCCATAGAGTGCTATGCCACCTACAGAACTCTCCTTCTGTTAGATCTATTGCTCCTATCACAGTATCTATATATTGTAGTTGCTGTGATTTTTCTGCCAGTGAATACATTGATATATATGGAATATAGTAATAAGATAACAAGTGTCACTGCATACTGTTGCAGGTTTACTAGCCATAAAAGCAATGTCTTATAAGAGCAATACCTGGAGACTGTTCCAGTGTAGGTGCTGGACAGGACACATGCATGATGTGGGGTTGGCGTTAACATTAGTAAGCCTGTGTGATGGCAGTGCTGTCAGCACTTGAAAGAACTAAAGTAGTTAAAAGCTGAACTGAATATAAATGTATAATTTATCAATATGATAAATTATATACTGATTGCTTAAGGGGCTGCTTGCAGTTCAAGTAAACCTGTCATGACAGATTTATTTGACTGAGAATGTGTGCACATGCATGATGTGTGTGTGCAAGATCTATAAATCTTGCTTTGCAGTGAATGTACCATTAGCGAAGTGATCTAGGCAGTTTGAGAGGGACATTCCATTTTATTTTTATTCTGCCTTCATTTCTTTCAACATGCTACCTGCAGAATGTTTTACTTTATGTTTTCCAAAATATAGGGATCAACTTCTTAAACAGCAAGCTGTGAAGACTTGAGAAATGCCATGCCACATTTAGGCTAGATTAACAGTATTAGCTTGGTGCTATAGCATTTAAAGTAGGGATACACCGACATTTCGGCTGGGGGTCAAATCTGCAGAAAATCGGGAGGACGCCCGGCGGATTGCCCTGTGTGCCGCCGGGTGCAAGACCCCTCCCATCTGCCCACAAGAGCCAGCACAGTCCTGTTTCGGTCCAGAATTTTAATTTCAGTGCATCACTAATTAAAGTGTATTTGTCATAGTACATGCAAGTTTATTAAATGTAATCTCTACTTATAGAAGAAATGCTAGAAATTGGAATTGAGAAAAAAGTCGATTACGAAATAGGTCCTTCCCTCCCCTGTCAATCTAGTAGACCTCAGTGCCAAAGAATGAGCTAAAAGAGAAACCAGGAAAACCCTCTTACAGGTGGACCATGTGTTCCCTGCCATAACAGTTGCAGTGCTAGTACCATACTTGCTAAGGTTACACCAGAGCCAGCTCCTTTAGTCAGGATAGGATTATGAGCCTACCAATAACAGAATGTAACAGACAGAAACTTTAAAACAGTTAAAACATGTGTGTAAGACATCTGGAGAAACAGGCACAAAGGACCCACAACAGTGTAATAAATGTATTAGATTAACATTTGTAAAAATGACAAAGTACTTAGAAGCATTTTTTAGTTTAAGTGATATTCCTCCTATTATCATACCACCATCCGGTTAATCAGGATTCAAGCTCAACTGAAGATTGCTGTTCTCAGATCAATACTACAATGCACAAAACATCCCTTGCATGCAATAAGTCAGCATTTATATATAAAGAAACTGACTAAGTCAATAAAATTTATAGAAAACAATAATGGTGGTCAAATTCAAACTTGCAACCAATCAAGTACAGTTCAATCATCAACATTAAATCTCATAACAAACTGTTAAATCTGTGTCATATCTTGTCTGTTTTTGTGATTGCTAGGGCACCGAACTAGACACAAAAGCAAGGGAGAAATTACTTTATTGATTATAGATCATTGCATAAAAAATACACTTTTGTAAATATCACATAAACACATCAATACATTTAGATGGACAACACAATTAGATTTTTGTTACCCAACGCATTTTATAGATTTTTATTTATTTTGTTATTTTATTTTTTTTGACAGTGCAATTGTTTGAAAGGAAGACAGAGAGTGTGAGTGTTTAAGGGGGAGAGTGAAAGGAGAGGAGTATAGGTGGCCGGAGAGGAGGTGAGGAGATGCACTGGAGAAAAGTAGAGGAAAGAGGGACAAGAAAGAAAAGGGAGTGAAGGAGAGAGTAGATGGCAGGAAGACCACATGATGGGGAAAGGTAAAGAGGATGAAGGGATCAGTAGATGAGAAGGAACAGAAGAGTATGGACACTTTAGAAGTGTGTAGGCTAAAAAGGGCTGGAGAGGATCCTATCGAGGTGTTGGCACATGAGGTCATAACATAGAAAAGGGATGGAGGCAGGCACATCCATACAGACAGAAATGACAGTCAGAGAGTTAGGGAAGCATTATCCAGTCCACATATGAGGGGTGGAAGGGGCACATGTTGACCAATATTGAAAACATATTCATGGTACAGACCATTGCTGCATCATATGACACCCTTTTCACCAATGACAATAGAGGGGTTTTTGTTGTTGTTGTTGTTGTTAATAACCTATAATCTATATAATCTATATAAGTTTAGCGTTACACTGGACAAAGTTATGAATCTGAAAAAGTATTGATTATTAAGTCATTTACAGTACAAACACCTGCATTTATCTATCAGGAATAGATTGGATCAACACCGATCAAAAAACACAGTCGCAGAAATAGAAAGGCATATTACCAGACCAGGTTAAACACTTACAGCAGATATAGTAAGTAGCATAACTAGTATACTGACTCCAAGGCCAGAAATACTAAATTTGGAAAAATTCAAAAGCAGGAAAAAATAAACAAAATCAGGGTTGGAACTAATCAGGTAAGGACTAGTCAGGTCAGGGATTCCAGAAAGAACTAAGCCTAGTCAAAACTAGAAAATCAATTAAATAACTACAGTAGGGCAACAAGAACCACGAAAGGGAAACAATCCAAAAATGGTTTTGACTTAAATGGGATCAAGCCCTGATGTCAAAATCCTGCATCACTTTGACACTACGGCAAAGGATAGAGAGAAACAATAAAACCCAGCACCTGAATCTGAAGTATTGGCAAAGACCAAAAACAACAAAAATGTGTAAAATAAATTATGCAAATGATGCAAAATTGATACAAAGGCATAATGTATGGTACTTGGAACAAGTGGCACAGCTGACACAGAAGCATTATTTTTGGTGGATATTCTTAAACTTTCCCAACAAGCCTTGGCCGGGGCAGCCTTTCTTGTACAAGAATATGACCACTCCATCTCCCAACAATGGAGTGGAGTACAACACCAAGCAGTACTGGCAACCATAGCAGGCTGCAATGCAGCTTCTTGGGATCATATATACAAACTTCGGTATCATATATGCAGGAGGTATTAAAAAAAAAAAAAAAAGGAGATCCTTGATTTTATACGTCATTGGCACACATATACACCAATTTCATACTCTCTACCACAGCACCTCCAGAACCACTAGCGATTCCATCACCTGTATCACCACCAGGAAATTCTGCAGGTCCACCTTTAATGTTTGCTGCTAGAAATGTGCCTATTGCATTAAAATCCACAAACATCAGATTCCCTGGTCTGCATATCCAGTGTCCTCAAGACCTTTTTGGAGTCAAATATGGCCCAAAACCAGCGATACGGTTACAAGTACTTGGCAGCTGAGCTTACAGTGGTAACTGCTATAGTGCAGGGATTTCCATCCGAGTCCTCATGCTATGAAAATAGTCCAGGTTTGGCAGTATCTCATTGAAACAGTAATAAACAAGAACATTCCTAAATCCTGCACTACTGGTGTACCTTGAGGACTAGATTGGGGATCACTGTCCTCAAAGTGAGGAGAGATCATTAAGCACTTAAGGACTGATCCAATTGTACACGTTGTGATCAAAACAAAACGTAAACAAAAACTGAAATTTGCGCTGTATGTCTGTTCATCCATAATTCACCTCTTTCATATTAAGTGCACCCACACTTATTATATATAATTTTGATTAGGAGAAACAGGACTTTCATTTCACATGAACTATTCATATATGAAAGATAAGTTATTCTGAATAAAAAAATTTGAAAAATTAAGATTTTTTTACATTTGTTTTGTTCTGCGTGGCATTTTAACTGTGAATGTCATAATGCGGTTAGCTTTTACTGCAATAAAATGCACATATTTGTATTCAGCAAAGTCTGACGAATACAACAGTACCCCCCATGTACAGGTTTTATGGTGTTCTGGAAAGTAACAGGGTCAAATATTGCATGTTTCATTTTTCAGTTTATACACATTGAAGTTTGCAAGACTGGTTATGTTGCCTTTGAGACTGTATCGTAGCCCAGGAATGAGAATTACCACCATGATGGCATACCATTTGCAAAAGTAGATACCCCATATTGAATACCCTGGGTTATGTCCAGTCTTTTTAGTAGCCACTTAGTCACAAACAGTGGCCAAAGTTAGTATTTATATTTGTTTGTGTGTTAAAAATGCAAAAAATAATTAGGATTGCTAACTTTGGCCAATGTTTGTGACTAAGTGGCTACAAAAAAAATATTGAACATACCCCATTTCCAATACCTTGGGTTGTCTTCTTTTGCAAATGGTATGCCATCATGGGGGTAATTCTCATTCCTGGGCTACCATACTCTCTCAAAGGCAACATAACCAGTCTGGCAAAATTCAATGTGCCGTTTGTGTGTGAAAAATTCAAAAAACTTCACTTTCACTGACAATATCATCATCATTGTGATATGCTTTACTGTTTTGAAACACTAATAAACAGTACCCCCCATGTACAGGTTTTAGGGTGTCATGGAAAGTTACAGGGTTAAATATATAAATTATCTGGACTTTCGGCCTGGGTTGTCAGGCAGGTTCCTCAAATTGCAATCGATAAAATTACTTAATTATGTAAAAATATTACATAAATATGCATGTAGAATTTAAATATATATACATATTTATATATTTGCAGTTTACGTGTATATTTATGAAATTATTTCTGTACTTATGTATATGGATATATATATATATATATATATATTTCATATTATTTTTATATATTTATATATACATAGATATATAATCTCATTCTAAGTGTGTTTTGATATAAATATATATATATTAATAACAAAATACAATTAGAATAAAATTACATATATATATGTATATATATATAATCTTTTTTTACATTTTTAATTTACTTATTATAAAAATATATATAGTTATATATATTATATATATACACATGTGTAATTTAATTCTAAGTGTATTTTTATATTAATAAAAAATACACTTAGTATGACATTATATATATAAGATTATATATATACACATATTATATATAGATATAATATATGTTTATATCTCATATATATATATTTTTTTTTTTAATTTACTAATAAATATTTTTTTTATTTTACAGAAGCAGGGAGACTGCCTGACAACCCAGGCAGTCACCCTGCAGACAGCACTATGGATGTCTTTCAGAGCGATCACATGGTCCGCGGGGGCTTAATTTGCCAAGGGGGGACTGTCTGGGCTGTCAAGCAGTCCCCCAGACTGGGAGCAACAGCGATCGCCGGCGGGGGAACGGCGGCAATCGGGTAAGTAATAAGGACAGCGGGGACGTTCTATGCTGCCCCCGAGCATTTAAAGCAACCCTAAAAAGGACGGCATAGAACGCCCACCATCCTTAAGGTGTTAAAGATCAAATTGGTTAATTTTGCCCTTAAAGGGACACTATAGTCACCAAAACCACTTTAGTTTAGGAGATAGTTTTTGGGTGTAGCTAATGAACCAGCAGTCTCACTGCTTAATTCTCTGCTATTTAGGTAGATCACTTTGTTGATACAGCCCTAGGCACACCTCTCTGCATGTGACTTACACAGCCTTAATAAACACTTCCTGTATAGAGTCATCTAATGATTACAATTCCTGATAAAAGTTTTAAACCAAGTTATATCTCATTTAAAATGAAACCATTTTGCTTCCATGCAGGCTGTGGCACTCACAGCTGGGGAAGTATGGATATGGCTGCATTAACTGAAATAAAAGTAAATTAAGTCCTAGTTGGTAGAGAATAGAGCAGTGAGACTTCAGAGGCATGAGCTATACACCAAAACTGCTTCATTAAGCTAAAGTTGTTTTGGTGACTATAGTGTCTATTTAAGCATTTGAAAACACTTTACTGTTCAATACACTATACTACATGTGCTCGGTATCACTAGAATTTTTTGCATGCAATAATGACATAGACCTGCTCTTTCCAGATTCATCTCCATGCAAAATTAATCAGATTTATCACATTGGGAGAAGAAAAAGAAAAAAACATGTGCAGTCAACTAATTGTGATATTACACCCACTGGATTCTGTGCAGAAAAATTTCCGTGATAAAGCATCAGACAAAAATGTATTCCACAAAAAAAGGGCCTTTGTATTGGTAATGGAATTAGGAAAGGAAGGCAAGGAAATAACAGATATTGTAATGTTTTGCACAAGAAGGCCCTGAATCAAGCACATGCTAATGATACCCTGCAGTCTAGATATTCTCAAAGTATTTGCTTGCGGAACATTGGTTTTGTAATGTTTTCAATTTCGCAAAGCAATCTGTTTTTTTTCTTTGTTTTATATCATTTGGAGCCAGGGGAGAAAATGTACCCACTGAAGACTAGCAAATAACTATGAATTTTGGAGAATAAATCACTGTTTAATCTGGAAAACAATAGTTTATGCTATATGAGATTTAATAAAAATAATAATAATATGCAGAGGGGATATGAAATTACCCTGGAAGAATGTTATCTAATATGAAAAGCTTCAGAGCTGACAAGATGTAACCATGTAAACCTTATAGATGACCCAGCTGAAACATTTGCAGGGAATGGTGTGGAAAAAGGCATAACAGAAAGAAAGATGAACGTCCAGCCAAGAAAAAAACATGCAGAGTTTTTGACAATAGACTCAAAAAACTACAAAAAACAAATTTCTATACAAAGTCAGCTGAAAGACAAACCTGAACAAGTTGTAGCTAACCAAACCAGTCACTTGGAATATGGACAGCTGGGAAGATTTCCAGTAATATTGTTGCAGTTACAACCTGCTGCAGAAGTACATGATACAACAAAATGCAGTGCACAGAAGTGTACCCCATGTAGTAGATTTAGAGTTAAAGTTAGGATTATAGGAAGTTTGGTGTCAGGGTTGTGGGGTTTAAAGTGACACTATAGTCACCAGAACAACTACAGCTTATTGTATTTGTTCTGGTGAGTAAATATATTTCCTTCAGGCTCTTTGCAATAAACACCGTCTTTTCATAGAAAATGCAGTGTTTACATTACAGCCTAGTGATAACTCCACTGGCCATTCATCAGATGGCTACTAGAGGTGCTTACTGGGGCAGTGCTGCACACTGTGCAACACTGAAATTCAGTGTCTCCACCCTCTGCATGGAGACACTGAACTTTCCTCATAGAGATGGATTGATTCAATGCATCTCTATGAGGAGATGCTGATTGGCCAGGGCTGTGTTTGGCTGGCTCTGCCCATTATCTGCCTCCTTGGCAGTCTCAGCCAATCCAATGCTTTCCTATGTTAAAGCATTGTGATTGGCTCAGAGAAACACTTCTGATGATGTCAACCAAGCAGGCAGATCGGGGCAGAGGCAGCAGCTGCAGACTTGAATACAAGTATGATTTTACTATAATTAAGGAGGATGGGAGGGGGGGGTGTGAGGCTAGATTGTGGTTTTAAAACTATAGGGTCAGGAATACATTTTGTGTTCCTGACCTTATCATGTTCTTTTAAATTAAGGTAAGTAAAGGTTAGCAAATGGCTGAAAATCATTCAGTCCATAGCTTATTCAAGGCAGGAATCCCTAAACCTTTGTCCCTTTTAACCCTGAACCTATAACTGTAAACCCCCAAACCCTATCAAACCCTAATGTGAAAGACCCACTAATCTTACCACCCTGCCCATTAACCTAGCAGTAGATGCAATATTGTAATAAAGGTACCATTGTAACATTTTTTTTTATTCTTTATTTTTGCGTGCACAAGACTTATACATGGTGCAACATATGCAACGTTTGGGTAAATAATGCATTTGATGAGTTTTAGCACAATTTTTTTGTTTAGTATAACATGCGTAAGATCCTAGGTAGAGGTTGGGGTCGTATAGGGGTTTAGTCGTGCAATTCGTCTGCGGGTGCGGTACCTAGGTCATGGGTCAGTGTCGGAGGCGTGACCCTATAGGTGTTAGAAAGTAGTTGCGTGGAGGTGCGTAGTGGTGCTAGGGCCCGTGTGGGTGCACTGGGTGTCGTTTTGTCGGTCAGGTAGTCTGGTGAGTGGTACAGGTGCTCATTTCTACTTTCTGAAGTGGCCTGTCGTCTAGTTCCACTGGAGACCACTCGTGAGAGGTGGTGGCCCTAACCTAGGGGCTGTCGGGGGGGGGTAGGTTTTGGCTTAGGCTATGGCTTGTGGTCTGGTAATGAGGCATCGCGCCAGCGTCCTCACCGGCTATCTCCTCTAACTTGCGGTAAACGGGTAGTAACGTAAACTTCAGCATTGTATTGCGGGGAAGGTGGGGAGAATACAGGTTGTGTTAGGCAAGGCATATGGGTATTGCCGTTGAGCGGGCATGGGTAAGAGACCTCTCTCCCCCTGTCCGTCAGGTGGCTTGCGTGTCCATTCTCTGCCCTCTTGGCACAAACGTTTCCGAGACATCTGGATTCCAGACGTGGGGAGTGCCCGGGTTGGGCAAGTTTTGTAGGCCCAATTTTGCAAGCAGTGTAGGGGCCTCAGTCCCTGAGGTGAGTTTATGGGTGGTCCCCTGGTGGGTGATGAGCAAGAAGCGAGGGCTTCCCCATCTATATGGTATCCCCGCTGTGCGTAGGTGGCCGGTTAGTTCTGTCAGCGACTTTCTCCACTGGAGGGTGGCCTTGGATAAGTCCTGATAAAAAGTCAGTTGGGCTTCCTCAAAGTCAAGCGGGGTCTTACCCCTGATTGCGCTCATGATGTGCCCCTTGTCTTGGGGTAGGATGCAACGGACGATGACGTCTCCGGCAAGCGTTGCTGCTGCTCTGGGAGGCGTGGGTAGGCGGTAAATCCCTGCAAAGGCAAGTTTCTTTGTTACTGCAGTAGGGAGTAATGATTGTGTGAGTCGCCTCACGTAATGCGGTAGATCCTCTTTGCTCACTGATGCCGGGATGCCTCTAATTTTGATGTGGTTGCGCCGGTTTTTATCCTCCTGCGCCGCCACTTGTATTGCTAAGTGTTGCTGGTCGTGTTGTAGTTGGTGGAGCGAGTCTTGTAGCGTAGAGATTTCTCCCTGTATTGTTTTGACTTGGTTTTCAGTGGTTGTCACTTTTTCTGTGATCTGTTGCATGCTAATTTTGAGCGCAGGTAGGTCTGCTGCCAGCAGGCGTTGTATATCCTGCAGCATAGTTTGCATCTGCTGCAGGTCCTGCTTGGTGGCTGGGTCTGTTGTTCCCTGTGGGGGTATGGGTTTAGTGGTTGTGATCTGTATGGGCTGTGGGGTTCTCTGAGTGTCCCCCTGAGTGGTTTGTGCAGGTGAGGTGTCTGCCTGTGGGGGGTCTGAGCCCTGGTCGGGCGCCATTTTGGCTGGGGTTTGTTTCTGTAGCAGTGCCTCTATATCAGGCTGTGCTGTGGCAGTACCTTGGTGTGGTCTTTGTGATCTGCGCCCCATCTCCTCATGGGATTGGTCGGGGTCCTGTGGATGATCGTTGCTTGGGTCTCCCAGGCTCTCTCCGCCCCACAAGTACTCCAGGCCGCGGTAGTTTGGCGTGTAGTAGGCCCGGATTTTCGTTTTGGGCTTTGCCTGCCTCGGATTGTACTTAAATGGCATCGGGCGATGCAGAATGATCTCCCCCGGGCAATGCAAGTATTTATTTGCGTGGATGGCATGTAGTTTGGGTGATGTTTGACGGATTCAGTTTGAGTCGCCCAGAGCTGCTAGAAATGGCGTCCGTCTCGCTCCGCCGGTAAGCCCCACCCCGTAAATTTATTTTTAAAACACTGTTGAATCTATCTTGTATGGTGCGATATAGGACTTTGCAACTATAATTTTGCATAAAAAGCCTATGACATTTCAAACTATTAAAAGAGGTTGCAGGTGTGTTGCTAAGACTTTGTCTAGTTATCAGTGATGCTTTCTGAGAAACACAAAGTATGATACACTAGACTAAGATCAAGAAATTAAGTGCCTGCCCTGTCCTATTAAGTGGCTAGGCTCAATACAGGCAATCACAGAAATTCCCCAGGCTATGTAAATCCACATGATATACTAGAAAAATTTTGACATAAATATTTTGACTTGGTATGACGTTTCCTAACTTCACCATTTTTCACGTTGTTGGAAATGTATTCTTTAAAGGACAGAAGACCCCAAAACAGCCATTGAAAAAAATGTCACTTAGCACAAAGCAATGCACTTTCCTTCCAAAAGAGTAGAACATTTTAGACTTGGAGATCCATTAAGTTCCAAACTGCACTTTGTCTGAATTTGGTACGGTGATCATTTCAATTCCTAAACTCCAAGTTTAAATGTAACCAAATCATGCACCAAAAATGATTACTCCAAAAAACATCACAGCCCCTAAACAGTTATCAGAATTATTGGGCAATGGGTTACAAGAGACAAACAATGGTACTGTGATTGGACAGAAATTTAAAAAGCAATACATATGCAAAGACAGCTAAATAGTTTTATCACAATATCATATGGAAAACTGTGTGAAGTCGATAGCTATTGTATTATTACATATCATTATGTTTATTCTCGTTAAGTTATTAGGACACGGTATTTACTTTTGTTTGTGAGAAAACATTCAGCAATATGTAATATAAATAATCTAAATGGAGGTTTCACTGAATAAACTGTCCCTGGAACATTTGACTCATGTAATCCAGAATTAGTGAAAAGTCTCTGAATCTAAAGGGTTATTAGTACATTCCCTGAGTTATTTGCAAACACATCTACAAGGGGTATAAGAAGATGGCCCTGTTAGATTTTGCCCTACACCTGAGCTTAAGGATCCCTCCTACTTCATTTTGCCTACACTCCCTGCATGTTGAAGGCTAGAATCTACAAGACATATGCATTTGTCTTATACTTGGATTGACATGTCTAATGTTTGTCAAAAAGAGAACTCATTTTCCATTACCAGAGCTAGGTTTATCTCTTGTAATATAATCCAGCTCTTTGTTTGGGAAAGAGTGGACTCTTCTTCTGGTCCCCTTTTCTTTCCGTGGGTGTCTTGAGAACTCGAAAGTTCAAGTTTAATACATTCATATCACTGATAACCTATCCGAGTATAATTTTAGATCATTACATTAATGCTCTAACCTGTAGTTATATGGCACTAGTATAGTGAAGTCTAGTTGTGCAGTAAGGCAGGGCCCTTTCTCATGTTTAAAGTGGTTCAGGGCACACAAACAGTTACAAGTATTTGTCATGAAGTTTTCACTTTAGCTGAGGCAGAAAGGATGTAATGAGATAACGTATTTTTCGGAGGCTGTGTGACTTTCTATGGATATTTTTTCAAGTGAGTCCGTTTTTGCTTTTAGTAAAGTGAACTTGCACAGTCAATAGCAAACCAGAAATATTAAAATTGAATGATACTGACTGTGTTAATGCACTTTGCGTGCAAAAACATTGAGTCTACCATGAGCATTTACTAAGTGGATACAAATAGGCAGATTGCTGGGTGATTCTGTAATGTTAAACACAATGCTAAATGTTTGTTCTTCACTCAAGTGTTTTTGGTTTTATTGCTGCTTCCACTTTGCCTAAAATATTGTCTTTAAAAAAAATAAAATAATCAACTTAAAAAAAAGAATTTTAAATACTAGTTTCTTAACAGTTACATGTACAGAATAGTCTGTTGTTCTCAAAGCTGTAAACAATGTGTTGTAGATATTGTTTAGAAACACATAAGCTGAATGTACAAGTGTAAAGATAATATAGCCGAAGTCTCAAATAGCTGAATGTGTATAAGGCAAAGTATTCCTGAGCTGCTAATTAATCCGTTCATGACAGTGGGATTAGCAACATTACAACACTATATGCGAATTTATGCGTGCTCAAACTGTGTCGGTGCAATTCAGTGGGCCTACATGTGAGGAATCCTGGAATAAAGATGTGGGGGCTCCTGAAACTGGCAAAGCTACAGATGGTATGTACACCATCTATTTCTACATATTTCTCCTTCACAAGTGCTGGTGTTTCAACTTATTAAGGTATTGACCTTTTCCCTTGTGAGTCAAAAAGAACAACAAAAGTTTATTAACCACGTCAAATCCTTTAGGACTTGTATGTTCTTTTCCTGCATCTCCTCAATTCCTGTTCGTTTTAACTCTCTAACCAGCCAGGACCTTATCTGCTTTTGAAATCCGAAAAAGTAAAGGAGGTGATCAAGATCATTGGAAGTCTCTACTAAACTGAATAGATACTTTATATTACTTATCCTGACACCTTTGGGCCTTTCACCCAGTCTCCACTCCTTCAAAAAAATATTTAAAAACACACTTCTTCAGGAAAGCATATAATCTAAACTGTTAGCAGGTTTTCATCCCCTCTCCCCTATGACTCCTCTCCTGCAACTGTCAAAAATATTACTTTGCAATCAACCTATTTCATTACCCCTACTTATACCCTTTGTGTCACTATACCCTACTCCCTCTAGCATGTAAGCTCATTGAGCAGGGCCCTCAACCCCTCTGTTCCTGTGCATCGATTTGTCTGGTTACAATTACGTGTCTGTTAGTCCACCCATTGTACAGCGCTACGGAATTTGCTGGCACTATATAAATAATAAAATAGAAGTAATAGGGGTACCAAAGCCTGAGATATTGATCTTTACTGCTGTACTCTTTAAATTATGGAATTATATGTATATTTGTATCTTGAAGAGCTACCCTAACCAAAAAAACTGTGTTTTAAGATAACACTGTTTTTGCTTAGACTAACAATTCCTAGTCTTGTGCCCCTCTCCCCCACGCTAATAAACATACCTCTATTAAAGCACTAAGGCAAAGTCATCCCTGCAGCCCAATCCTATACGGTTGACATTACTTCCCTTTGCCATAGGTGGAGGGAGAGCAGGGAGGGTAGGCTGAGGGGAGAAAACGGTTGCCAGCATGATGTGAGTGGTCATGCTGCTTGGAGAAACCACTTAACATATATTTCTCTATATTCAGTGTTCACATATTCCAATAATTTATAGACAAGGTTTTTGTTTAATAATGATAATATTGGCTGTGGTATTTTTAATAAGTAGCTATTATGGGGTCTTTGTCAAAGATGTGCTAAAGATATATTACAAAATATGACCAGATGTTTTGCCTACCATAGTTTGTGTACAATAAAATCCATCACGTCTGTCCTAGATGGTGCCCTAAAATCTCCTAATATAGGGTTCCTTAAAACCTAGAACCATAACAATTTAAGATTTTGTGTACTAAAGGTCATGTACAACACCACGCAAATCACTATGCGAGCAACAAGGTAGGAGAAACTTTTTTTTTTTTTAAAAATCAACAAATAACAATGTTTTTTTATATTAAACCTATTTCTTTAACCATTTTATAAAAACTAAGTTAGAAAGGAAAAAAATACAGCAATTTTATGGTTTACGAAAACGCACTTACAAAATTTTCAGACATACAAGTTTCCCCAAATACCATACATAAAATACTGTGTGAAACTTGAGATGTTGTTTTCAGTAAGCTTTTTACTTGAGAATTCTGGGAGTATATTCACTAAATTGAAAACCGTGATGACAACAGATTGTAACATTTAAACCAAAATACAGCAGATCTTTTTTAAATTAAGCTGAATTTTGCCAAATCTATCTTGCACTAATGGCCCTTCAAATACTGTAAAACACTGTAAACCCTTCTCCAAAATATATAAATAAATAAAAATAATAATAATAGAATAATTGTATAAAAATAATTAAAAGTTATACTTCAGGCACCAGCATAACTTAAAGGAACACTGTATTCACTTTAACAATGTCTTCTTATTGAAGTTGTTATAGTGCCTGCAGACCTATTCACCTGTCCTTCCCCCATCACCCATCCCCTTCAAATCCTCTGGGTACGAGAGCCGGGAATCTTACTTCCCAGCTCTGATACCGTAACATATTGTGGCGTCATGCACATGTACAGATGGAATACAATAATTCTGTATGGAGGAATCGTAGGCGCACTGGATTCGCCTGTCATCCTAGAGGCACGAGAGAAAAAGTTAATAATTTATTTAATTTTAATTTATTTCATTTTTTTAAAATGTATTTTACACATGTGGGGGACCTAATTGATAAAGGTCCTCAGGACTGTAGCGTTAGGAATACAAATATGTATTCCTAACAGTACAGTGTTCCTTTAAGTGAATTTCTAAAAAAAAATTTAAAAACGACAGCTTTTTACAGCATAAATCCACCCCTCACCTCCCCTTTTGATATGACATTTTAATGATCAGACGTATTGCAATGTACTACACTGCTTAGCCCATGTAACAAACAGTATGTGCTTAGCTGACACAACTCTACAACACTATCAGTCACTGCTACTCTTATCTATGTAGTATTTAAAAGCCTCCTTCACAGTGTTAGGTAAAAAGGGAGCATAGCATCTTCTGCTCCTGTTTGTAAGTCCACCAAATGTACAGCACTGTGGAATTTGTTGGTGCTATATAAATAATATGTAACAAGCACACATATTTTCCAATGTAGTTTTTGCCAATTGGCTTCCTGTAAGATATAGGGCTCAATTTAAGATTAAATTAGATTTGTGCTTCCTTACAAATCTCTACGTAATGCTGCTCCAACCTACCTATCCTCCCTAATAAACAAGTAAGTCCCGTCTAGGCTCCTGCGATCTGCCGAAGACCTACATCTATTCTCTGTCCGTACTCCCACCTCTAATGCTCGCCTTCAAGACTTCTCCAGGGGTGCTTCTCCGTTAGACTTTCACCCAGTCTTTACTCCTTTAAAAAATCATCAAACAGTTAAGAGCTTTCCCTCCTCTCCTGCAACTGTCAAATACAACCTACTAAGCACAAAAGAATACTTTTATACAGTGGTGTATTTTGGATATGTGCTGCCCTAGGCATGAAAAACTCAGGCACCCCCCAATCTAAATTTGCCCCGCCCCTACCTGTTTAAAGGGATACTATAGTGCCCTCTGTCTCCACCCTCCCTGGTAAATAAAGGGTTAAGTCCCCTTTATTTACTAATGAGCAGACCACTCTGACGAGCGGGCGCTAATGCGCATGTACGGCAAATGCGGCACGCACATCAGACATCCCCATAGGTAAGCATTGGATCGTTGCTTTCCTATGGGGAGTGATCTGATGCTTGGTGTCCTTATGCAGAGCGTGAGGACATCCATCATCACATACAGGACCAAAGATCCGTTTCAAACTAGAAAGCCCTCTACCTCTAGTGGCTGTCTGTTAGACACTGTGCTCAGACGTTTCTCTGGAACTGCAAGGTTTTACATTTCACAACTAAGTACAATAGGGACACTGCACCCAGGCCACTGCAATGAGCTGAAGTGGTCTGGATGCCTACAGTGTCCCCTTTAAGAGAAACATGCAGTTTGACTGACAGACACACACTGACACACACACTCACTGACAGGCACACACTCTCAGATACACATACAGTGGCATACATTCACTGACAGACACACGCATTAACTTACAAACACACACTCGCTAACAGATACACACTCACAGACATATACTAACAGACACACATTGACACACACACACATTCACTTACAAACACATACTCACTAACAGATACACACTCACTCACATACATACACACAGACACAGACATTAACTTACAAACACACACTCACTCACAGATATACACTCACTCACTCACTCACAAACACTCACAGATATACACTCACAGACACACACATTCACTGGCAGACACTCTGGTACTGACACACTCAAACTCATTGTCTCACACTCACTTACAAAGTATATATATATTGTTTTTTATTTTATTTTAATCCACCCAGCCTCCCTACCTTTGGGAGAGCTGGAGTGAATTCTTCCCTGGGGTCCAGTGGGGCTTGCTGGTCTGTCTGCTCCAGGGCTGCGTGCTGGCAGGCTGACACACAGTGGAGGTAGCGAGGGTGCTGTATTCCTCCTGCTCAGCTCCCTCGCGCGCCGCTTAGTGATGCCATGAGCCGGAGTTACTTCGAGGGAGCTGAGCAGGAAGAGCTCAGGGGAGAGTACTCCCTCGCACCCCTCCCTCCCCTCCACCCGCATATTGAGCATCTAAAAGCCTTAGGGGGGCCCAAAAGATGGCAGGCCAGCCATCTCTTGTGCCCCCCCTTGAAAGAGGCTAACCGCCTGGGCACATGGTGAGCGGCAAAAAATGTGCTGCCCAAGGCATATGCCTTGTTAGCCTCGTAGGAAATACAGCGCTGCTTTTATAGCAACCTTCTTTTCTACCTCTACCTTTACTCTTTGTGTCACTATTACCCCACTCTATCTAGCATGTAAATCAAACAATTGTACAGCGCTACGGAATTTGCCAGCGCTTTATAAATAACATAAGATAATAATAAATAGTGCCCTGCCTGTATGCAATTGGCACGTGCACAATTTGAACAGCATACTTTGTAGCCTCAGGGCCCTATTTGCAGAATCCCCTTACATTTTATTATTTATAAAGCACCACCAAATTCTGTAGCGCTGTACAATTGGTGAACAGACACATAATTGTAAAATCCCCTTACATAAGACACTTGTTATAAATATTGGTCAAATGTGAATTCATGTCTTTAAACTGTTTGTTAGAATTTAGAACTTTTGTTATAAAATACAGAAAACTTCTGGTCTGGGAAAATAAAGATATCAAATAAACCAATCAGAGTGGAGACTGTCCTTCAGCAGTATTCCTCTCAGTAAACACAGAGAGAATAAAGTTGACAAAGGAACCATTACTAGGTTTCGCTCCATCAAGCACCTACAGACTGTCACTTTATACAAAGGGTGTTTTTTTAACCGATTCAGGGCTGAAGAGATTTCAAAAAATGTGCTTAGGGGGAACAGCGTCCTTCATTCAGTAAGAGTTTATACAGGATGAATCTACCAACCCCCAATAATGCCTTATCCTGCAGAGATTAGTATGCCTATTCTTCATTGCAACATTCCAAGCAGGATATGCTAAGTCACAGCGTGGAATAAGCACAGCCTATGCATATGTAGAAACAGACAGTTTTATGACCAGGAACAATTGATAGGTTCTATTGACTATGTTAAAACATGTAGGGAAACTAGACTGGCTTAGAATTGATTATACCACCTAAAATAAAGGGCTTATATTAATATACCTACCACATTCTACAAACAAATAGTACACTATGCTGTGTTAACATGGATACCAATTGCCATTTGATTCTTGTGTAAAAATAAATGTGTAAATCATTAAACTGTGAATGGTAATGAAATGCAAAAGGAAGGCAAAAAAACTGATTTGGAAAATAAATAAATGGTTAAGCTCAGAAACAATCAATCAGTCATAACTTGACTAATTTAGCCCGAATTGGGTATTCGGATTTTAATTCGATATTATTTTAAGATTTCAAAAAAAACAAATGTCAATAGGTAATCATCAATGAATTCAACAAATACTACTCTAGGGATGACCGGACAAAAACAACAAGGAGATTCTATTTTCGTACCCCACTATTTTAATTTTAAAATCTCACGATAGTTCAAGTCCTGTTTAGTGAATAAACCCCTAGACACGTTTTTATTTTATTTTATTTTTATTTTTTTAAAGGGGGGACTAAGCTGATATGAACATTGACATCTTATGGATATCGAAGTCCTGGACCTGCTCTATGTCATAACAAGAGTTGAACAGTTGCTAAGCAACAGCACAGATTGAGTGAAACACCAAAAGGGCAAGTAGAAAATAAAATGTATCACTGTAGCTAGCTAGGGCACAGTAAAAAAAAAAAAAAAAATCTCACCTTTCAGAAAGCAGGTATGGTAATTTAAAGCAAATTATCAAAGCAAAAACTAGGAGGCGTATATATGTATTTATTTATTTACAAATAGCATGCGCTTTTCATCTCGGGAGGTCACAAACTATTAATAGGAAAAAAGCATATGGACCTCAACAATAATTTGTTCACTTGGCAAAAATACACGTTAGGCAACGTAACACATACATTTTATTAAAGGAGCCAGATGCAAAACGTAAACAGAGATTTTTTTAAAAAAAAAAAAACACTTCCAGTTTTATAAAAAATGGAAACGTTGTCACTCATGTTGTAATGTGAATGAATCCGACTTTAATGTAACGATTGGGAAAAGTCTAACAGTCTAACAGTGAAATGAGTGCCCTCTTTTGTGTTTGCCAACACTAATGTAAATACGACCAATGAGATAATTCAACATTCTATTCTACTAAAAGCTGGGTGGCTGAGAGTGTTGGGTGTTCCAGTGTTTGGGATATGCGTCAAACCTGTCATTTAGCTATAACGTGGGAAGTAGCTAAATACTTTGCCTTTATTCGGGTCACCAATATAGCCTAAGGTTCTCTCTTTTAAAATAATCAAAATCATTTAAATTGAGGCTCTGAGACTTTTTTTTTTTAATCTGGATGTAATATTCGATATTTAGCAATGGTTTACCTATTTCTAATTAACTTCGCAAAAATATCTTAATTATAAATAACTAAATTAAAAAAAAAAACTTGAGAATATTTCTTCAATAAACTATTTTATTCCTTTGATCACTTGCAACAAATACAGCGAAAAGTACGATATTTTAAGATCTGAATGCAAGCTTGTAAATGTTTGTCAAAAACATCCGAGGGGGATAAACAATCTCCAATTCGGCCGAGTTCAAATATTTCGGAGATCGGTTAATTTGTTGGTAGAAAATCTTACCTTGGTATAAGAACTCGCAGTTTAGTGAATTAACTCATATGATATGCCCCCTCCCTGAATACATATAAGACAAGTTCATTCCCCATAGGTTCTCTGTCAATTACAGTTTTTCAGAGTGTTCAATCGATTTTAATACTAATGTCACAATGTAGTCCAACAAAAATCTTTGAAAGTGGTTAGGTCTGCTAGTAATGCAACAAGTAACGAATAATGAACGAGTAATGAATTCAATAAAAATGTGTCTAATTGAGCTAATTGTAATTACAGTACTTTATTGTTGTCATTAAGGTTTGCAAGGGGAATCAATCTGTCTTAATATTGGGGTATGGGATAACATAAATTATATATCAAAGTAAAAAATATGGCATGGTGTAGCATTAAATAGAAATGCAGTATATGTCTTATATATCATTAATACAGAAAGAGGAATTTGAAGAGTCCATTTGAGCCTCCATAATTTTGTTTTTTGCAAAGCTGTGTATATTTCCCTGTAATAGACACATATATTGGAGTTCACTGTATGGAAATGATAGTGATAGTATTCTGTATTCAGAATATATGATCCCCTTAAAAATGAATACATTAAAAGCTGTTTTTAAAATGTGTACTTTCATATATAAAAGATAAATGTGATGATCTTTGATTTTATATCCCTGTGTTCTATAAAGTAAATATATAGTATAATATTAATATAATATATAGTATATAGTATATTAAATATTAATTCTAAAAACAAATACACATAGGGCTTTATTGACCAAGCGGTGATCCTTTTAATAGAAAAGTGGTTCTGCCAAGGCAAAATAGTTCAAAAGAAAACACATTTTCTTTGCTAGAATCTTTCAAAATAAAATGATCAAATTAATTTGTAAATTAAGCGGAATTTGCTGGGGTTTTTTTTCAATAAATAAAATACATAGAGGTGTATACCCATGTATAAAATATGAGACATTTATCTGTCCTTAAACCTTTAAATCTCTAAGACCCCAAATTATTTCAATAACTTAAAATAAACCCATGTGTTTATTGCAGCAGCAACATCCAAGTATTTGCTTTGCATTGTAAAAAGTAATGGAAACTAAGCAAAAATATTTTTACGCATAAATTAAAAAAATAAACACAATAATTTGAATTTAAAGAAGATTATTTACTATGCTTGGTGTCTGAAATCACTTTACTATCATATATGTAGCGAAGTATGTGATTAAAAGTAGTCTCCCATGTCAGGAGGAGGCAACCTTTTGCACTCCAGATCATTTGGACTACATATCCCGTGATGCTTTGCCAGCACTATGGCTGTATGATCACTATAGGAGATGTAGTCTACAATATCTGCAGTGCCCATGGTTGCATAGCCCTGCCCTATATAATACAGGGTTTAACGTCATTAATAACAGCTCCATCTCCCAAGGTGTTTTACTGAACCCCAATAATGTATTTACATTGTATCTCAACAAGTCAGATCCATTCAAAACCGTTTTTTTATGAACTGGAGTGATGGCTCACAAATCCCATTTTGAGAGTAAAATCTTTGTTAAATGAATCGCCGCAATAAACCTATATTAGCTGATAATTACTTGAGCGAGATTCTATAGAAACATATTGTGGGTTATGTTAAAAGTGTCCAATCGAATGCGCTGATTATCAGTTGTGTAAATGGGAGAATATTTTTTAAATAAATCATCTTGGCTTAACTGTTTAAAGGGAAAGCAGCCAGTAATGTGTTTCACAAAACAGTCAGATTTGCAAGGTGTAATTTGAGCAAGGGTTGCTCTTTATTTCTGTATACTGTGTACACTGTCACCTTAAATAGATACCACTCAAGTGGTTAAATGCTACAATAATGACTAAGTTGCAGAGTCTCATTGAGTGCCAGAGAAAACAACTGATCATAATGAACACTATGAGTGTTAACAGCAAAATATGGACGTCTTTTCAGATGTCAGTCTCTAGGTTTGTATAAGTAGGATGTACTAATAAAGCTGTGGAGAGATCAAACATGATAACATCGCCCAGAGATTTATACAAATTTTAAAAATTACGGCTGTACATTATCTACATATCTCAATCAGGTCCTTGGGTTGGACACATCTATTCTAAGTAAATATGTTTCCACAATTTCCCCAGAATTCCTCTTTCAATATGCAAATCGGAACAGAAAGGCTTTGGGTTTCAAACTTCGCCTAGCCTTCCTGCAAGTACCATAACCAACTGAGAATTGTCCTAAAACACAACTTTTTAAACCAAAGCATAAGCTGTGACCTTAAAAGAACTAAAATACAAACATGATTTTTTAACTTTTTGGTGTCATTAACATGGTGATTAAGTGTTTATGTCAATATAAAAGTACTAAAACAAACACATGTGGTAAGGCAAAGCACTGTGAAACTCTACACCTATTATCCAAAATGGAGAAAAGCACCTTGGACACAGTAAGTCCAAGAACACATGGTTCCAGAATTATACCAGAAACCCCAGTTCAGAATGCAAATGAGAACAGACAGCAATATTCAGCAATGTACTGACTAGTTCCAAGAGGTCCAACATTTTTGGGTTTGCTCCAAAGTTAGTTTCTGGTCCCATGATTTGGCCAATCATGATTTGGTTAATCTTAAGAAGATGTTTTTTAAACAGGATTCCATTGCTAAGGGTGTTTGCAAAATACATGAGGAAGTCTGAAACTGGATGTCTATCTGTGCTCATTTGCATGTTGAGCTGGGAATTCTGGGAGAATTACAGAAACATGATTTTTTTTTTTTTTTATATAACTGTGTCCAGTGCTGGCGTTTCCCAAGGTCCGACTTAAGGTATGTAGATGATGTACAACAGTAATTTTATATATTCTTTTAATATTTATTCATATAGCAATATACACACACATATATGCATGCATATATACACACAAAATTAATTTAGAAAAATAAAAAATATGATTATAGTTTTGAGAACTTGATTGTTTGAGAAAACCGTTTGTTTCGAATCATTATCTATTAAATGATTAAATGGCTTGGTTTAGCTTTCATAAATAGTGGCATTATTTCTTTAAAACTAAATTTTATAAACAGTAATACATCCTCTGTGTCTCTCAACATATATTAACCTTTGCTATCCTAACCCTTAAGGAGATATTTAACAAATACCTATTATAAACTAACAATCCAGATTCCAATATACAACACAAACACACAGTATATCTTACAGGATATAAAAATACAAAGAGCCATTTAATCCTCTGTCTAAACTCGAGTTCTCCCTATTTCTCAGTAACACTGGACAATAATAATTTCATATATTAGCATCTGCGAATATAAATCGCAGGTTTAATCTCATGGCCAAATAAATGTATGTACGAAATAATATTCGTAATGACAATAAGAAAAAAAAAACGATACACACACTGATGTATACATTCAACAATCCACAAATCTTGAACTGGTGTGACAAGGAATACATTATGACAAAGAACTGTCCGCTGTAGATTTAGGGGCAAATGTGGTTAAAGAAACCAAGCAAGAATGAGGGGGTTGGGGGAGAGGGCGAGAGATAGATAGATAGATAGATAGATAGATAGATAGATAGATAGATAGATAGATAGATAGATAGATAGATAGATAGATAGATAGATAGATAATTTGCAACGTGTCACTTTTACTTTTTATTGTGGCATTGTAGAATATTTGTAAAATAAAAGAGACAGACAAATTGATGGACACACAAACAGACAGGGTTTTCTAATTGAAACTGATGAACCTGTTGCAATCAACATACACATACAGCAGGGTAAGTAGGAACAATACACATTTAGAATGTCTGGAAGCAATCTAGTCACCTGTAAGATGGAATCTTTCTTAGAAGTAGTAGTCTCTGTGTGTCCTTTTTTTTTTTTTCTCAAAGCTTGGCTATGTAAATCACTTACTGTCTTTTACGGCTAAGATGCTGGTCTTGTGTACAGTTGTTAAGCTAATTGTGATGTCACGGCTACCCTACAACTCCTACCTGTAGAGCTCTCACATTAACAAGCCAAACAAGAGAGTCTAATTTACTAAAGGGCGGGGATCTACTCCACTGTCTCACATCGCCCCTTAATAGTATTATGCTTTATTATCCCTTCTGCTTGCTCTCTCGTTTTTCTGGCAATCTTAACCAGACACCATGGGGTTGCAAATATCTTAATTTATTTATCTCATGATATCTCACGTTATTTGCATTCGAAATAAAATTCTGTTTACGCTGTATGACCGCGGTATCTGAAATCAGATGCAAATACATTTAGAAAGTAAGTGTAAAGGAAATATTGTGGCATTTGGACAAACATATATTTTAATAGAACACCCAAGTAAAGTGAGATAGCAGACAAGGAAGACTGTATAATTGAATAGATATGAAATAAAATGTATATTTATCCTATGGGACAAGAAAAGGGCAAATGCGGGTTATATTTTATGATCAAGTTAAGTAAATACATAGAACATAAATCCAATTTACAATAACTTTCATCCGAGATAAATGTGTGTATATATATATATGTATTACACATGCATCTGGTCTATGCTTCATATCACATAAATCTCATATTTTAACTGATCTATTAGACGTTTTGGTTATGCCCATCAATTTGGAGAACTGCATCAAAAGGGGTATTAGCACAGAAAGTAAACCTGCTCTAATCTTAAAGGGACTGAAATAACTACTAGTCCTGTAACAAAAATAAACAGTGTAACCCAACACGACTCTTGTTCACCTTCCTACAATTTGCAGAACAAGCACAATAAAAGTGCAAGGACAATAAAAATGCACGTGGGAATAGTGTTTCAATCATTGACCTTTTTTTTTTTTTTTTGGAGGGGGGGGGGGGAAACCCAACATTTGTTAAAAATTCTACAATGTATCCAGAGAACAAGCATGTATACAGTGATACAAGATACAATTATTGTAATTAAGTTCATGCAATGCCAACATACAAAGAATCTTTAAAGAATATTAAACCATAGACGGTGGTGCAATATTATTTTCTCATAATAAATTCGGTATATTGCAATCATATGCAGGTTAATGATATAATGAGAATTATTTTTTTTTTTTAATATTTTATATTTCCACCAGAAAGATTAGACATTCATATTTTGCAAGTACAACAAAATAATAATTATTATATATATTTTTTTCTATATGGGAGTTGCTATATATATGGCATTGTGGAATAGTTGTGTGTATATATTATTATTTTTTTTTTTCTGTAAATGTTATGACAAAAGTAATTCCATCACACGATCACACGCGCTTTTTGTATAGCAGTTTAAATGGAAAAAATATATAAACAATACAATTATATATTAGTAATATTTTATCTAGTAAAATGTTCATATTCAGATACAATTAAACCGACACTGTCAATGACGATATTTATCAGCTCGCCACCTATAACACCTACGTTTGTGTTTTACTTATTATTTAAATAAATAAGTAAAGATAAATAAATAGTGAAAGCGGAAAATCCCAGGTGAAAAATAGAGCAGTTTTTTTTTCATTTCTTCTCTTTCTTTTCATTATAATATATTTTAAATGTCCTCCCTGATCCCTACATTAGAATAGGTTGATTTAATACAAAATAAATAAGGCATGTTTGTATATCTCTTTAAGGGATTTGCTTAGTATAGTTTATAAAAACAAAAAACCATACTGTGGGATTCACTATGCACAGAGTAGTTGCGATTTGAAAAGCGAATTTAAAACACATAGAGAAAGAGCACATATGCGTATTTTTTGTTTCCTATTTTGGCTATTTTGGACCCCAAAAATAGACGTCATTTCTGACGTCACCACAACGCGCATTTCATTGAAAATACATCAAAATATTATTTAAATGAGGAAACCCATAATCTGATTTTGCCTCAATTGTTTTAACAGACACGTTGTATTTCTGCTGTCAGCTGTCCCACCTTGCTGATTATTGAATAAATAATGACATGTATATGTACGAATGATAATTATATAAATGTATAATACAGTTTACCAATTGTGCAAATTTACAAATTACCATTAATAAAATAAAAAGTAGGTTTTTGTTTCCCAGCCATTGTCCTATGCTGAAGCACAGTGTTTCTGAATCTCTGTAAAGTTTATCAGATCAGACTGTACATGATTTTATTAGTATTTATTAGGTTTAAAATCACCGATGTGTGTTATGTGTTAAGGTTATGGACACAGAAATAGGTGGATTTTTTTTTAAGATAACTTTCCATCAACTGTTTTAAGAGTAGACTAGATACAAATGTAGAGAGAAAGTGAGACATTGAAACAGACACAGACATATATTTCTATAGTCTGACTATATAAATATCTTGATAGATATCAGATAGATATTTTTATAATCTGTCTAGATAGATAGATATATAGATAGATAGATACATCGATAGACAGACAGACAGATATTTCTATAGTCTGTCTATAAAAAGATAGATAGATAGTCTGCCTATAGATAGACAGTCTGTGGCCATTCCCAGGTGTTGCTGGCTTGAATTCTCTCTTCACCCTGTGAAGCTGTTTCACTCCTGGTCCCCTGATTACCCACAGCCCTACTGGTTGCACCATATGTTTCTACTGATCAAACAAGCAACTACACTGGCACCAATAATTGACAAGAACTGCTGGAAATCACGCAGAAAGGCAGCCTACTGAGACTGGGAGAGCTGGCAAATCACTGCTAATAATCCTGCTAGGAACAGTGCTGCTTTTGGACTTTACAATAGCTTTATCTGGTGTTTTTTATTTCATTTTTTTTTTTATCAACTACCAGTTTGCAGAACAAAAAAACAAAAAAACCTTAATCTCTCTCTCTTATTTTTTTTTCTAGATTTGCTATTTGAATCATCCAAATCCCATCAATGGTGCTTCTTTCCATTTCGGTTAATTTACTTTCTCCCATTAATGAACTACCTATTTATCTGTAGTTAATATCAGCACTATGGGGGTAGCACGATAGATAGACAAACAGACAGACAGATAGATATTTCTATAGTCTGTCTATAAAAAAGATAGATAGATAGATAGATAATTTCTATAGTCTGTCTATAAAAAAGATAGATAGATAGATAGATAGATAATTTCTATAGTCTGTCTATAAAAGATAGATAGATAGATAGATAGATAGATTTATGAAGCTAGTAACATGCAAAATAAAAACATACCATGTAGATTGTGGACACATTGATTATAAAAGTAATGAGCTAATTATGTAAGTAACTATGCAAATATATTTTATATGTAAATCACATGCATATACAATGTAATATAGATGATAGACAAAGACAGATAAATATACAGACAAACACAGATAGACAGAAGAGAATAAAAAATATAGAATGCTTACTTTAAGTGACAATTTTACATGATTTAATTGTGATTTTAAACAAAGACTACGAAAATGAAAGAGGCAGATAGACAGGTACATAGTTGTAGTGCCTTTCTCCACACTGGGCATCAACCTCTGGATATTGGGTGGCATTTGTGTCTTTGACATGCAGATTGTGCAGAAAGTAAGTCGTGTTTGCCTAAGTATAAACGTGGCTTGTGCTCAGGGCTGTAGACAAAGGCAATTTTAAGTCCCAATAGCTGCCAGTTATGTAGAAAAGAAATCCTCAGGCTTAGACCTTGTGGGATGGGACCCACTACATTGGAGAAATTGAAACACATTTGTACAAGGTTTATCAGATCAGCTTGGAAGTGAAAGGAATGTAAACACAGAGCGTCAGGACTTACCTTCAGGAAACACCACTCTCATTTTTAAATAGCTGGTTGTCAATCTGATTATAGATGCTTTGTCCAGCTGGGAGGTGATGGCAGAGGGCAGGGGTAGTAATTTAGCCAGTTCATAAAACTCACTGTTTTCTTTCTCCCTCCTAGTCCGAGCAGCATTTTTGGATTTTTCTTTCATGGTGGTTTTTTAACCCTTTATTTTTACAAACAGAAATCCCAAGATTCATCAAAAAAAATGACAGAGAGAAAAAAAAAAAAGCTAAAAAAAACAAAAAAAAAAACCTAGTATCTTCAGTTTAAGATCATTGTTTAAAAAAAAAATATAAAGAAAAAAAAATAAAGAACAAAGGGATAAAAAATAAATAAAGGGCTGCTGATTTTCTGCTCTCGAGAAATTAAAAAGAAAATGAAAAACACGATCACAGGATTAGTTAAGGAAAGATATTGTCATCCACATCCAATCATGTCTGGAGTTCAGAGTTTGGGGAGATTTCAATTCAAAACGCAGTGTGTTCTACTTGTCTAAAATGCCCACTCGTTTCAATCCACAAAAGGTATCTGTTAAGTTGACATGGACTCTAGAGATGATCCAGAATAAAGCAATGGGTCCCTGAGAACAAAACAGTGAAATCCAGATCAGTAGATGGATACAATTGCTGTGATAGTATAGCAATGTATGAATACACACGTTAACATGTGTGTGTGTCTGTCTGTGTGTGTGTGTGTCTTTCTCTCTGTGAGGGGTGGGTGTCTGTGTGTTTAAGATTGTCACATATAAACATTTGCCATTTTTTAAGGCATCTAAAATTTAAAAAATAAACACAAGAATATAAAATATGTATAATTATATGGATAAGCACTGAAACAATGTTGCAACCAGTAGACTGATCTATTTATGCCACACACGTTCACATAATATTACATTTAATAGATTTGAAACATAAAGAGAAATCGGCAACAAGGGGGAACAAATAAAAAAATAAATGTATGCACAAACACGAAAAATTAGGGGACGAATTCTATGTAAATAGACCCAGACACAGAAAAAAAGAAATAGATGTATATAAACACATACGCACGCAAAAGACATAAATAATACAAACACACACACACAGCAAAAAATAATGGACTATTCACTAAACAATAATCTGATTTATTAGGGTAATGAGGATAAGTCGCAATATTACGTTAAAATAAACAAGTTGGTAGGAAATAAATACATCTGGGCTGGGGAAATTTTCTAAACCGCCTCTTTTACACACATTTTGCAGATGTATACAAATATATAATACGATCTATGATTATCTACCTGAGATACATATCTTCCCCCATTCCTCTCAATCACTTTACACTAGCTGCACATTTACAAACATGAAAATAATACACTCTTTAGGAGGCACTCATTCACAGTCACATAGCAACATACATACATATATACATGCCCACGCACATTATATACATAGATATTTTTTTCTTTTATGTGTGTGTATTTGCGTGTATATAGATATATAGATATGTATATATAGATATAGATATACACACACACATACATCTACATATATATAAATACAAACACACACACAAATACATCTAAACACACACACACACACACATATATATTTATATAGATAGATACACACACACACACAAATACATCTATACACACACACACACATATTATATATATATATATATATATATATATATATATATATATATATATACACACACACAAATACATCTATATATACACACACACACACACACATATATATATAGTACAGATAAACAGACAGACAGTCATATTACAGACATGTCTGATGATAGTTATTATGAAGCTCAGTCAGTATAGGAGCGGTACCCAGGACTCCTCACCTCGCTGCGTGTCCCGGCCAGTGTTCGCAGTGTTCGGTAGGTGTTTCGGTAGAGGCTGTGTTCAGGAAGCCATTAACCTTCCCGGCTCTCTCTGCGCGTCACTCGCACCAACTTCATCCCAGCTCCCGCAGCCCGGCTCCCACCCTTAATGCCGCTCTCACACCGGCGCGCGGCCCCATTGGTCCACACCTTCCGCCAGCCGCTCGCTCATTGGACGGCCGCTCTCGTGACGTCGCCGCGCTGGAACACATGGAATTGGGGCTCCGGCCTGTGTGACCCCTGACAGGCTCCTGTCTGACAATGACCCGGGACTGTCACAGCGGGGGCCACACAACTCCCAGCCAGCCTGGCCCTGCCTGAGGATGCTGGGAGTCACTGTCCCAGTATGGAGTGTACTCTTATTGGACTTGATTATTTTGGTTTTCAGTTAATTCGTGTTTTCTTCCTCTATTAAAATATTGTAAAGCCCTGGGAACTATGGTGGTGCTTTAAAAATATTCACTACAACAACAGCGACAAAATAACAATAACAATCACTAATACGGAGTTATACATGGACTGGGTTAACACAGCATATCATTCCAATTTCTAAAATAAACACTACATGGATACAGTAAGTATTAATGCTAATAGTAAGAACAGAGCTAATAGTAATGAAATATTAGTTGTACATATTCATATAGTCACAGTTCTCTGTATGTACTATTAAAATATCAAACTGTTGCACTTCATTTATTGCTCCAATAATTCGAGGAGTTTAGATGGATTAATGCATGTGATAAGCACCTGATAAATTGTATCTATCGTAAATTGAATCTATCGTGAAGAATGTTCTAAAATATAAATAAATGGAATCTGAAATAAACATGTAATTTGTAAATGTGTAAGCTTGCAAAAAATATATAGATAGATAGATGATAGATAGATAGATAGATAGATAGATGAGCAAAAAATAGATAGATAGAAAGATGATAGAGATAAATATGATTGAAATATAATTATTAACACAAAGTGATCATTTTACACTAATTATTCTTTAAGATTTATAGAATTATTTTAATTTACAATTTTTGTGGAAAATTGAAAAAATAAAATAAATACATAGATACAGAAATATATAAATATAAGTGTAGATAGATACATAGTTAGACAGACAGACAGATAGATAGATAGATAGATAGATAGATAGATAGATAGAAGAGTGACTTGACATCCTAAATAGTCTGATTTAGAAACCTATACAGCAGCACAGCATAGTATATTCTTGGCTCAGATATGAACTAAATAGGAGCTCCAACTGACCATGGAGCTGTGATACCCAGAGAATCCCAGTTCCCCCATTGCTGGCTGTTAAAAGCCTGTCACTTCTCACTCAGTGACCCTCCCAGAAGTGAGTCCATGCAGGTAATGGTGTCAATAATGGATGTGACAGAGCACGTTCCATACATCCTGTCCCACTGATACATTGAAACGCATTCTGTGGCTGGAACGCTGCCCGCAGAACGCTCTCTGCTATCACTCATTAGCAATATCTGGAAGAAAAGATAGCTCAACTGGAAATCGTTTTAAAAGGCAACCGGTTTACACTCGTTTCCTCACTAATATTAAAATTTTCAGACAGGATATTGATTTCACGCATTGCCAAGCTTGTATTTGAAATCCACACCTAGAAATGTTTAGAGCAGAATATGACACATGGTAAGCACAGAGTCTTAATAAACGATTAAACCCTTAACTTCCAGATCGGAGGGCAATGCCCTTTAAGCCCCAACGGGTTCCTTACGGTTAATACCATGTATGACTCTGGACAGCAGAAGTATGGAAATAATTGATAGGAATCCAGATCTCGCTGATTTACATATTCTACAGACGAATTAATTGGGAGCAATTCCTAAATACTCCCTAAATCGGTTGGATTCACTGTATTCAAGCCCCGTTACTAGGTAACACCACATCAAGTGACTGTAATAAATAGGTAGGTATCATTTTGGATTTACTTGGAAATGGATCATTGCCCATACCTGCCTAAACCAATTTACAAGTCACAACTTTAAGTGCCTCTCATCATGTTGCACATAAAGAACTAAGCCTAATTGAAAAACTATGGCTAAAAACAAACAGGCTTCACCTGATATTTTGCAGTATATTCAATTAAAAACACTTTGGTCTAATTATATTGTTTGTAAATAATATTAATTAACCCCACCGTGTTTTTTTTCTCTCTCACATATACTTTAAGATTGTCTAAGTTTATTCAGCCTCTCTCATTTAAAGACATTGATGATTACACCTGCATGGGTTGCTGATTCCTATGGCAGGGGTAGTGAGACCATGAATTGTTTAAATAGGGGATGTCAGAAGTGGTTCTGCACACATAATGCTCTATATACACATCTAATCAAACCACACAGCTATCCCAGATGTCACTTTACAACCAGATATGCCTCATATTGCTGTGCAGTGGAACATATTACTCTCAAAATAGGTCTTCATCCATTGGCGAGGAATAGGTGTAATGAATTCTCCCTTTTTGGTCATTTTAGAAGTAGCATGATTTCCTAGTGCATGTTAAGTGGTTTAAATCAATGCTTAACGCTTTGTTTTTGCTCAGAAGCTGCTTTGAAGACACTAAGCAATTTAGAAATATTATAGAACACTAGTCAAATAAACAAAAATGCCAACACTTCATTTTAAAACACAAATTCGTTAAATCAGAGAAGGAAGCTTAACCATATCAAATATATTAATTGTGTGCAAAGAAACAAACTAAACAGGCATACAATTTGATATTTTTAAAGTCATTTGCAAGTTTAAATCCAAATATATTTGTATCAAAACCAGATTTTAAGCAGTGTTGACATAAATCTGGAATTATTCCAGTTTGAATATTATTGATTAAATGGGAGAATCCGAGCTGGTGATGACAATGGACTTACATTAGGATCCTGCTGCAATCAAAGCTTTACATAGCTTGTTTCTAATAGCATTAAGGGATCAGATATGGAGAAATACTTGAATATAATTGAATTGCAATGCAATGTTTCCATTGAATGTTTGGCACATTAGTCTCTGGTAATGACTTATTAATACACCATTTAGCATGATCTCGCTGGTGTATGCCTACGCATTAAACACTGATATTTGCTATGAGAGCAAAGTGCTGTGCATTCAAGGTCCAGTTTGACCAGTGGAATACTGGGAATCAGAAAGGGTAACATGCATAGCTAGAACTGGACATGGATAGAACGTTACACACCTTCAAAGGGTTAATGGAGCAGCATTGGAAAAATGAATATACCGAAATGCAAAAAAAAAAAAAAAAATCCAGAAAAAAACACTTTTGAAAAGTGTGTAGTGATATGGAGAGAAATTAATATATATATTTTTATATATATATATATATATCTTGAAGGTATATGTGTAAATATTTGTTTATTTAATATATATATATATATATATATATATATATATATATATATATATATATATATATATATATATATATATATATATATATATATATATATATATATATATTTAAATATAGTTAGAAAAATAATATATATATATTTATAATTTGTATTTTTTTATTTTAGTCATTTATTTTTTATTTTATTGTTTTCATTTTTTTCTTCGTTCTGTTAAGGGTACATAGTCACTGTTCCAGAAAAAATAGATATGCGTTTTGGAGGATTCATTGAATAACCGTTGAATGGCTGTTCACCTGCATGGATGGCCAAATGCAGATAATTAGTCTGATGGTTTTTACCGCACGGAATGGACTCGTTATTGTCACCTTGAATGAAACGGGACTCGATCGGTAATTAGTAAAGTCATAATGAAAATAACAGCCAGCTGTGCTTTTAACCCTCTGTGCGCTGCATGGGGTACACACCAAAACTTGTCTGCCTCTGATCTGCACTCAAAAACACTTTAAAGAAAATAAAAAGAATAAAAAAAAAAAAAAAAAAAGAGAAAAAAACATTTTCTTTTATTGTTGATTTGGTCCTATTATTAAAATAACCACTATAGGTTTATTAACCCTTTGAGTGCGCGGATCCTACCTCTGGAGTTCAATGGGTTACAATGACATTGCTGTCACATTGTTGTTTATTTAGGGATATGTGTTACAATTTTACAGGCATTTAAAAAGAAATGACCAAGCAGCAGGCTGATCCATTCTGTATTTGAGCAATATCTGAGTCTACTGATCAGTAATAGGATAGTTGCAGGGAGCCTGTGGGATACATACATTACATTTGTCATTGCACCACATGGCCATTTCTATTTAAATTACCTTAGGAAAAAAAAATCCTTCTGCACAGCTTCTTGCTATATGAAGAAATAAATAACGAAAAAAAAAAAAAAATAAATGATAATAATAAAGAGAAAAAAAAAATCTCTCCAACTTGTCAGCCTTCCTGAAATTAAAATATCAGGAGCCATTGCCTGCCATCTGCAGACACCCACATGGAGGCTGACTGCGTGGATACAGAGATTCTCTCAGCTAAGGACATATTAGGATGCACAACCAGCTTCCTAGCCTGGGTGACTACTTACATATTTGGCACATTATCATAGCTGTCTTTGTCATGTGAACACACATGCCTAGCAGCAGGTAATCATAATACCAATGTTAAAATACTATTAATTATTACACTAAGATTTTTTTTTTTTTTTTTTAATAGACACTGAATTCTTAATACTAGTACATATGAATAAATAGCATGTTGTAGTTTAATATGGTGGTGTGACATTTTTATTCTTGTTTTTTTTTCTTGTATTTTTAATGGAAGTCTATTGAAAAACAGAGAATTATGATGAGTTGATAACCGATATAACCGATATATCAATATATCTTATTTTTTTTTTCTAATTCTAAATTAGTTTTTCCACTTCTCAGCTTTTACAGTTTATTTTTCATTATTTTATACAGTGTTTCTGAAATTGGTTAGCACACAATGCAATGAAACATTGCATCATTTTTTTTTTTATTTTGCATCAGTAAAATGTTTTAAGTGTGTCGTCACCTATTAACAAATTGACAATAATGTATTGCAGTCATTTTCATCTCTGAGTTTTTTTGTTGTTTTTTTTTAAACAAATTACATTTTATAATGAATATTTTATATTCATCATATTTCATTGCAAAACATACACTGAAATGGCAATAAAATACATTCTGGTATTACACATAATAATATAAATTTATAATAATAATGATAATAATATTAATGGAAAATCATGTTTAAAAAGTAAAAGAAAATTGTTTAACAGGGGCTGTGGATGTATCCAAATAAATCCCAACTGCTCTTATAAATAATGGAAGAATTGTTCGTTTCATTTATATTTTCATCAACTTTTTGATAATAGGAATAGCAGAAGCCCAAATTGTATTAGAGAGATGGATGATATTTTAGATTAGTTGACATCCTTTTACATGTTCTAGATACTTGTGGATAGTTCAGTACATCATTAGATGTAGGAATCAAGTTGCTATTCATTCCCTAGTAATACACGGTTTACACCAATGAGCATATGTGTAATAATCTTTTCTGTTTTTTTATTCTCCCCAGAAACATATCAAGAAATGCCCACTTTGCATTGAATGGCAATTTAGTCATTGTATTACATCTTCTTCCCAATATCTTAAACTTTCTGGGGTTTTCCACCAGGTGTAACTATAGTTTATTCTTGCAAAAAAAAAAAAAAAAAAGTAATCCAATATAAATTAGATATATTAGAATACACATGTATGAGGAATAGAGATAAAACATTCATCATGACATATTAAAAATAATCGAATTTCAAAAATACTTTAAAATGGTAGCACATCTGGAAACCAAACGTGCTCATTTATTCAACATTCTTCATCTGTTATTTTCTCTTTTTCCCCCTTCTATTTACTTTCCAATCTGTTGATGAATAATTGTTTTGTTCCCATATGTTGAAAGGTAATATGTCCACAATATATCAAAATTACTCGTTTAATGCTTGGTTCTAATGTAAGTATTTTTTTTTTTCAGTTTTACTTAATTTATAACCTCATTGAAAGTCTGGATGTTGTTAAGGTTATGAATAATGACATATAATATAAATATTTGTAATATATATATATATATATATATATATATATATATATATATATATATATATATATATATATATATATATATATATATATATATATATATATATATATTGTTAAATACATTTTAATTATTACACAATAATAAAATCACAACATTCTCCTTAAGCATATTGAGTTTATGCTTCTATGTACTGTTCCAGAAACAAGGGCATTTTAAATGTGAGTCCTTTTACATTATAGTGTATTTCAGTATCCAAAGACTGAGACATGATTAATGGAGCCACTGCCAAATTTTCAATGCCTGCAAAATCAGCAAAATATGACTGATCACCAATTTTTGAGTAGAAAAATGTAAAATGGGAGGAGTCACCAATGGGATTTGTTTGCTGTTTCCCCTGGTTTCCATAGTGATTATCCCACTTTTCGTTTAGACCACATATTAGAATAAAACACTTTGATAAATTCCCTATTTCCTTTTAGAAGGAAGAAGCGAAGAAGCATACCACTTGCAAGAACTGATTTTTGTAAGCATGTTCAAGTTATTGTTTTAATACAGAGTTGAATATCTTTTTTCTTTATATATATATATATATATATATATATATATATATATTTTTTTTTTTTAATTATTATTATTATGATTGATTCATCATAAAAAGAGTACATGTTTCAGTACCACCAAGGGGACTTTCATCTGGACAAATAAAAATATATATACATACACACAAAATAAAAAACAAAAGGGGTGCATACTCAGGACTTAGGCAAACCATGCTTTAACCCCTGAAGGACCAAACTTCTGGAATAAAAGGGAATCATGACATGTCACACATGTCATGTGTCCTTAAGGGGTTAATGTAACAAAAACATATATATAAAGCATATATTCCTGTGTCCAGTATCCCCACACACTACAGCATTTTTTTTTTTATTCTTTATTTTTTGTTGTGCAGGTAAGTACATTGTATAAACAAACGCCACGACAGCGTGCGCATAGTGTGCAGGTGAATCAGTGGTGTGAGTACATGCACAATTTTTGTGATAGTTGAACAGGCTTAACATGAGTGTACATAACAACTTACGGTATATATGTTGAGTTGAACACAAAATACACTAGGGTTATGTCAGGTAAGTCTAGCTGAGGTGAGTAGCGTATAAGGTTAACCATGAGCTCGGGTAAACAGGCTAAAACAAGTTATGTCTGACAATGCAAAGGCATCAGGCGTTATCAAGGCATACTGGGTAGGCTGAACTTAATACCGTCAGACAAATTATGATTCCAGTGTAACACGTTAATCTTTAGTTTGTTCTGTCGCTTAATATCTGCCGGGTACTAGTGCTAGGGATGGAGCATGTTTAAGAAGCAATTTGTGGGTTGTGGATTGAAATAGCATGCCCACACCGAGCTTAGATGGATCTGCGGCTGTGGGAGTGGAAGCTGTCGGTGAGGCCGGTGTGCTCTGGGATGTTTGCCTCCTAGGGAGGTATCTCGCCTTGATCAATCTGGCTAGTGTTTCCCAGTGTGTACGAGCTAAGCTCTAGTCATGCTGTGGGAGAAAAGTATTGAGCACTACATTTCAACAGTGGGGCATAGTTTTGCTGCAAAAGGCATGTTTAGGCAGTCATATCTTATGGATTAAGACCTTCAGGCTCGTCTCACACAGGTAATATTGCATATTTGCCATCAGTAGTTATGTGTAGAGAGTAGCATTTTATATTAACTGGCATATAAACATTAGAGTTGGTAAATTAAAATTAAAAGTTCCCCTGTAATCAAGCCCGTTCGGCACTGAGCACAGGCTGTACTCCAAGGGCTCTTTGCTCTTCGTGTGGGGCTGCTTATCCGATGCCCGGGCTGCTAGGACTGAGACACCCAAGTCCATCACTCCATACGGCAGGTGGCCACCAGCCCCGAATGCCTGTGAACTCCCATCCCGTCCCAGCCGTTGAGCAACTCAGTTCAGATATCTGGCTAGGGCCTCTGAGTCCTCTCTGGGCTCCCGGTCTGCGCTGCCAGGTGGGAATCACCCGACGGAGCGGCTTAGTCGAGTGTTTTCCGCTTTCCCCAGGGCGCCTAGCCGGCAAGTAGTGGCGGGACGGCAAGGCAGTCTTACTGTGGTGTTGTGTTGTTCTCCTCTCCGGCGCCTTGTAAGACCTCCGGTGTGACTTTCGGTATGGCGGGTGCGCTCCGGCGTCGGATCTGCGGACAGCAGTTTCAGCTGCAATCTTCTGTGTAGCAGGTAAGTCCTGGGGGGTTGGTCTGCGTTCCAAACGCCTCCAGAAGTCTTGACAGATTTGATTAAATCGGGCCTCGAAGCTCTTTTTCCATGCTTGTATGTCTGACCCCACTCGAGATTGCTCAGGTTGGGATTCGGCGGCCATCTTGGGCTCGGCCTGCAGGAATCGCTCCGGCAGCGGTTCGGAGTGCTGTAGATATGGAGGTTTCCCCAGCGGGGACCGGGATAACCCCCACCGGTCCAGAGGGGGGGAATGCGGGGTATCAGCAGGGCCACTGCTCAAAGTGGTCCACATGTTGGGAGGTTGGCCGCCTCTCCCTGTCATGAGGTCGCCTTCTGTGCTAGGCCGCATGTGAGGAGCGTGCTTTATCTCTTCAGAAGTATTCAATGCTTGTATCCACGAGCTCCCACTCGGTTCACTAATAATCAGTCATGGTGCAGGGCTGTAGAATTAACGATTATGGCCAGTAATTGCCAAGTTTTAGCTTAGTTTTATCAGAGACACAGAGACACACACATCTGGCCAGCTCGGCTGCTAGGCCCCGCCCCCCCCCCACTACAGCATTTTTATGAACCCTTCTTGCTTATCCATGGACAGGGAGCGCGGCAATTATCCGGTTCTTGTTGTTCTGTGGGATGAGCTAATGGTCTGCAGATCCTGCCTGAAGTGCAGACCACAAGCTCCCTTTCTGTTGCAAGCATGTGCTGGTCTAGTAAGATAGATCCCTCCTGACCCAGGCAGGGTGCCCCCTCAAACCTGGCATTTTAGTGGTTGCACCAGCTCAGATTTGTTATAAAATCAAAATGAAAATAAATAATTAAATAATTCTAGCGTACCTTGGAAATCATGTATACACTGTCTTGGCAGCAAAGGGGTTAATAAGTGTCAACATTAAAACTGAGATTTCCATCTGGTAATTAAATAAAACTAATAAGTTGATTTGGCTGAAGCAGACATTATCTCTTTAGTAAGGCTTCAAATAAACATGACATTTATAAACTGCTGATGAAGGTGAAAACATAAACCAAAACAAAACAGGTGTGCTTTGGAAAGATGTCCCTCATTGAAGTGTGCTTTGGTCTAAAAATGGTTGTTACCCACTGACTTCTTGTATAATGTTCATCTAGATGAAGTGGGAGAATGCTACACTTTAGTTTTTTTGCTGTATTCAATCACTCATTGTCATTCCATAAAAAAAAGTAAATTAAAAAAAAAAAAAGTCAAAACAATTTAAAATATTTAAATAATACAAAATATATAATTATCTGCATTTTTCTAAGGGGTTTAATTCCACGATAATGTGAGAAAACACAAACCTGATATTAAGTTTGCTGTTATGATTCTATATATATTTATTTAGCAAAACCAAAAAGGTTATGGTGGGGAAATAATTGTGATTGAAAACCCCTTCCACCTGAAGTCTGTGAATAGTTAAAGAGACACTATAGTCACCCGAACAACTACAGCGTAATGTAGTTGTTCTGGTGAGTATAATAGCTCCCTTCAGGCATTTTCATGTAAACACTGCAAGACAGTGTTTACATTGCTCCTAGGCACACCTTCAAGTGGCCACTCCTTAGATGGCCACTGGAGGGGCTACCTGGCAGCCCTGCCGTAAGTAGCGCTGCCGTTCAGCGTCCCCACGTTCTGCATGGAGAAGCTGAATTTTCCACATAGAGATGAATAGATTCAATGCATCTCTACGAGGAGGTCCTGATTAGCCAAAACATAATTTGGCCCCGCCCCTGTGCCAATTTTAGCCAGTCCAATGCTTTCTCTGTGGGAAAGCATTGGATTGATTGGCTAAAAAACGGCCATTTTGATGATGTCGCAAAGGGAGCGGAGCCAGCACCAGTGGACTTGTGCGGCGCTGGAAATAAAGTGAGTTTTAAACTTTTATAGAGGGGCTGAGGGGGGAGGGGGGGGCAAGCTACCTAAATGGTGGGTTTAGCATTACAGGGTCAGGAATACATGTTTGTGTTCCTGACCCTATAGTGATGCTTTAATACAATGTTAAATAGAGCAGTTTTAGTGTATAGATCATTTCCCTGCAATTTCACTGCTCAATTCACTGTCATTTAGGAGTTAAATCACTTTGTTTCTGTTTATGCAGCCCTAGCCACACCTCCCCTGGCTATGACTGACAGAGCCTGCATGAAAAAAAAAACTGGTTTCACTTTCAAACAGATGTAATTTACCTTAAATAATTGAATCTCAATCTCTAAATTGAACTTTAATCACATACAGGAGGCTCTTGCAGGGTCCAGCAAGCTATTAACATAGCAGGGGATAAGAAAAATCTTAATTAAACAGAACCTGTAATAAAGAAAGCCTTAATAGGGCTCTCTTTACAGGAAGTGTTTATGGAAGGCTGTGCAAGTCACATGCAGGGAGGTGTGACTAGGGTTCCTAAACAAAGGGATTTAACTCCTAAATGGCAGAGAATTGAGCAATGAGGCTGCAGGGGCATGTTCTATACACTAAAACTGCTTCATTAAGCTAAAGTTGTTCAGGTGACTATAGTGTCCCTTTAAATAAAAATCTGCACACCAGTAAAGCCATAAGATTTGCTTTTCCAACAGAAATGCTACATTTTGCAGTGATGTTAATACCACAAAGGATTCTAGGTGGGCATATGCAAATTAGTTTAACAAAGAATCACATTTTTGCCTCATTCCATTTTAAACATGGATTCCTTTGAGCCTGTGTTTGCTGTATACAACAGCTTTGAAACACAACTTGGGTAAAGATGCAAAGCCAGTGAACCACTCATGGACAGCTGTTTCATTGTTAATGCAAATCATCAGCATGAGGTTGGTTACTTGATTCCTATTGAGGCTTGGTAGTGCTTGGGAAGCAAAAACCAAAAAGGTTATAATGGGGAAAAAATTGTGATTGAAAACTACTTCTACCTGAAATTTGTGGATATTTGATACAATGTTACACAAAAATGGGCACACCAGTCAAGACATAAAACTTCCTTTTCTCACAGAAATCACAAATTTGCAGTGATGTTACTAATGCAAAGGATTCTGGGTGGGCACATGCAAATTAGTTTAACAAAGAATACAATTTTTGCCTCATTCATAGTAACATCACTGCAGATTTTTGTTTAACATTGTATTAACTTTATTTACACAGTCATGGGATAAAGAGAGTACACCCTGTTTGAATTCTATTGTTTTACATATCAGGACATAATAACAAATATCTCTTGTTTAGCAGATCTTAAACACAGGTAAATACAACCTCAGTTGAACAACACATGACATATTACACCGTTTCATGATTTATTTAAAGACACTATGGTCACCAGAACAACTACCATTTAATGAAGCTGTTCTGGTGTGTATAGCCTGTACCCCGCAGAGAAAAAGAGAAAAAAACAGTGCTTACATTACTGCCTAGGAACACCTCTAGTGGCAGCCACTCAGACGGTGTGCAGCACTGACGTTCAGTGTCTTCACGCCCTGAATGGAGGCACTCAACATTTCTCAGATTCAATGAATCTCTATGAGGAGATGCTGACTGGCGCAGAGCAGCATTTTGCAGCGCATTTGCAATAGCCTCCCAATGCATTTTTTATGGGAAAGAATTGGATTGGCTGAGAACATTAAGTTTGATGATCTCAGTCAAGGAGGCGGAGCAGGGGTGGAGCCAGCAGTAGCAGACCTGCGCAGCAAGGGAAATAAAGGTTAGCATAACACTTAACGGGGTCAAGGAAGGTCGGCGCCTAAACACCAGTATTAACACTATTGTGTCAGGAATATATGTTTATTTCCCTGACATTATAGTGTTCCTTTAACAAAAATAAAGCCAAAATGGAGAAGCCTTATTTGAAAAACTAAGTACACCTCATGATTCAATAGCTTCTAGAACCACCTTTAGCAGAAATAACTTGGAATACTCGTTTTCTTTATGACTTTTTCAGTTTCTTACATTGTTGTGAAGGGATTTTGGCCCATTCTTCTTTATAATGTTGCTTCAGTTCATTGAGGTTTCTTGGCATTTGTTTATGCACAGCCCCTTAAGGTCCTGCCACATCATTTCAATTGGGTTCAGGTCTGGACTTTGACTGGGCCATTGCAATACCATGATTTGTTTCTTTTTCAGCCAATCTGTTGTAGATTTGCTGGTGTGCTTGGGATAATTGTCCTGTTGCATGATCCAATACCAACCAAGCTTTAGCTGTCATATTTGACTCTAGAATACTTTGGAATACAGTGGCGTTCATGGTCGACTCAGAGTTCCCAGGTCCTCTTGCTGCAAAACAAGCCCAAATCATCACCCCTTAACCACCATGCTTGACAGTTGGTATGAGGCGTTCATGCTGACATGTTGTTTGGTTTTTGAAAAAACATGGTGCTGTGCATTATGGCCAAACCTCTAATCTTTAGTCGCGTCTGTTCAAAGGACATTGTTCCACAAGTCTTGTGGTTTGTTCAGATGCAAGTTTGCAAACCTAAGTCATTCTGTTCTTTTTAGAGAGCAGAGACTTTCTCCTGGCAACCCTTGCAAACAAACCACACTTTGCTAGTCTTTTTCTAACTGTACTGTGATGAACTTTAACATGTAACATGCTAGCTGAGACCTGTAGGGTCTGAGATGAAACTCTTGGGTTTCGCAGAGATCACAGAGACAACGACGCCAGCCCCGTCGCCCCATGGAGACCCCGCGGACCCTGCATATCCCGGAGAGAGAGGACAGGACCACAGGGGACATGATTGACTGCCGGCCCCAGCCCGGGGGTGGGGGAAGCAAGGGTGGGGGTCTGGGTTCAGACCTACTTACCTTCCTCTGACCTTCATATCCCTCCCTGTCTGACCTTGAACCTGCTTCCTTCCTCCTCCATCTTTCAGACTCTCGCTCTGTACTCAACCACCCCCCCTTCCCCTCTGTCCCCCCTCCTCCACCACCCTGCAACTCATAACACACACAATCCGCCACCGACACGACAGCGCAGAGACATGAACTACCCACACAAACAACCCCCCCCCCTCATCGACAGCTGCTCAACATGCCCACACACATGACCCCACACGGTTCGAACAACAAAGGGCCCAACACCAACTGCCCTTCCTGGGATACCTGGAAGTCCAGTGCACAGAACCAACCACAACGCAAGGCATCAGCCATGCCCCCCGAACCGGAACGCCCCTCACCCGACAGTGACCCCCCCGACACCAAACCCTAGACAACAACAACGAACAAGACGACCACACAATGCTTCAGCAACACCCCAACACACCCTCCGGACAACCGGAAAGGGAAGACATGATTGCCACGACTCGCACGGCAACCACACACACACGAGACAGTAACCCAGAGAGAGTAATCCCGGCCAGATTGCACACCACCCTCACAACAATCACCTCTCCGACCCCACCCACCAGACTCCGAACGGACGCACTTACGGAGGACCCCCGGCTTGCATCTCCCTGCTGCCCGTGAACTTCTCCTCCTTACCCTTGAGCATCAAGTTCCACCTTGCACCCTCTACATCTCAGCCCACACCTTAACAACACTGTGCATTTACCTGAAGCCGCTGCTCACGGCTAACCCTCACCACACACCCTAACCCTGTAAAACACTCAAACCAAGGTAAAGTTCGATACAGCTGATATTGTTAGATATATGTTCTGCAACGCATAAAATGTACATCTGCAAAATGTAACTAGAACTGTATCCAATGCTGGCCTGCCCAGCAATGCAATCCGATCTGTCAACGCTACATTTTACCTGTATGTAATGTCTACCACTGATAAAAACCTTGAATGAAAAAAAAAAAAAAAAGAAACTCTTGGGTTATGGGCAATTTCTCTGAGCATTGCACGGTCTGACCTGTAGGTGAATTTGCTGGGATGCCTACTCCTGGGAAGTTTGGCAACTGTCTTTAATGTTTTTCACACACACTCTGACAGGCACACACTCTCTGACTGAGACACACACACACACACACACACACACACACACACTCTGACAGACACACTGGCAGACAGACACAGACGCACACTGACAGACAGACAGACAAACACACACACACACACACACACACACTGACAGACACACATATTTTCTCACACACTAACAAATTAACATTTTTTAATATCCAAAGTCCACCCAGCCTCCCTACCTTTGGAGCTGTAGTGAATCTTTCCCTGAGGTCCAGTGAGGCTGCTCTCTAACCTTCCTGCAGTTCCTCTCTGCTCCTCTGCACACTCTCTGTAATGATTTCGGTGTCAAAGTGACATCATTACTAAACAGTGTGCAAGGAAGCAGAGAGAAACTGCATAGAGGGACTGCAGGAAGATTACTGCTTCCTCCTGCACCACCTCCAAATTGGTGGCCTTCAAAATTCCTGTGGTGGCCACCTTCAAAGTTCCTCCTGGCGGCTGCCTCCATGCTCCCCAGGGCAGCTTGCTTCAATGTTCCCCTCGCCGGCTGCCTTATCTAAAGGGCGGATAAATGCTGGGCCCCAGGGCGAAATGTCTCACATAAAGAGATAGCCTTGGCAAACAATATTAAGATAAAAAGAAAAATGCCCTACACTTAAACTCACACTTTTTTCGGGCGGCAGCTATTGCTAAGGAGCAAAAGCAGAAAAGAGTTAACTGCACTCTCTTCCAAATCTCTATGCACACTTAAGTAACAGAGTAACAGAAGTTTCTAGTGCCACTGAAATGACCAAAAGTGTTAGCTCACCTGCCTTGTCAGGGCAGACATCTTAGGTGAGTCCTTCACTAATAATTCACCTTGCTGGTTTCAGTCAAAAGGCAAAATCTCTAATAAGACAGACACAGGTTTTCTATTTGTTGCACCTTTGTTTTTTGTTTTTTTACTTATTTTGTAGTTTGTTGCATCACAGTTGCTTCTTCAATTTGTCTCCAAGTTGAAATAAAATAACGAAATGTTAACCCACCATCACAAGATGCCATCTTTCCAGTATTCATTTGTTTTACTCCAGTTTCTTTGGTACCTTTTGAGGATGGAAGTAAAAATCTAAATTAAGAATTGTCCGGAATTCATAGTGAATTTTATATTTTCGTATTTTCATTGTATATTACCTATTGACATGTTGAAAAATAACTTTTCCATTTCAATAGATAACATAAGGTATGGCTGATTTATCAAAATGCCTTCTTGTGTTATAGAAGGTTTGATATTCTAAAATAAACCCAAATGTGATTGTTGGCAATAATTTTAGATAATGACTTTTGCATATGGGGCGATCATGGCTCGTTTTGAAGTACATATTTATACATCTGGTCCTGGTAATATTCTGCAATCTTTAAGTTTGGATTCCAATATTGTTGAATGGGTAAGGCAGTGGCTGAGTGACAGGAAACAGAGGGTTGTAGTCAATGGAGTATATTCAAAGCATAGTCTTGTCACCAGTTGGGTACCTTAGGGATCTGTACTTGGACCCATTCTCTTTAATATTTTTATTAGTGATATTGCAGAAGGTCTTGATGGTAAGGTATGTCTTTTTGCTGATGATACTAAGATATGTAACAGGGTTGATGTTCCAGGAGGGATAAGCCAAATGGCAAATGATTTAAGTAAACTAGAAATAGTGTCAGATTTGTGGCAGATGACATTTAATGTGGATAGGTGCAAAATAATGCATCTTGGACATAAAAACCCAAGGGCAGAGTATAAAATATTAGATAGAGTCCTAACCTCAACATCTGAGGAAAGGGATTTAGGGTTAATTATTTCAGATGACTTAAAGGTAGGCAGACAATGTAATAGAGCAGCAGGAAATGCTAGCAGAATGCTTGGTTGTATAGGGAGAGGTATTAGTAGTAGAAAGAGGGAAGTGCTCATGCCATAGTACAGAACACTGGTGAGACCTCACTTGGAGTATTGTACGCAGTACTGGAGACCATATCTCCAGAAGGATATTGATACTTTAGAGAGAGTTCTGAGAAGGGCTACTAAACTGGTTCATGGATTGCAGGATAAAACGTACCAGGAAAGGTTAAAAGAACCTAACATGTATAGCTTGGAGGAAAGACGAGACAGGGATATGATAGAAACATTTAAATACATAAAGAGAATCAACACAGTAAAAAAACTACCACAACAAGAGGACATAGTCTTAAATGAGAGGGGCTAAGGTTTAAAAATAATATCAGGAAGTATTACGTTACTGAGAGGGTAGTGGATGCATGGAATAGCCTTCCAGCTGAAGTAGTAGACGTTAAACAGTGAAGGAGTTTAAGCATGCGTGGGATAGGCATAAGGATATCCAGATATAAGATAAGGCCAGGGACTAGTGAAAGTATTTAGAAAACTGGGCAGACTAGATGGTGGCTTTTTTGTTTTAATGTACTCAGGACTGGAATAATTTCCTGTACTGTTAAGTCTGTGTAAGTATCTTTTGTGATTCTCTTAGTTAAGGCAAAATTATTCATTTAAAAATATCTATTTTCAAACCCTTGCATATTGAGTATTTTGCAATGCAAAACTAGTTCCCTTACAATAAACCTCATTTACCTTCCAGTGATGGACCTCACACGATCGAAGAACAAACTTCTCAGGCAGATATCAAAACTGTCAACTGTAAAAATATCAAAACCTTTTCTACTATATAGGATGTGGTATATGTTTAAATCGGCTGAATCACAGCAGCCAGGAGTAGAGGAGAAAAATGCTGGACACTAGGGTCCCATAAGGGGACACCACAGGCCTGCAATGACTTTTGAAAATTGCAATAGAGATGCTTGGTTTTAGCCAGACATCTCTACAAACTGATATTAAGCACTAACTGCTAAGTATAAACCGTGTAAGGTTTCAACATTGGCTCACTTTTGTTGCCAATGGTTTAGACATTAATGGCTGTGTGTTGAGTTATTTTTGAGGTGACAGCAAATTTACACTGGCTGTACACTTACTACTTTACATTGTAGCAGAGTGTAATTTCTTCAGTGTTGTCACATGAAAAGATATAATAAAATATTTACACAAATGTGAGGGGTGTACTTACTTTTGTAAGAGAATGTGTATATATCTACATCTATATGGTTTATTTTCTGTTTGTACATTAAAGAAAAAGTAAATTTCACATCCTACCAGAGCTTTTATCAAGCCTGAGTTTTGAGCAAAAATTTTGCTTTACCATGAACTACAGGGTGCCTGTTTCTTGTATTTTAGTGGCACCAGATCTTTTAATTGATCCAACTGAATGGCAAAACCAGTATTTGTGGCACACACTGAAGATTTCACAAGGCAAATAAATCATAATTTAATTATATAATACCGGATATTTTACTATACTCCAGATTTGATTGATTTCTGCACATACATTGCCGCTTATCTTTCAGAATTATTTTCTTTTAACCATTATACCCCCATGTCACAGTGCAATAACTGCAATATCAGGTATACATTAACTTGATTCCTGTACTATTAATGACAGTTATTTCTTTATCATTTTTTCTATTAAAACACAGATAATTGCAAGTTTACTCAATTAAAAAAGTTGGTGGTGTCACCGTAAGTCACATAAAATGCAATAGAATAACCTATTAGTTTCTGGAGCACTATTGGCTGGCCTCCCAAATTCAAATTACATTTAAAGCAATTCAATTTTCATTGTATGTTTAACTATTCAATTACATATTCACACATTATTTTTTATTGCATTTATTAATGTATTGCCTTACTTCATGTACATCGTTCAGCTTAATATTAATTGAGCCATTTAGCATACTGTAAATTATCATATCAAAAATTAATTAGAATGTACAAGTCTAACCCCAATTTACCTTAACCTTATAGTTTAATTTAGCCTCACATTTTAATTGTGAACATGGATAGTGGATCATGTCTTTAGTGGTAAACATTTCATATAAGAATTACTTTAATAATTCAATAGCCATTTCATGTATATTTGCGGCTATCTTGAGAATCAAAGCTCTCTTACTGAAACTGTGAAAAAGACAATTTCTTAAATGCAACCTATCATTAGGGGTGTTGGAAATGAGGGGCATTTCCAAACTTCTACTTTGGATATATTTTTGTGTGGGAATGAGACAAGTGTGATCACCTTGATCATAATGTTGTAGCCTTTAAAGTTTTACTTTTCTACTATACAAAGTCCCTGCAGTGCTACAATTTCTACTATGTGTGTGTGTATATGTGTGTGTGTGTCTACATATATATATATATATATATACACAAACATATTTATAATTGATTTTCTCACCCCTCCTGGGTGGTATGTTTATTCCTCATTTTCGGGTCCTCTACCAAAGGCCTGGGAGTCTTCAGGTTCTGCGCAGTATCTTAGCTGTTCCTAGAGCTGCACTCTTCTGGACAACGATCTCAGATGTCCCACTTGGAATCTGTTGAAGCCACTCCCCCAACCTGGTAGTTGGGGGAGTTGTTTATCACATGGCCTAGAGATGAATGATACTTTCCTATTAGAAACTCCACACACCCCCATGAGAGTTCCTAATCTGACCATGACCATGTCTTCTTCCACTTAATTGTCACCAATTTATGGTTACCTATTAAACTGTACATGGGAAATTGTTGTTTTTTTTTTTTATATCTTTATTTTTGCGTTGACAGAGACTGGGACAATGGTGCACATCGAGGCTTGCGCAGAAGCCTAAGTTCATGAATGCGTCATATGTAATATTTTACATAAATGGACAAAAGGCATGTAACAGTCATGCATTGCATCATTTGTTAAAGTGTTATGTGATTACAGTCTGTCAATTGTTAAGGTTTACAAATACAATAGAATAATTATAAACTTGACTTAATGTTAAACCATTGGTTCTGCGATTCCAGTGGAGTCTTGTTGTGTTCCGTGGTAAGTGTGGTCAGGCCCCAGGGTGGGTGGGGGTGTGCATGTTTGTGTATCTCTCGTGCGTCTAGAGTTTAATCGTCATATTGTTCCCATAGGGCCCATACCTTATTGAAGGTGGAGGTGGTGTTAAGGTCCTGTGCTGTTATTTTGTCCATGAGGTAGTTGTCCCTAACTTTCATGAGTACCAAAGATATGTGTGGTAGTTCCGGGCTAGCCCATTTTTGTGATAGTGCCCGTCGTGCTGCTAGGTACAACATATTTAGCAGTTTTTGTTCGTGTCGATTAAGTCCCTTAGTTCGTCTGGAGAGCAGACATCCCCATGGGTCTAGTTCTAGTTTTCTCTGAAGCACCTGAGAGCTGAGATCTACCACTTTCTCCCAAAATTCCTTTACTTTTGGACATTGCCACCACATGTGTATGTAACTTCCTTTATCTCCACATAGATGCCAACAGGTGTCAGTGGGACTCAGCTTCATGTGGTATTGCTTAACCGGTGTCGTGTACCAACTAAAGAGCGTCTTATAGCTTTGTTCTTGAAGCACGCCTCCCATATCTCCTGCCAGTCTATTCCCTCAAGAGTCTCCCCCAGGTCGGCCTCCCATTGATCAGTGTCATGATCTGCTCTGCTCTGTTCTGATGTCTGGACTTGGCTTCTGGTATCCAGTACTTTTGTTTTAATTCTTGTTTGGTTTTTCTTGGTTTTTGGTTTTCTATTCTATGTCTGGTTTTCTTTATGCTGGGATTTCTGGGTTCATTCCTATAATTCGTCCCTGGATTTCCCAGTCTCCAGGTTTCCTTTAAATGTTTGTTTTATTTACCACACCCGTTTGTTTCAGTCATTCATTATGTGTCAGAGTTCCTGCAGGCAGCTGCTCTCTGCTTCTGTCCTTTCTTGCAGGTAAGTACTATATATGTGTTCTGAATCTGTGGATGTTTTAGTATACATTAGGCAGTGTAGGACCTGCCAGATATGGGGTACATTGGCGTTGTTGGCAGGCTTATGCAATGTATGATCATATAGTGTGACTAAATCCCCATGATTTCCATATGTAGTACTTGGTTATTTCTCCTCTTGTTTTGCCTATGTTATCTTGTCTTGTTTTAGTTTGTATCCCCAGTCCATGTATAGTCCTGTCTAGTCATGCCCATGTTATGTTCATGTTTTCCTCATGTCTTGTGTATATGTTCTGGGTTTAGCTTACTAACCTTCTCTGGTTCTGGGTTTTACTAGTTCTGTCTTGTTTTCATGTTTGGTGCCTATCTCTAGTCTTGCCTTGTTTCTAGTACTGGATACAATCTTGCTGCAGAGCCTCCCAATTCAGCTCCTGGGAGGTCTGCTAATTTCCTTGCTCCTAGTTCCTGTTATCCGCACAAGCTGAATCAGGGTCTTGGTATGTGGCTGCACAAACGCTGGTGCTCAACACCAGGGGGCGTGCGGTTACCCTGCACCAGACCCTGCTAATCCACCTCCATGCTGAAGACTCCCACTTAACATCAGGCATATTGGGTCCCGGTCCATGCGCCGCCGGGACACGGTGTCTGGGTCCCGGGCACCGGTCCGCCACCATGACAATCAGTGTATCTGAGAGTTCCCCATTCCCCTGATTCCGAGCTAATGTGCTGGTAAAGTAGTGTAATAAGTTTGGTCTGGGTTGTTTCCTCATAGCATAGTTTCTCAAAGAATGTTAATTTGTGTTTTGCCGCTATTCGAATCTCTGCAGGAAATAATCCCTTGTCTGGAATGTGGCCTGAGTTTTTAAGTAATTATAGGTGTATGTATCTTTGCAGCCCTGATCCCATATTTGGAGGGAGTTTAGGATAGCAGGGCATGTGTTTCTTAAAATGGGTCTCTTCGTTTTAGGGACCCATAAGTAAAAATTGGGGCAGATCTGCTCCTGTCAGCAGGGACTCAATGTCCACCCATCTCCTGCAATCCAGGAGTGAATGCCAGTGTATGATCTGGGTCAGTTGGGGCTGCTAGGTAGTAGTGGTAGAGATGGGGAAAACCCAGACCCCCCCTGCACTTGGGCCGGTATAGTAGGCTGCGGGCCAGTCTAGGCCATTTTTTTTGCCAGAGATGTCAGATCCCCCTTAGTTATCCCTATGGGCAGGGATTGGAACATGAATAGCAGTCTCGGTAGGATGTTAATTTTTACAGTATGTAATCGTCCCAGCCATGAGAGGGGTTTTTCTGACCATTTCTCCAGGTTGCCTATCAGGGTTTGAAATAGTGGGGTATTATTTCTTAGGTAGAGGGAGGCAGGGTCTGCTGTTAATGTGATACCTAGGAACCCAAATTCCCTAATCTCAAGTTTATAGTGATATGTTTGTCTAATGGTGGTAGTGTCTGGGGCTGATAGGTGGAAGGGCAGTGCTACTGTTTTAGAGGGGTTTATTTTGTAGCCAGAGATGTCCCCATATTGGTCTAATAGGGTCGAGAAGTTGGGCAAGCTCTGGATCGGGTCAGTAAGGGTCAGCAGGACGTCGTCCGCATACGCTGAGACTTTAAAGGACTGGTGTGCTATTTATAATCCTCGGATCCCTGGGTCCGATCTGATAGCCAGGAGAAGTGGTTCGAGGGTAAGTGCGAATAGCAGTGGTGAGAGTGGGCACCCCTGCCGTGTACCGTTGCTTAAAGAGAAAGGGGTTGAGGGTGCTCCTGTAATAAGTGTTTGGGCTCCCAAGTCTGTGTACAAGGCTCCAATAGCTGTGCGAAAGGGATCAAGGAAGCCCATCTTTCGCAGTAGCTCAAAGAGAAAGGGCCATTCGACTCTGTTGCATGCCTTCTCTGCATCTAGCGAAAGGGCCAGAGAAGTCTTTTTGGAGTTCCTCATATACCACAGCAGATCTGCACCTCTACGAGTGTTTTCGTAGAGCTGTCGTCCTGGCATGAAACCCACTTGGTCCGGGTGTTTCAGTCGCGTCAGTAGTGGTGTGAGTCTAGTGGCTAGAATTGTAGCAAAGATCTTTAAGTCGGAGTTGACTAGGGAGATGGGTCTGTAATTAGAGGTTTGGGTGAGATCTTTGTCCGGCTTTGGTATTAAGACTATGTTCAGGTCAGAAATGTCGGCCCTTACCTCATCCTGATCATTGCTGACCATCCCGCTTTGTCCTCTTCCCTGACTCGTGGCAGTGGGAGATGATCTAGAAAGGCAATTATGTGGGTTATGTAGTCTGGGTTGTCAGGGGTGTGGTGTGGGGAGTGGTTATATAGGGCGGTGAAGTAGGCAGTGAATTCCGCGTTGATGTGTTTCAGGGTGTTGGCTATATCACCATTGGGTTTTCGTATTTTAGTGATGGGTTTGCTCCCCTGTCTGGGTCTGAGTTGTCTAGGCAAGAGAGCGTCCATTTTGTTCTCCTTTTCATAGTATTGTCGTTTGGACCATTTGTCTCTTGTCACATTGGTAGAGGTTAAAGCCAGTGTCCCATGTGAAGAAAACAAATTAAAATGAGGCTGCTGTACCACTAGCCAAATTAATGCTTTAAAAGGAGACACGCCAATTAAATTTATATATGGACCTTTTAGCTGGACCACCAGCTGGACATGTCTTTCCTTTGACCACTGCTATATTTCTTCTTTTACTGAGTATAAACCATGTCATTATTGTAATACTTTCTGTTGCCAATAAACAGGGTCTTTCCACCAAGCCTTCTTCCATTTGTAATTATTTTCCTGATGGATGGCTAGGGATCCCTAAGCCTTTATCTATCCCATTAATAAATATAATCCTACCTGCACCCTCAACCTATTAAGAGTGAGGGTGATTCATATAAAATCTAATATGTGTACAAAATTACCATGCTTACCTTAAGAATTCAGCTTTTTTTTTTTTTTTTGGTAATATGTCTGTCAGGATTGTGGCAAGCCAAATTCGGGATGGAGAGAACAGGATATACAAGTGAAGGTCAAAATTCCAGAAACAAGCACAGTATAAACACTCTTTCAGGCATAAAAAAAACCCCTAACGACATGATCCTGAGATAAGCAGATTGATGCCAACTGTCTCAGGTCTCTGTGGAATAAGGGTTTCCCCTTAGCTGGGTTATAGAAAGCCCATATCTGCAGGTAGAGGAACCGGTCGAGGTCTGTCAGAGTGCTCTCGGGGAACATATCCACCAGGGGCCTGAGTTGCCCGGTTGGGCCCCATTGCTGAATGTATGACCATTCAGTCACTTAAAAGCTTTTCAGGGGCGTGGCCTACTACTGAAGCCAACAGTCGTATGGCATCTGAGCTCCGGCAAATCGGAGGGGAAAAAGCAACTAAAATAGCCAGCCAACGCTTACAAAACCTGCGAGCAGCACGCACTACATACACCATGGGTTGCAAAAACAAAATACCTAAACCGGACAGACCCCGACAGGGCACAAGTATTGGAGATCTGTGGCGGCAGGCACATGGCGGCCAGGAGCATAAGATGGCAGCCCTCCATGGAAGGTGTTCGGACTTCTCAGACGACATGTTGGATGAGGCGGAGGAAGTACTCACGCCACTTCCATGGGCACCGGAGACAGCACACCCGACACCCTTACCCTCAGGGGCGGATACCGCACCGGCAACTCTAACGGCTATAAAAGAGCTCATGGTGGACCTCCACTGGAAAATATCAGCAGACGTGTCCCTGCTGAGGGAAGACCTGCGGGGCCTGACCGTCCACCTCGGCCAAGTGGAAAGTACCACACAACAGCACACCATTGCTGACCTGCAAAGGGAGGTGAGGGACATGCAGCAATGGAACCAGGCCTTTGAACGCAGGCTAGACGCCCAGGAAGACAGGCGAAGGCAGAAACACCTGAAAATCAGGGGAATTCCGGAGAATATACCCGCGACTGAGCTCCCACACCTCACCTGGCGCCTCATAGCAGCCCTACTGACGCTGAAACAAGCAAAGGCAGTATCGCTAGAAGGAGTCTTCTGACTTCCAAAGCCTACCAAGGCACCACAGGCAATATCAGGGGACCTGGTGGTGCAGTTCCAGAGCCTTAAGGACAAGGCAGCGGTAATGACCGCCATCAGAGGGCACTCGCCCTACAACTTTGAGGGGATATCACTGGCCTTTTATGCAGACCTCTCCGGAGGGACCCTGGCATGGCGGCGAACACTACGCAAGTTCACTCAACTTCCGAAAAAAATGTTACCTACCGCTGGAGCCATGCCCACTCGCTGCACGTTGCACAAGGGGACTCCACCATCATCATCCATGACCTGGCCGAAGCTACTTCACACCTACAAACACTGGGCCTTCCGCCGGATTCTCTGGGCCCAACAGTACAATCGGCGGGACACCAAAACCCCCATGGCTGGGATCCAGCGGCCACCCGGGACTTTGTGCCTAGACGCACCACTCTCAACCCACAAGTCGGGACTATTTCTTAATTGAGCACACTTTGCTGTTTCCCAGAGACATAGAAGCACAATCCCCACACAACCCACTCCACCGGTCGCCCATATCGGGACACATACCGCTCAAACAATCTCCCGACGGCCGACCTCACAACGCTATAAACACCCCCCCCCGAACGCCACAGGGTAATTTAGGTGTGCTAAATTTCCCCTATGACCCGTGCAGTGGGTTTCATCCCTATTAGCAAAATATAAGGAGCAGCCCTACCACTTTAGCTCCCACTCACCCCCACAGATTAGTTCACCCCACAATCCTGTAGTAGACCCAACCGCACCGCGAACACCACACTAGGGATGCCAGACCAACAGAAGCCTACATGGGGGCATGAGAAAACCCCTGTGATCACTTGAGACTTACCCGCACTGGGGTATTACCTGAACCCGGGCACACCAAACCCCTGCACGAACGGAACGCTCCACAGGGAACTGGCAAGACACTCCGGTACGAGCAATGGTAGTACCATCCCGCTCAGGGAGGGGGCCCACGATCGCATGCTGCCTAGGACTGGGGGGAGACACCCACTCATTGATGAGCCTAGACCAACCAACACATACTCCTACACCACCAGTTAGACCACATGTTTAGTTAGCATTTACTCCTAGCAATCCACTGTTTACACCACTTTCAAAAAACAAAAATGTGCACTGTTACACATGCCTAACTATTACTGATCTATGTTGAACCATTTGCTGGCAACAGCTGTTGGGGCATTGCCAGCTCGTTTGTTTATTCTATGCACCAAAAAAAAATAAAAAAAAATAAAAAATTTTTCAAGTCCAGCAGCATCAGTCCACTGGTCCAGATAATATAAGTGGTGAGAGCACACCCGAGATACAATATAACGATAATAGTTACCCCTATGTCTGGTTATAATCCTGCAGAGATAAAATCAGGAGAAACAGACATAGGGTAATAACGTACAGACAATTTTAAATGAGTAAATAAATAGATAAACTCACATATTTCTGAGCCACTTAAATTAAAAGCTGGCTCAGACTACGAACGTTGAATGGATTTATGTGGTGATGGCTAAAATCAAATGCTAACTGCTTACTCGTCCTTTTGGCAAGAAACCATGATGCAGAATCTTGGTAAAAAGGTTTATTCCATAATATAAAAACACAGCAGCAGAAAAATGAATGAAGATCAGCAATCTTTTACTCTCCACACAATACACTGACGCGTTTCAGCCGAAGCTTTTTTCAAAGTGTAAATCCATTTAGTCCGTTCTCAGTTCAAATAGGCGCTTTTTGGCGCCTTTTTTCCATTTGGTGATAAGCTCCTCCCTTCCACTCTGACGTAACGAAGGTTAGGCATCCTGGCGTCCTTAGTAACTTCCATGTTCGTCAGAACTGACGTAGGGAGGGTCTCTTCACTTGTATCTGTTGATCTTTAATATTCTAACACAGAGTTCCTACTGCCACATACTTGATACATTTTTACATAAAATAAAACACTCAAATATATAACAAACTAACTTTTCAAGTACATATAAAACCGGAACTATCCTTTCCTAAAGTAGACATACTAAAAACAGAATTAAAATTAAGAGAAAAAAGGGGAAAAGTTTTTATTCCGTTTAAAGGCACAAGTTTTTAATAAAATACAAATACTTATAATAAAACACATGTAGCTGCCCAATTGTTAAATTTAAACAAAATTAGGAAAAAAGTATAAAATATATTAAGAGTATTTCTTAAAAACAATATTAGTGATGAAAAATCAGAAAAGGGTTCTAACTGCAATTGAATTTTTCCAATTTTCTCATCTAATTCTAGAAGTGTAATAGTTCTCTGTTCAATAATTATCCCCATTGTGTGTTTGGTAAATGACTCCATAGCGTCATTCCAAATATTCATAAAATTCTTATTTTCTTGCTCAAAGGTAGGTAATTTATAAAACTTAGACCTCGTGGGAAATCTGTAAACTTATATATTTCTCTAGCTAGAAAATACCAAACACACAATGGGGATAATTATTGAACAGAGAACTATTACACTTCTAGAATTAGATGAGAAAATTGGAAAAATTAAATTGCAGTTAGAACCCTTTTCTGGGATGGAAGAACTTGAGAATTTAATTAATAAAGATTACCAAAAAAAAATTCAGATATAGAAAAATCTGTGATAGAGACTAAAAAAAGAAAATTGATGAGAGATCAGGAAGATTATAGGAGTGGAAATATAAGACCCAAAAAGAAGAATAAATATTATGAACAAAAAATAGAAAACAAAGAGAGAACTAAATCACGAAAAATAGAACCTAGAGGTATGAAACATAATAAACATGTTTCACCACATCATAAGATTTCAGAATATAGGGAAAGTCCTGTTATATCAAGGGTAGAGAAAAGGACAGTTAATGACTGGACGGAAGTAAAAACCAGGAGACAAAAACCACAATACAGAGAAGGTGGCAAAAATAAGAAAGGAAGCGGGGCCCGACCGCCATGCAGACAAGACGCACATGAAGAGAGCTCCTGACAAGTGAAACCAAACGACTGAACATAACGATTTTCTACCTAAGAAAACAAGCTCTTATCCGGCTGGAGTAACTATACACTCACAGGAGACATTTCCTACGGCGTCTCTTCACCTGACCGGCGGTCGAAACCTGAAGCTTCTTTGGGGCCTGCTTGCGGGAGCGGCTGGGGATATACGGCCGGTCTCCCCACTGCCAGCATTGCTGGAGCACAGAGAGGCGGAAGGGGCTCTTGATTCTCCCCCCCCCCCCGCCGTTGAGGGTCATCACAGCACCAGCGCACTAGCTACAGCTTCCAATTAAGCCCAAGCGACTAAACCCACGCCCAAATGGGGGCGTCAGGGCCTAACCAAGATGGCGGAGCAGGCACAGCGCAGGAAGAAGCACTCGCCTCCCAAGCCGCCTCAGCACACAACAGAGTTTTTCTACAGACTCTGTTCCTACCTGTGGACGAAACTTAAGGCAAGGAGACAACCCTTCAGACGGGCAGCGAAAGCGGTGGCGGCGTGGATCCGCCCGGCGACCCGCCACGGCCTGCGGTGGAACCCCCCACATGGCCCCAACATAGCCTCCCAACAGGACAACAGACACGACCCCAAACTCGAGCATGGAACCTGCAGGAGTACCCGACCTGCCTACCAACAAGGGGCCCCAGCAACAGCCGTCCCACACAGCGCAACCCGGCCCAGGGCGACTAGCAGAGCCGACAGCAATAAAAGCCACACTGCAGCAGGGTTGTCGTCTGACCGGCAAAAAAAGAGAATAACCCACTGTCAACCGGAACGAGAGCACCGAGGGAGCAACCGCCTGACCATGACAGCACAACCACCGGCACCCAACCAAAAGAGCGAGCCACCCCTGGGCAAGGCACCCCCAAGATGGAAGCAACAGAACACCCGGCGGTTATAGGCTGAAAGGGGAAGCTTTACAAGCGGATGAAGCTGGACTCTAGCCTCTGCCTCAGGCAAATCATGGGACATGGCTACCGATAGCAACATATGACAGGGTCAGGCCAGCTGTATATTCTCTAGGCCTCTTACACTCTAGACAAACGCCAACAAGCCTAATTGAAACGGACCCTCTTTTATATGACCTATTTTTATGTTTTTCTATTATGCCATTTATTTAATCTTTTTTTTTTCTTCACTCTGCTTGGTCTGCTGTATATACTTGGTGTCTCATGCATGTTTAACCCACGTATTCCTAGAATGTAACCACGGAAACTTCACGCGGCCACTAACACACACACACACACACAGGAATTAGACGCCAAGCACGTCAATAGCGACACACTGTTTAAAGCAGAGGGAGGTCCAGCTAGCTTGCTTACTTATGCTTGATCTGAGCCTTCCATTATGTTAACCTAAGAGCAAGGCGAAAAGGGCATACTCGTATGACTAGCTAGTACCAGGGAATGCTATCACAGCGAGATGGGCTAATATGTTTGGGTCATATAAAATTAAGCAGGTCCCCCTGGCAGCCTACTTTGGGATAATAAGTTGAATCCCTAATAGCAACTGACAAACACTTCACTCTCCGATATGTAAAAATTAAGCATGTAACTAACAGTCGTGATCCTACAGTTCGTATATGAAATCTGCAAATGCTCCTGTTAATGCTTAACCCTTTATGTTATTAGAACAGTTTGTAATAGTTTGTTTCTCATGATAAGATACTATAAAAATGTGCTAGCCAATCACATGCCATAACAAGTCAATGTTCGGGGGCGTGGCCTGCACGGGAATGGAGTAGGACGCATCTCGAGCCTGCTCCGCGGCCCCAGCTCACACTAGCACCCATCAACGAGCGCTGATCGACCCGGGATGGGTAAAACTAGGAGACCCCACACGCCGGGTCCCTCGCAAGCCGGTTCGCCGGGTCGCACCTCGGGCCCCATGGACGGCTATGTGTCCAGCCCGCGGGACATGCGGTCCGCGCCGGCCGCAGCCAAAATGGCGCCAGCCTCCCCAGGAGCATGCAGCAATGACAGCCAGACGCAGGGCTCGCCCAGGGGAGAATCACTCACCCAAATTGCCTCAGACGTGGCAAAGATCACTGCCAATATGCTGTCCCATGCAGACAAAGCTGAGATGCTGGCTGAAATCAGGATTGCAATAAGGGAGGAAGTTATGGAGGTGAGGAAAGACCTGACAGCCCTTGAATACAGGGTTGAGGCCCTAGAAGCAGACAGAGCCCAGACTGTACAGCACCAACAAGCCACTGACACGGCCACCACCAGACAGGGCAATGTCCTACTAGACCTGAGGAGACAACTAGCAGATCTGGCCAACCGCGGACGGAGAAACAATATCCGCATAAGGGGCCTACCCGAAAACGCTGACAAAACGCTGCCAGAACTCTTGTCAGACTTGTTTACCCATATTCTGGGAGACAGAGCCCCAGTAGAGTACGGCATTGAATGAGCCCATAGGGAGCTGAGACCTTTGTCCCCAGAGGGGCCACCAAGAGACGTAATTTGCTGCCTGCTCTCTTACACCTTAAAAGACGGCATCATGAGAGCGGCGCAAAATCAGCAGCACATAGCCTTTAGAGACGGACAAGTCTCGCTTTACCTCTCCGCGCTCACGCTGGAGGCCAGGAGGGTGCTACGGCCACTAACCACCATCCTCAGGGAGCGGAGGATCCCTTACAAATGGGGCTTCCCCTTCAGCCTGCAGGCGAAGGTGGGCTCTTCCTGGCATATTATCCGCTGGACTGCGGATGTACCACGCTTCCTATGAGCCACAGGCCTGCCTGCGGTGACTGTGCCCAACTGGGTCCTGGAGTGACAACCACAGCATCCACGAGCCGCCAGTGACAGGCCGGGCACGGGCCTAACAGGTAGCGGGTTCCGGCGGGGTGGCTCGGATAGCCACGAAGAATAATAAAGCCCTGGGGGTCTGGCCCCCTATCTCCCATTCGGCTGCCCGACTGCTGGCCTGCCTCCTCATCAATGACCTCCCAGCCACTACAGAAAGAAACCACGCGACGTCTCTGAAGGCCTGGCCACCAACCTTCGGGAGCACCGGTGGGTGTTGGACACCATGTGCAGACATAACCCCCCATGCATCAGGCAGGAGCCACGACACACCTTGGTATGTACTTGATTCCCTGACCTAAGCCTGTATCACGGGGTTCTGACCCACACTAGCAGGGGGTGGCCTAGCCGGAGCCCCACAACCAGGGGGGGGGGACCCCCGAGGGACAGACTCTGCCTGGACATGCCTCGCTAAGATTAGCCCAGCTGCCACTGCCCGGGAACACTATCTATCCTTGGGTGGGTGGGGAGTGGGGATGGAGGCCGGGGGACTGCCACCAAGCCAAAGTTTTTATACACCGCTGGGAGGATTAACTCCCCAAGCTCTAGCCTGGCGGGCCCGACCGATGGCTTGGATTCCAGCACCTTCTGGACTGCAGCGGGTATTTCAAATATGTAGGGGTGCCACCAAAGTGGGGATGTGGGGGGCTCTTGGGGGGGGGGGGCCTTGCTCCACAACTGTTTAATAGGATTGTGTCAGGGTACCTGAAGCCTCTACCTCTGAGAGAGGTAGAGACTTAGAAGTTTATCCGTCCGGACGGCATGTCTCCTCGGCCCCTCGCGGTTCACTCGGTCTTGCTAACGCCGGCCGCGAGGGAGTCACTTCCTTTTATAACAGGAGGACCGGAGGTAGACGCCATGACGCCAACCCGGAACGTCCTGTCACTCAAATCTCGGGAGACGAATCAGGACTCGCCGGAGGCGTGTCTTCTCTCCCTAGCCAGGATACTTAACAGTGGCTCTCTCATTTACTCATTGCCCTGTCGTGGTTCTAGTCCGCCTAGTCACACAGTGCTTTGTTATTCTCTTGTCTTTTGGTTCTGACCCGGCTTTGGTATTTACTCTCCTGTCTTTCTGTTATCCTTGACCCGGCTTGTCTCTCGCTTACCTGTCTTCTCGTTCCCTCGACCTCGGCTTGTCTCTGACCATTCTATCGTAGTTATACGTTAAGTCCGGCCATTCTAAGGACCGGTATACGTATCTGCTACTCTTTGTACTCTGCGTGTTGGATCCCTGACCCGATCCTGACATTACGACAGGGCCATGGATCCTGCAGGTACAAATTGTCAGCTTGGTTCTCCTGATCCTAGGTTTGACGCCATGGATCATAGGATGGATCAGATGGCTCTAGCACTACAGGCGCTGCTGTCTCGTCCTATTAATCCACCTGAGGAGATGCGTAATATGTCTGCTTCTTCTGTGGGTTCAGGGCTAGAGGTAGTTACTGTAGGTGCTTCTTCCCGAGTTACCCCACCTGTACGTTATGCTGGTTCTCCTGAGAGGTGTCGTGGCTTTTTGAACCAGATCAGTATTCATTTCGAGCTACAGCCTCGTTCATACCCTACTGATAGGGCAAAAGTGGGATTTATTATTACCTTACTCATTGAGAAAGCTCTGAGATGGGCTAATCCGTTGTGGGAGAATGATAATCCATTAGTCTATAACTATAATGCCTTTGTAGCTGCTTTTAAAAGAACTTTTGATCCTCCTGGCAGGAGGGTCAATGCAGCCAGATTACTGTTGCGCCTTAGACAAGACAACCAAACACTTGTGGATTACGCACTAGAGTTCAGGTCTTTGGCGGCAGAGGTAAAATGGAATGAACAGGCCTATATAGACGTATTCTTAAATGGATTATCTGATGTAATACTTGATGAGTTAGCGACAAGAGAGCTTCCCGAGAACCTGGAGGACTTAATCTCCTTTATCTCTCGTATTGACGAACGTCTAAGGGAGAGACAGAATACTCGAGATAGAACCGGTAAATCTTCCTTTAGACTAACACCATCATTTCAAATTTCTGAAACCAAAAATCCACAGGTTTCAGAACCTATGCAGTTAGGCCTTACTCGTCTCTCAGAGGAGGAGAGACAGTACAGGAGAAGGGAGGGACTGTGTATGTATTGTGGGGCCAGAGGTCATGTACGTTTGAGCTGTCCCAGTCGTCCGGGAAACGCTCGCACCTAAGTTTCTCTAGAGGACAGACCTTGGGTGTTTCGATTTTGTCCTCTACTCATAACTACAAAGAACATAGACTCCTATTGCCGGTCTCTTTGACTTGGGAGAAGGGAACTTTAGAGACTATGGCATTGATAGACTCCGGCGCTGCTGAGAGTTTTATCGACCAAAAGTTTCTCACCAAACACACTATCCCATCCCAGTTAAGGAAGACACCCTTGGCTGTTGAAGCCATTGATGGTAGACCTTTAGTTGAGCCTGTGATTTTCCGGGAGACCACACCTCTTTACTTAACTACTGGTATTCTACACAAGGAGGAAATATCCCTACTACTCATTTCATCCCCTTCTGTTCCCATAGTCCTGGGATACTCCTGGCTTAAGAGACATAACCCCGTTATAGATTGGAGATCAGGGGAAATAGTTTCGTGGGGTCAGGATTGTCAAGAGAATTGTTTAAAGAAAGTGTCACCTCTTTGTAGTGTCAACTCACTTAATAACGCTACCGACTCTACCAAAGTACAGATACCGTCCTTGTATCAAGATTTAAAGGCAGTATTTGACAAAGGAAAGGCTGATACCTTACCACCACATAGGCCTTTTGATTGCAAAATTAATTTACTTTCTGGTACCATGCCCCCCAGGGGTCATGTATACCCTTTGTCTACGAATGAAAACTTAGTTCTAGAAGAGTATATTCGTGAAAACCTAGACAAGGGGTTCATTAGAAGATCCTCCTCTCCTGCTGGGGCTGGATTTTTTTTTGTTAAAAAGAAGGATGGTTCTTTAAGACCCTGCATTGACTACCGAGGTCTTAACAAGATAACCATCAGAAATGTATATCCAATTCCCTTGATCACCGAGCTTTTTGATCGATTGAAAAGTTCTAAAATTTTCACTAAGTTAGACCTTAGAGGTGCTTATAATTTGGTGAGAATTCACGACGGTGACGAGTGGAAAACTGCATTCAATACTCGATATGGGCACTATGAGTATACTGTAATGCCTTTTGGTCTCTGCAATGCCCCGGCGGTATTTCAGGATCTTATTAATGAGGTTCTTAGGGAGTTTCAAGATGACTGTGTGATTGTATACCTTGATGATATACTTATACATTCCAGGGATATTGAAACTCACCACGGACAAGTCAGAAGGGTTTTACACAAACTTCTTCAGCATGGCTTATACTGCAAACTAGAGAAATGCAGCTTTGACCAATCCCAAACTACCTTTCTTGGTTATGTGATTTCTGGGAAGGGGTTTGAAATGGATCCGGAGAAGCTCCAATCCATATTAGATTGGCCTCTACCTAAGGGTCTCAAGGCTATCCAGAGATTTATTGGTTTCTCCAATTACTACAGACGTTTCATTAAGGGATACTCCTCTATCATTGCTCCCATCACCAATATGACCAAACAAGGGGCTGATACTAAGAATTGGTCTACTGAAGCACTTCTGGCTTTTAGGACACTCAAGGAGCTGTTTGCTTCCGCACCAATTTTAGTTCACCCTGACACTACACTACCTTTCCTACTCGAAGTTGACGCTTCTGAGACAGGTATAGGTGCTGTTCTGTCCCAAAGGTTGGGTGTAGATAAACCATTACATCCTTGTGGATACTTTTCCAAAAAGTTGTCTGGTACTGAAAGCAGATATGACATTGGCGACAGGGAACTACTAGCGGTTATAATGGCCTTGAAGGAGTGGAGACATTTATTGGAGGGTACTTTGCATCCAGTTACTATTTTGACAGATCATAAAAACTTGTCCTATATTGGAGAGGCTAAACGACTATCATCTAGACAGGCTCGTTGGTCCATATTTCTCACTCACTTCAACTACGTACTCACATATAGGCCAGGTTCTAAGAATTCTAAAGCCGACGCCTTATCTCGCCAATATGAACCTGCTGCCGTATCTGAGCCAGTTTTGTCCTCTATAGTACCCAAGTGTAACATTATCGCTAACACTACTCTCAAAGTCCATTCTCCGCTACTTGATCAGATAAGGAGCTTGCAGCATCTGGCACCTAGACTGACTCCGGCTTCCAGACTTTTCGTTCCTCCTGAACTCCAATTGGAGCTCTTACAGTGTCTTCACGAGAGTAAGGTGGCTGGTCATCCGGGTGTTCGCAAGACGTATTCTTTGATCTCCAAGGATTTCTGGTGGCCTTCGTTACGGAAGGATATTAAGGATTTTATCGGAGTTTGTGTGGTCTGTACTAAAACTAAACTACCGCATTCGCTTCCTTGTGGCCTTCTACAACCTCTGGAAATTCCTGACAAACCTTGGTCCTGTGTGGCAATGGACTTTATTGTGGATTTGCCTGTTTCTAAAAAGCACACTGTTATCCTCACCGTAGTCGATAGGTTTACCAAGATGGCACATTTCGTACCTTTGCCTAAACTCCCGACTTCTCCTGAATTGGCGGAAATCTTTGCTAAAGAGATTTTTCGCTTGCATGGGATTCCCTCGGAAATCACTTCTGATAGAGGCTCCCAATTTGTTTCACGTTTTTGGAGGTCGTTCTGTTCTCAATTAGGCATCAAATTGAATTTTTCGTCCGCCTATCATCCTCAGTCTAACGGAGCTGCCGAACGAACCAACCAGAAGATTGAGCAATACTTACGTTGTTTTGTTTCCGAACACCAGGACGATTGGGTCGGTTTGATTCCTTGGGCGGAGTTTGCGCACAACAATCTCGTTTGTGACTCTACGCATTCAAGCCCCTTCTTCATGAACTATGTGTCAGGATCGGGACAGGGATCCAACACGCAGAGTACAAACAGTAGCCAGATACGTATACCGGACCTTAGAATGGCCGGACTAACGTAAGTAGCACAGTATAGAATGGTCAAAGACAAGCCGAGGTCGAGGGTAACAGAAGACAGGTAAGCGAGAGACAAGCCGAATCAAGGGTAACAGAGATAAGCAGAGTAAGGTAAACAAGCCGGGTCAAAACCAAAAGGGATAATAGAATACACAAGCACTGAGTGACTAGAACAAGCTAGAACCACGACAGGGCAATGAGCTAATGAAAGAAGCTCTGTTAAATACCCTGTTCAGAGCAGTAACCACGCCTCCGAGGCGTCTTGATTGGTCCTGCAGCAATTGACTGACAGGTCGTTCCGGAGGAGTGTCCTGATGACTACTTCCTGCCTAGATGCTGTAAAAGGCAGTCACTCCCTCGCGGCCGGCCTAGCATGACCGGATAGACCGCGGGGAAGGGAGCCATCAGACCGTCTGGATGGGGGAACAGCTAAGTCTCTACCTCTTTCGGAGGTAGAGACCACAGGTACCCTGACAGTACCCCCCCTCTCAGATACGCCCACCGGGCGGAATGAACTGGGACGAGATGGGAAGCGAGAGTGATACGCCCTGCGGAGACGGGGAGCATGAACATCCTCCTGAGGTACCCAACTCCTCTCCTCAGGACCATATCCCTTCCAATCAACCAGATATTGTACTCTCCCCCGGGAGATTCGAGAATCAATAATAGAGTTAACCTCATACTCCTCCTGACCCTCCACCTGAACGGAGCGAGGAGGGGCTATTGTGGAGGAAAATCTGTTACATATGAGTGGTTTCAGCAATGAAACGTGAAACGAGTTCGGGATGCGTAAGGTATTAGGAAGAGCTAAACGATACGCAACTGGATTGATACGGGTCAGCACCCTGTAGGGTCCAATATAACGAGGAGCGAACTTCATGGATGGCACTTTTAAACGGATGTTCCTCGTGCTCAGCCATACCCTATCACCTGGAACAAAGACCGGAGCCGCCCTTCTACGTTTATCAGCGTGTTTCTTAACCAACATAGAGTTGTGCACAAGGATTTGTCGAGTTTGATCCCACAACTTCCTCAAATTGGCAACATGAACATCAACCGACGGCACCCCCTGGGAAGGAGAATCCGAAGGAAGAATAGACGGATGAAAACCATAATTCATGAAGAAGGGTCTTGAATGAGTAGAATCGCAAACGAGATTGTTGTGTGCAAACTCCGCCCAAGGAATCAAACCGACCCAATCGTCCTGGTGTTCTGAAACGAAACAACGTAGATATTGTTCAACTTTTTGGTTAGTGCGTTCAGCAGCTCCATTGGACTGAGGATGATAGGCAGAGGAGAAATTCAATTTGATGCCTAGTTGGGAGCAGAATGATCTCCAAAAACGGGAAACAAATTGGGAGCCTCTGTCAGAGACAATTTGGGAAGGTATCCCATGCAACCGGAAAATCTCCCTGGCGAATATCTCCGCTAATTCGGGCGAAGATGGGAGTTTAGGTAAGGGAATGAAGTGAGCCATTTTAGTAAATCTGTCTACCACAGTGAGGATGACAGTCTGCTTTTTAGAGATAGGCAAATCAACAATGAAGTCCATTGCCAGACAGGACCAAGGCCTTTCAGGAACCTCTAAAGGGTGCAGAAATCCGCATGGAAGCGAATGGGGTAGCTTGGTCTTGGTACAAACTTCACATGCCCCGATGAATTCTTTAATATCCTTGCGTAAGTCAGGCCACCAAAAATCTTTAGAGACCAGCGCATAAGTCTTGCGGATACCAGGATGCCCAGCCACCTTGCTGTTATGGAGACAGCGTAGCACCTCCAGTTGGAGAGCGGCAGGAACGAAGTGTCGATCCCCAGGAGTCTGTTTGGGTGCCAAATGCTGAAACTTCATGATCTCAGAAAGCAATGGAGAGTGAATCCTGAGATTCGTGTTCGCGATGATATTCCCCTTAGGAACTATGGATGACAGAAGTGGTTCAGTTATAGTGTATGGTTCATATTGACGAGACAAAGCATCGGCTTTAGAGTTCTTAGAACCAGGTCTATACGTAAGTACATAATTAAAGTGAGTGAGGAACAACGCCCAGCGAGCCTGCCTGGCGGACAAGCGCTTAGCCTCCCCAATATAAGACAAGTTCTTATGATCCGTTAGGATAGTAACAGGGTGTAGTGTCCCTTCCAGTAAATGTCTCCACTCCTTTAAAGCCTTAATGACCGCTAACAGTTCCCTCTCCCCGATGTCATATCTGCTCTCAGGCCCAGAAATTTTTTTAGAGAAGAAACCACAAGGGTGTAACGGTTTATCCACCCCTAACCTTTGAGACAGAACAGCCCCAACTCCTGTCTCAGAAGCATCGACCTCGAGCAGGAAAGGCAGAGTCGTATCAGGATGAACTAGAATGGGAGCTGAGGCAAAAAGTTCCTTGAGAGTCTTAAAAGCACCAAGAGCTTCCTCAGACCAGAACTTAGTATCAGCCCCTTGTTTCGTCATATTGGTAATAGGCGCAATGATAGAGGAGTAACCCTTAATGAAGCGCCTATAGTAGTTGGAAAAACCAATAAACCTTTGGATAGCCTTGAGTCCTTTGGGCAAAGGCCAGTCTAAAATAGATTGGAGTTTACCAGGATCCATTTTAAAACCTTCCCCAGAAATCACGTACCCAAGAAAGTCTACCTGAGACTGATCAAAACTGCACTTCTCCAATTTGCAGTATAGACCATGTTGCAGAAGTTTGTGTAACACCTTTCTGACCTGTCTATGGTGAGTCTCAATCTCCTTAGAGTGTATTAGTATGTCGTCCAGGTAAACAATAACACAATCATGCTGAAACTCCCTAAGTACCTCATTACTCAACTCTCATTAATCAACTCTTGAAATACTGCAGGAGCATTGCATAGTCCAAATGGCATAACAGTGTACTCGTAATGGCCATACCGGGTATTGAATGCCGTCATCCACTCGTGACCTTGCTGGATTCTCACCAAATTGTAAGCCCCTCTGAGATCTAACTTGGTGAAGATTTTGGAGCCCTTAAGACGATCAAATAACTCGGTAATCAGTGGGATGGGATAGGCATTTCTGACAGTTATTTTATTTAAGCCTCGGTAATCGATACAAGGTCTCAGCGTGCCATCTTTCTTTTTAATGAAAAAGAACCCCGCCCCGGCCGGAGAAGAAGACCTCCTGATGAATCCCTTTTCTAAATTCTCCTGAATATACTCCTCTAGAACCGAGTTCTCCTGAACAGACAAAGGATATACATGGCCCCTGGGAGGCATAGTCCCGGGTAGAAGCTTAATTTTACAGTCAAATGACCTGTGTGGCGGCAAAGAATCGGCATTCTTCTTGTCAAACACTGCCCTTAAGTCTAGGTAAAGGTCTGGTATTTGTCTTTCTGTGGACTGAGTAGGATTCTCCTGTATGTTAATATTAGCTAATGGAGAAACCTTGCACAAACACCGATCCTGGCAGCCCTGGCCCCACGAGAGTATCTCCCCTAACTCCCAATCAATAATAGGGTTATGTTCCTTCAACCATGGGTACCCCAGAACTATGGGAACGGAAGGAGACGAAATGAGCAGAAGAGATAAATTCTCCACGTGTAGGATGCCAACATTTAACTCAATGGGTATGGTTTCACGAAAGATAACAGGGTCTAGTAGTGGTCTACCATCTATGGCCTCAACGGCCAAGGGTGTCTCCCTTAGCTGGGATGGGAAATTGTTTTTACTGGCAAAGGCTTGGTCGATAAAATTCTCAGCAGCACCGGAATCTATCAAAGCCATAGCCCTTACTACTTCCCTCCCGCAAGTTAAGGAAACTGGTAGCAGAAGCCTGTGATCTTTATACTTAGGATTAGAGGACAAAATAGAAACACCCAAGGCCTGTCCTCTAGAGAGACTTAGGTGCGAGCGTTTCCCGGGCGGTTAGAACAGTTTGAGAGTAAATGACCCTTAGCTCCACAATACATACACAAACCCTCTCTTCTCCTGTACTGTCTTTCCTCCTCAGAGAGGCGGGTATACCCTATCTGCATAGGTTCAGGAAGCAAAGATACCGTGGAGTCAGGACTTGGAAAAGCGGGGGCTAACCTAATAGAAGGTCTCCGGTTCTTCTCTCGAGTGTTCTGTCTCTCTCTTAAACGTTCATCTATACGAGAGATGAACGAAATTAAATCCTCTAAATTCTCAGGGAGTTCTCTGGTAGCAACCTCATCAAGGATTACTTCAGATAAGCCATTCAAAAATACATCCATATATACGCCTGCTCATTCCACTTGACCTCTGACGCCAGAGACCTGAACTCTAGTGCATAATCCACCAGTGTTCGGTTCTCCTGTCTCAGACGCAACAGTAGTCTGGCTGCATTAACCTTTCTACCTGGAGGGTCAAATGTTCTTCTAAAAGCAGCTACAAAGGCGTTATAGTTATAAACTAATGGGTTATCGTTCTCCCATAATGGGTTGGCCCATCTCAGAGCTTTCTCAATAAGTAGGGTGATAATAAATCCTACCTTTGCCCTCTCTGTAGGATAAGAGCGAGGCTGCAATTCAAAATGGATACTAATTTGGTTTAAGAAACCACGACACTTCTCAGGAGCCCCACCATAGCGTACTGGGGGGGTAATGTGAGAAGAAGCACCCACTGTGGCTACCTCTAGACCTGAACCGGCAGGAGAAACAGGGGTATTACGTATCTCCTCTGGTGGGTTATTGGCACGAGATAATAGAGCCTGTAGCGCAAGCGCCATCGCCATCTGATCCATTCTGTGATCCATGGCTTCAAACCTAGGATCAGGAGAGGCAAGCTGACTGTTTGTACTCGCAGGATCCATTGGCCCTGTCGTAATGTCAGGATCGGGACAGGGATCCAACACGCAGAGTACAAACAGTAGCCAGATACGTATACCGGACCTTAGAATGGCCGGACTAACGTAAGTAGCACAGTATAGAATGGTCAAAGACAAGCCGAGGTCGAGGGTAACAGAAGACAGGTAAGCAAGAGACAAGCCGAATCAAGGGTAACAGAGATAAGCAGAGTAAGGTAAACAAGCCGGGTCAAAACCAAAAGGGATAATAGAATACACAAGCACTGAGTGACTAGAACAAGCTAGAACCACGACAGGGCAATGAGCTAATGAAAGAAGCTCTGTTAAATACCCTGTTCAGAGCAGTAACCACGCCTCCGAGGCGTCTTGATTGGTCCTGCAGCAATTGACTGACAGGTCGTTCCGGAGGAGTGTCCTGATGACTACTTCCTGCCTAGATGCTGTAAAAGGCAGTCACTCCCTCGCGGCCGGCCTAGCATGACCGGATAGACCGCGGGGAAGGGAGCCATCAGACCGTCTGGATGGGGGAACAGCTAAGTCGCTACCTCTTTCGGAGGTAGAGACCACAGGTACCCTGACACTATGGCTTTCATCCATCTATTCTTCCCTCGGTTTCTCCTTCCCAGGGAGTGCCGTCGGTTGATGTCCATGTGGCCAATTTGAGGAAGTTGTGGGATCAGACTCGACAGATTCTTCTACACAATTCTGTACTGGTTAAGAAACATGCTGACAAACGTAGAAGGGCGGCTCCGAATTTTGTTCCAGGCGATAGAGTTTGGTTGAGTACTAGGAATATTCGTCTTAAAGTTCCTTCCATGAAATTCGCTCCTCGTTATATTGGTCCCTACAGGATCTTGACTCGAATTAACCCAGTGGCGTATCGTCTAGCTCTCCCAGCTACTTTACGCATCCCGAACTCCTTTCACGTGTCATTGCTGAAACCTCTAATCTGTAACAGATTCTCCTCCACAATCGCCCCCCCGCGCCCTGTTCAGGTGGAGGGTCAGGAGGAGTATGAGGTTAACTCCATTATTGATTCTCGTGTCTCCCGGGGGAGAGTACAATATTTAGTTGACTGGAAGGGATATGGTCCTGAGGAGAGGAGTTGGGTACCACAAGAGGATGTTCATGCTCCCCGCCTTCGCAGGGCATTTCACTCCCGCTTTCCATCTCGCCCCGGCTCCTTCCGCCCGGTGGGCGTATCTGAGAGGGGGGGTACTGTCAGGGTACCTGAAGCCTCTACCTCTGAGAGAGGTAGAGACTTAGAAGTTTATCCGTCCGGACGGCATGTCTCCTCGGCCCCTCGCGGTTCACTCGGTCTTGCTAACGCCGGCCGCGAGGGAGTCACTTCCTTTTATAACAGGAGGACCGGAGGTAGACGCCATGACGCCAACCCGGAACGTCCTGTCACTCAAATCTCGGGAGACGAATCAGGACTCGCCGGAGGCGTGTCTTCTCTCCCTAGCCAGGATACTTAACAGTGGCTCTCTCATTTACTCATTGCCCTGTCGTGGTTCTAGTCCGCCTAGTCACACAGTGCTTTGTTATTCTCTTGTCTTTTGGTTCTGACCCGGCTTTGGTATTTACTCTCCTGTCTTTCTGTTATCCTTGACCCGGCTTGTCTCTCGCTTACCTGTCTTCTCGTTCCCTCGACCTCGGCTTGTCTCTGACCATTCTATCGTAGTTATACGTTAAGTCCGGCCATTCTAAGGACCGGTATACGTATCTGCTACTCTTTGTACTCTGTGTGTTGGATCCCTGACCCGATCCTGACAGATTGTTATGTGGTTTTGAATGTTTGAAAACGTTTACTCAGGCGATGTAAAGTATAGAAACAGTAACATACTAGCGTGAAACTAGGGGGCCCGAGTCAGCCAGATAGCTTGCACGTGGGCCAGGACAGACAGGGAGGGACGACACAGGCAACTGTGACTCGCCTCGGGTTTGTTGCCCTCATGACTACATCCTGATAGCACAAGAGGCCCTAACACTACTCCAACGAGCTAACATAGGGCTTATCGCAGACTCTGACCACGCCCCCGTAGCGGTACAAATCCAGTCCCCCCTACACAAACCCGCGGAACGGCAATGGAAGTTAAACGAAAACCTATTGCTCGACCCAGTGGATAAGGAACAAGCCAGGCAAGCTCTGACACAATACTTTGATACCAATAACACTCCGGATACCCCCCCCTCCATACCATCTGGGAGGCACATAAATGCGTCATCAGAGGCCATTATATCAAAATATGCTCGCAGCGCAAAAAGGAGCACGCACAACAACTGTCCACCCTGCACGCGCAGATCGCCACATTAGAGCAGGCACACAAACAAAATCAGGGGGAGGACGAGTTCCACCAACTGACGGAGCTTAGGAGGCAGAGACGGGACATACTAGTCAAGGGACTCTTGCGCACCCTTAGAAAGTCAGCTCGGCACTTCTTCGAATACTACAACAAAAGCGGTTTTAGCCCGACAACTCCAAGACAGACGAAGGACGAACCACATACACAAAATTAAAACAAGGGACAAAACCGAAACAAGTTTACCTGACGGTATCCAACGTGCCTTCGTGGACTTTTACACTAACTTATATAACATCCCCCAGCCCACAACGGTCGCCGCACATACCCAACGCCGCAACCAAATATCGGAGTACTTAGACCAACATGTAGAACGACAACCCCTGAAATGATAGAGGAATTAGAACAACCCCTCACGATAGAAGAGTTAGCAGTAGCATTAAAAGTCTCCAAATCCCACAGGGCACCCGGCCCAGATGGCCTCCCACTGGCATACCTGCGAACATTCCGCGACATCCTACTGCCGAACCTCCTACGAGGTCTTAGCTCACTACAACACGGGGAGCGGTTTCCCACCGACACACTAGCGGCCATAGTCACGGTAATACCCAAGGAAGGCAAGGACCCAACGAACTGCGCTAGCTATAGTCCCATATCCCTGCTCAACGCAGACCTCAAGCTGTTCGCCAAGACACTAGCCCTACGAATCGCGAAGCACCTGCCACACCTAGTCCACTCCGATCAAGTCGGGTTCATCCCGGACAGGGAGGGTAGGGATAATACCATCAAAGCCCTAAACGTTCTGCACGTGGCTCGGTCGCAACACCGGGAACTACTCCTGCTCTCGACGGATGCCGAGAAGGCTTTCGACCGAGTGGACTGGGTATACTTGGAGGAAACACTCACACACATGGGATTCGGCCCGCACATGCGAGCCTGGGTTCGTTCCCTGTACACGAGCCCGATGGCTCGGATTCGGGTGAACGGAGCTTTGTCCGCCCCTTTCCCCATACGAAATGGAACCCGCCAGGGTTGCCCGAAGTCCCCCCTCCTGTTTGCCCTCTCCCTGGAACCCTTCCTGGGGGCGGTCAGACGGGACAGGGGTATCACGGGATTCACCGTAGGTCGTCGAGAATACCGGGTAGCCGCATACGCGGACGATATGTTGTTCACCTTCACCTACCAGGCCCACGGGACCCCTCCCCGACACTATATACCCAATTCCGCTTCAAGTGGTGTCCCACTAAGTTGAAATACCTGGGCATCTGGCTACCTAAAGACATAACCCAACTGTACTACCAAAACTATCACCCGCTGCTACAAACGATACAGGCAGACATGAGAAAATGGGCCCCTAACTGGGTAATCTTGGTTTGGACTCATTAACGCAGTCAAAATGAATCTACTACCCAGGCTGCTCTACCTATTCCAGACTGTGCCGATCGCGGTCCCCAGAGCGTTCTTTAGCTGCCTGACGACCGCCATCCGCAGATATGTCTGGAATTCGCGTCCAACTCGCACCAAGAAATCGACATTGGAACTGCCAAAACCGCTGGGGGGAGCCGGCCTGCCCTCAATTGAGACTTACTACCGTGCCGCACACTTACACAGGTTCACAGACTGGCATGCACAACACCCCACAAAACAATGGGTCACGCTGGAACTAGAACAGTCGGGGGGGGCACATACCCCCCAAATTATGGCTACACACGGCCATGGTCGTGCTCGGTAATTGCCCCTTACTGGGAACAAATTAGAGGGGAGATCAACAACATCACAGGCTCCGATATACCCCTGACACCCTTAACGATGCTCTTGCACCACACCCGAAGCCCACTAAAAGCATACAAAAATCACTGGTCCTGCCGCTCCTCAATGCCGCCAAATCCCTCATCCCTAGGATGTGGAAATAGCCAAGTGCGCCCACCTTGAGGCAGTGGGTGGCGGCGGTGGAGGACATACACTCAATGGAGACCCTGACGGCCGACCTACACGGGAGACCGGAGCGGTGTGCTTTGACCTGGTATCCATGGACCTCATACGTGGCTGACAGAACTGCAACCCCCGAACCACCTTAGCTGAAATTCGCAGAATTTCACAACACATACCCTGCCTCTCATAGGCACAGACACACCCTATCAATTATTCACACACTGACAACCGACGGTTTCCCCCACGACCAAGACTGACAACAGGATGACATAACACCTGTGGCGAAACCGACCTCGCCACGTGTCCTTGGAGGGGGCTGCTTGCCCGCCTCTTGCCTTTGGACTATGGACCAGACTTTATGTGAATGTGTTAACCCAGATAGCTATATCATGGAGCCTATTCATATAATGAAAGACTATGGGAAAGACTTTAGCTCCATGGCAATTGTACTGTGTGAATAGGATCTGCGCGCTATTCGGTAGTTTTGTGCGCTCAGATCCCAGCTATCTGGGGATATGTGAAATGTCTGTGTGTTATGGATAAAGAGTAACTTTCAGTATTTTAAAGTATTTTATGTCTTTTACTGTCTTTCTGTCTGCCATGTGGGTAATGGAGTTTGTCCTCAGTCCTTGGAGATAATTAGATTCCTTCCCCAATTATCTCCAGGCCAGAGGGGAGGGATTGTGAGGCATTGTGGGAGGTAACCGGTCTGAGCTGGAAAGTCATGCTGACAGGGGTTTTAAAAGATACTTTACTAACTTTTGAACCCCTGGTCTGATTCATGCCATTTTTTAATATGTTGTTCCCCTGAATGGATTGATTGTGGATATGTATTTTTATGTGAATGTGATGTATGGTTTTAGAGTTATGAAAGTTGGGTAGAAAGTATGTTTTAACTGTATGTATAATTGTGTTAAGTGTTAATCTAAGGGGAGGAGATGTGTGGGAGGTAACATCTATGCTATTGGATATTTTATACCTCCTCTGTGGGCAGGCTTAAATGTGTAAGATGGAAATAAAAGCCAGGCTGGATGTGCCAGTCCACAGTTCCTGTTTAACCCTCAAAGTGAAGTGTTGTCTCATTATTGGGGGAGGGTTTATTGTATGCTGTTCCAGTTTGACTGCTAGGAGTGCAAGCCTATTCGTATGGTTCCTATTCAACTGTCTACAGCATTCAGAGGCTTGAGAGCATTCATATGCTTCTCTGATTCGGTGGTTGTGGTGTCTGCTGCAGTGCTTGGAGTCCTCAGGAAACGCTAGGAGCATCCTTTAACGGAGGTACCCAGTCGGGGTGCCAGGTGATCCGTTACATTGGTGGCAAGCGGTGGGATGGCGTCCTAGTGCGAGGTAAAGCAGCTCGGAGACACAGTTCATTTGGAGTTACAAAGTGAGGGCGACGCTAGTGTTCATACAGCGTCCCTGTCTACACAAAGATTTGGGAAAATGGGGTTCGTGGATCCCTGGGCACTCACACCTGAGGAAGAGAGTGAATTGGAATGGAGAGATAATGCCCGGAAAGAATTGTGGTACGATGCCCTGGAGGAAGTTCAGTATCAACGGCAGCAGCGCCTTCCTGGTGTCGCATACCGGTTGGAGGAACAAATGGCCTGGCGGATGCCGCTTCTGGGAGACCAACCTGGAGGGCAGCGGGTAAGACAACTCGAGTACCTCGTGGAAAGGGAACTGAGCCTGGACGCCTCATACCGGGCACTGTGGTGGTGCACTGTCCAGCCAAAGACGTGGAGGGCAGAGGGCATCCAGCCAGAGGGGGAGAACTACGCTAGCCCTGGCCTGTTGTGGAAAGCCTTAGCGGAAGACGTCGACTTCGGCAGTCCAGCAGAGTCACGGTACTGGGCTATCTTTCATTACCGAGGGGAGATGTTACAGGGCCCGAGATCTATGGGACTCGGGGAAGACCTCCGCCGTTTCGCTGCCATGGAACGAGAGCTGGAGATGGACTATGTGGAACTACTAAACTCATGTCAGCCACAGAGCATTGATGCAGAACGGGAAAACTGGGTGGCAGACCCAGACCTGCCAGCCTACAGCTGGGAAAATGCGCAGAGGTACCCCCTGCTTCACTACCAGTTGCAGAAGTAGGGGACCTCATAGACTGGTCCTGGAGAGACCCACAGATGGCAGGTGGAGATGGGTTCGAGATCTCTCTACCGGCCCTACAGGGATGCTGGGCAGTCGGCCCAGATCCCCAGCGGCAGTGTGTGTTACAGGGGGCTGAAGGTGCTGTCCTTGCTCCCCAGTGGCAGTCTAGCACACCAAGGGGAGACCGGAAGCCCCACAACAGTGCAGATGGGACCGCAGTCTCTGTACCTACACCACTGGGGATAAGGACAGTCTGTCCTGATCTCCAACAGCAAGACAAGGTATTGGAAGGGGAGGCAGTCGGTTTCCTCCACCAGCAGAGAGAACGTAAGGGAGAGATGCCTGTTACCCCCTCTCCCCAGCGGCAGTCTACAGTTCAGGGAGAGGAGCTGGTTATCCCCTCTTCCCAGCAGAAGCATAGCCCACCATGGGGAGACAGTAAGCCCCACACCAGCGCAGATGGGACCGTGGTCTCTGCGCCCAAGTCACAGGGAGCTGAAGGGGCCGTCCTTGCTCCCCAGCGGCAGTCTACGGTTCAGGGAGAGGAGCCTGTTATCCCCACTCCCCAGCGGCAGAGTAAGTCCCAGGGAGCTGAAGGTGTTGTCCTTCCTCCCCAGCGGCAGTGTGTACCCCAGGGAGCTGAGGGTGCAATCCTTCCCCCCCAGCGGCAGTGTGTACCCCAGGGAGCTGAGACCGTCAGTCTCGCACCCGAGCAGCAGGACAAAATAATGAAAGGGGAGACAGCTGGTCCCCCTCTCCACCAGCAGAGAGAGTGTCAGGGAGAGGAGCCTGTTAACCCCTCTCCTCAGCGGCAGTTTACCGTCCAGAGAGAGGAGCTTGTTACACCCTCTCTCCAGCGGCAGCCTAACCCACCAAGGGGAGATGTTACACCCCCCAACAGTGCAGATGGGACCGTAGTCTCTGAACTTGCAGCACAAGGGGTAGGGACGGTCGGTCCTGTCCCCCAGCCCCAGAGCTGTGTACCCAGAGGGGAGACGGTCGGTCTCCACCTCCCACAACCAGGCTCCAATCAGGCTACTTCAGTGGTAGCGCTGGCACCAGGGTAGAGTACCGCTGGTCTCTGCCCACTCAGCAACCCACCAAGGCAGTCTACCAGCTCCCCGCACAGCCGTGGTGAGGAACCTGGACCTGGACAAGCTGCTACTTTATCCAGGTGGAGTAAACATTTATTGTGGGTGGGAGGTACTGCTGTTTGTGCTTCGTGGGTGGGTTGCTGGACTAACCAGGGCACTGACCGGCAGGAGGTCAGATTCCCTGTTAGTCTGGGGGGTAAAGGGGAGAAGTGTGGCGAAACCGACCTCGCCACGTGTCCTTGGAGGGGGCTGCTTGCCCGCCTCTTGCCTTTGGACTATGGACCAGACTTTATGTGAATGTGTTAACCCAGATAGCTATATCATGGAGCCTATTCATATAATGAAAGACTATGGGAAAGACTTTAGCTCCATGGCAATTGTACTGTGTGAATAGGATCTGCGCGCTATTCGGTAGTTTTGTGCGCTCAGATCCCAGCTATCTGGGGATATGTGAAATGTCTGTGTGTTATGGATAAAAAGTAACTTTCGGTATTTTAAAGTATTTTATGTCTTTTACTGTCTTTCTGTCTGCCATGTGGGTAATGGAGTTTGTCCTCAGTCCTTGGAGATAATTAGATTCCTTCCCCAATTATCTCCAGGCCAGAGGGGAGGGATTGTGAGGCATTGTGGGAGGTAACCGGTCTGAGCTGGAAAGTCATGCTGACAGGGGTTTTAAAAGATACTTTACTAACTTTTGAACCCCTGGTCTGATTCATGCCATTTTTTAATATGTTGTTCCCCTGAATGGATTGATTGTGGATATGTATTTTTATGTGAATGTGATGTATGGTTTTAGAGTTATGAAAGTTGGGTAGAAAGTATGTTTTAACTGTATGTATAATTGTGTTAAGTGTTAATCTAAGGGGAGGAGATGTGTGGGAGGTAACATCTATGCTATTGGATATTTTATACCTCCTCTGTGGGCAGGCTTAAATGTGTAAGATGGAAATAAAAGCCAGGCTGGATGTGCCAGTCCACAGTTCCTGTTTAACCCTCAAAGTGAAGTGTCGTCTCATTATTGGGGGAGGATTTATTGTATGCTGTTCCAGTTTGACTGCTAGGAGTGCAAGCCTATTCGTATGGTTCCTATTCAACTGTCTACAGCATTCAGAGGCTTGAGAGCATTCATATGCTTCTCCGGTTCGGTGGTTGTGGTGTCTGCTGCAGTGCTTGGAGTCCTCAGGAAACGCTAGGAGCATCCTTTAACGGAGGTACCCAGTTGGGGTGCCAGGTGATCCGTTACAACACCCACCTGGACTAACTGCCCACACTACCGAGACCCGGAGCAATCCAGGACGGACAACTTGAATCAGCCGGTAGCACAGAGCAGGTTTGAGAGGCGGAATCACTCGACTCCCGGTACATGGTTAGACCCCAAGGCTCGTGCGAATTGCCCCGAGTACCGCACCTGCAGTAGGTGGAACGCTACTAAGTTAAACGGAGGCCACCCCCGATTCTGGGTTGCACAGGTGACCTCCCATAAGACCAGCACGACACATAATACCGTAGTCTGCATTGGGGAAGGTACGCCTCAGGATGACAGACCCAAACTGGGGTACCGAGATCTAGACAATCGGGTCCAAATGTAAACATAGCACCCCAAGTAGCACGGTGCACCCAAGGGATAACCCATGAAGGTTACGAAAGAAGCTAGGAAGGTACCCCAGAGACAGCATACCAACTACAGACAGCTAGTATAGCAGTCTAAAACAGATAGGGCCCGGGGGAGCATTCTCCGCAAAGACCTGGGACTCTGACCTAGCTTCGTAAGAGTGCTGAGAAACCGGGGGCACCGGCCTCACTATTTAGAGTGTCCAACAGACAGATTTTATAGAAGGGTCTATGTCTTGGCAGGAGTATAATCCTGTACGCGCATTGTTGTCTATTCATACTAATTGTACTTTCCCTGACTGACGAATGTTACATTATTTTCTCGAAAAAAAACAATAAATAAAGAGTGTAAAAAAAAAAAAAACAAGTCAATGTTCATGACAAGCCTGCAGTTGCTGTTGCGGCGCTGCAAGACTAACTGTATGTTCTTTAATATGCACAAGAAAAATAAAGAATAAAAAAAAAAAATAAGAAAGGAAATTTCAACTGTTCCACTATCAAATCATTTTGATAGATTAAGAAATATAGAGGAGGAGGAGTCTTTTTAGGGATGTCTATGTCAAGACTCCCGGACAGAAAAAAGATAATACAAACTCCAAAAAGGACAAGAGAATTAGAAGAGGAGGTAGCAGAATACAAAAAAAATAAACAAAAGGAGAAAAGAGGAAAGGACATTGAGGAGATAAAACCTGCAAATAATGAACAAAAAATTAGGATTTTTAATTTATCTGATAAGTCTCTAACACCCGCTCATGAGCAGGTCTTAAGTAAAGGTTTTAAATATGCCCCTGCCTGTGAAATAGACAAGTTTGAAACATTTTTAGATATTCATTGTTTTTGTAGAAAATTATGTCTTAAAAAGTTTTTTAATAAATTTGAGGAAAAAGAAAAAATGGAAAATCTTAATGAGAATCTTTTTAAACATACATATTTTAAGAAAAAATCTAATTTTTATCCCAGCCATCTTAAATCAGACTCGATGAAGACATTCAAAAAGTTAAGTCTGGGGGGCGGAGCCTGACAGGCAAGCGAGCAAGACGTGCTCTGTTGGAGCTCCCGCCGATCGGTACACTCCCGGCCCAAAATCTGAGGGTGATACGCAACAGGACCCGCACACTGCATTTCAGCAACCTGGGGAAACCAGCACGTACCTGCAGACACCCGATATGCCTCTCACAATGCCGGAGAACCGAGATGGCGACCTGGGGCCTACGAGATTAGGCGGGCTGGGAAGGCGGCCCCTCCCAGCTCCCAACTTCGGACCACAGACAAGCACCAAACCCTCCCCCCCCCCTACGGACTGGGGGGGACATCCCGGTCCCCGCCACATGGAGCTGGCCCTGCTGCACGCCTGCCGTCGGAGCCGACAGCCGAAACCAGCAGGCCGGGGGTGAGGGCCTCCAAAATGGCGGACACTAGCGACAGTCGAACTCGAGGCAATAAGCAGCAGCCTGCAAAACCCATTCCCACCTCTAACGCAAACAAGATGAAGGTGGAACAAAGCGGGGCAGCAAATTCACATACCCTGTCAACAAGGGCCACACAGCCTAAGCCTGAAATGCAGGGCACCAGCCTCAGGACACAAAGGTCCTCATTGGAAATCTTTGATTGGCTCTGCACAGGCCTCAGGGAGGCTTTACACAACCGGGGAGTGACTCACCACCAAGCTACATCAATAGTGGCCTCATGGATACGTCCTGCAGCGAGGTGCAGCCACTATGTGCAGACACCCCGTGCCTCCAAGATGGCCGTCCGGCACCACAGACTCCCCCGGGCCTTGTGGAGGGAAGTGGCACCAAACCCTCCGTGCGCACGAACCCAACAGCACACAAGGCACAAGGGGGCACCGAACCAAACGACGCCCACACATGTCCAACCTGACCAAAACGCCGTCGACAAGCGTAACACGACCAGCATCTCCCTATACCAGACAACACCGCAAGCGAACGCACGACTGCACCACATGGGGGACACCGCCGAAACAGAACCCCGAAGCGGAGACATCAGGCCCTGTGGAAGCAGAGATGAGCCCAGCGGACACAGAGCACAGGACTTACCATCAATGGGTATAGGCTGAAAGGCCTATAACACTGCCCCACAGGGGTAACCATAGTCTGAACTGCTTTGAACTCTCATACCATCGAAGTACCCAGACGCAGAAATGTAAAGCAGGCCACAAGTGGGCAATACCCCTTTGATAACGCAGGACTCACTGCACAATGCTCTTGATGGTTTATTTATCTTTTCTTTATTTTTTATCTTTTCTTTATTTTTTTATTTTTTTATTTTTTTTCTCACCCAGTTGATTAATGGCAAAGCAAAGTTTCATGCATTATGTTTTATGTTTAGTCACTCATGATAAAGACAGCTAGGATAGCCGGTATAAAAATTCTGATTAGCTAATCGACTCCACGCACTGCCATTCTGCACCTATGCAGATATAGCTAAATGATATGCATCTACGTTACTTCAATTGTTTATAGCGTGATTATAGCACCGTTCTAACATGCTTATAATTCCAATCTGTGTTTAAAGCCAAATGTTTAAGCTTGATTTAAAACTAAAATATGTGTCACACACACACTAAAGCGAGAGATAACCTGTCACACACACACACACTAAAGCGAGAGATAACCTGTCACACACACACACACTAAAGCGAGAGATAACCTGTCACACACACACACACTAAAGCGAGAGATAACCTGTCACACACACACACACTAAAGCGAGAGATAACCTGTCACACACACACACACTAAAGCGAGAGATAACCTGTCACACACACACACACTAAAGCGAGAGATAACCTGTCACACACACACACACTAAAGCGAGAGATAACCTGTCACACACACACACACTAAAGCGAGAGATAACCTGTCACACACACACACACTAAAGCGAGAGATAACCTGTCACACACACACACACTAAAGCGAGAGATAACCTGTCACACACACACACTAAAGCGAGAGATAACCTGTCACACACACACACTAAAGCGAGAGATAACCTGTCACACACACACACTAAAGCGAGAGATAACCTGTCACACACACACACTAAAGCGAGAGATAACCTGTCACACACACACACTAAAGCGAGAGATAACCTGTCACACACACACACTAAAGCGAGAGATAACCTGTCACACACACACACTAAAGCGAGAGATAACCTGTCACACACACACACTAAAGCGAGAGATAACCTGTCACACACACACACACTAAAGCGAGAGATAACCTGTCACACACACACACACACTAAAGCGAGAGATAACCTGTCACACACACACACACACACTAAAGCGAGAGATAACCTGTCACACACACACACACTAAAGCGAGAGATAACCTGTCACACACACACACACACACTAAAGCGAGAGATAACCTGTCACACACACACACACACACTAAAGCGAGAGATAACCTGTCACACACACACACACACACACTAAAGCGAGAGATAACCTGTCACACACACACACACACACTAAAGCGAGAGATAACCTGTCACACACACACACACACTAAAGCGAGAGATAACCTGTCACACACACACACACACTAAAGCGAGAGATAACCTGTCACACACACACACACACACTAAAGCGAGAGATAACCTGTCACACACACACACACACTAAAGCGAGAGATAACCTGTCACACACACACACACACTAAAGCGAGAGATAACCTGTCACACACACACACACTAAAGCGAGAGATAACCTGTCACACACACACACACACTAAAGCGAGAGATAACCTGTCACACACACACACACACTAAAGCGAGAGATAACCTGTCACACACACACACACACTAAAGCGAGAGATAACCTGTCACACACACACACACTAAAGCGAGAGATAACCTGTCACACACACACATTAAAGCGAGAGATAACCTGTCACACACACACACACTAAAGCGAGAGATAACCTGTCACACACACACACACTAAAGCGAGAGATAACCTGTCACACACACACACACTAAAGCGAGAGATAACCTGTCACACACACACACACTAAAGCGAGAGATAACCTGTCACACACACACACACTAAAGCGAGAGATAACCTGTCACACACACACACACTAAAGCGAGAGATAACCTGTCACACACACACACACTAAAGCGAGAGATAACCTGTCACACACACACACACTAAAGCGAGAGATAACCTGTCACACACACACACACTAAAGCGAGAGATAACCTGTCACACACACACACACTAAAGCGAGAGATAACCTGTCACACACACACACACTAAAGCGAGAGATAACCTGTCACACACACACACACTAAAGCGAGAGATAACCTGTCACACACACACACACTAAAGCGAGAGATAACCTGTCACACACACACACACTAAAGCGAGAGATAACCTGTCACACACACACACACACTAAAGCGAGAGATAACCTGTCACACACACACACACTAAAGCGAGAGATAACCTGTCACACACACACACACACTAAAGCGAGAGATAACCTGTCACACACACACACACACTAAAGCGAGAGATAACCTGTCACACACACACACACACTAAAGCGAGAGATAACCTGTCACACACACACACACACTAAAGCGAGAGATAACCTGTCACACACACACACACACTAAAGCGAGAGATAACCTGTCACACACACACACACTAAAGCGAGAGATAACCTGTCACACACACACTAAAGCGAGAGATAACCTGTCACACACACACTAAAGCGAGAGATAACCTGTCACACACACACACACTAAAGCGAGAGATAACCTGTCACACACACACACACTAAAGCGAGAGATAACCTGTCACACACACACACACTAAAGCGAGAGATAACCTGTCACACACACACACACTAAAGCGAGAGATAACCTGTCACACACACACACACACACTAAAGCGAGAGAGGACGGTATCAAGGCGAGGGATAACAATATTAACGCGAATGATGAGAACTACCTAGTATAACCTTGAACGTAGATTGTATGCTCAAACCTTGTTCTTCTCCTTTGTCTCTCCTCTACCAACCTTTCCATGATATGTACGTTTTAATACGCAAAACTTTTAATCATTCGCTCGTTGTTAACGTTGATTGCACGTACTAGTACACATACCTACTCACAAAAATGTGCAGATTAAACCTGTCATGACGATGTTAACGTTGATACACCTGTGACTGCTGTCGTGGCATAACAGGATTGCTTGTAACCCATAATGCACAACAAAAATAAAGAATTATAAAAAAAAAAAAAAGTTAAGTCTTAAAGATTTAAGGGAAATAAAATCTAGAGAAAACAAACAAGACAATCTGTCAAGAAAAGAAAGAATGGCCTTGCAAGATATTAAGAAAGATAAAACAATAGTAGTAAAACCGGCCGATAAGGGGGGTGGGGTTGTAATTTGGAAAAAGGAAGAGTATCTAAAAGAGATTCATACTCAATTGGGAGACTCTAATACCTATATTAAACTCTGTAATAACCCTTTGGAGAAAACTAAAACCACCTTTAAGCATTTTTTAGATAAGGGTTTTAAAGAAGGTATTTTAATTAAAAAAGAATACGACTTTTTGGATGTTACATTTCCTAGAATCCCAGTTATTTATATTTTACCCAAGATACACAAGGACCCCATTAAACCACCAGGGAGACCCATTGTATCCCTTTTATCTCCCCTCTCGCAATATATCGATTATTTTTTACAACATTTTTTAGTCCTGCAGTGCCCAGCATATCTTAAAGATACTATCAGTCTTTTACAAATTTTAAACAATTTTAAATGGGAAGATTCTTTCCTAATGGCTACCTGTGATGTCAGTAGCCTCTATACCAATATTGAGCATAACAAAGGTTGTGAGGCTATGAGGCACTTTTTAACTAAATTTGGTAATTTTTCAGAATTACAAACAGATTTTATTGTTGAAGTGATTAATATAATTCTTAACAATATTTTTTTTTGGTTTGAAGACGATTTTTACCTCCAGACTAAAGGAACGGCTATGGGGACCAGGTTTGCCCCAAGTTATGCTAATTTATTTATGTTGAATTACTTTATGCATGCCTGCGTTGTCAGTTCTCGAGTAAGTGTCGTGTGAGTTTGAGTAAAACATGTAGTCGTGTGTGTCCATGGGAAATAGTTTTATCAAGAATTTTACCTTATTAATATTGTTCGATTTCTTTCCCCTGTACCATCTCTCCTTCTCTCTATGTGTGATGAAACAATAATCCTGGACCTTTAAGGCCCGTTTTTCTTACCATGGAAGGCATGTTTTCAGCTGACCCCCACTTTGTAAAAACCACGATGCCCTCTATCGATACCAAAGGGTTAAGCAGCCAGCACAAAAAAAGAATGAGTCAATGATATGTTTCTTGTGACAAAACCAATCTCGCCACTGTGCATTGGAGGAGCCTGGTTGCCTGCCTGCTGCCTTTTGACTATGGACCGGAATGTAAATACTTTATTTTCCTATGCAGAAAGGTTTATTCATGTATTTCTGCTCTGGCATTCGGTAGATTCTCGGATTTACTGAATGAACTCATTTAACCCAGATAGCTATGCTATGGAGCCTATTCGTGTAATAAAAGACTTTGGCTCCATGGCAATTGAACTGTATGTGTGTGGTCTGAGAGCCATTCAGTAATAATATGCGCTCAGACCTAAGCTATCTGGGGATATGTTGCATGTCTGTATTTTATGTAATAAATGTAACCTTGTGTATTTTATTGTATTTTACTCTCTTTTTACTGCCATGTGCTTAATGGAGTTTTGCCTCTGTCCTTGGAGATAATTGGATTACTTCCCAATTATCTCCAGAATAGAAGACTCTGTGGAATTGGTTTTGGGCAGAAAAGCCATGCTTCCTTTGGTCACAAGGTCACATAGGGACTGTTCCCCCTACATAGGGTCACTTGGCAGATATGGATTGACACCTATCCGAAGGATCCCTGATACACACTGACACAGAGCAGAATAGAGACTGTTCCCCCTACATAGGGTCACTTGGCAGATATGGATTGACACCTATCCGAAGGATCCCTGATACACACTGACACAGAGCAGAATAGAGACTGTTCCCCCTACATAGGGTCACTTGGCAGATATGGATTGACACCTATCCTAAGGATCCCAGAAACACACTGACACAGAGCAGAATAGAGACTGTTCCCCCTACATAGGGTCACTTGGCAGGTATGGATTGACATCTGTCCTCAGAGACCATGATACACACTGACACAGAGCAGAATAGAGACTGTTCCCCCTACATAGGGTCACTTGGCAGATATGGCGTGGTCGTGGGAGGAGGAGGATGCCTTTCACCTCTTCCCCTGTTAGATTCCCGTTTCTGTGACATCACCCTTATACGCTGTGTAAAGCATACTTTTTAATTTATTTTGCAAATGCTGCATCCTTTCCGACTTGTAATTCGGTAACATTTCCGCCACTGTCTGCTTATACCGGGGGTCTAGTAGCGTGGACACCCAGTACAGGTCATTCTCCTTCAGCCTTTTTATACGAGGGTCCCTCAACAGGCACGACAGCATGAAAGACTCCATTTGCACAAGGTTGGATGCCGAGCTACTCATTTCCCGTTCCTCCTCCTCAGTGATGTCAATGAAGGTATGTTCTTCCCCCCAGCCACGTACAACACCATGGGTACCAGACAGGTGACAACGAGCACCCTGGGATGCCTGTTGTGGTTGGTCTTCCTCCTCCTCCTCAAAGCCACATTCCTCCTCTGACTCCTCTTCCTCACAATCCTCTTCCAGCATTGCCGCAGGTCCAGCAAGCGATGCTGATAAGGCTGTTTCTGGTGGTGATGGTGACCACAACTCTTCCTCTTCCTCTTCACACTCATCTACGGCCTGATCCAACACTCTTCGCAGGGCACACTCCAGGAAGAAAACAAATGGTATGATGTCGCTGATGGTGCCTTCGGTGCGACTGACTAGGTTTGTCACCTCCTCAAAAGGACGCATGAGCCTACAGGCATTGCGCATGAGTGTCCAGTAACGAGGCAAAAAAAATTCCCAGCTCCCCAGAGGCTGTCCTAGCATCCCGGTCATACAAATATTCATTAACAGCTTTTTCTTGTTGGAGCAGGTGGTCGAACATTAGGAGTGTTGAATTCCAACGTGTTGGGCTGTCGCAAATCAAGCGCCTCACTGGCATGTAGTTTTGCCGCTGGATATCGGCAAAGTGCGCCATGGCCGTGTAGGAACGCCTCAAATGGCCACACACCTTCCTGGCCTGCTTCAGGACGTCCTGTAAGCCTGTGTACTTATGCACAAAGCGTTGTACGATCAGATTACACACATGTGACATGCACGGCACATGTGTCAACTTGCCCAACTTCAATGCCGCCAACAAATTTTTTCCGTTGTCACAAACCACTTTGCCGATATCCAGTTGCTGCGGAGTCAGCCACTTTTCCACCTGTGCGTTCAGGGTGGACAGGAGTGCTTGTCCGGTGTGACTCTCTGCTTTCAAGCAAGTCAAACCCAAGACGGCTTGACACTGCCGTATCCGGGATGTGGATAGTACCTGGGGAGCTGGGGGGGTGCCGTTAATGTCGAGCAAGACGCAGCAGCAGAAGAGGACTCAGCCGAGGAGGTTATGGAAGAGGATGGAGTAGGAGGAGTAGAGGAGGTGGCAGCAGGCCTGCCTGCAAGTCGTGGCGGTGTCACCAACTCCTCTGAAGAGCCACACATTCCATGCTTGTCAGCCGTCAGCAGGTTTACCCAATGCGCAGTGTAGGTGATATACCTGCCCTGACCATGCTTTGGAGACCAGGTATCAGTGGTCAGATGGACCCTTGCCCCAACACCGTGTGCCAGACATGCCATTACTTCCTTTTGCACAATCGAGAACAGGTTGGGGATTGCCTTTTGTGAAAAGAAATTTACCTTACACTGCGGTGTCCCAATAGCTACAATTTTTTTGAACGTCTCAGACTCCACCAGCTTGTATGGGAAAAGCTGGTGGGCTAATAGTTCGGACAAGCCAGCTGTCAGACGCTGGGCAAGGGGGTGACTTTCTGACATTGGCTTCTTACGTTCAAACATGTCCATGACAGACACCTGACTGTGGGCAGATGAGCGGGAACTGCTCAAGGCAGGAGACGGAGTGGCGGATGGTTGAGAGGGGGCAAGGAGGACAGCAGTGGTTGATGTGGCTGAAGATGCTGGACCAGGAGGAGGATGGCGGCTTTGAGTTTGCGTGCTGCTTGTACTCATGTGTTGATCCCATGGCCGTTTGTGATGTGTGATCATGTGCCTACGCAAAGCAGTTGTACCTAGGTGGGTGTTGGACTTCCCACGTTTCTTTTGGCACAGGTTGCAAATGGCATCGCTGTTGTCAGAGGCAGACTGTCAGGATCGGGACAGGGATCCAACACGCAGAGTACAAACAGGAGAAGTTACGTATACCGGACCTTAGAATGGCCGGACTAATGTAAGGAGTAAGCAAAGAATGGTCTAGAGACAAGCCGAGGTCGAGGGAACGAGAGAGCAGGTAAACGAGAGACAAGCCGGATCAAAAGGGTAATAGAGGTAAGCAGGGTAGAATAATACAAGCCGGGTCAGAACCAAAGAGACAAATAGAAATAAGAGCGCTGAGTGACTAGACTAGCTAGAACCACGACAGGGCAATGAACCAATACACAAAACCTTATTTTATACCCTGGTTCTAAATAGATGATCACGCCCCCGACGAGTCCTGATTCGTGCTCAGGACTTGATTGACAGGTCGGAACGGATAGTCGTCATGACGTCGGCTACTAGAGCCGCGTCATAAAAGGAGGCGGATCAGAGGCGTCCGGCGTGTAAACGGCCGAGAGGACTGCGAGGAACGAGTGAGTCAGCCCCTCTGAGAGGGCGGAATTCTAAGTGTCTCACCTCCTCTGAGGTAGAGACAACAGGTACCTTGACAGTACCCCCCCTCTCAGAAACGCCCACCGGGCGGAAGGAACCGGGACGAGACGGAAACCGGGAATGAAAAGCCCTGCGGAGGCGAGGAGCATGCACCTCCTCCTGGACCACCCAAGACCTCTCCTCAGGACCATATCCTTTCCAGTCCACAAGATATTGTAACCTCCCCCGAGAAATTCGAGAATCGAGGATGGAGTTGATCTCATACTCCTCCTGGCCCTCAACCTGAACAGAGCGAGGGGAGAGTGCAGCGGAGGAAAACCTGTTACAAATTAGAGGCTTCAACAAGGAAACATGAAAGGAGTTAGGAATGCGCAAGCCAGGTGGAAGAGCAAGGCGATACGCAACAGGATTAATTTGAGTCAGAACCTTGTAAGGACCAATGTAACGAGGCGCAAATTTCATAGAGGGAACCTTCAAGCGAATGTTTCTGGTACTCAACCATACCCTATCCCCTGGAACAAAAACCGGAGCCGCCCTTCTACGCTTGTCTGCGTGTTGTTTGAACAACGTGGAATTATGAAGGAGAATTTGTCGAGTCTGATCCCACAACTTCCTCAAATTGGCAACATGGACATCAACCGACGGTACCCCTTGGGAAGGGGAAACCGAGGGAAGAATAGGAGGATGAAAGCCATAATTCATGAAAAAGGGGCTAGAACGAGTCGAATCGCAAACGAGATTGTTGTGTGCAAACTCCGCCCAAGGAATCAGACCGACCCAATCGTCCTGGTGTTCGGAAACAAAACAACGCAAATATTGTTCAATCTTTTGGTTGGTGCGTTCAGCAGCTCCGTTAGACTGGGGATGATATGCAGAAGAGAAATTCAATTTGATACCCAATTGAGAACAAAAGGATTTCCAAAAACGGGAAACAAATTGGGAACCTCTATCAGAGACAATTTCGGAGGGTATACCATGTAAACGAAAAATCTCTCTCGCGAATATCTCAGCCAATTCGGGAGAAGACGGAAGTTTAGGTAAGGGCACGAAATGAGCCATCTTAGTAAACCTGTCAACCACCGTGAGAATAACAGTCTGTCTTTTAGAAATAGGCAAATCGACAATGAAATCCATAGCCAAACAGGACCATGGTCTCTCGGGAATTTCCAAGGGGTGCAAGAGCCCACAAGGAAGCGTATGAGGTTGCTTAGTCTTCATACAGACTTTACATGCCCCGACAAAATCCTTAATATCCTTACGTAATGAAGGCCACCAGAAATCTTTAGAAATCAAGGAACACGTCTTGCGTATGCCAGGATGCCCAGCCACCTTGCTGTTGTGAAAGCACTGCAACAGTTCCAGTTGGAGTTCAGGAGGAACAAAGTGCCGTGCCCCAGGAGCCTGTCTGGGAGCCAGATGCTGTACCTTCATGATCTCGGCAAGCAACGGGGAGTGTATCCTGAGATTCGTGTTGGCGATAATATTGCACTTGGGAACTACCGAGGACAAAACCGCATCAGATATAGTAGAGGGTTCATGTTGGCGAGACAAAGCATCGGCCTTAGAGTTCTTAGAACCAGGTCTATAAGTGAGCACATAATTGAAATGAGTGAGGAATAAGGACCAACGAGCTTGCCTGGCGGACAAGCGCTTGGCTTCCCCAATATAGGACAAGTTCTTGTGATCTGTCAAAATAGTAACAGGGTGCAAGGTCCCTTCCAATAAATGTCTCCACTCCTTTAAAGCCATAATAACCGCTAATAGTTCCCTGTCACCAATGTCATATCTGCTTTCAGGCCCAGACAATTTTTTGAAAAAAAAACCACATGGATGTAACGGTTTATCCACACCTAATCTTTGAGACAAGATAGCACCTATACCTGTCTCCGAGGCGTCTACCTCGAGTAGAAAAGGCAAAGACATATCAGGATGAACTAAAATCGGTGCTGAAGCAAAAAGATCCTTGAGTGTTTTGAAAGCAACGAGAGCTTCAGTAGACCAAGTCTTAGTGTCAGCCCCCTGTCTAGTCATATTGGTAATAGGCGCAATAATAGACGAGTATCCTTTAATGAAGCGCCTATAATAATTGGAGAATCCAATAAACCTCTGAATGGCCTTGAGTCCCCTGGGCAATGGCCAATCTAAAATAGACTGGAGTTTATCCGGATCCATCTTAAACCCGTCCCCAGAAATAACGTACCCAAGAAAGTTTATCTGAGACTGGTCAAAACTACATTTCTCCAATTTGTAGTACAATCCATTTTGTAGAAGTTTGCGCAATACCCTTCTGACTTGTCTGTGGTGAGTCTCAATCTCACTAGAGTGTATAAGTATATCATCCAGATATACAATAACGCAATCATGTTGAAATTCCCTAAGAACTTCATTAATCAGGTCCTGAAATACTGCTGGTGCATTACAGAGACCAAAAGGCATTACCGTGTACTCATAGTGCCCGTAACGGGTATTGAAAGCTGTTTTCCATTCGTCTCCCTGTTGAATTCTCACCAAGTTATACGCCCCTCTGAGATCTAACTTGGTGAAAATTTTGGAGCCTTTTAAACGATCAAAGAGCTCAGTAATCAAAGGAATCGGGTAGGCATTTCTAATAGTTATTTTATTCAATCCCCGATAATCAATACAAGGCCTTAATGTACCATCTTTCTTATTCACAAAAAAGAACCCGGCCCCGGCAGGGGAGGAGGATCTCCTAATGAATCCCTTGTCCAGGTTCTCACGAATATACTCCTCTAAGACTAGGTTCTCCTTAGTAGATAAAGGATAAACCGTGCCCCTCGGAGGCATGGTACCGGGCAAGAGTCTGATCTTGCAGTCAAAGGACCTGTGTGAAGGTAGAGTGTCAGCATTCTTCTTGTCAAAGACTGCCTTTAAATCCAGGTATAGGGGTGGTATTTGTAAGTCTGTAGATTTGGTAGAATTAACCAGTGTGTCAGCTACGCAAACCGGTGAGACCTTCTGTAAGCACCTGCTTTGGCAACCTTGACCCCAAGAGACTATTTCACCCAATTCCCAATCGATAATGGGGTTATGTTTCTTAAGCCAAGGATACCCCAAGACTATTGGAACAGAAGGAGATGAAATAAGCATGAAAGATATACCTTCCTTGTGTAAGATACCAACAGTTAAGTTAACAGGTATGGTCTCATGAAAAATAACAGGTTCAGATAATGGTCTACCATCTATGGCCTCAACGGCCAAGGGTGTATCCCTTAGCTGGGATGGGATAGAGTGTTTAGTGACGAAGACTTGGTCAATAAAGCTTTCAGCAGCTCCGGAATCTATCAACGCCATAGTATTTAATACTCCCTTCTCCCAAGCTAAAGAAACAGGTAGTAGAAGCCTATGATCTTTATAGTCATGTATAGAGGACAAGATAGAAACACCCAAGGCCTGTCCTCTAGAGGAACTTAGGTGCGAGCGTTTCCCGGGCGGTTAGGACAGTTTAGGCGTAGGTGACCTCTTGCTCCACAATACATGCACAACCCCTCCTTTCTCCTGTACTGTCTCTCCTCTTCTGAGAGACGAGTATTGCCTATCTGCATAGGTTCTGGAAGCGCTAAAGTTGTAGATTCAGGACTTTGGAATGAGGGAGCTAGTCTAAAGGAAGGTCTACGGGTTCTATCTCGAGTGTTCTGTCTCTGTCTTAAACTTTCATCAATTCGAGAAATAAAAGAAATTAAATCCTCCAAATTTTCAGGAAGCTCTCTTGTGGCAACCTCATCTAGAATTTCGTCTGATAGTCCGTTTAGAAATACGTCCATATAAGCCTGTTCATTCCACTTGACTTCTGCTGCCAAGGATCTGAACTCTAAGGCATAATCAACAAGGGTTTGGTTATGTTGTCTAAGACGTAACAGTAGTCTAGCAGCATTAACCTTTCTACCTGGAGGATCAAAAGTCCTTCTAAAAGCAGTGACAAAGGCGTTATAATTATAGACTAACGGATTATCATTCTCCCACAAAGGATTAGCCCATCTCAAAGCTTTATCAATGAGTGATTATGAATCCAACCTTCGCCCTATCTGTAGGGTAGGAGCGGGGTTGTAATTCGAAATGAATACCTATCTGGTTTAAAAAACCTCGACACGTATCCGGAGAGCCACCATAACGTACAGGGGGAGTTATACGGGATGAAGCACCTACTGTGGCTACCTCTAGGCCTGAACTTACAGGAGAGATGGATGCAGTACGCATCTCTTCTGATTGGTTACTAGAACGAGATAGTAAGGCTTGCAACGCTAGAGCCATCTGGTCCATTCTATGATCCATGGCCTCAAATCTAGAGTCAGGAGAACCGACCTGAGTGTTTGTACCTGCAGGATCCATTGGCCCTGTCGTAATGTCAGGATCGGGACAGGGATCCAACACGCAGAGTACAAACAGGAGAAGTTACGTATACCGGACCTTAGAATGGCCGGACTAACGTAAGGAGTAAGCAAAGAATGGTCTAGAGACAAGCCGAGGTCGAGGGAACGAGAGAGCAGGTAAACGAGAGACAAGCCGGGTCAAAAGGGTAATAGAGGTAAGCAGGGTAGAATAATACAAGCCGGGTCAGAACCAAAGAGACAAATAGAAATAAGAGCGCTGAGTGACTAGACTAGCTAGAACCACGACAGGGCAATAAACCAATACACAAAACCTTATTTTATACCCTGGTTCTAAATAGATGATCACGCCCCCGACGAGTCCTGATTCGTGCTCAGGACTTTATTGACAGGTCGGAACGGATAGTCGTCATGACGTCGGCTACTAGAGCCGCGTCATAAAAGGAGGCGGATCAGAGGCGTCCGGCGTGTAAACGGCCGAGAGGACTGCGAGGAACGAGTGAGTCAGCCCCTCTGAGAGGGCGGAATTCTAAGTGTCTCACCTCCTCTGAGGTAGAGACAACAGGTACCCTGACACAGACACACAAAAAAAATGCCACATTGCTGAGCTCTGCAATGACGGCATTCTGGTGGTGGACACAGCATGCGTTGATTGGCGTGCTGTCGGGCTGACCCCGGGTGGGCGATGCATGCTATCTGACTGTGCCACTAGCTCCTTGCGACGACCTCCCCCTGCTTCCAACTCGTCTCCTCCTCCTCTCTGTTTCCCCATCTGAACTTTCATCCTGTTCTTCTTCTTGCCGAGCGGGCACCCACGTGACATCCATGGACGCATCGTCATCATCAACCGCTTCACTTGTATCTGACAACTCAGCAAAGGAAGCAGCAGCGGGTACAACATTATCATCATCACACCGTACGTCCATGTGTGTAATGCTGCCTGCCTGAGACATATCCCTGTTATCTACATTCTCTGGCAATAATGGTTGCGCATCACTCATTTCTTCCAACTGATGTGTGAATAACTCCTCTGACATACCAAGTGAAACGGCTGTGGTGCTAGTTTTGGTGGTGGCGGCAGGCGGGTGAGTGGTATCTTGAGAGGTGCCCGAAGCTAAGCTGGAGGAGGATGGTGCGTCAAGGTTCCGAGCGGAAGCTGTAGAAGATTGGGTGTCCTGTGTTAGCCAGTCAACTATGTCCTCAGAACTTTTCAAGTTCAGGGTACGTGGCCTCTGAAAACTGGGCATTTTTCTAGGGCCAAAGGGAATCACAGCACCACGACTACGATGGCCCCTGCGGGGTGGCCGGCCTCGGCCTGTCATTTTTTATGGGGATTAGTGGTAGTGTTGTCGCGAACCCGAAATTTTCGATTCGCGAACGGCGAACGCGAGCTTCCACAAATGTTCGCGAACCGGCGAACCGCGCGAACCGCCATTGACTTCAATGGGCAGGCGAATTTTAAAAACAACAGGGACTCTTTCTGGCCACAATAGTGATGGAAAAGTTGTTTCAAGGGGACTAACACCTGGACTGTGGCATGCCAGAGGGGGATCCATGGCAAAACTCCCATGGAAAATTGCACAGTTGATGCAGAGTCTGCTTTTAATCCATAAAGGGCAGAAATCACCTAACATTGACACCTGTCCTCAAAGCCCAGCCCTGATACACACTGACACAGAGCAGAATAGAGACTGTTCCCTGTCCACAGAGACCATGATACACACTGACACAGAGCAGAATAGGGACTGTTACCCCTACATAGGGTCACTTGGCAGATATGGATTGACACCTGTCCTCAAAACCCCTGATACACACTGACACAGAGCAGAATAGGGACTGTTCCTCCTACATAGGGTCACTTGGCAGATATGGATTGACACCTGTCCTCAAAACCCCTGATACACACTGACACAGAGCAGAATAGGGACTGTTCCCCCTACATAGGGTCACTTGGCAGATATGGATTGACACCTGTCCTCAAAACCCCTGATACACACTGACACAGAGCAGAATAGAGACTGTTCCCCCTACATAGGGTCACTTGGCAGATATGGATTGACACCTGTCCTCAAAACCCCTGATACACACTGACACAGAGCAGAATAGAGACTGTTCCCCCTACATAGGGTCACTTGGCAGATATGGATTGACACCTGTCCTCAAAACCCCTGATACACACTGACAGAGCAGAATAGAGACTGTTCCCCCTACATAGGGTCACTTGGCAGATATGGATTGACACCTGTCCTCAAAACCCCTGATACACACTGACACAGAGCAGAATAGAGACTGTTCCCCCTACATAGGGTCACTTGGCAGATATGGATTGACACCTGTCCTCAAAACCCCTGATACACACTGACACAGAGCAGAATAGAGACTGTTCCCCCTACATAGGGTCACTTGGCAGATATGGATTGACACCTGTCCTCAAAACCCCTGATACACACTGACACAGAGCAGAATAGAGACTGTTCCCCCTACATAGGGTCACTTGGCAGATATGGATTGACACCTGTCCTCAAAACCCCTGATACACACTGACACAGAGCAGAGTAGAGACTGTTCCCTGTCCACAGAGACCATGATACACACTGACACAGAGCAGAATAGAGACTGTTCACCGTCCACAGAGACCCTGATACACACTGACACAGAGCAGAATAGGGACTGTTACCCCTACATAGGGTCACTTGGCAGATATGGATTGACACCTGTCCTCAAAACCCCTGATACACACTGACACAGAGCAGAATAGGGACTGTTCCCCCTACATAGGGTCACTTGGCAGATATGGATTGACACCTATCCTAATGATCCCTGCTACACACTGACACAGAGCAGAATAGAGACTGTTCCCCCTACATAGGGTCACTTGGCAGATATGGATTGACAGCTGTCCTCAAAACCCCTGATACACACTGACACAGAGCAGAATAGAGACTGTTCCCCCTACATAGGGTCACTTGGCAGATATGGATTGACACCTGTCCTCAAAACCCCTGATACACACTGACACAGAGCAGAATAGAGACTGTTCCCCCTACATAGGGTCACTTGGCAGATATGGATTGACACCTGTCCTCAAAACCCCTGATACACACTGACACAGAGCAGAATAGAGACTGTTCACTGTCCACAGAGACCATGATACACACTGACACAGAGCAGAATAGAGACTGTTCACTGTCCACAGAGACCATGATACACACTGACACAGAGCAGAATAGAGACTGTTCACCGTCCACAGAGACCATGATACACACTGACACAGAGCAGAATAGAGACTGTTCCCTGTCCACAGACACCATGATACACACTGACACAGAGTGTCCGCGTGAAATAGGGCCGTGAGTAATGACGTCACGGGTAGCCTGCCCATAGTATCGCATAGGGTGGAAGAGCTGATAGGACATCTGAAACGTATTGGGATGGAGATGCTTAATTGTTCTCCAAAATGCTTGACACCACCCCATAGTGAATCTCTGCAAACTTTAATACCATCAGAGGAGGAAGAATGTGGCAGCCCACTGGGATTATTCGAAAAATTTCAAATTGATGATTTTCCAGACCCTGGGGTTGACATTAGTCCAGATTTACATCTTGTGACCCATGAGGATGTTCCAGGCACTACTTGTGAAATAAAGACAGATAATTGTAGCAGTACTTACCTTCTCCAGGGGCCGGCCGGGGTCCTCTCTCCTCGCCGCGCGCGGTCCTGCTCCTGCACGAGCCGCGCGCGGCTCATCCAACGACGAGATCAGTCGGGCGGGCAGTGACCGCGAGAAGCGGTCACGTGTCCCGCCTGACACTAAGAGCGCGCCGCGCATCTCGGGCGCGCTCTTAAAGGGACAGTGGGAGACAAAATTAGAATCAGTCTCCCATTGGCCCCTGTCATGCCACGTTCCCCATACACTCACGTTTTGGGGGCGTGGATATGACAGGGGCCAATCAAAGTGAACATTAGGGTATTTATACTCACCTGTTTCCTTTGCACCTTGCCCTATCGTGGTTTCTGTCCAGTTCCCTTTAGTGCTTGTATCGTTCAGTTGGTTTTTTGGTGCTTGACCTTGGCTTTGTTCCTGACTCCGCTCTCTCTTTATCCTTGCTTGTTTATCCGCTGGTTTGTCTTCTGTGTACCAGTCCTCGGCTCGTTCTACTTTACGCTGTCTCTCCGTTCCCTTGACCTCGGCTTGTTCTGGACTCTGTCTTTTCTTGTACTCGTCTAGTCCGGCCATTCTAAGGTCCGGTAAGACGAATCCTGGTTTCTTGTCTCTTGACTGTCTGGACTATTCCTGCGTGTTGGGGTATATTACCGTGACATTACGATAGGGCCATGGACCCCGCAGGTTTAGGACAACAGATGGCCACTCATGAGGCTAGATTCGCAGAACAGGATCACCGTATGGATCAAATGGCTCAAGCCATCCAGACACTGTTATCCAGATCAGCTCCGGTACCTGTACCTGCGCCTCCTGTAACCCCTATACCAGACACAGCTAATATGCCTAATGCTTCAGCACATCTAACCCCGCCACCTAGGTATGGAGGGGACGCTAAGACATGTAGGGGATTCCTTAATCAAGTGGAATTCCACTTTGAAATGTACCCACGTTCATTTCCCACCGATAGATCTAAGGTGGGTTTTCTTATGCACCAGCTTACGGATAAGGCACTTGAATGGGCAAATCCTATTTGGGAGGCTAATGGACCTATGGTACACGATTTCAATAGCTTCCTCACAGCGTTTCGTAGAACATTTGACACGACTAAAAGGTCAAAAAATGCCGCCAGGGCGTTAATGAGAATTAAGCAAGGATCTAAATCTGTAGCCGATTATGCTATTCAGTTCCGTACCCTTGCCTCACAGGTAGATTGGACTAACAATGGGCTTACTACTGCGTTTATGGAAGGTCTGTCTGAAACTATGTTGGATGAGGTAGCAGCTAAGGACCTCCCTGTACCCCTAGAGGACCTTATTGACTATCTCATCGATATAGATAACAGGATCCGTGACAGGTTATATACCAGGTCCAGAAATAGACGCTTTGTTCCCGTTAACCCACCTAGAGCTGAGACTCCCGAGGGATCTAAAGGGTCAGAGGAGGAACCTATGCAGTTAGGGGTTGCCAAACTTACTGACGCTGAAAAACTTTATAGGAGAAAGGAGGGACTTTGTCTTTATTGTGGTAGGAGGGGCCATATGAGACAAGACTGTCCCGTGCGTCCGGGAAACTATCGCACCTAAGACCGTATAGAGGACTGGCCTTGGGTGTGACATCAGAGTCCTCACATTTGCCTCTTAATAAATTGCTTCTCCCTGTTTCCCTGCACCTTGGTAGTAACTGCATAGCAGGGAATATACTAGCCCTGGTTGATTCCGGAGCGGCCGAAAACTTTATAGATTCCAGTTTTGTCAAGGAGAATAACATACCCACTAGAGAGAAGGAGACACCCTTGGCCGTTGAGGCCATAGATGGTAGACCATTATGCTCTCCAGTTATCACACATGAAACTGTACCACTACATATGTCTACAGGGGTGTTACACTCTGAAACCATTCGGTTTCAGATCATTACTTCTCCTTCCTCTCACCTCGTGTTAGGGTATCCTTGGTTGCGTACTCATAATCCCACTATTGATTGGGAGTCAGGACAAATAGTTTCTTGGAGTGATGCTTGCCAAGAGTCTTGTATTGTTAAAATCACCCCTTTGAATTCTACTAATATTCCTCCCGTGCCTACGGTCATACCCCCTCAGTACTTGTCTCTTAAATCTGTTTTTGATAAAAGGGAGGCTGAAAAGTTGCCACCTCACAGGCCTTACGACTGCGCTGTTAATTTACTACCTGGTACTATGCCTCCCAAAGGGAGAATATATCCTTTATCTCCTCAGGAGAATCTGGTTATGGAGGAATATATTAAGGAATCTTTAGAAAAGGGATTTATAAGAAGATCCTCTTCCCCGGCAGGGGCTGGTTTCTTCTTTGTATCTAAGAAAGATGGCGAATTAAGGCCTTGTATTGACTATAGGGGCCTAAATAAAATCACCGTCAAAAATGCGTACCCCATACCTTTGATCACGGAACTATTTGATAGGCTTAAACATGCCACGGTTTTTACTAAATTGGACCTTAGGGGTGCTTACAATCTCATACGTATCAAAAAGGATCACGAATGGAAGACCGCATTCAATACCAGGAGTGGTCACTACGAATATACTGTGATGCCCTTTGGCCTTTGTAACGCCCCAGCAGTTTTTCAAGAATTTATTAATGATGTCCTACGTCAATATATACATACATTCGTAATAGTATACTTGGACGACATATTAATTTATTCTACTGATTTACAGACTCATCACATGCATGTTAAATTGGTGTTGAGAACTCTTCTTGTTAACGGTCTCTATTGCAAACTCGAAAAATGTTCATTTGATCAATCAGAAGTCCAATTCTTGGGTTATATAATCTCTGCCAAGGGGTTTCGTATGGATCCCAAGAAACTTTCTGCCATTATGGAATGGCCTCTACCTCAGGGTTTGAAAGCCATTCAGCGTTTTCTGGGGTTTTCAAATTATTATAGGCGTTTTATTAAAGGGTTTTCTGCCATTGTAGCACCTATAACCAGAATGACCAAGAAGGATGGTAATACTCATGTCTGGAAACCAGAAGCACTTGAGGCCTTTGAATTCCTGAAGGCTTCATTTGCCTCTGCCCCTATTTTACAGCATCCTGTCCCTTCACTACCCTTTATTCTTGAAGTTGATGCTTCTGAGATTGCGGTAGGTGCTATCTTGTCTCAAAGAGATTCACCTGAAAAGCCGTTACACCCTTGTGGCTTCTTTTCCAGACAGATGTCCAAAGCAGAGAAGAATTATGATGTAGGCAATCGTGAACTCCTTGCTATCATTTTGGCGCTCAAGGAATGGAGACATCTACTAGAAGGTACTAGGGATCCCATCCTCATTTTAACGGATCACAAAAACCTCTCCTACCTTAGTGAAGCAAAAAGATTGTCTTCTAGGCAGGCCAGGTGGTCTCTGTTTTTGTCTCGTTTTAATTACATAATCACATACAGACCAGGTGATCGTAATACTAAAGCTGACGCTCTGTCCAGACAATTCGAGACTACTGACAAACTAGAAATTGATGTTACCCCTGTCATTCCTCCCGACAGAATAATAGCTACTACTGTTCTTTCTATTTCTTCTTCCCTCTTACAAGCTATACAGGCTAAACAAAACATGGCTCCTGGGGAGAGGCCTGCTGATAAACTGTTCGTTGATATTCCCGAGAGACGAGACATTATGTCATTATATCATGACACTAGAACTGCTGGACACCCTGGTATTTCTAAAACGTTCTCAGCAGTTTCTAGATATTTCTGGTGGGCTTCCTTACGCAAGGACGTCACCGATTACGTTAATGCCTGTACTACTTGTGCTAGTATGAAGTCCTCCCACAGAGTTCCTTGTGGGTTGTTGCATCCGTTGCCCATACCCGAGAGGCCGTGGTCCAATCTATCCATGGATTTTATTGTTGAATTACCTCCTTCGAATGGTAAAACTGTCATCCTGATGATTGTGGATCGTTTTTCTAAGATGGCTCATTTTGTGTCTCTTGTCAAATTGCCATCATCCAAGGAACTTGCCTCTATTTTTGCCAGGGAGGTGTTTCGGTTGCATGGTATTCCCACTTCGATAGTGTCCGATAGGGGTAGCCAGTTTATCTCCAGATTCTGGAAAACGTTTTGTTCAGAGATGGGTATCTCCCTCTCGTTTTCTTCCGCTTACCACCCCCAGTCTAATGGAGCTGCTGAACGTGCCAACCAATCTCTAGAGCAGTATCTTCGTTGTTTCGTGTCCCACCATCAGAACAATTGGGCTGACCTTCTTCCTTGGGCTGAGTTTGCTCGTAATAATGCTGCTCATGAATCCTCCGGTAACAGCCCTTTTTACGTTGTTTATGGCCGGCATCCCGTGGTCCTTCCAGCTGCATTCTCCTTACAGGGCATGCCAGCTCTGGATGAACATTTGGCTGGTTTACGTAATACTTGGGAGCAGGTTCAGTGTTCTTTGGTGGCTTCCGCTGCTCGCCAGAAGGTTCAGGCAGACAAGCATCGCAGGGCGGCTCCATCCTATGCTGTGGGGGACCGGGTTTGGCTTTCTACCCGCAATATTCGTCTTCGTGTGCCTTCTATGAAGTTGGCTCCTCGTTTTATTGGTCCTTTTCGTATCTTGCATGTGGTTAATCCTGTCTCGTATGCCTTGGATCTTCCTAGGAATCTACGCATTCCTAACGTGTTTCATACCTCCTTGTTAAAACCCCTCCTGTGCAACCGTTATACTCGGCATGTCCCTCCTCCCCCTCCGGTTTCTGTGGAGGGCCATGAGGAATTTGAAGTGGCTGCTATACTTGACTCTCGTTTTCTTCGGGGTCGCCTCCAATATCTGGTACATTGGAAGGGCTATGGGTCTGAGGAACGCAGTTGGATTTCCGCTGGCGCTGTTCACGCTCCTCGCCTTGTGCGTTCTTTCCACGCTCGCTTTCCTGCCAGGCCTGCTCCTCCCCGCCCGGTGGGCGTGTCTTCAGGGGGGGGTACTGTAGCAGTACTTACCTTCTCCAGGGGCCGGCCGGGGTCCTCTCTCCTCGCCGCGCGCGGTCCTGCTCCTGCACGAGCCGCGCGCGGCTCATCCAACGACGAGATCAGTCGGGCGGGCAGTGACCGCGAGAAGCGGTCACGTGTCCCGCCTGACACTAAGAGCGCGCCGCGCATCTCGGGCACGCTCTTAAAGGGACAGTGGGAGACAAAATTAGAATCAGTCTCCCATTGGCCCCTGTCATGCCACGTTCCCCATACACTCACGTTTTGGGGGCGTGGATATGACAGGGGCCAATCAAAGTGAACATTAGGGTATTTATACTCACCTGTTTCCTTTGCACCTTGCCCTATCGTGGTTTCTGTCCAGTTCCCTTTAGTGCTTGTATCGTTCAGTTGGTTTTTTGGTGCTTGACCTTGGCTTTGTTCCTGACTCCGCTCTCTCTTTATCCTTGCTTGTTTATCCGCTGGTTTGTCTTCTGTGTACCAGTCCTCGGCTCGTTCTACTTTACGCTGTCTCTCCGTTCCCTTGACCTCGGCTTGTTCTGGACTCTGTCTTTTCTTGTACTCGTCTAGTCCGGCCATTCTAAGGTCCGGTAAGACGAATCCTGGTTTCTTGTCTCTTGACTGTCTGGACTATTCCTGCGTGTTGGGGTATATTACCGTGACAATAATAAAGTGAATGATCCTTCTCCTTGGGACTTGCACCCTGTCGTTGAAGGTGGAGTAGGCAATGGCAAGAGCATGCTGTGGGTAGTCAGTGCAAACACTCTCTTCCCGGTGAATAATGAGGAGACTAACTATGATGACGTTATTTGCGTTGAAAGTAATGATGCCAGAGATCTTTTGAAACCATATGGAAGGAACGAATTGGTTAAAAGAAAGGCAAGAGACCACCTGCATATAGACAAGAATACGCATAAGAGAAAGAAGAGAACAGGTGAAAAAGAGAAGCTGCAGACTGCCTATCTGCAAATAGTTGAGTTATGTCCTGAAGATGTCCGTGTTACCACAGTGCAGACTCTGTTTGATACACTACTGAGGAGAGTCAGAGAAACCCCAGATCTTCACGTATTGGATGAGTCAGTGCGTGGAGTTGCAGAGAACGTAGAACAAGAAATATTTAAACTTTTCCTGTGTACTGACAGCAGATATACATAGGGTCACTTGGCAGATATGGATTGACACCTGTCCTCAAAACCCCTGATACACACTGACACAGAGCAGAATAGAGACTGTTCCCTGTCCACAGAGACCATGATACACACTGACACAGAGCAGAATAGGGACTGTTACCCCTACATAGGGTCACTTGGCAGATATGGATTGACAAATCCCTGACAAACAGCTACCACATGCAAGGAAGGCAGCAGGGGCGCAAATGACCCACTCCCGACGCGGGAAGGTAGTGACGACAAATAACAATACAGGACTCTTTAGAGGCCCTGTAATTGTAATCAGTCCACTTGAAATCCTTTAACTTTGATCAATTGGAGGGAAGTCTGGTGCAGAGCCACTGACCCATGCGCAGGGCCAGCCTTAGGCCTTTGGGCGCCCTGTGCAAGAAATCTTCACCCTGTCACACCCATGTGCAAGAAATCTTCACCCTGTCACACACACACACACAGGCAGACAGCCATACACACGCACACACACAACTGCGACTGACTAGGTTTGTCACCTCCTCAAAAGGACGCATGAGCCTACAGGCATTGCGCATGAGCGTCCAGTAACGTGGCAAAAAAATTCCCAGCTCCCCAGAGGCTGTCCTAGCACCCCGGTCATACAAATATTCATTAACAGCTTTTTCTTTTTGGAGCAGGCGGTCGAACATTAGGAGTGTTGAATTCCAACGTGTAGGGCTGTCGCAAATCAAGCGCCTCACTGGCATGTTGTTTCGCCGCTGGATATTGGCAAAGTGAGCCATGGCCGTGTAGGAACGCCTGAAATGGCCACACACCTTCCTGGCCTGCTTCAGGACGTCCTGTAAGCCTGTGTACTTATGCACAAAGCGTTGTACGATCAGATTACACACATGTGCCATGCACGGCACATGTGTCAACTTGCCCAACTTCAATGCCGCTATCAAATTTTTTCCGTTGTCACACACCACTTTGCCGATATCCAGTTGCTGCGGAGTCAGCCACTTTTCCACCTGTGCGTTCAGGGCGGACAGGAGTGCTTGTCCGGTGTGACTCTCTGCTTTCAAGCAAGTCAAACCCAAGACGGCGTGACACTGCCGTATCCGGGATGTGGAATAGTACCTGGGAGCTGGGGGGTGCCGTTGATGTGGAGCAAGAAGCAGCGGCACAAGAGGACTCAGCCGAGGAGGTTATGGAAGAGGATGGAGTAGGAGGAGTAGAGGAGGTGGCAGCAGGACTGCCTGCAATTCGTGGCGGTGTCACCAACTCCTCTGCAATGCCACGCATTCCTTGCTTGTCAGCCGTCAGCAGGTTTACCCAATGCGCAGTGTAGGTGATATACCTGCCCTGACCATGCTTTGCAGACCAGGTATCAGTGGTCAGATGGACCCTTGCCCCAACACTGTGTGCCAGACATGCCATGACTTCCTTTTGCACAATCGAGTACAAGTTGGGGATTGCCTTTTGTGAAAAGAAATTCCGGCCGGGTACCTTCCACTGCGGTGTCCCAATAGCTACAAATTTTTTGAACGCCTCAGACTCAGCCAGATTGTATGGTAAAAGCTGGAGGGCTAATAGTTCGGACAAGCCAGCTGTCAGACGCTGGGCAAGGGGGTGACTTGGTGACATTGGCTTCTTACGCTCAAACATGTCCTTGACAGACACATGACTGTGGGCAGATGAGCGGGAACTGCTCAAGGCGGGAGACGGAGTGGCGGATGGTTGAGAGGGGGCAAGAAGGACAGCAGTGGTTGACGTGGCTGAAGATGCTGGACCAGGAGGAGGATGGCGGCTTAGAGTAGGCGTGCTGCTTGTACTCATGTGTTGATCCCATAGGCGTTTGTGATGTGAGATCATGTGCCTACGCAAAGCAGTTGTACCTAGGTGGGTGTTGGACCTCCCACGACTCATTTTTCTTTGGCACAGGTTGCAAATGGCATCGCTGTTGTCAGAGGCAGACACACAAAAAAAATGCCACGCTGCTGAGCTCTGCAATGACGGCATTCTGGTGGTGGACACAGCATGCGTTGATTGGCGTGCTGTCGGGCTGACCCCGGGTGCCGATGCATGCTGTCTGACTGTGCCACTAGCTCCTTGCGATGACCCCCCCCTGCTTCCAACTCATCTCCTCCTCCTCCTCTCTGTCTCCCCATCTGAACTTTCGCCCTGTTCTTCTTCTTGCCGAGCGGGCACCCACGTGACATCCATGGACGCATCGTCATCATCAACCGCTTTGCTTGTATCTGACAACTCAGAAAAGGAAGCAGCAGCGGATACAACATCATCATCATCACACCGTACCTCCATGTGTTTAATGCTGCCTGCCTGAGACATATCCCTGTTATCTACATCCTCTAGCAATAATGGTTGCGCATCACTCATTTCTTCAAATGGGTGTGTGAATAACTCCTCTGACATACCAAGTAAAGCGGCTGTGGTGCTAGTTTTGGTGGTGGCGGCAGGCGGGTGAGTGCTATCTTGAGAGGTGCCTGAAGCTAAGCTGGAGGAGGATGGTGCGTCAAGGTTCCGAGCGGAGGCTGTACAAGATTGGGTGTCCTGTGTTAGCCAGTCAACTAAGTCCTCAGAACTTTTCAAGTTCAGGGTACGTGGCTTCTGAAAACTGGGCATTATTCTAGGGCAAAAGGGAATCACAGCACCACGACCACGACAGCCCCTGCGGGGTGGCCTGCCTCTGCCTGTCATTTTTTTGGGGATTAGTGGTACTATGCGTGCAAGCTACTGTGAGACCAGATATGATTGGCAATGTGCACTGGAACAGTTCTGCAGAGCACACGCTGAAGGAAGGACTGACAGAGCCGCTTGAAGACAAGTAACTGCTATTCAATCTATAACAGTGAAAAACAAATTTTGGTTTTAAAAGCACGCTATAGAGACACCAGATATGATTGGCAATGTGCACTGGAACAGTTCTGCAGAGCACACACTGTAGGCCTGAGACACCCGCTTGAAGACAAGTAACTGCTATTCAATCTATAACAGTGAAAAACAAATTTTGGTTTTAAAAGCACGCTATAGAGACACCAGATATGATTGGCAATGTGCACTGGAACAGTTCTGCAGAGCACACACTGTAGGCCTGAGACACCCGCTTGAAGACAAGTAACTGCTATTCAATCTATAACAGTGAAAAACAAATTTTGGTTTTAAAAGCACGCTATAGAAACACCAAATATGATTGGCAACTGTCAAAGCACGCTGGAACAGGTCTACAGAGCACACGCTGAAGTAGGCCTGACACCCAGACGCTTGCAGACAACTAACTGATCTTCTATTACAGTGAAAAAAAATTATTTCTTTAAAATCTAAAGCTTAAGCTATTGTTAAAACAGATATGAGTGGTGGCACTGACTGTGCAAATGGGCAAGGCATCCAACCTGACACAGAAGCTGGCAGGCAGGCAACTGCTCTTCTATTACAGTGAAAACAAATTATTTATTTTAAATGTAAAGCTTAACCAATTGTTAAAACAGATATGAGTGGTGGCACTGGGCAAGTAGGCACAGAATCCAATGTGAACCTCACACAGAAGCTGGCAGGCAGGCAACTGCTCTTCTATTACAGTGGAAACAAAATTTTGGTTGTAAAAGCACGCTATAGAGAGACAAGATATGAGTGGCAACTGTCAAAGTACGCTGGCAGGGTTGTGCAGGGCACACGCTGAAGGAAGGCCTGACAGAGCCGCTTGAAGGACACTGACTGTCTGCTATTAGCTTACACTGGAAACCTTTTTTCTTTGTAAAAGCACGCTAAAGAGACACCAGATATGATTGGCAACTGTCAAAGTATGCTGGCACAGGTCTGCAGAGCACACGCTGAAGTAGGCCTGACACCCAGACTCTTGCAGACAACTAACTGCTCTTCTATTACAGTGAAAAAAAAGTATTTATTTTAAATGTAAAGCTTAACCAATTGTTAAAACAGATATGAGTGGGGGCACTGGGCAAGTAGGCACAGTATCCAATGTGAACCTCACACAGAAGCTGGCAGGCAGGCAACTGCTCTTCTATTACAGTGGAAACAAAATTTTGGTTGTAAAAGCACGCTATAGAGACACCAGATATGAGTGGCAACTGTCAAAGCACGCTGGCACAGGTCTGCAGAGCACACGCTGAAGTAGGCCTGACACCCAGACGCTTGCAGACAAGTAACTGCTCTTCTATTACAGTGAAAAAAAAATATTTATTTTAAATGTAAAGCTTAACCAATTGTTAAAACAGATATGAGTGGTGGCACTGGGAAAGTAGGCACAGTATCCAATGTGAACCTCACACAGAAGCTGGCAGGCAGGCAACTGCTCTTCTATAACAGTGAAAACAAAATTTTGGTTGTAAAAGCACGCTATAGAGACACCAGATATGAGTGGCAACTGTCAAAGCACGCTGGCACAGGTCTGCAGAGCACACGCTGAAGTAGGCCTGACACCCAGATGCTTGCAGACAACTAACTGATCTTCTATTACAGTGAAAAAAAATGATTTCTTTAAAATCTAAAGCTTAAGCTATTGTTAAAACAGATATGAGTGGTGGCACTGACTGTGCAAATGGGCAAGGCATCCAACCTGACACAGAAGCTGGCAGGCAGGCAACTGCTCTTCTATTACAGTGAAAAAAAACCATTTATTTTAAATCTAAAGCTTATCAATTGTTAAAACAGATATGAGTGGTGGCACTGGGCTAGTGGGCACAGTATCCAATGTGAACCTCACACAGAAGCTGGCAGGCAGGCAACTGCTCTTCTATTACAGTGGAAACAAAATTTTGGTTGTAAAAGCACGCTATAGAGACACAAGATATGAGTGGCAACTGTCAAAGCACGCTGGCAGGGTTGTGCAGGGCACACGCTGAAGGAAGGCCTGACAGAGCCGCTTGAAGGACACTGACTGTCTGCTATTAGCTTACACTGGAAACCTTTTTTCTTTGTAAAAGCACGCTAAAGAGACACCAGATATGATTGGCAACTGTCAAAGCACGCTGGCACAGGTCTGCAGAGCACACGCTGAAGTAGGCCTGACACCCAGACGCTTGCAGACAACTAACTGATCTTCTATTACAGTGAAAAAAAAATGATTTCTTTAAAATCTAAAGCTTAAGCTATTGTTAAAACAGATATGAGTGGTGGCACTGACTGTGCAAATGGGCAAGGCATCCAACCTGACACAGAAGCTGGCAGGCAGGCAACTGCTCTTCTATTACAGTGAAAAAAAATTATTTATTTTAAATCTAAAGCTTAACCAATTGTTAAAACAGATATGAGTGGTGGCACTGGGCTAGTGGGCACAGTATCCAATGTGAACCTCACACAGAAGCTGGCAGGCAGGCAACTGCTCTTCTATTACAGTGAAAAAAATTATTTATTTAAAATCTAAAGCTTAACCAATTGTTAAAACAGATATGAGTGGTGGCACTGACTGTGCAAATGGGCAAGGCATCCAACCTGACACAGAAGCTGGCAGGCAGGCAGGCAACTGCTCTTCTATTACAGTGAAAAAAAAATATTTATTTTAAATCTAAAGCTTAACCAATTGTTAAAACAGATATGAGTGGTGGCACTGGGCTAGTGGGCACAGTATCCAATGTGAACCTCACACAGAAGCTGGCAGGCAGGCAACTGCTCTTCTATTACAGTGAAAAAAAAATATTTATTTTAAATGTAAAGCTTAACCTATTGTTAAAACAGATATGAGTGGTGGCACTGGGCAAATAGGCACAGTATCCAATGTGAACCTCACACAGAAGCTGGCAGGCAGGCACCTGCAATTACATTACACAGGAAAAAAAAAAAGCAGCCTGATGTTATAGCCCTAAAAAGGGCTTTTTGGCGTGCTGTCCTTACAGCAGAGATCAGATGAGTCCTTCAGGATTGTAGTGGACACTGAATACCATAGCCTAGCTATCAATTTCCCTATCTAATCAGCAGCAGCTAAACTTTCCCTCCTCTCACTAAGCATGCATCTTCCGAATGAATCGAAAATGGATGCTGGGAGGGAGGTTGGAGGGTGTGGAAGGGAGGGAGTGCTGCTGATTGGCTGGAATGTGTCTGCTGACCGAGAGGCACAGGGTCAAAGTTTGCCCAATGATGACGAATAGGGGGCGGATCGAACTGCGCATGTGTCCGCCCGCCGTGGCGAACGCGAACACGCTAATTTCGCCGGGAACTGTTCGCCGGCGGACAGTTCGGTACATCACTAATTAGTGGTACTATGCGTGCAAGCTACTGTGAGACCAGATATGAGTGGCACTGTGCAGTGGCAGAGGTTGGCAGAGTACACGCTGTAGGCCTGACACTCGCTTGAAGGACACTGACTGCTATTAGCTTACAGTGAAAAAAGTTTTTTGTTTTTAAAATCACGCTATAGTCACACCAGATATGAGTGGCAAAGTGGACTGGCAGAGGTTGGCAGAGTACACGCTGAAGGTCTGACATCTACTTTAAGGACACTGACTGCTATTAGCTGACAGTGAAAAAAGTTTTTTGTATTTAAAGGCACGCTATAGTCACACCAGATATGAGTGGCAAAGTGCCCTTGCTGAGGTTGGCAGAGTACACGCTGAAGGCCTGACACCCAGACGCTTGCAGACAACTAACTGCTATTAGCTTACAGTGAAAAACTTTTTTGTTTTTAAAGGCACGCTATAGTCACACCAGATATGAGTGGCAAAGTGCACTTGCTGAGGTTGGCAGAGTACACGCTGAAGGCCTGACACCCAGACGCTTGCAGACAACTAACTGCTATTAGCTTACAGTGAAAAACTTTTTTTCTTTTTAAAGGCACGCTTTAGTCACACCAGATAAGAGTGGCAAAGTGCACTTGCTAAGGTTGGCAGAGTACACGCTGAAGGTCTGACACCTGCTTTAAGGACACTGACTGCTATTAGCTTACAGTGAAAAACTTTTTTTCTTTTTAAAGGCACGCTATAGTCACACCAGATATGAGTGGCAAAGTGCACTTGCTGAGGTTGGCAGAGTACACGCTGAAGACCTGACACCCGTTTGAAGACAACTAACTGCTATTCAATCTATAACAGTGAACAAATGTTTTGTTTTAAATGTCAAGCTTAAGCTATTGTGACACCAGATATGAGTGGTGGCACTGGGCAAGTGGGCACAGTATCCACTGTGAGCCTGACACAGAAGCTGGCAGGCAGGCAGGCAACTGCAATTAGATTACACAGGAAAAAAAGCAGACTGATGTTCTAGCCCTAAAAAGGGCTTTTGGGTGCTGTTCTTACAGCAGAGATCAGATGAGTCCTTCAGGACTGTAGTGGACACTGAATACCCTAGCCTAGCTATCAATTTCCCTATCTAATGAGCAGCAGCTACACTTTCCCTCCTCTATCTAAGAATGCAGCTTCAGAATGAATCTAAAATGGATGCTGTACAGGAGGTGGGAGGGTCTGGAAGGGAGGGTCTGCTGCTAATTTTCTGGAATGTGTCTGCTGACCATGAGGCACAGGGTCAAAGTTTGCTCAATGATGATGAATAGGGGGCGGATCGAACCGCGCATGTGTTCGCCCGCCGCGGCGAACGCGAACACGCTATGTTCGCCGGGAACTATTAGCCGGCGAACAGTTCGGTACATCACTAGTCCAAATCTTTTTAGCGGCTAGGTCAAATATTGATATACACTGAAAAGCAGCGGAGGCACCGACAGTCTCCAGGGTGACAAGCAACCAGAAATCATGAAGAGATGGCGAATAGGCTACTGAACTCGAGCACTAGATTTATAACAGCATGGCTACCTTAGGCCGAGTTCAGCAATCAGCATTCCTACTCTGCTGTGGCAAATCTTGGGGGCACAATTGTTTTACCCTCTCCCCCCTACACCCATCTGCTCACCTCCTACATGCCAACTGAGATCAGTGCTTATTATAAGTTTACACTAGCTTTCTCAACATCAGCAACATCAGGAACGTCAGCATTATCTCTGATGCTTGAATTTAATTATGTTCTAATTTTGTTCTGGAAATAAAGAATAGAGATCTTCAGTTAAAGGGGCACTCCAGACCCATAAAGCATGGTGTGTCGTTGTAGGTGGTTACTTTCGAATTTTAATATTAGATTCCCTACATGTCTAGATATAGTCTCGTGTCATTAACGTGGGTGCAAGTAGGGTTAGAGGTTGCGGTATTTTATGTGCAGGGTGTTATATCTTAAGCAAGTAGTGAGACCTATTTTGTGAGAAGCGGTCTCTGATGGTATAGTACCCCTAACCAAGGGGGTGGCGGGGGTGGGGGGGAGCGTTAGTGTGTCGGTACGTTTCCTTTTATACTTTTCTAAATATCATAAATGTCATAAAATCTTTACTACAAAATAAGTTTGCATTTTTAAAGTGTTAAGTAAGCTAAGTCAAAGAAATGGTGAATTAGCCAACACAATCTACTTTAATTCTATTTTATTTTTGTTGTGACACTACAAACAGTGGTAAATACTAAGGCAAGGCATTGTATGGGTACACAACCTCCTTTGAAAACATGTTGTTGTTTTTTTTGTGTTTTATGCTTTTAGATAAACGCACGTGATTTGCAGCCAAAGTGACTAAACATAGATTGATGGTAATTGCAATTTTGTAATATGTTAATTAGTCTGTATTATGTACCAGCCATCGTTTTCTCTCTAAAATATGTGATTTGGGATTGAGTGCTTAGCTGGTGAAGGGACTGGATTTAATGCTTAGGCCTAATATATCAAATTATATATTGATTACAGACTTTTGTGCTGTCTCAGTGAAATATTTTAAAATGCTTACGTTAGGGGATAAGAGAAAAGCAGAAATCTGATAAGTCCATGGCAGTTTGGGGGTCTGGGACCCTGAGGAATATCCAACTTTTCAGCAGGTTATATGCTTGTTATCCTGACTTCCTACAACTATGTGAATGAAACACTTTCCTGCTTAAATAACTTTTTTATACAAAGGAATATAAGTGAAGAATATTTTAACAAATTAAATATATTATTCACACTGAATGCCTCTCTGTTCCTGCTTCTTCTCAAGGATTTAATATACTTCATCCAGGAACAGGCTTAGTCTTTTAACCCCTTAAGGACCAAACTTCTGGAATAAAAGGGAATCATGACATGTCACACATGTCGTGTCCTTAAGGGGTTAAGCCAGTCACAGGTTTCCTATTTAAAATGAATGGGAGAACTACTGAGCATGCACATATTTATACTGATCAGCCACTAATTGAAAACATTGACAGGCAATGTGAATAACATTGATTATATAGTTACAATGGCACTTGTCAAAGGGTGGATATATTAGGCAGCAAATGCTCTGCTGGGAAACCTTGGGTCCTGGCATTCAGGTGAATGTTATGTTGACAAGTACCACCTACCTAGAGATTGTTGCAGTCCATGTACACCCCTTCATGGAAATGGTGTTCTCTGATGACAGTAGACATGTGCAATTCGTTTCGGGCCGAATATGAATTCGGACGAATTTCGGGCAATTCGGACATTTGGGTACTTCCTAATGTCCGAATAGCCAAAGTACTGAGGTCCCGAAGTTCCGAAATCACTGAATTTCCAAAGTGCCGAAGTGATGAAGTGCTGAATTGCCGAAGTTCCGAAGCACAGTATTGCCTAAGTACTAATATACTTACCCAGTGGAAGAAAAAGAATGTTACACTGTATACAATTTTAAATAAAAAGTATACAAACATAGCCAGGATTCAGCTGTAAGCATTTGCAACACTTACAACAATCAAGTAACATACATTCATATAAAATGAAAGTTACTTGGCCAGTCATGTAATGACAGGAATTAATAAGTAGATAATTCCCTAATTCCCACGGTATTAGGGAGCTATCTACTAAAAGGCTGAAAGACCTAAATTGGACTTTCAGACAAATTTACTAATACTAAGTAAACCCCTGAGTGGTAGGTGGGGGCCCTAAAATACTAATTAGGGGGGACCTAATGTCCTCCTCCCTGGCCCCCACCCCTGAGCGGTGGGTGGGGGCACTAAATACTAATTAGGGGATGAACCTAATGTCCTCCCCCGTGACCCCCACCCCTGAGCTGTGGGTGGGGGCCCTAAATAAAAAAAATAACCCCCCCTCCCACGGGTGACTAGGGGTCCGTAAACCCCTAGTCACCCTCCTCCCCCCAACAAATTAACCCCTACCTACCCCCCTCACCCTAAAAATAATGATAGGGGACCATTTAACTAAGTACCTGAAAAAAAAAAACTTACCATTTGATGTTTTCTTTCTTCTAAGAAAAGAAGGCCAAATAAAAAGCCATAATAACTGACGCACTTAAAAAAACAAACACAAAAAAAACAAGCGCCAAAAAAAAAAATCCATCTTCACCCGGCGAGGACTCAGTTCTGCAGGGCGGGGGAAGGCTTATAAAGCCTTGCCCCGCCTTGCAATTAGGCTCAGAGCACTCTGATTGGGTTTAAGCCATCCAGAGTGCTCTGACAGGTAACTTAATCCACCAGAGTGTTATGAGTCAAATTACACAGCGTGGGAAAATTACAAAGAACTTTCCCACACTGTGTAAAATTACACAGAGCACTCTGATTGGTGGATTTCAAACTAACCAATCAGAGTGCTGTGACAGGTAAATGTAGAGACTTACCTGTCAGTCTCTTCATTTACCTGTCAGAGCACTCTGATTGGATTGCTTAAACCCACCAATCAGAGTGCTCTGAGCCTAATTGCAGGGCGGGGCAAGGCTTTATAAGCCTTCCCCCGCCCTGCAGAGCTCAGTCTGCATGGAGCCCTCGCCAGGTGAAGAAGGATTATTTTTTTTTTGGCGGTTATTATGGCTTTTTATTTTGCCTTTTTTGGGGCTGAAAAAAGAAGATTTTAGAAGAAAGAAAACATTAAATGGTAAGTTTTATTTTATTTTTATAGTTAAATGGTACCCCCTCATTATTTTTAGGGTGAGGGGGGTAGGTAGGGGTTAATTTTTGGGGGGAGGGTGTGACTAGGATCCCCCCATAAGTTTTTAGGGCCCCCATCCACCACTCAGGGGCGGGGACCAGGGGGAGGACATAAGGTCCCCCCCCTCATTCTAATTTAGGGCCCCCAGCCACCGCTCATGGGTGGGGGCTGGGGGGGAGGACAATAGGTCCCCCCCACATTATTTTACTTTAGGGCCCCCACCCGCCGCTCAGGGGTGGGGGCAGGGGAGGACAATAGGTCCCCCGTTATTCTGAGCGGCGGGTGGGGGCGGGGGGGGGGAATAGGCCCCCCTTTAGTTTAAAAGCCCTCACTCGTGCATCACGGGTGCGGGCTCAGGAGGGGGTAACCATTTTTTAAAATTTGTAATTTAAAAAAAAAAATGAACAGTGAGCAGCCACAGGCTGCTCACTTTTTAATAGACATACCCCTACTTGCGGTATAGCGAGTAGGGGCACAATTTACTAATACTAAGTAATTTTTATTTAGTATCAGTAAATTTGGCTGAAAGACCAATTTAGGTCTTTCAGCCTTTTGGTAGATAACTCCCTAATACCGTGGGAATTAGGGAGTTATCTACCAAGCGGCTGCAAGAGAAGTTCCAAAATTCCGAAGTTCCGAAGTGTCGAATTGCAGAGGTCCCGAAATTACCGAATTTCCAAAGTGTCGAAGTTGCCGAAGTTCCAAATGCCGAACCGAACCGAAAATTATTCCCATGCATATGCCTAGATGGCAGTGGTCTCTTTCAGCATTATAATGCAGCCTGCCACACCGCAAAAATTGTACAGGAATGTTTTGAGGAACATGACAAAGAGTTTAAGGAGTTGCTTTGGCCTTCAAATTCTCCAGATTTCCCTCTGATTGAGTATCTGTGGCATGTGCTAAAACAACAAATCTAGTCCATGGAGGCCACACTTTGAAATTCGCAGGACTTAAAGGATACCACAGGACATGTTCAGAGGCAGGCCCGGACTGGCCATCGGGCATACCGGGCAAATGCCCAGTGGGCCACGATGGCCGTGGGGCCGAGGCCGGCAGGGGAGATCACAGGATCTCCCCTGCCAGCCCCTGCGGGCCAGCGCTATCCGAGCGCCGGCCCTGCATAGTGCCTCCATGGGCCGGTGGGGAGATCAAAGATCTCCCTTATCGGCCCAGAGACACTTCCAGGCGGCCGCCAGCTGGAGAGAGTGTGAGGGAGGCAGGAGAGAGGACTGGCGGAGCTCTAGCCAGCAGCTCCGCCAGGTCCTCTCACGAGGTCTGAGCATTACCGGCCCTGCATAGTGCCTCCATGGGTCGGTGGGGAGATCAATGATCTCCCTTATAGGCCCAGAGACACTTCCAGGCAGCCGCCAGCTGGAGAGGGTGTGAGGGAGGGAGGACCGGCGGAGCTCTAGCCAGCAGCTCCGCCAGGTCCTCTCACGAGGTCTGAGCGTTACCGGCCCAGCATAGTGCCTCCATGGGTCGGTGGGGAGATCAATGCTCTCCCTTATAGGCCCAGAGACACTTCCAGGCGGCCGCCAGCTGGAGAGAGTGTGAGGGAGGCAGGAGAGAGGACCGGCGGAGCTCTAGCCAGCAGCTCCGCCAGGCCCTCTCACGAGGTCTGAGCGTTACCGGCCCTGCATAGTGCCTCCATGGGTCGGTAGGGAGATCAATGATCTCCCTTATAGGCCCAGAGACACTTCCAGGCGGCCGCCAGCTGGAGAGGGTGTGAGGGAGGGAGGACCGGCGGAGCTCTAGCCAGCAGCTCCGCCAGGTCCTCTCGCGAGGTCTGAGCGTTGCCGCGGTAATCGCGGCAACGCTCAGATCTCGCGAGAGTGAACTCTAGTCTGCAGGTTAGAGTTCACTCTCACCACTAGAACCACTAGGGAAGGATGACAGCACGGCACTCCGCCTCCGCCCAGGCATAATATATTTAAATAAAATATACATTCACACTCACACACACAGCACCCTCAGACACACACAGCACCCAAACACACACAGCACCCAGACACACAAAGCACCCAGACACACACAGCACCCTCGGACACACACAGCACCCAGACACACACAGCACCCAGACACACACAGCACCCTCAGACACACACAGCACCCAAACACACACAGCACCCTCAGACACACACAGCGACCAAACACACACAGCACCCAGACACACACACACATATATATATATATATATATATGTATATATATGTGTGTATATATATATATATATAATATATATAATAACCCTCAGTGTGTTAACAGACAAAGAAAATTAGAAACCTAGAATGTGACGGCACATAAAAACACCCTCACACACAGCACCCCTCTTACATACACACACACTGCACCCCTCACACATACAATACGTCAAAATATATATATATATATATATACACACACACACTCACACTGCACCACTACAGACATTACGCTCCAGATACACGCTAGATCCCTTACCGTATATGCACTCTTAATCCTCTACACACACGCACACACAATCTCCTATACACACTCTGGGTCCTTGACACAGTAGATCTCCTACACACACACACTGCACCACCTACACACACACTACATTCCTTGTCAGCAAACACATACAACATTCTCTAAACACACCCTCTCTACAACCCCTACACACACTACATCACCTATACACACACACTACAGCCCGTATGCACACACTTGCTACATCCCCTATAACACTATGCCCCCTAGCCACACATATTATACCACAAACACAAATTAAATTGACCTATTTACACAATACCACACCACACTCTACACACACGCAATCCCACAAGCAGGCTCCAAACATATGCACCATGCACTTTCCTGGCCCTTTTGTCCTCTGGTATCCCACTTGTGGAGACACCAGAGACAATTTAAAAGCAAACACAGCGCAAGCATGTTATTAAATTTGCTTGCGCTGCGCAGAACAAATTCAGGGCCTTTTTCTAATGCTAGAGCTCTTCAGCGGGGCTCTGCGCATTGAACTAACATGCTTACTTTGAGAGGGGGCGTGCTTGTCATTAGTGATGACAAAACAAACCCTCTCTGGCCCGCCCCCTTCTTAGGGGGCCACTCTGATTGAAAAATGCCCGGGCCTAATTTTTTTCCAAGTCCGGCCCTGTTCAGAGGTCTTGTGAAGTCCATACCATACGCATCAGAGCTTTTTTGACAACGCTAAGGGGACCTACTCAATATTAGGCAGGTGATTTTAATGTTGTGGCTGATCAGTGTATGTTACACATCCATGCAAATACCTAGAAAATAAAGAACGGTCTCCATGTGCAATGCAGAAACAGTTCTTTCTCACATATAAATAAGAACCACTAACAACAAACATAAACTCTAAGGAATTAATGTTTAAAATAGAATAATGAGGCAAAAAAGTGATTCTTTATTGAACTTATCTGCATATGCCCAGCCAGAATCCATTGTGGTAGTAACATCACTGCAAATGAGAGATTTCTTTGGGAAAAGCAAGTATTATGACTTGATTGGTGTGTGCACATCTGTGTTTAACAATGTACTTACTGACTATATATATATATATATATATATATATGTGTGTGTGTCAGAATAGAGATTGTAGCTATATTATGAAATACAGGGTGATGGTGAAGCGCTATATTTGAATAAAATGTAGAAAATGGAGATAATACTAGAGAAGTGTGAATATACCTGAATAAAATCTTTTTTCTTGAAACCTTAACCTTGATATAATTTCCTTAAAAGTATAAACACAAAAAATATATCAGTGTAAAACTGTAAAATACACAATAAAATATGTACATAAGATTATTCCCACTCACACTCTGAAGATTTTAGATCAGTTCTTGCGCATGTAGGGTCCGTAAAGGCGAAAGTCAAAAAACATTAACAGAATATCATAAAAAGGTATTAACTAAGGGATTAAAATTTGCCACGAATAAACCATTAAACCAATTTGAGTTTTATATTGATTTAAATAAATTCAAAAGAAATATATGCTTAAAAAAGTATTTTGCAAAAAACCCTATAGAGCTCCAATTAAACGATGAGGACAAATCAAGACACACAATGCTAAAAGAAAAATCCCAATTTTATCCTAAACAGATGATTTCAGAAAAAATGGTGACTTTTGAAACTATGGTCATGACTGAGATTAAAAAATTGGATAAAAAAGATCATTTCAGTCACAACCTGACCTTACAAGAAAGAAAAGCTTTAAAAGATTTAAAAACAGACTCAAACCTGGTTATTAAACCAGCAGACAAGGGAGGAGGAACAGTCCTTATGTCTAAAGAATTCTATGAGAAGGAAGCTGGCAGAATACTTGCAGATAGTACTACCTACAAAAAGTTAAACTATAATCCTGGAAAAGAGATGAATTTAAAGTTTCAAGAGTTTTTAAACAAAGGTTTAGAGTCGAATATATTAAATGAAAAAGAATTTAGTTTTTTAAATATCAAGTACCCTAAAACTCCAGTTTTTTACTTTTTACCCAAAGTCCACAAAGACGTTAACAATCCCCCAGGCAGACCTATAGTGGCAGGGATAGACTCTATATCTAGCAGACTGTCCCATTATGTGGATCTACACCTCCAACCTCTAGTAAAAAATACCACTTTTTATATAAAGGATATGATTACGGTTTTAAATCTTTTAAATAAATGCATTTGGAATAAAGATTATCTTTTAGTGACGAGCGATGTAGCAGCACTTTATAGTAATATTCCCCATAAATATGGATGTAATGCAGTAAAACATCGTTTAAACAATTTTTCAGATCTAACCGAGACAAAAATTGAATTTATTTTAGAAGGGATCGAATTAATTTTAAACAACAATTTTTTTTGGTATGGTGAAGAATTCTACTTACAAATTAATGGAACGGCCATGGGGACCAAGTTTGCCCCCAGCTATGCAAATCTGTTTATGGCCCACTGGGAAGACACGTACATTTATGGCCCACATAGCTGGAGGGACAACTTGGTCACCTATGGCCGTTACATCGACGATATTTTCTTTATTTGGAAGGGAGAAGAAAAAGACCTTATGGAATTTTTTAATTTTTTTAATTTTAACTCATGGGGGATTAAACTCACGAGTAATTGGAGTAAAACAGAAGTTATATTTTTAGATCTTTTAATATATATAGAGGACAATACCATCAAAACTAAGAATCATTTTAAAACCGTAGAAGCAAATAGCTATATAGAAAGAGAAAGTTGCCATTTTTCACCATGGCTGGAAAACGCTCCGAAGGGCCAATTTTTAAGAATTCGGCGGAATTGCACAAATCTGAATGTTTTTAAAGTCCAATCAGACAAGATTAAACTTGATTTTTTAGAGAAGGGATATGAAGAACAAAAATTAGAAAAAGCTAGAGAGGAAGTGAAGGAAGTAGAAAGAAACAGCCTTTTAAAATATAAGGAGAAAAAAGAAAACAAAATGAAAGAAATTCCCTTCATATGCAATTATAGTACGGATAATTTTAAAGTAAGAAAGATTATTTCTAAATTCTGGCCAATCCTACTACAGGACCCCATTGTTAAGACATTTCTCCCAGATAAGCCTAGGTTCATACATAGAGGGGTAAATAATTTACGCACAACCCTAACATTAAGTTTTATAAGGAAGAAAATAATAGAGAATTCCTTTTTAAACTCCGATAAAGGATTCTTTGGCTGCGGCCAATGCTTGGCCTGTAAAAGAACCACGAATAAAAAGAGACATATAAAAACGTTTGAGAATAAAGATGGTACAGAGTATTCGATTAAAGACTTTTTAACTTGCCACTCAAATAATTTGATCTATGCACTAATATGCCCTTGTGGCTTATTCTATGTGGGTAAAACTACCAGAGCCTTACATATCAGAATAGAGGAACATGGCTGGAATATTACAAAGGGATTTGAAAATCACAGTGTCTCATTACATTATAAATCTTTTCACAATTGTGAGTTTAAAAATACTATATTCCTAGGTATAAAAAAAGTAGATAAAGATTGGAGAGGAGGAAATTTTGATGCGAAAATGAGCAAACAAGAAATGGAGTGGATTTTTAAATTAAATAATCTAATTCCAAACGGGTTGAACGCAGATTTTGAGATGTGTCACTTTCTGAAATAGATCCACACCTTTTTTGCTCCCTCTCCCCCATTTTTTATATATATGAACTAGGTGTATATGGACTTTTTATACAGACGGATTTTTATAAGATCTTTATAATTTTTTTATGTATATACATATTAACGGATGTTCAGAGACATATATTTTTATAGACCTATAAAGTTTTACAGTATAATTGGATACGATTACTTTTATTTTTATAAAGCTTTTTAGGGTATAGAATTCCGTTTTTATAAAAAACATTATGTCCATCACTGATTCACTTTTTAATAGTATATTATTTTAAATCAATGCTAAGCACCTTAAGTGGTTTGTTTTAATCTGTGCACTTTTAGTACCATATCTATTTAAGTAAACTAAATTCTAAGCACCTTAAGTGGTTTATTTTAATCTGTACCTACTACTGATTCCCTCTGTGCCTATTACGGATTCATTTTCAGTTTCATACTATTTTAAGCAAACAAAATGCACCTTAAGTGGTTTATTTTAATGTATATTTTTAAGACATATAATATATATAACCTGTGCCTTTAAGATTTGTATCACATATAAAGAAGACATACAAAATTAGAGTTTATATTCTTTATTCAAAGTTAAACAGTAATCTTATATATATATACTGTGTGAGACAAACATTTATAAAACTTAGAGTATTAGAATATGTATTCTTGATAAAGAAAACGAATTATGGAATATGGAAACAAAGATGAATGTGTGTCATACCGATATATAAAAAAAAGAAAACGCTATTGAACTTTTACGGGATGTATTCTCCCTCTCTCCTTCTATAACCATGCCGATCCGGAAATACCCACGAATGAACCGCAAGTTGGAACGCACGAAAACCGGAAATACGTCATACCGGAAGTGACGAACACGGAAGCAAATATGCGAAAGAGGCTTGACGCGCAGGGCATCGCCATGGCGATAGCCCGCAAAATTAAAAAGCCCATACAGCAATAATTAGAACAAGAGAAAGGTATATAAAGCAGGAACTGGTCCAAGGATCTTCACAAAGACTTTTTGATCCAGCTGAGGAAGCCTATTTGGCGAAACGCGTCCTGGAGTATGAAAAAGACTGTAATTATTGGACTCTTCTGATTTTTGCCTATATAGTGGATATTTGTATAGATATTGTTTTATACTTTTAAAGTGATAGTTTAATAAAAATATATTTTTTACTGAGACACTATTTGGCAATTTTTTTCCTGCTACAAGAAAGAAGGATTGTGGTCCTTAACCACATATGCTGTTCCATTGAGCCTATTCTGAAGGCTCTGGGTTTGTGAGTACCCCATTCTATATTTTATCTATTATAAAATATTTACTAAAGGTACTGCACTATATATGCTCTATATCCTAGATTGGAAATAGGAAGAATAAAGGTTCCCAAGAAGGGAGAGGGTCGCCTTTACGGACCCTACATGCGCAAGAACTGAGCTAAAATCTTTTGGCTCTTCAGAGTGTTAGTGGGAATAATCTTATGTACATATTTTATTGTGTATTTTACAGTTTTACACTATGATATGTTTTTTGTGTTTATACTTTTAAGGAAATTATATCAAGGTTAAGGTTTCAAGAAAAAAGATTTTATTCAGGTATATTCACACTTCTCTAGTATTATCTCCATTTTCTACATTTTATTCAAATATAGCGCTTCACCATCACCCTGTATTTCATTCCTTAGTTTTTAAGATAAGATTTTGGTGTTTTAGCAGCTTTTTGTGTTATATTTTATCCAATTGGTATATATTAATTTTGGTATTCACATTAGCGCTGGTACATCCACCCGTTTCGATATTGTAGCTATATTAGTCCAGTAATGCAGATGTAAAATAGATGAAATTCGTATCTTGTAATACCTTTTTAATTGGACTAACATCATTTTGAAATGACAGCTTTTAGGAAAAAATCTCTCTCTCAAGTCTAAAGCATTTCTGAACAATAATTTTTTTGATCAAGTGAATGAGAAGATACGTGTGTCTGCATTTTGTATGCTTGTAGTGTTTAATTCTTTTGTGTTACAAAAATACTGTGCTTGTGTTCTAGACCAACACAAAGATACTGCAAGGCAATTGCAAGGTATCAACTTTTCCCGTTTAAAAGGGAACATCTGGCATAAAAAACAAAAAACCCACACACTAAATAATTTAGATATCTTTTGCATAGTGTTCTTTTAGATACACAGATGCAGCTTACGTGACTGGAGTGTCCTTTTAGTTTATGCAAAGACAAATTCAAAATGCCATTTGCTTTAACTGTTGGAAACATTTGAACAGAATCCAGTGGATGATTTATAATGTAACATATCCGTACTCCTACCATGGTTCCCATGATTTGATTTAAGGATTTTAAACGGTTGTAACTTTTTGATAACCATATCTAGTTTGAAATGGACACTTCCCAATAATTTGTTTCCGGCTTCAGTAATAGTATTCCTCATTTAAACAGATCCATTATTGTCTTAATTGTTGATTTCTCTCTCTGACCGTTTCTGTCTTCAGCTACATTTGTCATTGCGCACAGCCTTACCTTGTGTCTTCCTTTTACATTACATTCAAATTACTGCAGTGTCCTCCTAGCAATAAACAGGAGACTCCTTAAAAATAAAGGAACACAACACGACATGCACAAAGGATGCTTACTACATTTATTTTTCAGGAGCTGAACAGACAGATGTAATTCTTCTTCTTTAAATATCTATCAAACATGTTCTTTTCATTGAGTTCACCAGTATTCAATCAGTATTTCTTTGCATGACCAATTTTGTAAGGTTACATTACATTATTGAGGAATCTTAATCTTACTGAAGTTATTATGGTGCAAAGACACTGTCCCTGCTGCCTTTCTTTCTTTTTTGCAAATATCTTTTCAGTTTTATTTTGAAGATTTTGTCAAGAAATATAAGAATAGCTAGACATTTTAACAGATTTAAACAGAGAAAATCAAGGAGACATGCAGGTCTCATCTGGAGTATATCCCAACTTTTTAACCAAAGCAATACTGTCAACGTGTCCGGTTATCCTTAGCCCACGCGTGTGCTGTGCCCCCTGTCCCCACAAGAAATGGTCCAAATCTGTGTAATGGGCTGTGTGTTCCAAGCTCTCGCCTTCCACATACCCAGATGCGCACAACTCTGTGGAGATTAAGTACACAACCAGCAGTAGTTTTAACAGGCATGATTTTGTGCGCTGGCCAGAAAGTAGGTCTCAGGCGGGGAAGGAGACAACTCGGACAGGGAAGTGGGAAAGAGAGGGGAGAGAGCATGGGAGTATAAGGGATTCTTAAAGGAACACTTAGTACCATAATCACTATGGCTTACCCTGGTGCCTAAAATATTTTCTAACAGTTTAACTTCTAACCAGGTTTCTACTTTGCACTGCTTCCCACCTCCACTACAATGGCTGGAGAAATGAAAGTTCCCCTGAGGAAACTTCGGTTCACTCTAAGCCAATGAGAATTGCAGGCCTTATCTCCGAAGAGTTATTGTCACGGTAATATACCCCAACACGCAAGAATAGTCCAACTAGAGGCGAGAAAACAAGATACGTCTTACCGGGCCTTAGAATGGCCAGACTTGACGAGGACAGGAAAAGACAGAGTCAAGAACGACCCGAGGTCAAGGGAACAGAGAGACAGCGTAAACTAGAACTAGCCAAGGACTGGTACACAGGAGAGGAAACCGGCGAACAAGACAAAGCAGGGATAAAGAGAAAAACGGAGTCAGGTACAAAGCCAAGGTCAAGCACGAAAAAACCACAACTGAACGATACAAGCACTAAAGGGAACTGAATCAGAAACCACGATAGGGCAGGGAGCTAAGGGAAAGGTGAGTATAAATACCTATTAGTTAAATTTGATTGGCCCTTGTCATATCCACGCCCCCAAAACGTGAGAGTATGGGGAATGTGGAATGACATGGGCCAATGGGAGACCTTTTTTTGTTTTTGCTCCCACTGTCCCTTTAAATGCGCGCCTGCTATGCGGTGTGCGGCGGAGAAGGAGGACCTCACCCGGCCCCTGGAGAGGGTAAGTACCGCTACAGTTATCAGCTGACGCTCCAAGTCAAAGAGCTAAATCCTGCATTCTAGTAAACAGAATTTCCAACAGAGGATCTTTTGTTTCTCTGTCCGTGGTAGTGGGTGCAGACAGGGGTCGAAGATATCAAACTGTTCAAAAATGTTTTGACTCCTTACTATGAAGGAGAAGGGGGTTAAGGGGTACTCCTGATACCATAAAATCTACAGCGAACTGTAGTGCTTCTTTAATTCTAGAGATAGATTAAAAAAAAACATTTCTATGTGTAAGGCCACCTCCCTGGCCTGTCAGTCATTTGAAATATTCCATTCCTGGCTGGCAATATCAGTTTCAAACAACGTTTGAGTTTGGTGTCAGTACACAGTATGCCCTAGATGCCTTGGAGAGGCTGCTTGTGGCTGGGTGAGTTGATGATGCTGTTTGTCCGTCGATTTGACGAGGACCACTCAAGCTTGGGCTGTTACACACGTAGGGGAAACATTTGTTTTTACTGTATTTCAGATGGATACCTTACCAATGTATAGTTATTAAAACTATTACATAAAATAAGCAGCTTTGAGGTCTCTCTATCATCATTTATATATTAATACTTCTTTTCATAACTATAGTAAAACTTCATGGCTTTAACCTTTAATTCATCGTATGTTCCCCTGTTTCTTCCCTCCTGCCCCCTACCCCATCCCTATCCTAATTATCCCTACAATAACCCTTTCTTATCTGATTTTTCGCTATCTTTATTTGGAGAGAGCCCTTTTATTTCTTTGATTGAACTACTATTGTCATCAATTTTTTTTTCAACGCCCGTTTGACCCATCCATTCCCTCTTTCTTTAATTCCTTTTTTTTGTCAGACATGGAAGGCAGGTGTATGGGAAAACCCCATGCCACCTAATTACATAACATACTATTCATCTCTCTGTCCCCCTCCTTGTTTCATTCCATTTACCTGGATGAGAGACCCTCTATGATAATTTTATTTAAAAAATTCTAATTTATCTATCCAAGTATCCCAATATTCTATTTGCGTGTAGCGGTTTTCTAAGCTCACTAAGATGCCTCTTTCCATTTTTGCTTGCCATATTACTTGTGCCATCACTTCTCGGGTGGATAGGATTTGTACATTTTTCCAATTCTGTGCTATCAGTAATTTTGCTGCTGTAATGATGTGTAAAATTAACATTGAATCCTTTATCTTCCTTTTTGACTCAATTAAATTTAGTAAAACTATTCCTGGATCCATTGTTAATTTATTTCCTGTCATATAATTAATTAATGTAATTATATCTTTCCAATAAGTATATATCGGTTGGCAGTACCACCATATGTGTAATAAGGTGACTTTATCAATGTTGCACCGCCAACATCTATTGGATGTATTTGGATATATGTTATTTATAAGATTCGGTGTAAAGTACCATCTATTCAAAAGTTTAAACTGTAAATCTGTCAAATTTAAGCAGTGGACGTGTTTATATAATTTATTAAAATTAATTTTCCAAACTTCATCTATTTGTATAGGAAGATCTTTTTCCCATTTTTCAATTGCTCCGGAAAGTTTATCATGTCTTAACTTATATAGGACTTTAACAGATTTAGACAGCATATTTTTACAGTTTTTTAGTTCGACAAGTTTAACAACCCTGTCTATTTTTCACTCTCTATTCTTAATCATATAAGCTGAGACAAACCCTTTAATTCTAATGTAGTTAAAGATATCATTTGGTGGGATACAGAATTCCTCACTTATTTGTTGAAAGGGCTTGATTTTATAATTCTCTGTTATATCTTTCATTTTATTTATTCCCTTGCTCTTCCAAGAGTTGATCTTAATATTATCTAGCATATCATTAATCACTAAGATTTGTAGTGCATCTATTATTCTATTCTTTAGTCCGACTTTTTTTTCCAAATATATCCCACCAACCTGCTAGATCTCTAATTATATGTGATTTGGATCTTGCCTCAGCTATAAAAATTTTATTGAGATCTAAAATCCAGAATAGAGAGGATAAATTATCTACTCTGTGCTATCTTTCTCTATTGAATACCATTTTTCCTTTTCTGCAGATGTAATCTGTGACAACATTATATGAAACAGTCTACTGGCCTGATAACATTGATGGATTTCTGAGCAACTCAAACCTCCATCTTGTCTTATCCTAGCAAAATTTTTCATTTTTACTCTTGTTTTTTTTCCATCCCAGACAAATTTAAAAAAAGAGGCATATAACATTAGTAACCAGTTTTCGGGACATTTAAGAGGGATCATTCTCCATAAATAGAGCCATATTGGTAAGATATAAGCCCTAAGTATATTGATTCTGCCTAACCACGAGAATCCCAACCCCCTCCAATCCTGGAAATTTGTATTAATTTGTTTTTTTACTAAGGGTAAGAAATTAGCTTCTATTAACTCTTTTAATTCTGATGTAATGGTTATACCCAAATATTTCCAAATTTTTTGTCCTTTGGAAGTTCAATTCTTTTTATAAGGAGATTAATCTCTAACTCATGTTCTTGGCTAGAACTACTGATTTGCCTAAATGTATTTTATAACCCAAATCCCTATTTATATCTTAACACTTATGGAAAAGAGGTCTCTGGCTCTTCAACGATCAGTAGTATATCATCTGCATAGATATTTCGTTTAACCTGCCCCAACGGTTATCTATAGCCTGCAATTTTCTTATTTTGTCTTATAGCAATGGCTAAATGTTCTAATACTAATATGTATAACAATGGGGTGAGGGGGCATCCCTGCCTTGTCCTGTTGCTAATGTTAAAAATTTGAGAGGTAAATCTGGATCCCATGACTTTTGCCTGTGGAGAGTCATAGAGAGCAGATACCACTTTTGAATTGGACCTGTTTTAATGTGGCTGACATACATAAAGGCCCACCCTACCCTATCAAACATCTTCTCTGCGTCTATTGATATGAGCATGAGTGGGATCCTTTTAATCTCTGTTGCCTCCAAAATGTCTTTTACTTTCCGAATATTGTTAACTGATGATCGGCCTGGAAAAAGAATTCGAGGTGTGTCAGAGCAAATAAAGACAACAGAATTGGAAACATATATAGAAGAATTTTTTTAAATACATGAAAGTGGAATGGGATATCAAAAGCCGTATGATGGAACGGTCTCACCAAGTTAACAAACCAAAAGTCATACCAGACCTGTTTTAATGCTCCTGCAGAAGTCCTCGAAGTAGAGGTTAGTTGCTTCTAGGTACGCCACTGATTGCGTATAGCGTATGTAGCCGTATGTGGGTCTTGGAGCTGCCATGTTGGTAGTAGAGCACATCTTGTGCTCTGGCACCAAAAGTGTCCTGTAGGGGGTGAGTTGCTGATCTCCGGTCCCCTCCGGTACGGTGGGGGCTGGGATAACCCCCCCGGCCTGTGGGGGGTGGGGGGGACCGGGGCCTGTGAGGTGTGTTGCTGGGCTGCAGTAAGGCTGCTAGATTTGCGGGCAGGGCAGCAGCAGTCTGCCCCGCTCCTCATCCGATTAGGCCGCAGGTTCCGAAGCTTTGTACCACAGGGGTCACAAATACTCCCGATCTTGGAGTCTACGGTAGCGCCAACTTTCACCCATGCATTTGAGCAGGCAACTCCGTGCTCTTAGTGTCTTTAGGACCATGATTATTGCTATTTAGATTGGATATAGCAGGAGCCACAATGACATGCGACCGGTCAGCATGGCGGTCAGGCCCCGCCCCCAAAAGGTGTTATTTTATTATGTTCGCAGTCTACAGCCCTGATAACATTGATGGATTTGTGTTCTTTCTTCAGGAAATCCAGAATTAGGGATCTTTTAAATGGCGAGTTAATCCCACCGGTGTTTAATGATGCTAGCTTGATTTAACAATTTCTGCCAGCTCAAAGGGCTCTCTCCCCAATTTGTACATTAGGGCTTTCATAACATAAGGTATGTAAAAAAAGTTTTTAAAATAAACACATAGACAGACTGGTCCTAAACAAAGGAATCAGCCTAAGACACAGCTTGTGTATGGCAAACACTCCCTGCCATACTATATCTCGAGCAATATCCCCAATTGCTCAAATAATGAACCCACATATACTATGGGTAAGCATGCTTGGTTAGAAACTCCTGAGTACATACCTAAGCATCTAATGGATATCCCACTGAACCAAAATAAATAAATAAATCAATATATAAATCAATCAATACAGAGGAGAAGGGGAAAAAATAAAAGAAAGGATTGACATCGCATCCCCGTCACTCGGCCAAAGAACCCTTAGGACATTACATTATAGTGTTCTGAACACTTAAATGTGAAGGGTTTATGATGTGCTTCTCTTCCCAGAATTCTAAAAAAAAATAAAAAAAAAAAATATTCATTCTAATTTGTAATCGTGTAGAGGTCTAATTGACTCCCTAGACTATTTTTTCTCCTATTTATTCCCTTACCATCTTGTGCCATTTATCTAATTTTCACCTAGTAGGTAAACCATTCCTTATAGCTTTTTAATTTTTAACTTTACGGTGCTCTTTTCTCCCTCATCATTTTCACTTACTTATGTAAATCTTCATGAGAAGTATATGTGACAGTTTCATCATTAAATAAGTATTAATTAACTCCTCAAACATTTAGTCTGCATTATTTAACTTGTGACTCTCCTCCCCCAAAGAAAAAAAAAACCCTCTAATTTCTTCACATCACCTGCTGTCTGCCATTTCTAAATGTATTCATTTTTATTCTGCTAGTGTATATACTTCCTCTTTATATCTTGTACATCTAATAATCATCAATTATCACAACTACAAAAAATAAATAAATCTGCAGATTCCTTTCCTTCGCACTCTCTTCTCCCCCTTTCCGTCCTCTCTTTTTACTTTATTGCTCCTATTTCTCTCCCTTTTTCTCCACTCTCCCATCCTATTTCCTAGCAAAGTAGTTATTGATCTGTTGATTCTTTATATCCCTTTACTTAGAGTCAACCATCTTTTAAGATCTTGAAGCTGAAGGTTTTGCCTTCATGCAGTATAAAGATCTTTGTGGTAAACTCCCACCAGTATTTTATATTCTTGGATCTGAGTTCTATTGTACTATCTGCAAAGAACTTCCTCTTCTGTCTAGTATTCCATGACAGGTCCAGGTAGGCCTTTAACGCTTTAAACTCTCCTGAATGATCGATCCTTTTTAGTGATCTCAGGATCTGTAACTTGAACAATCAATTTTCCTGGCACTGGAGGGTCCCTCTCCCTCCCACCCCCCCAATCCCCAGTTGCTGAAGGGGTGAAAACCCCTTCAGTGACTTACCAGAGGCAGCGACATGTCCCACGTCGCTGCTTCCTCCTCCCCCGCCGCTCCTCCTTCTGCTTACGTCGGCCGGTGGGCGAGACTGATCTCGCCCGCCGGCCGAGGAGACCTAATGCGCACGCGCGGCAATGCAGCGCATGCGCATTAGCGCACCCCATAGGAAAGCATTGAAAATTAATTTCAATGCTTCCCTATGGGGAATAGAGCGACGCTGGAGGTCCTCACACAGCGTGAGGACGTCAAGCGATGCTCTAGCACAGAAAACCTGTGCTAGGGACCAGGAAGTTCCCTCTAGTGGCTGTCTAATAGACAGCCACTAGGGGAGGACTTAACCCTGCAAGGTAATTATTGCAGTTTAAAAAAAAACTGCAATAATTACACTTGCAGGGTTAAGGGTAGTGGGAGTTGGCACCCAGACCACTCCAATGAGCAGAAGTGGTCTGGGTGCCTGGAGTGTCCCTTTAACCCTGCAAGGTAATTATTGCAGTTTATAAAAACTGCCCGAATGTTCTTAGTACCGAGCAAATAGGAAACCACATAATTGAATGTTGATAGGAAGAGAGCCCATTTAGCTTGCCGAGGGGAAAGCCGTTTAGCTTCGCAAAGATAAGTAAGATTCTTCTGGTCCGTGAGAATGAGAATTGGCACTGAAGTACTCTCAAGAAGGATGCCTTTATTCTTTGAGAGCTAAAATTATAGCTAGGAGTCCTCAATCCTCAATCTGGTAATTGCATTCCGCCGGGTTCAATTTCTTCGGGAAATACCCGCACGGATGCATGGAGCTCTCTGGATTACGATAGCTCTCTTGGAGTTCGATACCACAGTCATAAAGACGGTGTGGAGGCAGAACGCTATCCTGACCCTTGTAAAATACATCTTAGAATTCTTGGTACTCAGCGGGCAACAAAGAGATAGAAGATGTGCACAAAACTTTGGCAGGTTTCCGGAGACAATAAAATGTGCATTGCTGGGACCAAGATAATATCTCAGATCTGCGCCAATCAAATGTGTGGTTATGCTTCTGTAGCCAAGGGTATCCCAAAACAACCGGGTAATATGGGGAGGAAATCACCTGGAGTTTGATCCTCTCATGGTGTAGAGCCCCTACAGCCAGAGATATGGGCAAGGTCTCATGGGTAGGCTGTAGTGGTCAGCTTCGAAAGCTAGTGGAGAATTGCGAGGCTGTAAGGGTTTAGAGTGCTGCGATGCAAATACACTGTCTATAAACAAGCCTGCAGCCCCAGAATCGACCAATGCCTGGATTTTAACGGATGACTCAGGCCAGGAGAGGATAATAGGCACCAAGGGTTTGTCTTTATAAATCTCTGGGTATGCAGAAAGAGAACCCAAGATCTGCCCCTGACAGTATCTTGGTTGCGAGCATTTTACCGGACGAATTGAGCAAGATTTTAACAGGTGACCCTGGTGGCCGCAATATAGGCACAGGCCTTCCCTCCTCCTAAAGGCCCTCTCCCCGACAGAGAGGCGTGTGAAGCCTAACAGCCTTGGCTCCACACTGCCAAAGGACTCAGGACCAGGAGGTGAGGGAGGCTTGGGTAGCGAAGAAAAACTTGGTGCCAAATATACAGGAGACATACGCAGGTGCTCCCTGAACGGGGGTCTCTCTTGGAATCTGATATCAATAAGGATGACAAAGGATATAATTTCCTCTAGATCTTTAGGTAATTCTCTCTCTGCAATTTCATCCTTAATAGCATCGGAGAGCCCATGTGAAAAGGCAGCTACTAGAGTCTCGTTATTCCAGCCACTCTGCTTTCAGGGTACGGAATTTTGCTTCTGTCAGTAGCAAATGCCTGGGGAACCATTTCAAGGCATCCTCCAACCTGGTTTAAAAATCCTATGCACTGAGTTGGGTTGCATCCAAAATACTGAGGAAGCGGGACAGACCCAGTCATTCCTCTAGCCGCAACAGATTTGGAGGCTACAACCGGTGCTAGAAGTGAGGCAGAGGTGGCCGCAATCGCAGGCTGGGCGGGTGCTGGATCTAGATGTGCATTACGAATCAGGAGGGTCTGGAGTGCATGCGCACACTGGTCCAAACAGTGGTTCTGCTGGTCCCACAGAGTAAATAGGCTAAGTATAGGTGGATTGCCTGTACCATCTGTATTCATGGCCCTTTCGTAATGTTAGGGACCAGGAACCAGACAGACAGAACGTAGGCAAAACACCTTTATTACAAATAGCAAATAATGACACAAACGAAGAGCAAAGTCCAGGAAGCAAGCAGGGGTCAGGCACCAAAGCAGGTAGTCAGACGAGCCAGGATCAGGAGAACGGAGAGCAGCGGAGTCAGGAACAAGGCCAGAAGTCAGGAACCAGGAACACACGGGAAACAGGAAGTCTTCTGGGAAACAGGAATCCACGCAAGGGCAAGGAGGTACTGGGGCTTGCTGCTTAAATAGGCTGCACTGATTAGCAGCAGGGTTGGTTACTACTATCAGGTGAGTAACCTTGGCAACATTAATGAAGGAGCTGATAGTTAAAATCAGCTGAAAGCTCAGACACAGAGAAAGGAAGGGTTGCTGTTTAAAACAGCAAAGAAACCCTGGCACTGACCTGGTTTGAAGGGATGTGTGAAACTGATACCGTGATGAATACAGCTATTTCGGTGCTTTATCAGTATCTGCTAGTGGGAGATAGATAGTCCAAACATACGTTTAAAAGGTGTTAGGAGACACTTTTAGACAAAGCATTTACCGAGGTCCAATGGGAAAAAGTCTTTATTTTACAATCTATGAGCTCCGTTAGTTGTAAGTACCAGGAGGTTAATTATAAACTTCTTTTATCTTGGTTTCGGACCCTGGCGCTCTTACATAGGATTTTTCCGGCAGTCTCGCCCTTATGCTGGAGATGCAATACTAGTGAAGGCACGCTTGTACACATCTGGTGTTGTCCCTTGATTAAACCACTTTGGGACATGGTTAAAGCTATGTTGAAGGATATCTTTAGAGAAACCCCACCATTTGGATTGGAACAAGTATTGCTACATCTTAAACATCTCCCAGTCTCCAAATATAAAAAGTCAATCTTGAGAAAACATTTTAATGCAGCAAAAGCTATCATACCTGCCCTCTAAAAACAGGTAGAGATTCCCACTAAAGAACAGTGGCTACACAGTATAGAAGAGATTCATACCGCAGAGGCGGCATATTGAACAGTGGCGACCATGGTGCGAATATATGGCGAGTGGAAAGGACAATGATTGAGGAGATATGAAGGCGAGGAGTCCAAGAGATTAGGGAGATGGTTAAGACCTGCGCTCATTTTTCCCCTTACTGATTACATATACTTAACAATATAATATCTATATGGGTTATTAGTACTTTACTCAATTTGAGGCAATGTATTCATGTACTTAGAGTAAAAACCAAAGAAAAAAGTTACCTGCGCTCTTTTCACATCCGTATGTATTTTTAAACAAATGGAGGTTTTTAGTTACCTCCAATGCCATGAGAGGGTATGCCCACCTGCCACGTCAAGGCAGACCTCTTAGGTGGGTCCTACTCTAACTATTTGCCTTGCTTTCTTGAGCTTCTGGCAAAAATATCTCTAACGAGACAGAAAGGGGTATTTTTTATATACATCCCTACATGCTTATTAACCCTTATTAGGGAACACATGGGATGGGCAGCAGCATTGCAACCTAGCTGTGTGATTGAACCTGCGCAGGACTAGTTTCTTTGTATTTGTATTCATATACTTGCTGTGTAGATTTGGAAGGAATACCTACATGAAAACGGTGGAATACAGTAGCAAATTAGGCAATAAAATGGCTGAGTTGGTGGGAAAATCCTAATAATAGTATATCAGAAAGGGTTTAATGCATTAGTGTTTATGGTTTGCCCCACACCAGATTTAGCACATTTATTTATCTATTTATTTTTGATGCTAGAATGTTGGAAACCATTTTAAGATCTAGGAAAGATAGGAGAGTTGTAGTTAAGGCATATCTTGCTAACGTATGACTCGTTGGTGATACACCTGTTCAAGTCACGGGAGAGTATACGAATGTTATAATTACCTCACTTGCCTAAAAATCTTTTATACATTGCTTAATAAAAATTTTCAATTATGTAATTATATACAGTATTTTTGTATATTCTAAATGTTTTCAATATCTGGGACTTGCATGCCCCATACTGCTTTCTTTTTTCTTACTTTTATCTTTTCAAAATAAAAAATCTTGATTTAAAAAATAAATTAAAAAAATATACATATATATTAGAGTTAGAGAAGAGGTTTTAGCTGTATTAGTCCAGTGAAGCAGATGTAAAATAACAGATGAAATTCGTATCTTATTATACCTTTTTAATTGGACTAACACAATTTTGAAATGCCAAGCTTTTAGGATAAACTCTTTCTCAAGTCTAAAGCATTTCTGAGCAAAAAAACCACATAGAATCCAAAGTTAAGTTTTGATACAGGGGTTAAAGCGAGTGCAAATAAGCCACAGGTTTGATAGACACCATTCTTGCAGAGGGTCGTAAACATCTTGTGTAAGGGTCACAGAGTGAGGGGGGAGAGATAGAAATAAAAACATTGCAGGTTATGGTACTAGAAAGAAAAAAGTAAAAAAAAACAATACCAACACAGATTTAAGAATGCATGAATACACATCCAGGAATCCAGGAGCAGAGCCGGTGCTACCATAACCTTGGGTGCTGGCTTTGTGAAGGAACATCTGCTTGAAAATAGGGAAGGAGTGAGTGAGTATGAATGGAAGGGGTAGGGAGGGAGACATGGGTATAGGATATAAATGAAAGAGGGGAAGGGAGATATAAATGGAAAGGGGGTAGAGGGAGATGAATGGAAGGGGGGAGGGAGATATGAATGGAAGGGGAGGAGGGAGATATGAATGGAAGGGTAGGAGATATGAATGAAAGTTTGTGGGAGGGAGATATGAATTCAAGGGTGGGGAGGGAGATAGGACTGGGAGAGTGAGACATGGATGGAATGAGTAGGGAGTGAGACATGGAGGAAGAGATATTGAAGGAAGGGGGTAGAGATATGGAAGGGAGGGAGATATGGGGGAGATATGGATGGAAGGTGAGAGAGAGACACGGAGGGAAACAAACATGGATGGAAAGGGGGAAGAAGAGACATAAATGGAAGGGGTAGAAGCAAGTGGAGTGTGCAGCCACACCTTACGCTGCCTGAAGATTGCAGAGGGACTAGGAAGCGAGCAGAGCAGACTAAGACTGCAGTTTGCAGAGGGACTGAGAGAGCGAGCGGAGCGGAAAATCCAGACAGTGGCATTACTACTGAGATAGTAAGTAAACTTGAGGTGGCGCTTTAGAGCAAATTATATATATATGTTCCCAGGATTACATATTGTTTGCATGAGAATGATACATGAAATTTTAGTTTGTGTTTGTCTAGGTCGAACTTTTTTTCTTTTTTTTTTTGTGGCCCACATGAACTTAAATCTTGTTCATTTGACCTGTGTTAGCCTTTGAGTTTGGCATGCTTGTTAAACACAGATATATCTATATGTATGTGTAGGTTGCTCTATTTCCGGCCCTTTCTGCTGTGAGGGGAGGGGCTAATATATATATATATATATATATATATATATTTATTCATTCCAAGTGTTTTTTGATATAAGTTGCATTTTCAGTTAAAATTCGGGGAAACCACTTGAAGCGTTCATCATTGAATTGAGCTATTTCAATTGCCTTTGTTTGATTTGGTCAAATACTGTCTGCACAATTTGACAATAAACCTGATTTTTATTACGTTTTGATTACAACTGTATATCAAATTTGATATATTCTGATTATATAAATATCATATTTTTATATATATAAATGTAATTCTTTGTGTATATGTATGTATTAATTTTACATAAGTATGTGTTTTTATTAATTATAAATAAGGGAACCTGCCTGACAACCCAGGCTGAAAGTCCAAATAATTCAATTTGCCAGCCCTATATTTGATCCTGTAACTTTCCAAAACACCATAAAACATGTAAATGGAGGGTACTATTGTACTCGTGAGACATTGCTGAACTCAAATTTGAGTGTTTTAGAGAATTAAAACATACGACTACGATATCATTGATGAAAGGGTAGATTTTGTGTGTAAAATGCGAAAAAAACATATGTACATTAACGTTTGCCAGGGTTTGTGACTAAGTGGCTACTAAGAAAGACTGGACATACCCCACTGTGAATACCCTGGGTTGTTTACTTTTGCAAATGGCAAGCCAATGTGGGGGTAAATATAATTCCTGGCCTGCTATACGGTCTCAAAGGTGACATAGGTACAGTAACTAAAATGGGCAAGCCCTATATTTAACCCTGTAACTTTCCTAAACCCAAAAATGCTGTACATAGGTGGGAAGGTAATAGTATTATGACAATCACAGTCAAAATGCCATGCAGCTAGAGGGGAGATCTCAATTGTATATGGATATTTGGACTCACTGAATCTTAGCGACAAACTCAGCTGACTTTAGGGCCCTTATTCGGTGAATAACTGGGTGACAAATAGGTGCTAATAGTGAAATAGCCACAAGAAAGCTACTGCATATATACGAGTAAGATGCTGAATTTTGACTTCTGCCCATAGAATAAGAAATCCAGCTTCTGACACTTCCCCAACGCATTCTGACTCTGGCAGTCCTACCAGCAATGGCCACGAGATGTATCCATTTAAATTATGTTTCATAGCTAAATATTTAATGTGAAATGAAAGCCATATTTCTCCTGAAGAAAATGATATATAATACGCGAGTACACTTAACATGAAAGAGGTAAATTATGGTTGAACAGACATATGGCTCAAACTCCAGGTTGTGCTTTGGTTCAGAACTTGGACAATTTAATTCATCCTTAAGGGGTTAAAAAAGCATATTCAGTATTGTGTGTCTGTGTTATTGGTAACCTATCATTTTTTTAAGTTAAGCTTTAACAAAGATTGTTTATCTTAGATTCAGGTTGATGCCATAAGTACCTATACAAAGGCAGCAGTTTACCATATAACACAGTTGAATGGACTGGATAAAATAAATTTCCATCTTAGGAGAAAACGTTACACATTTATCTGCTCTAAATAACTGTATTACAATCCATATGCTGAGTCAAACCAGAAACATATTTTTTATTATTGTTTTACAATGAGTATCGTGGAAGAGCAATTAACGAGCAGAACGGCAATAAACAAGTCTACATTCAGAAGATACATTTATATCACTGTGAAGTTTTATTTTGGCAAGCCTGAAAAACAGGAAACGGTGTAATGCCAGCGTTTACAATATATGATGATAGTCCATGTCTTGTCAAGGTCGGTTTAGTTGGTGCAAGTTATCACACGCAAAATATTGCAATAGCACAATTCTCATAACTGTCAGACATGCCACACGCTTGCAGGAACACTCCAAGTAACAAACACTACAGAGAGAGGTAGTGATTATGGTGCCAGGAGTGTTCTGGCATCCCCTCATTGTAAGTAGTTAAACCAATTTAGAATGTTATGACTTCTTACATGGAGTCCGCCATGCACCACTCCTGCCTCCCTTTCATTAGCCAGAGAGCTGGGAGCACAAACTTCTGGCTTTCTATGTGATGTAGTGGAGGCAGGGAGAGGAATCCCGCAGATTCCAGGTATAAGTCAAACCGCTCTAAAATGGTAAGAGTGGGGGTGCCAGGTCACTCCTGGCACTATAACCACTATGGTAACCTGCAGTAGCATGGACGTATTCCTTTAACCCCTTAAGGACCAAAGTTCTGGAATAAAAGGGAATCATGACATGTCAAACATGTCATGTGTCCTTAAGGGGTTAAGAGAGAAATGGGTAACCATTTATGGTTTGAACTAGAGTGTAAAATGTCATGCTAAAATAGCTGTGGTAAAATAAATGCTCCACATCTACTCTTTCTTCCAACATATTGCAATTCAGTTTCGAGTTCATCACAAGTAACATCGTAGAAAATAATCCCCATATTAATGAAAAATTATGTCCCATAGACTATATGGTTCATATCGCACATGTCTAATTTTTGTTTGTTTTTTTGTTGCATTGATTTCCATTGACAGGCAAATATTCACTGATGTGAAAACTAACAGACACTCTTACACAGTTATTCAGCAAAGAGTGAAGTGTCGGCAATGCAAACCGAATTTAAATAGAATTTGGCATTTGAGGACAAAATATGCAAATTGGAACATTTTAGTAAAAACTTTGTCTTTCAGTTACAGTAGGAGAAAGTGAAGAGTAAGGTCGTGTAAAAAGGTTAATAATTGTACTTCCGTTTTGATGTAATGTTTTGAAAATAAACAAAACAACTAGACAGTAACGCACTGCAAATTAATGAGTGTTTTGCCTTATGGTGAAAAGAGGCATGACTCAATCTACAGGAACTGTGAACAATGTGTTTGGAAACACTGTCAATTTTTCTTTACATCTCTCATGTAAACCGATTTCTCACATCCCTCATGGAGAATATGTTAATTAGTTTAATTAGCCATTTGTAATTCTTCTTATTATTGAAAACATTTTCTCAACCTGTTGTATACATAACCTAAAGGCATATGTTCAAGTTATATTTGACACATTTTAAATTAAATCAACATAGAAAATCATATTCCAGTACCAATCAGTCACTGGGAATCGGCAAAAGTTCAGCCTTTCTCTTGCCTTGTTTGATCCACCAAAAATAAAAGTCCTTTAAACAAGTAAACTCATTGTGCTGTGAAATGTCCTAGAATTGCACCAACAGGTCATACATATTAATTACAAAAGGCAACATCTATAAGGCCCATGTGATAATTTGTTTTACAAAGGCATCCAAGTGAACCCATTGAAACTCTTAAGTGTGTTGAGGTTGAAAGTTGATTCCTATGAATAAAGTGTTGAGCCATTTCCTTGTAGCCCTGAATGATTTAACAGCTGTCCTTACAAATAACCCTGTAGCAGTAGCACTTGGAAGATCGGGTTACTTCAAGGTCAGGCCATCTAGGGCACCCGAAACCTCAGAGTTTACTTGTGCTGATATACTAGCATGAATGATGTTTAGATTAATGTTGTACTGTTGGTCCATGCCAAGGTAACTGTCACTCATCAGATACAATGTGTAGATATACCTATGAGGAAAATAAGACAAAAATTAGGGAAAAATTTAGTACTAATGTGTTCACAAGAAGTGAGAAAAACAAACAAACAAAAACCAAAACATTCAAACTCATGCATGGGTTTATTTTTCCCTCAATCACAACATTGCAGCAACAACAATATATCGCAAACAATATACAAGCACATACAATCGAATGCTTGAATAATCTGATTGTTAATGTGCGATACACTTAGAAAAGAAATACAGCTATTTGAGAACAGCACATTTTTTCCTTGGTGTCTCGGGGCTGCAGATTGGTAACTTCAACATTAGTGCTCAACCAAACTCAGAGGAATTTATTTTGTGAATTTCGGATTATAGTGAATTAAAATCCAAATGGTAAAATGTAGGCTTAAATAGCTGATTCGGAAATAGTCTCAATTTAAGCCTACATTTTACCATTCAAATGTCAATTCACTATTAAATATAAGAAAAAAAAAAAAAAACGTCCAAGTGTACTCCACTTAGTATAAACATTCTGTGGATATTACACAACAGTGCACACAGTTACTTTACTGGGAACCTTGAACTGAACGCTTTACTGTCCAATAAACTTTAACGTATAACTTTTTAGTTTGATGTTCAATTATTTTATTTTTCTATAACACACCTGTCAAGGTGTTATAGTGACCACCCCACACATATAACAACATATTGAGAGATTCCAAATTACTATAGGTGTGCCCAAAACCAGCTAGCATAGGGTCTGATACATGGCCCTACTCCTTTCCCAGCTAAGTTAATGAAATGTTATGGGATGCTGTTCCATATTGGGTTTTCTTCTTCACAAGTCTTAAATATAGATTAGCCTCTACAATCTCTTTTAGAAGGCTGTTTCACGTACCAACAACAATAATGTTGTCGGTACTTCCCCAAGATTTATCTCCCCACAGCTTCAAGTTGCATTCTCTACAGAAAATGTCACCCCAATTGTAATAACATACATTTTTGTGTGAATAACATAGCACACATCCAACAAAATATTTCTCCATAAAATGACAACTTTATAGAGGCACTTAGATAAATATTTAACCCCTTTAGGACCAAACTTCTGGAATAAAAGGGAATCATGACATGTCACACATGTCATGTGTCCTTAAGGGGTTAAAGAGGAAACAAAATGCATGGATTACGGTCTTACCTTCCTGTAATTTCTGGAGTGTAAAATGCCAAGGAAACCATATTTCGGTTCCGGACATATCCAACTCTTTTGAGAGCTAGAAGCTCCTTTTTGTCTGCCTCTCCTAGGATTAAAAACCAGCCTTCATCCTTGGCCTTTGGAAACATAGGGGCAATGGCTTTGCTATCTTGTCTTCCCTACAATGAAGAAGAAAAAAAATATTCAGTACAGCTTCACAAAAAAAAAATCACTTCTATAAAATATTCTAAATGTATGTTGCTATTAAAAACTATAAACAGCTTTACAGATATGTTCAGTTCAGCTATATTTTTGACGTTCTGATTTTAAACAATAAATCATGGCATTGGGTCATCATATACCCTGACATTATTATTATTATTATTTATAAATCGCCAATAAGTTTCGCAGCGCTGTATAATGGGTGGACTAACAGACATGTATTTGTAACCAGACGAGTTGGACACACAGTAACAGAGGGATTGAGGGCTCTGCTAGTGGGAGTGAGGTATTGTGACACAAAATGTATGGTAGGGTAGAAAAGTAGGTTACTAGGATAGGAGGGCTTAGTATTTTGTTTTGATGACAGTTGCAGGAGAGGAATCAAGGTGCGGGGAGGGAAAGCTGTTGACAGTTTCATTGATATGCTTTCAAAGTTTTTTTTATAGGAGTGGAGACTGGGTGAAAGTCTAATAGAGCGGGGAAGGGCATTCCATAGGAATGGTGCAGCCCTAGAGCAGTCTTTAAGGTGAGCATCAGAGGAAGGAGTACGAACAGAAGTTAGAGGTAAGTCTTTTGCAGAGCATAGGGTCCCAGACGGGACATATTTGTATATTAGTGAGGATGGGTAGATCGGAGCAGCAATGTGTAGAGATTTGTAAGCAAGTACCAGGATCTTAAATTGAGCCCTATATCTTACGGGAAGCCAATGTGGGGACTGACAGAGGGGGAGGCGTGGGCAGACAGAAAGATGACCCTCGCCACCACATTCATTATAGACTGTAACGGGGCAAATTGGAAACATGTAAGAGCACTTAGAAGCGGATTACAGTAGTCAAGGGTAAATAGTTGTACACACAGAGAAGTAATCAACACTCCCTTGGAGATGCCAGAAAGACAAGGTAACAAAATATGAGTACCCTGCTTTGGAGCCACGAACCAAAAGGAAATGGGGACCCTGGGTCTAGTGATAGTAGGTCATTTGGAATCTGCAGACAGTTCCGAATATTGGTAAAGGTGGAAAAACATTAAAGGAGCACTATAGGGTTGAGGAACACAAACCTATATTTCTGACCCTTTAGTGTTAAAACCACCATCTAAGCCCCCTGGCCCTCTCTTGCCTCCCTAAATATAGTAAAATATTACTTGTATTCAAGCCTGAAGCTGCTGGCTCTGCCTCTGTCTGCCTCAGAAGAGCAAGCTGTCTGCTAACATCATCAGAAGTGTTGTTCTGACCCAATCACAATGATTCCCCATAGGATTGGCTGAGACTGTGAAGGAGACAGATCAGGGGCAGAGCTAGCACAAGTCAAACACAGCCCTGGCCAATCAGCATCTCCTCATAGAGATAAATTGAATCAATGGATCTCTATGAGGAAAGTTCAGTGTCTGCATGCAGAGGTAGGAGATACTGGCATGTTGTTATGCACACTAGGCAAGACTGAGATAGGAAGCAGCTCTAGCAGCCATCTGAGGAGTGGCCAGTGAAGTTATCACTACGCTGTAATGTAAACATTGCATTTTCACTGAAAAGACAGTGTTTACAGCAAAAAGCCTGAAGGGTATGATTCTACTCACCAGAACAAATGCAATAAGCTGTCCTGTTGACTACAATGTCCCTTTAAAATAAATATCACCTTGCACGAAGATATTACAAGACATTAAGTTGGCAGTTACAGCAATTATGATTTACCTTGATCTTCACAAATCAAAATAGCTTTGCTTTGCATATCTCAAAATCGACAAGGGCCCTTCTAACAACCCCAAGAGACATGCTCATCCAAATTTCAAATTAGACTTGCCCAAAAAGCATGCACTCCTGCAAGCAACACATTTAAGTTCCAGTAATGATTAATTTACCAGGACATATCGTGGCAGATGGTCACCATCGATACTTTATGAGACCTCAAATATCTCAGCTGTGGTCATAATCCAGAGGGTAAAGATGAAACTATCCTTCATGCAAATGTTACTAAAAAGAGTACCATGTACCTATTGTCAATTGATTTAAGCTATACATTAGGTATTGCTGTTTGACTGAATTTTTTTTTTTTTTTTTTTTTTTTTAATTCTTTATTTTTGTTGTGCACGATAGGTTACAAGCAAGCCTGTTATGCCACGACAGCAGTCACAGGTATATCAACGTTAACATCGTCATGGCAGGTTTGATCTGCACATTTTTTGTGAGTAGGTATGCGTACTAGTACATGCAATCAACATTAACAGTGTGCAAATTTTGAAAGTTATGCGTATTAAAACGTACATATCACGGAAAAGTTGGTAGGAGAGAGACAAAGGAGGAGAACAAGGTTTGAGCATACAATCTATGTTCAAGATTATACTAGGTAGCTCTCGCTAAGCTGAGGAACGGGTGGTGATACATCTCACTTGTCTGCCCAAATGGGTAAATGGTTTCGCATCATGTTAGCACTCAGACGTGTGTAGCTTGAGCACATAAAGCTTAATATGAGAGCAGTATCAACATTAAGAAGTTACTTCGTTTGTTTTTGTCAGAATATATAGTAGTTAGGCTTTTTCTTTTCATCTGTGGTATTGGTACATTGTGCATTATTCGCTGAAATCCCACACTAAACAAATTGCCCGCTAAACAGATTGCCCGCTTAACAAATTGCCCGCTTAACAAATTGCCCGCTTAACAAATTGCCCGCTTAACAAATTGCCCGCTTAACAAATTGCCCGCTAAACAAATTGCCCGCTAAACAAATTGCCCGCTAAACAAATTGCCCGCTAAACAAATTGCCCGCTAAACAAATTAACTTTTCTATATAAAGGCTTATAAAAACAATAAGTAATCTGTTGCAACAAGAAAATAAAGTATGGTGGGCATCATTAAGTATCGACCTAGGTCCTAGGTTCAGTATGTATAAAGCTCAGTTAACGGTGTAGTGAAGTTATAGCTAACATGAAATACACTCTATAGCTGTATGACCTATCCGGGCACCATTCTAGTGATTCAAGACATATGCTGTGATTCGAGTCTCTGGGTGATTACCAGCAGTAACAATGTCCCTTCAGGTGCAGACTGTAGAGGCTGGAGCCCAGCACTGCATTCTTGTCAAAACGACTCCTTCAGCCGATGCCCACTGGGTGTGCAGATCTGTCCGGCATGGGGGGGACCTGTCTAAGGGCGGCATGCTCGCCTGGTGAGGTGGTGGAGAGGTTGCTTGCGCGGCAGGACAGATGTCTCCCCAGGGCCCCTTCCTCGGTTGACGGCCCTGCTGCATCATGAACGGTGTCGCAGTAGTTAAGCCTTTCTTTGTGCTGGGCTGCGCTGAGGTGGTCGACCGTTGCTGGGAACGCGGAGCGGTAGGCAGGTCGGGGATGCTGGCGGGTCCTACCTTGATGGGTGATGGCGTGAGTGCTGCCGTCCAGGGAACTTGGTGCAGTTTCCCGCCTCACCGATCTCCGTCGAGGGTGCCGTCGTGAGGTTGCTCTGGAGACATGAGGGGGGTTTCCCCGCAGGTAGCGCCGGGTAGCCGGGCGGATCCACGCCGCCGCCTGTTTCACGGCCTTGTTGTAGGACCGTCTCTGAGCTTGGAACTTCATCCAGAGGTAGGAGCAAAGCCGGTCGAAAAACTCCACCGTATGCTTGGGTGGCTGAGTGAGTGTGTGCTTCGGGGACCGGGATGACCCCCGCCGGTCCAGAGGGGGGGGTAGCAGAGCTGTGTCAGGCTTGTGAGCGTGCCCTCCGCCGGGAGATCGGCCGCCTCCCCCAGGCTTCTGGCTCCGCTCTGGCTTAGGCCGCATGGCCGGTTCAGGCGATTTCGTCACGTTTTGGGCCGGGACAGGTATCATCCTGCTCCCCGGTGCTTCCTTAGTCGCTTTCTGGTCACCGTGGGTCGGTCTCGTCTGTAGTTTGGCCAGCATTGGCGTTTATTAGCCCACCGGTGCTGGAGCTCTTAAAAGACTCGACCGGCCATCTTGGCTGTCAGGCTCCGCCCCGCCTGTTTGACTGAATTTATATTGCTATTTGAAACCTGTATTTTCTTCCCCTACATCCTTTAGTCATATTGTATTCTATGACAGGAAGGTTTGGTGACTGATCCTATAGGAGACCGAGGCTCCAGTCTACTGCTCATCCAATTATTAAAGTCCTGTTTTATGCTCTATAATACTTCCCTTTGCCCTAACTCCTTAAGGGACACTATAGTCACCTGAACAACTTTAGCTTAAAGAAGCAGTTTTGCTGTATAGAACATTCCCCTGCAGCCTCACTGCTCAATCCTCTGCCATTTAGGAGTTAAATCCCTTTGTTTATGAACCCTAGTCACACCTCCCTGCATGTGACTTGCACAGACTTCCATAAACACTTCCTGTAAAGAGAGCCCTATTTAGGCTTTCTTTATGGCAAGTTATGTTTAATAAAGATTTTCTTATCCCCTGCTATGTTAATAGCTTGCTAGACCATGCAAGAGCCTCCTGTATGTGATTAAAGTGCAATTTAGAGATTGAGATACAATTATTTAAGGTAAATTACATCTGTTTGAAAGTGAAACCAGTTTTTTTTTTCACGCAGGCTCTGTCAATCATAGCCAGGGGAGGTGTGGCTAGGGCTGAATAAACAGAAACAACGTAATTTAACTCCTAAATGACAGTGAATTGAGCAGTGAAATTGCAGGGGAATGATCTATGCACTAAAACTGCTTTATTTAGCTAAAGTAATTTATGTGACTATAGTGTTCCTTTAAGTTTATGTTTCTGATGTTGGTTACTATTTAACCAAAATGCATTATCAATATTAGTGGATGCTATATTGGTCCTGTTTTTCTTCTTATAAACGATGGACAATCATAGTTACCCTATGTGCAGTTGTAAATGCGCTATGAAGCACAGATAAATTAAATTGAATCAGCTTTCATTTATTTTATGAAATATAGCTTTATGGCACTGACATATTGGATCAATTTGAAGTTAATGTATTTGGATTACTGAAAATAACCCCCTCAAGTCAATACAAAAATCATAAAATGATTTAACCTAAGGCTAAACATGAATCAAAATGTAGGACCTATCAATATTGGGGTACTGTCATATAGTGGTGGGTTTAACGCAACACAGCTATATGGTGTAGAGGAGTTCTGTTTACTAAGATGGGTGATTTTAAGTATTTCTTCTATTAAATGACAGACATTCATAGTTACCTTATGTGCACTTCTAGATGCGCTATGAAGCATAGATACTATAATATGAGTCGGATTCATTTATTATACCAAATATAGCTTTGTAGCATTGACATGTTGGATCAATTTGAAGTTAATGTTATTTTAAAAAATAAATCTGAATAATGATAGTACTTTAAGATTATCCCAAAATCAGTGACCTCTAAATTATCCAATTACAATCTCTCAATCCATCTAAAACATGGAGCAGAGATGGAACTCACAATCCTACTTTTTTTAAGGATCGACATGAACCTTCTAAAAACTCATTAAAAAAAAGAATTAGTCATATACAATGTTGCAATTACTGTTAATCAATATCCATGATATGATGACGACTTTTCTTCATGAAAGGTTTATTTCCAAAGTTCAAAAATATTTAGTGGCTCTTTATGATGGATATCCCCCTTACACTAGCTACTGGTGGTATACGTGAGAAGAGCTGTGCACAAATCAGGTTACGGTCTACCTGTTGAATGGGAAGTGACCAATTCTTCATTGATTAGATATCTAAAGAAAGAAGCTAAATAAGACATTACACATAAAACAAGAAACAACAAAGTGGAAACCACAATCAAATAAGCATACAATTAAAAATACAACCTGGAAAATATATCCAAAATAAGAATATTCTATAAAAGAATATAGTGAAATCTGGAAAGATAAAAAATATATATCATAGCGTAACACAGTACAAATATAGTATTGAAAATGTGATGCAAGTAATAAACTCACAAACGAAAGTGAAAATCAGGCCTCTCACCCGCCTGGGGTATATGTAGTGTGGACTTGATAGTAGATCCAAACAAATGTATATCTTCAAAGAAATGGATAAAAAGAGCCATACATGGTGAAGTACGTATAAAATTATAATAACAGAGATTTATTGGTACCACTTACAGACATAAACCACTTATTTATGTCTGTAAGTGATACCAATAAATCTCTTTTTGTATAATTTTATACGTACTTCACCATGTATGGCTCTTTTTATCCATTTCTTTGAAGATATACATTTGTTTGGATCTACTATCAAGTCCACACTACATATACCCCAGGGGGGTGAGAGGCCTGATTTTCACTTTCGTTTGTGAGTTTATTACTTGCATCACATTTTCAATACTATATTTGTACTGTGTTATGCTCTGATATATATTTTTTATCTTTCCAGATTTCACTATATTCTTTTATAAAATATTCTTATTTTGGATATATTTTCCAGGTTGTATTTTTAATTGTATGCTTATTTGATTGTGGTTTCCACTTTGTTGTTTCTTGTTGTACTACTTTGGGTGTTAGTGAGGTTCACCTGGGACCCTTTCAATTTAGCAGATTAACTATTTGTTGTTAGTTGGTATACTACTGATTTATTACACATAAAACAGTAGTAAAAAAAATAACAAAAAATTAAACAAAAACATTGTATAATGTATTATGGGTGGAAAATAATTCAATTGCTGCTATGAAAAACTGTTACAGCTGCATCACACTGTAATCCATTGTAATTTTATTCTACTAAGCCGTGGTTCTGTAACAAAGACCACAATCTATACCAAATACAGGTAAAGATACAGCACGCAAAATAAATAAATAAATACAGTTTTAAATTATACAAGGCTACTTAAAATCAGCTATCTGAACAAACAAATATTGGGATTCAGTTCCACTATATGGTCATATTGTGTTAAGCCCATCACTATGTCACAGTACCGCAATATCGGTGGGTCCTACACTAATTTTAACATGTGAGATTTACATGCTAACTTGCAATACTTAAAGCTTACATGGCTTCAAGAGACTCCCCAACTTATGCTATACTGTGGTCACCTCCAGAGGGGCACCTTCAAGAGACTCCCCAACTTATGCTATACCGTGGTCACCTCCAGAGGGGCACCTATAGTGGATGGATGGGGTGCTCAGTCCAATAGAAATCTGGTCTGAATTCCATAGGATAGCATAATTTGAGGAGTTACCCAATAATGCCATGATAGCTAATAGTGACAATAAAGCAAATTAGCTTGAAGGTCTGATGTTAGCAATTTTACCTTCCTGGATCCTGCACGGATTCTCTGCAGGCTGATTTGGAGAACATATTCTTGGTCAGCATGTAAGTCAGTCCACATCCTTTCTTGCATGCCAGGGAATACGGTAGGAATGGACAATTCATTTTCAGGATGTACTGCTGCATCCCAGCATCCTTTAATGCGCAAACTAACGTCAATCACTGGAAGATTAGAGACATAGTCCCAAGCCTAAAATGAGAAAAGGAACGTATAAAAAAAATGAAAATTGGATAGTGAATACTTTAATTGATTATCTCTATGAGTTTTATAAGCCCAGACATAGTACACAAATGTTAAAAAGAATGTAGGTACTAAAAAAATACTAGGCAAGAAGCTATTAAATCACAAAATAGTAGGCTACATATCAGTCCTTTCTGGACCCATCTAAAGAAACAAAAAACTCTACATGACAGGGTTTATTTAGAAAACCGAGAACGGCATTTAACTAACAGATAAATTGAACATTTTAGGACAAATTTGCAGAATTAAAAAATTGACCCTTAGTTTGACTTACATTTTGCAACTCATTTATCAATTCTCCTCAATTTGGAATTACATTTTTTTTTGTAATTTAAACGAATAAACCATAGCAGTTGTGACAGAGGCTTCTGTGCCATGGCCTCTTGGACAAGCATGAAGGCCAGCCTCCAGCCCAAGGACTATGGGCCTAGTCCCACAATCCACTAAAAAGAGATATTTTCAATAGGGGAAGGTGTTATGGAGACCCCCTGGACGCCTACTCTGCCTTCCAGACAGAATCCCAGAATCTTGCACATCGAGCCCTTGACCGGGAGATACCCTGAAACACTCTGGAATTGTTCACCCTGGGACTGTGCCGCAATCAGACAAATCTTTGATTGGGTATCTCTTGGTCCCACAACCACCAATCACCACAACCGCTTTTTGGACAGTAACTGCACTCAGTGGTGACTATCTAAGAACATATAACATGTGAGGGAGCCGTCCTCTCTGGAGCCCCAGAAACCCTGTTTTGTGAAATCAGCTGCACACCTGGAACTCTGAGCCGCATTGGAGGACAGTCGCAACGCAGTCAAATATTAACACGCTATAACTCAGGCGTGGATTCTCCGATCAGGGAGCTATTTGGACAGAAAGGCACTCAGTAAGTAGTTATCCAGGAACGTCTAACATTGTGGGGTTGCTGTTCATCCCAGAGCCCTGGAAACTCTGTTTTGTGAGATCCAGGACAAACCAGTCACATGCCTGGAACTCCAAGCTGGATCAGAGAATAGCCGCCACCTGTTCAAATGTTAACACGCTATAACTCTGGCGCGGATTCTGCAATCAGGGTGTTATTTGGACAGTAAGGGTGCTCAGTGAAGATCTATCCAGGGCTTTATAATGTGTGGGACTGCTGTTCAGGGAACGGGTGTTTTGGGGGATATTTTGTACATATTGCCTCTAGATCTGGGAAGGCACAGTAGGAAGTCTATCTTATTAGGAATGTTGCAGTCAAGACCCGAGACCGAGTGGCACCGGGGTGGGACTATTTTAAGGGCATTACATTGTATTGAGGACCCCCTGATGTGTGCATCCACATTTCTCTGTATAAATACCTGTGCTGTGTGCAATAAAGCTGGTTTCTACTCCCCTACATTCAGTCTCAACTAAGGTGTGGTGGGGAAAGCTATGTATAATCACTGCTTTACAGGAGAAAGGATCTCCAAAGCTATGACCACAGCAGGGAACTATAACCACTGCAGGGAGCTAGAGAAAAAGCAGCCAGGTCCCAGGTGGAAGAGGCCCACAGAGACCCCAGTCAAGCTGCAGCGACTGGGTCTGAAGTGCCATGACAGCAGCTAGGGGGAAAACTTGGCGGAGGTACTCAGTTGGAGTAAAGGAGCTCCGCTACAGTGGTGTTTATGTATATAAAACTACTCCATTAAAACAAAGCGATAATTTAATGTTTGGAGTGAGAAAAAGCTCATCTATGGAAAACAAATCCATCTGCTAACGATCTTTCGATCATGGTAATATTTCTCGCATTAGCCTCAACCAGTCTGTCAAGGGAGAAGAACCAGCCCAAAAGTTCTTGGCGCTATAAGTAAACAGAGATTTTAGCACCTCATTCCAACATCCTCATTAAAATCAACTTAATTTGGCAAGATCATCTCCATTCTATTATCAGCATGGGGACTTAAACAGCTCTTTTGTCTCTACGGACTGGCTGACTCTCTACATGGAATCTTTTTCTAAAACTAGTGGTGGGCTATATATCTTTCAATAGTTTATTTGGGGGTGGGGACAAATACTCTGTAATTTGTCAGATTAGAAACATCACAACATTTTATTTTTTTATTTTTATAACAGGTTTTTAAAGCACAACAGTTATTGTCTTTGAAAAAAATCCCCTGGATTTAGTAATGCAACAAATAAAGTTGCGCAGATGGCTTGTAGTTTTTACATCTTGTCCCTGTCAAGGTATTATAACTAATGACAAATCCTGGACCTCGTCTGCATTGTAAAAGCTTTATCATGTTTATTTAAAAATCAATAAAATATATATAATATATATATATAAAAAAAAATACTAATGATATATAAAATAAATATTTAAAGGTAAATGGTAAAACAATTTACATGTATAGATAATATATACAAAAGAAACATATCTAAATATCATATTTTCCGTCTCCATATTGTGTGTATGGATCTTACTGGCTCAGTGATTGTATGTGGATGCTGTTTATAGTTTTCCTTTGTGTTTGTAGTACTTGCTGTGATACTCAAACGTATAATAGGTACGTTAAGTAAAATAATTTTGCTTCCCTACATTTGCTAGGATATTAGAATAACATTCCACCATGTGCTCAATGACAGCTTCTCGTTAAGTATAAAATGCTGGTTAACAACGATGAATTGATAGATAGCGATTATCTAACAAAACATACTAATTCTAAAGGTGTGCAGGATCAAGCGTAAATAAGAACATTTTAGGGAACACTCACTTATGTTATTTTCCTCCATAATGAACAGACAATCAAAAAGGAAGCAATGTTTCTGAGAGAGGCAGACAGATCAGAAACAAAGCATGTATATTTCTATTAACGGCCGCAGTGTGTTTCTCTTGTTCCATCAGAAGCAAATTTGTATTTTTCCCAAATACGTCGACTGATAATGCCATTTATATTTATTACTGTAACACTTTACATGGGAGATAAAGAGACTTCACGGGTTCATGTAAAAAATAAATTGCTTATATTTGGTTTATATTACCTCTATCAACTGAAGTGATTGTAGATTATCATATTGTATACTTTAAACAACATGTGCAGGGCATGCTGAACACCGATTTCACAGATCTAACAACACGTGTTTTGACAACGTTATGGTCCTACACATATTACACACTCACAAATATATATATTTATATACATATGTATTATATATATATATATGTATATGAATGTATGTATAAGATGCACACATATGTATAAATGCACACTTTTCCATACACACACAATGTGTAAGACAGTGTTTTATATATATATATATATATATATATATATATATATATAAATAAATATTAGCATTGCATATGAGTTCACATATATACGCTCACACACTGGCTATTTTTGAAGGTACTGTGAACACCAGCCAAACATATTTATCTGAGGATTAATCTTCATCTATTGAATCAGACAAGAACACTACCATGCATACAATTATTTAATTAGCAGCCAAATCCTCTCCCAGTTAGCAGCCGTTGCAGGCATACTGATGGGGAGAAGATGCAAATCTCGCAGCAGTACTGCTTTTTCTCATTACTACTGCAATTAGCACTTAAATTGATGCTTTAAACCTGCTAATTTCTGGAATAATTCAGAATTTTTATGTTACCTGGGATCGCCTCACAGTAGAGACGACACCAGATTGCTGCAGAAATTGAAGCACTTTTGTGCCAGATAAACCATCATCATATCAGACGGAGCCAATTTAAATTCGGTTTAAAAATAACAGAATGACAATTTATGAAAATAAATTAGGTACGTTTACTTCCGAATTCTCCCTGAACTAATTAGAACAATGTCCCAATAATTTCTCATCACATTTAAAACTTGCCGTGAGCTCAGTTCCCGCTATAACAGAAATGTGTTAAGCGAATCCTTGCTCCAATTTAGAGAAATTACTTTTTATTCCGATGATTTTTATGGTAATTGAGTTAGAAATGCAGACATTTAATCTGGTTTATTGAAACGTTATTCATTGACACACTGTTGTTGTTGTTACAAATCTGGTTCCATTGGAATTGATTCTACAGAAACTGAACAATCAATCGTAGAATGTCACTTCCTAAGCCTTTAACATATAATGAAAAATACCTGATTTCTGCCACGCAAAACACATCCCAGTAATTAATATCTTTGATTGGTGACTGATAAACGTTAATTGCTAAGAATATTAATACAATTTATACCAGGAAATATAATAGAAAATCCACTCATATTGGTTATGAGTGGACCCCATTTGGTCCACCAAAACACACATATGTCAAGGAGGTAATTAACTAAAATACTATCATAATGTATATCAACACACACACACACACACACACATATATATATATATATATATATATATATATATATATATATATATATATATATATATATATATATTTATATGAACAGATACATACACAAACACGTACGTACGTACGTACGTACGTACGTACGTACGTACACACACGTAAAAATGTATTGTGGAGATATCGTGGGGTTCTTGAGACATCAAAGCACACCTTGCCATTATGGATCTTTTATATTACATTAAATGTTTTGATTATTGTAGTGTAGGGGTTAATGTTTGGTGATCATGTTGTGCTAGTGTAGGGGTTAAAGTTTAGTGACAGTGTAATAGTAGTGTATAGTAAGACACTTCAATTAGAGAAAAAATTACTCCTACTTTTTTTTTTTTCTTTAATGTTCAACAACAGCTTATTAATTCTCACTAAAAACATAACATGGAAAGAGAACTCATAGGGTAATAACGTTATGTTAAAAAAAAAAAAAAAAAACCAGCATATAAGGTTGCACTCACAAAGTGGCAGAAAATTCAAGCTCTTCAATCATAGATGTCACCAAATTCAATAATATTCAGCAATCCAAGGGTTCAAAGCGGAAATAGATCACAAGCCCATCAAATGTAGTCTCCAGTCCAATTCCCAGCTATATTGGTAGCTGGAAACCTCACAATTATCTTAGGCTAAATTAAACAGCAACATAAAAAATATAAAGTAAATAAAATCAGGAACTAACTCTTAGCACTTTATTGATGCGCTGACTAGCACTTTTTTTATTCTCCTGAAGAAGTCTATATGTTAGACGAAACGCGTAGAGTTAGTTCCTGATTTTATTTACTTTATAATTTTTATGTTGCTGTTTCCTTTAGCCTAAGATATTTGTGAGGTTTCCAGCTACCGATATCATTAGGAATTGGACTGGAGACTACATTTGATAGGCTTGTGATCTATTTCCGCTTTGAACCCTTGGATTGCTGAATATTATTGAATTTGGTGACATCTATGATTGATGAGCTTGAATTTTCTGCCACTCTGTGAGTGCAACCTTATATGCGTTTTTTTTTTTTTTTAACATAACGTTATTACCCTATGAGTTCTCTTTCCATGTTATGTTTTTAGGTATATTTGTTTTGTTATTTGTATATGAGGATTAAAGGAGCACTATAGAGTCAGGAACAAAAACATGTATTCCTGACCCTATAGGTTTAAAACCACCATCTAGCCACCCTGAGCCCCTCATGCCTCACCAAATATAGAAATCTTACTTGTATTCAAGTCTGGAACTGCTTACTTTGTCACCATTTCCTTTAGACATGCCCACTGCCTGCTGACATTAGCAGAAGTGGTAGCCTGATCCAATCACAATCCTTCCCCATAGGATTGGCGGAGACTGACAAAGAGGCAGAGCAGGGGCAGAGCCAGAACAATTCAAACACAGCCCTGGTCAATCAGCATCTCCTCATAGAGATGAATTGAATCAATTAATCTCTATGAGGAAAGTTCAGTGTCTGCATGCAGAGGCTGGAGATACTGAATGTTTGGATGCAAATACCGTACATCTAAAAAAGGGTAATTACCTTTTTGATTGATTTTGTATTCACTGCACGTGTGTGGTCTATATTATTGTTTAATATTATTTGTCACATCTACTTGAAGTCTTACTGGAAAGATATTCATAATTCTACCGATTCCAACTTATTTATTTAAATAAATTGACCTATAGAAATCCCAATTTTAATCCTGACACTGCTTGAGGCACAGTTGTGTTCTATGACACAGTGGTTGAAAACCACTAGTCTAGAGGTTAGTCTAGAGGCTAATGTTAAAATTATAGTGTAGCACACCTCCCAAATGTCCCAATTTTGCCAGGACAGTCACAAGTTGTGGGTCTTGTCTCACCGCCCGACTTAGTTCCCCTTGTGTGCTGCTTTTGGGGACACCAGAGAACTGTCCACAAAAGGCATATCACAAGTCCATTGTTAGTTCAGGGCACTAGGACTTGCCCTCTATTTCCCTACCACCATTACTTTGTACATAGTTACAGTACTAACAGATTGTGGGAACGACAGCTCTGGGCAGCAGCTATTTCAGTTGGCATCTTTAAAATTGTAGCAGTGTGACTTCTACTAACATGTATGTATGTTAATTCAGCCTCGTATTAGGTCCCCCAGACTGTACAGAGGTGATCCATACACTGTTACCAGTTCATTCTAAGAAATAATTGCACTGATGATGCTACCATATGGTATTCAAAAATTAGATCTTCCCATTGAAATAATGTGTGTGTATATATATATTATATATATATATATATATATATATATATATATATATATATATATATGTGTGTGTGTATATCTATTATATTTATATATATATATATATATATATATATATGTATATATATATATATATATGTGTGTGTGTATATCTATTATATTTATATATATATATATGTATATATATATATATATATATATATATATATATATATGTGTGTGTGTATATCTATTATATTTATATATATATATATGTATATATATATATGTGTGTGTGTGCACACACACACACACATTTTAAAAGGAAAATAAGATGTAATAATATCTAATTATACATATATATATTTTAAGAAAATAAATATAATGCGGTTTGAAAAAAGACAAAGAATATTATATTGTGAGACAGGGACTGTCATACTATATACATATATACATATACATCACACACCCCGCCCCCCTATGGGATTTAAAGGCAATTGATGCCTAATGCAAAGCACATAACAGTCTGTAGAGAAAACATTTCCATTCACAGGGGCAACAGCTTAATGAGAATAAGCAATATTATATTAAGGGGCTAATGAAGTGGATAGCCACAAATTCAGTTCTGGTTTATTTAACAAGTTCAGTGGAAATAAGTATTTAACACACAATTAAAATTCATTGTCAATTAAAGTGCTTTTTATAAGCAAAATCCGATCTCATTATTGTTCTTTGTTTGGAAACAAATAAAGCAAATTAAAACACGACTCAAAGATGACCACTAAAATTAACTTAGATTCAGTTCCATACAATCCTATCCGTTAAAAATACATTGGAAACTGCAGCTCAACCATTGTGACGATATTAGCACTGTTCTTTGCAGCTGGAGAGGTCAGACTAATCAGAGCTTTGAATTTCCTCTGAATCATTTATAAAATAACCAAACACCAACACAGACCTACCTTACCTTCTGCACAATCCTTTCTATCATCAGAACATCGTCAGATTACCCAAGGACTAGTAATATAATTATTATTTGGGGCCTGCAAAAGTTTGGAGTCAATGTTGAATTTAATTTTGTATTGTAATTCAAATTTTATCCACTGTAAGCTTTCAGTTTTACAACGTTTGTTTTAGTATCAGTGTCCCCAATAAAAAACAAAAAACGATGTTATCTGACGCAGTTTACAGCCATCCCATTCTCTCATTTGAACACTGAACGTTAGAGAGATTAGCAGACCATCCTAATTGAATATCAGGCATTTGGGAGAACCTGTAAGCATGAACTGAATGTTGGGGTCCATTTCCAGAGTTGAAGACTGCCAAAAGGATGATAAGCCACCAAAGCAGCCGTAACACCTTACGGGGTAGCAATAAAAAAAAAAAAAAGTAGGACATTTCCTAATGTTTTTTTTTTTTTTTTAATTCTTTATTTTCTTAGTGCACATAGTATCATACAGGCTTGTAATTCCACATTATGAGTTTACATGTAAATACAGTGTCATGACAAATGAGAGACTTGCACTCTTTTTTAATGTTAATAAACAGGCTGAACTATAGGTCTAAACCTAAGACTGGCGAGTTATATCAAGTAAAGTTAGGCTAAGTTAGGAGCAGATATGTCCGAACCAATATTTCGACATGACCTTGGACATAACAGATTACTGTATATACTCGAGTATAAGCCGACCCGAATATAAGCCGAGGCCCCTAATTTTACCCCCCAAAACTGGGAAAACTTATTGACTCGAGTATAAGACTAGGGTGGGAAATGCAGCAGCTACTGGTAAATTTCTAAATAAAATTAGATCCTAAAAAAAATTATATTAATTGAATTTTTATTTGCAGTGTGTGTGTATGAGTGCAGTGTGTGTATGAGTGCAGTGTGTGTATGAGTGCAGTGTGTGTATGAGTGCAGAGTGTGTGTATGAGTGCAGAGTGTGTGTATGAGTGCAGAGTGTGTGTATGAGTGCAGAGTGTGTGTATGAGTGCAGAGTGTGTGTATGAGTGCAGTGTGTGTATATGAATGCAGTGTGTATATGAATGCAGTGTGTATATGAATGCAGTGTGTATATGAATGCAGTGTGTATATGAATGCAGTGTGTATATGGATGCAGTGTGAGTGCAGTGTGTGTATATGAATGCAGTGTGTATATGAATGCAGTGTGTATATGAATGCAGTGTGTATATGGATGCAGTGTGTATATGGATGCAGTGTGTGTGTGTGTGTGTGTGTGTGAATGCAGTGTGTATATGAGTGCGTTTATGAATGCAGTGTGTATATGAATGCAGTGTGAGTGCAGTGTGTGTGTGTGTGTGAATGCAGTGTGTATATGAGTGCAGTGTGTGTGTGAATGCAGTGTGTGTGTGAGTGCAGTGTGTGTGTGTGTATAAATGCAGTGTGTATATCAATGCAGTGTGAGTGCAGTGTGTATATGAGTGCAGTGTGTGTGTGTGTGTGTGAATGCAGTGTGTATATGAGTGCAGTGTGTGTGTGTGTGATGCAGAGTGTGATGCAGAGCCTTGGTGGGGGGTGGGCATTTTAATATATTTTTTATTATTATTATTTTAATTTTTTTGTTATATTATTTTTTTTATTATTATTATTGTATTATTATTTTCATTTTTTTTGGTATGTTATTAATTTATTTATTTTTATTACTATTATAAATTTTTTTGTCCCCCCTCCCTGCTTGCTAGCGTGCCAGGGAGGGGGGCTCCTTCCCTGGTGGTCCAGTGGGATTGGTAGTTCAGTGGGGGGGGAGAGGGGGGCTGTGAGAGATGTAACTTACCTCTCCTGCAGCTCCTGTCAGCTCTCTCCTCCTCCGCGCCGTCCGGTCAGCTCTTCTGTCAGCTCACACTGTAAATCTCGCGAGAGCCGCGGCTCTCGCGAGATTTACACTGGGAGCTGACCGAGGTGCTGAACGGACGGCGCGGAGGAGGAGAGAGCTGACAGGAGCTGCAGGAGAGGTAAGTAACATCTCTCACAGCTCCCAGTCTGTATTATGGCAATGTAAATTGCCATAATACAGACACTGACTCGAGTATAAGCAGAGTTGGGGTTTTTCAGCACAAAAAATGTGCTGAAAAACTCGGCTTATACTCGAGTATATACGGTAATTGAATTGCTTATTGCTGGTGCCTGCTTCCTTAATATATATAACTACTGGTGAAAGAGCATTTTAGTGAAAAGGCATTGTGTCTAATGCATAACAAAACATTAGCTTTATAAAAACATTAGCCGTAGCAGTGGAGCTTAGTGTTATCCAATTCATGTCAGACCAGAGCTATTTGCACTATAACAGGTAGAGTAGAAGAATAAAAAGTAGAGTAACCCTTCCAAGCTGCACTTACCCTGTCAGCATAGCTCAGTTGCTAGGCTGATGTGCTTTAGTAATAAATTAGTTATACGACTTATAAAGCATTGTTGGGCGCTAACAAGCTAGACAGGCTCGATTACTAGGATATATCCTAGACATGCTGAACATTCCATATATGTAGAAGTGTTGATGATTGGAGTCACTTATATTATTCCTCTGGCAGCATTATCATTATGATACTTTACCACATCAATAGAAGGTCATATAGTGTAGAGAGAGATACAAGCAAGGAAATGAAAATCATAATACAAAAAAGTAAAGAAAACTTGATGCCTGGCATTTAAAACACAAAATGAGTTGTAGAGATGGCAGTCCCAAGAGCGAGTTCAGCTGGTTCCTCTAAGTGGCAAAGCTACTACCAAGCCTGGGCAAGTGATACTCTGGAGCAGGATTTGCATGAGGGCCAGCATCGTTTTACCACAGACTTGGGTTCATCGAGGGACCAAGTCTATCCCCTTCAGGGGGAGGGCAAAGGAGGTGAGTGGCAATCTCCACTGGTATAGAGTACCCATTTTATTTCTTTATTTTACAAATTAGCTTTTTATCCAGTGTGCACTATTGGTTGTTTCTCTCTACCCGAGTGCCTATCGTATCAAGGACGGAGAAAATTTACCACAGACGAAGGATACCTACTGTATATCCCATAAGCGGGGATTATACCGCTGAACGCCCTTCCCGCCAGAGCAGGTTTTAGCTCTCTCAAATGTGAGTTTGCATTCAAGAGTTTTATATATTTTATTTACTTATATTTTAACTTACTACACTATCCGGCTTCCTGTATATACCCTTTTGTCTCCTACATATGAGTGGATTTACAAGGAAGAATCAAATAAGGACAATCGTTGCAGACTGAATATTGCCGTACTAGACGACTGCACGAGACACTCTTAGATAAGACTTTCTCCTTTTTATCCATTTATTTTATTTGGACTATTTATTTTACTGTTACTAGGCGCAGCTTTTATTGTTATCTCTTTCTGTGGTATAGATGCTCTTCCTCCCATGTGGACGATGCCTGGAAGTCTTGCCTTGGGTGGCCCTGGCCTTAGTGAGCGGTCATGAGGTCGTGTAAGATTCCTTTTAGATCTTGTGCTTTGAGGAGGCTTCACCATACGTGGCTGATCCTTTCTCCGGTTTCCTTTCCGCGGTAAAGACTTGTATGTTGTGGTGTCCGTTTTACGTACTTGTATCTTCAGCCAGAAGTTCTAGAAGATCTGATCTAGCCGCCACAGGGAGTAGGCAGTGGAGTTGCTAAATGCCCTCTCAGTTGCATTCGCGCCATGTGCATTCGTGCATGCGGCGTCCGGCATCTTGGGATGTTATTGTGCAATGCGATATCTGCTTTGTTGGAGTGACGAGCAAAGCTGGTATAGCCGACTACTCTCCAGAGGGGACCGGATATCCAGAGGGATGGATGGGGAGGTAGGAGAGTCTCATCTAGAGTGATTTGATTCAGGGGGAGGAAAGCGTCCGTCTCTTCTCCACTCAGCCAAGCCGTCGCAGTTCTCGGAGCCTCAGGGCATCAATTAAGGTGTCCAAAGGTAGATCAAGGTGCCCCCAGCATGGGAGTCACCTTGGGTTGAGGTCTCTAACTTGTTAGCTCGGATTATCACCGGGTAAGCAGCGTTAGCAGCAGGAGCTCATGCAATGCACATCTTGCCAGCTTGCAGTCCAAGCTCCACTCGGACATTTCCTAATGTTTTGATTTGAAGTAAAAACTAATTTAATTCCAGTCAGCTCTGAGGCTTCAATCAGGATGTGGCGGATACCACTAGCCCACTAAGTAAAGACTCAACAAAGACTATATCATATAATTTGTATACTGATATATATTAATTTTCTTGATGCATGCGCTCTGTCGTATATTTGTACATTATATGTTTACATTTTATTTTTATTTTTTTACCGTAAAAACATACAAAAAAAAAAAGTATATAAGTCTAAAATACTAAAACTTGAGCCTTAAAAGGGTCAGGAAAAGATGAGTGCGACAGCCACTTTAAGATTATTCATTGCACAATGTTGTAGCTGTCTAAGAATTAATATTTGCTGCCAAATGCTTCATCATTCAGGGACCAGATTCTTCACCATTCAGGGAACCACTTGTGACAAACCCAAATGCTGAGCCCCATGTCACTCTCCAGCAATCTTGCACTGAGCACAGGTGCTTAGAATTTGTGAGACGAGGCAGTCAGGTGCCTTAATATGTACTACAATAGTGAGCAATACAATGTTCTACATTGCTGATCATGTATTGGACATTCTGTTATTTGCACTGAGTCAGCAACTGGAGATTTGTGGGCTGTTGAAGCTAGGTAAGGCTATGATTGTCCGGCCCAGTAGGTCCAAAATACTTGTTCATTTATGTGTGCACCAATTTGCAGAAAATGAGCATCAAATGTTCAGGCAGGTTCTAGTATTGGGTATACCAGTTTTATAGTTAGATGTCCCCTCTCAAACTGCTGCAGGAGAAAGATGTGGTGTGATTGCCTGCTTGTGATGCGGGTTTGATTTGATTGGTGAATATGGGTACTTGATTTATTGATTTCTTCTGATCTTGACAACACCCATTGAAATGACATAGGCATATTACCTTATGATGGGAGTTTTACAGACATCCACCAGCAATCCATTTACACATTGTAACAAGTGTCTAATTACTCCAGTTTTCCTAACTGCAAAAGTATTTATGAAATATGTGTATACCTCATTTCATATTTTTTCTTTTACAACAACCAAAAAAACTGACCTGATAGAACAATTCTGAAACGGCATCCTAGAAATTTTGTAGTTACCATGAAAACTAAAACAGAATATTTCAAAAATAGTTCTAGAATTGCTATTTAGACATAACCCTTTATAAGAGCCATGACAGAATGTGCATATATTATTGAGTGAAAATGCATCTAAGTAAGACCTCAGTATGGGTTTTTCTTTGTGAAAGATAAAAGTGGAAACTATGAGCAAGGTCTTAAAGTCAGAGCCACTTTTACAAAAATCTTGCTCTAAATATAAAACAAAAATTGATATAATCCCTTTAATCTGGAATATACATTCAATGAACAAGATCTTATTATAGAGGAACATTTTGGACGATAACCCCCCACAATTATTACCTGTGAAATATGTGCGCGCTGTAAATCACGCTCAATAATGCTAGTGAAGACATCTTCCTTTCTTTCGCATGCAGCAATCAATTCTGGAAGACATTCGATCGGACCAGTGAATTCTCTAGAATCCTTTTTTCCTTTCCTTTGATTCCATTTGCTGTTACGAAGTTAAGCAGGTAAGTATAATTAATTATGCTTTATTATTTACAGTAATATAATAGGCATTTAGCTCTGATATTTTAATGTAAGAAAATCGTTACTATATGTAATGTAAAAAGGGGAACTTTCATCTACAATGTTTGTATGATATTGATAATACATCCCCCTATGGTTAAAATATGTATGTTTGTGAGGTTTGCCAAATACAATGAAACTTAGGAATCCACATCACTGTCCTGGAACTGTGGGCATGCATCTTGGATCCATAATAGTTCTAAGGTCTTCCCTTTTTTGTCATTTAACACCGTAAGTGAAAGAGGAAAAACAATGTTTCTGTTTTTCCTCCTCCAAGCAAGGTGTGCACAGGTTACTCCAGGACTGAACTGAATTGTGTTTTCAATTACAAATCTTTTATGTGAACCATAAAAAATTGCACGTCAACATGCTGTCTTAATTAGCAGGATGCCAGTACTTGAATGGAGTAACGTCAGTCACTCCGTTCCTATAGTCAGCCCTAACAAAAGGGTATAGGTAACTTCAAGTTTCCGTTAAATACACATGAAAGAAAGCAGAGCATCACATAAAATTTTTTTATATTTTATTAAATGGTCTGATTTCCAGATTTAGTCTGCAACTGCTATTTAAAGTGAACGAGAAGACTGTTTTATCAGATTAGTTAGTGCATACCTGAACAGATGAAGATGGTGTGCCTCAATATTGGGTAGAGTTAGCAGGGAAGAATCATGCACCCATCGTGCTTGAATTACCATTTGTACCAGATTAGTAATATTTAATGCTGTGACAATCCAACCATGGTTTGCTGCAACATCCAGCATGGCCTGTTAAAAAGACACAAGATAAGGATGATTCTCATTTTTTTTTATTGTATTTAAAGATAGATTATGTAGATTCATAAATTCATTATTACTAACTCAGCAGCATACCCATCACATTCCATTCAATTCTGTAGTTTTAGATGTTTATTATTTGTGCTCTGTTCATACGCTTCCTTATTGCATAACCAGTCACCTGTCCCCAGCTAAATAGGTCCACCTCCTGAGTGTGCAAAAAACCTATAACAATATTAATATTTTCACTTACCTTTTTCAAAAGCAGAGGCTTCCTTGGTGCTGCACACCTCTCTACCTCCTGCAACATCATGGAGTAGAATTGTCCTCCGTCATCATGGTTAAATCTACTTCTCATAAAGGAGAATTGGGGATGTCATGCACATCCAAGCCTACCCATAGTAATGTATTGAATCGCTGCTTTCCTATGGGGGCTTCCGCCATATGACCGAATATTACTTGGGCAGTGATGCAAAAGCTCCTCTAGTGGCCACTAGATGTGGACCTAAAGGGATACTATAGGCACTCAGACCACTTAATCTCAATAAACTGGCTTAGGTGCAGTGTCCCTGTCCTCTTAACTCTGCAGTACAAAACGTTGCATGAGGACGTCCAGCGTCTACAAAGTACCCATTGGAAAGTATTGATTCAATGCTTTTCTATGGGGAAGGCCTAATGCGCGTGTGTCGCTTGCTTTGCATAAGTTTCCCGGATTGCCATGACGTCCTATGATGATAGATTGGCTGAAATCATCAAGATTAATGATCTCAGCCATGGAAGCGGGGCTGGTGTGGCGATGGAGAAAAGGTAAGTATAAAACCTTTTATCTCCATTCTGGGGGGAGTGGGGCACCTAAAAATCTATTCCAGCACCATAGTGTTAGGTATACATGTTTGTATTCCTAACACTATAGTGTTCCTTTAAAAGAATACTCTTAGCACCAAAACAACTTTAGCTCAATGGCAGAGAATTGAGCAGTGAGACTGCAGAATAATGATCTATACACAAAACTGCTTCATTAAAGGAACACTCCAGGCATCATAACAACTTTCTCAAACAATTCAAACTTATGGTAATCCACATCCACAAAAACAGGTTGCGCCAATGGATGAATATAAAGATAACATGAGTAAAGAAGTATGTATGGAATAAATAATAAATGTATAAAGTCCAATATTCACAGTCCAATTGCTTTTAAATCATTGATAGGTATCAGTACTTGATTAAGGTGCTTGTCAACATATGTAAAAAGATACAAAATGAAAGATAATAGTGCAGACTGTTAAAGCAGGAAGATAAAACTCTCCATAATAATGACTGGAATTTGCACTCACATTTTGTAGAGCTTAAACTAGCTTTAACCCCTTAAGGACCAAACTTCTGGAATAAAAGGGAATCATGACATGTCACACATGGCATGTGTCCTTAAGGGGTTAAGTAAAATTGCTTGCAGCGGTACAATACCCACTGATGGATATAAAACTCTAAAAGCCAATGTCTCAGCGTACCGATGGTTGTATAAACAACAGAGATATACAATAGTGCTCACTGTAAGTACAATTTATCTAAAAATAAATTGATGTATTTTACGCACATTTGATAGAGCAGTACAAAAAGTGTAATAAATGGTCTAACACATACAATAAGTGAAAAACAAATATACTTTAATGCTAAAAGAAATAATACTACACAACGTGTTTCACCAATAAAATGCATTTTCAAGTTTTCCTGTTCCCTTACCAGGATTCTGCTGTACTCTGAATGAGGTAATATATATTGTGCGTATTATCCATACAATATGAACTTACGTACGTTTTAAAATGATTCCACAATATATTTTCCCTTACAACTCAAAATGCTTTAGAATAGTGGATATAATATATACCTGTGCTGCAGCACACTAGTGTAATAATGCAAAGAAGCTCTTATTCATCTCCACATTGAATCAAATGTTTTACGGACAAACAGATCGCTGCTGTTACTTAAGACAAACTAAATATTGAAAGCTTCTTTCAACAAAGGCATTGTTTACACATGCCGAGCTGTTTCAATTAAATTAGACAAATTCTGAACAATTTAGAATTGGTTTAGTGACGTGAAGAGATGCGTGTAAGTGCACTACACAATGCCAATATTTTGTGCAGGGAGGAGGATTGCGGTTGCAATTTCTCGTTCACATTTTCCCTAGATGATCTATTCTAAACATCAACCCTTCAGGCAGCATATTAGTCACTGAATCTATTTTGCATTATTTTCACAACTTGTAGAACACAGTTGCATCTCTACGTTTCTGCCAATAATTCTCTGTGCGTGAATTAAACAGACAATGAGTATGGACAATTCCCATGCATATTAAAGATCATGGTACAAGTACGTATCTGGCTTAGCTGTCCAGATTTTCAAAAGAAGCCTCATACAGCTTAGTTCTGCCACCAGGTTTCACATCTACAAAAAGAATGGAGAGACTCTGACAGATGTTTTATTACTAGAGTTCCCTGCTGAAGAGATATCGGTACTGCTGTCCATGTGTGCATGATTCTACTACAAGCTGCATAATATTAATAGGAAGAAAATTAAATGAGCAAGAAATGTTCGAGCAACATAATGGTAGCCATTCATGTTTTTCCATGAATGAGATCGGCATTACCCTCGCTTGAGCAGAAAAACAGGGATCTCTACAGGGATTTGAAGCAGCTGATATTAGACTTGCTGAATAATTCTCCCACAGAAAGCTATGGGAGACCTGGGATTAACTTACAGAACTTGCAGAATGAAGAGTGAGCAGTGGGAAAGCTGTAACACATTCAGAGGAAATTATCTTTTCTACACATCAGGTAGGAAATCCACACTCGAGTGTACTATTATCCAATTCTTCATCAATCAAACTCATTTACTGTTTACAGGACTTCCACTCTGGCCTATATCTTCAGGGATATAAATTTCCCAAAATACATGTCATTCCCAATGCAGAGGGATTGCATAGGTCCACTATCTTAATTTTCAACATAAATAAGAGTTGTTATAAGACTGTTCAGAATCCAATATATGTACCCCAAACATTTAAATCTTACTCCCACCTTCTCTTACTTTCCATCCTACTGCTCCTGGCAGCAGGCGATGTGTCTCCAAACCCTGGCTATCTCCTCATATACTACCCTCACCTGTGCATCTCCGCTCCACATGCTACTTGCAGAGCTGCTCCTGTTCAACTGAACACTGCAGGAGGAAGTCCCGCACCTTGTCAGACTTCCTCCATTATAAATTCATATTGTGTTCATACAGCACAGCCCTCACCCTTGCTAAACAATCCTACTTTTCCTCTATTGTTAGTTCATGCTCACGCAATCCCAGGCATCTCTTACCTTCAACATTCTCCTTTGCCCACCTCAAGCAACCCCCCAAACTAACCTTTCAGAGGATTTGTCTTGTACCATCCTTAACACACATCCTAAACTGCTCTCTTTCATCTGGTGTTGTCCCTGCACCCCTTAAGCATGCTACTGTCGTACCCATCCTAAAAAAGCCATCCCTAGACCCATCTTCCCCTTCCAATTATTGTCCCATATCCCCCACTTATTTTTCCTCAAAGATTCTAGAAAGACTTGTCTTTAGTCGTATGACTCACTTCCTAAATTCCAACTGCCTCCTCGATCTTCTTCAATCTGGCTTTCGCCCCTTCCACTCTACTGAGACTGCTCTTATTAAAGTTACAAATTACCTAATTGCAGCTAAATTCAAAAGCCACTACTCAATACTAATTCTTCTTGCCCTCTCTGCCGGCTTTAACACTGTTGATCATGTCCTCCTTCTCCAAACTCTTCAATCCCTCGGTCTCTGTGACACTGTCCTCTTGTGGTTCTCATATCTCTCCCAACATTCGTCAAGTATCTCTTTTTGCAATGGAGGTGGACCTGTCTCAGTTCGAGTCCCCCAAGGATCTCTTGGTCCCCTCCTGTTCTCTCTTTATACTGCCTCTCTTGGGAAACTCATTAACTCCTTTGGATTCCACTACCATCTGTATGCAGACGACACCCAGATATATCTCTCCTCCCCCGCGGTCCTACAACGTGTCATTGCTTGCCTTTCTTCAATCTCTGATTATTGTCCTCCCGCTTTCTGAAACTCAATCTTTCTCAAACTGAGCTTCTTATTTCCCCCCTCATAATGCTGATCCTCTTCCTTCGCTTTCCCTGCAAGTTGATGGTACTTACATCAGTCCGTCATCTTGGTGTTATCTTTAATCCTGGCCTCACCTTTGCGCCTTACATCAAGAATGTCGCTAAAACTTGTCGATTCCACTTTAAAAACATTGCCTGCATCCGCACACAAGATGCTGCCAAAGAGCTTGTTCATACTCTGGTAATCTCTCACATGGATTACCGTAATTCTCTCCTAGTTGGTCTCCCCAGAAGTCAAACAGCCCTGTTACAATCGGTAATGAATGCTGCCACCACGCTGATCTTTCTTACACATTGCTCCTCCATCGATCCTTACACTGGCTTCCTGTATCCTATAGGTGTCAATTCAATATATTAACCCTTACCTATAAAGCTTTAACTAACTCTAGCCCCTGTTACATATCTTCACTGATTCATAGATATCCCCCTTCTAGGTCTCTCTGCTCTTCCGGTGACTTTCTGCTGTTCCAAATGAAGGGAAATATCTATGAATCGGCAGACAAAGGTTTAAAAATAATATCAGGAAGTATTACTTTACTGAGAGGGTAGTGGATGCATGGAATAGACTTCCAGCTGAAGTGGTAGAGGTTAACACAGTAAAGGAGTTTAAGCATGCGTGGGATAGGCACAAGGCTATCCTAACTATAAAATAAGGCTAGGGACTAATGAAAGTATTTAGAAAACTGGGCAGACTAGATGGGCCGAATGGTTCTGATCTGCCGTCACATTCTATGTTTCTATGTTTCCTCCAGTTCTGCTACTTTTCCACCTTGTTTGGTGGCTGTCACCCTTGTTTCCCTGTTGTGTCTTTGTACCCCACCTCCTCTAGACTGTAAGCTCGTTTGAGCAGGGCCCTCATTTACCTATTGTTCCTGTGTCATGGTGTAATTGTCTCATTTATTGTAAATGCACCCTCCCCCCATAATATTGTAAAGCGCTGCGGAAATAGTTGGTGCTATATAAATACCAATAATAATAATAATATGCAAGCTCTAAGTGCTTCGTATTACTTAGGTATTTTAACATATGTGCAGCAACCATAAAAACCTTTTTGACTTAAAAGTAAAAAGATCTCTCAACTAAATGGTGTGCAAGGCATAAATTAATATAAAATTGTATAACAATCCAATTGTGTAGCACAAATCAAAGTACTTAAAGGAACACTATAGGGTCAGGAACACAAACATGGATTTCTGACCCTATAGTGTTTAACCGACCATTAAGGTGGCCTGTCCCCCCTTAGCCCCCTATAAAGGTTTAAAACTCACCTAATTTACAGTGCCACGCGTGTCCGGGGCACTGGCTCCACCCCCTTTGTAACATAATCAAAATGGGCCATTTTTAGCCATTCCAATGCTTTCCCAAAGGGAAATTGGATTGGCTAAATTCGGCACAGGGGTGGGGCTGAATGCTGTTTTGGCCAATCAGGGCCTCCTCATAGAGATGCATTAAATCAATGCATCTCTATGAGGAAAGTTCAGCATCTCCATGCAGAGGGTGGGGACGTTGAACATCAGTGCTGCTGTTTCGGCAGCAATGACCCAGGAAGCACCTCCAGTGGCCATCTAAAGAGTGGCCACTTGGAGGTGTCTCAAGAGGCAATGTAAACATTACCTTTTCTCTGAAAAGGCAGTGTTTACATTAAAAAAGCCTGAGGGGAACTATTATACTCACCAGAACAACTACATTAAGTTGTAGTTGTTCTGGTGACTATATAGTGTCCCTATATAGCTACCATAAACACTTATCTGATTGTCAAATATTAATTAACCAGTGCACATAACACATTAAGTGAATAAATACCTACAAACCAGTATTGTTCCTTGTAATGTGTAACCTAAAAAAGAAATAGTACAGATCAATGTGACAATAACTGTTATAAACCATATCAAAATCACTGAAGATAAGAGTGGTATTAAAGTTGCCTCGGCTGAGTATCTCTCCTAATTCTGCTCATAGCTAGTTATAGTTATAGCTCTTCCCCCCCCAGTAACTAGATGACACATAGTTCTGGGAGTACAACTGATTTTTTTTTATGGCAAAGCATGGTCTTTTATACACGGCCCCTAGCACGGAGTGTCTATTTAATGCAGATTAAGCCCTTCTTGGTGCCTATGCGTTTGGGAGATAATTGAATTAGCCCTTAAACTAATTATCTCGCAGACATAAAAACACATAAAAACAAACAGAAACCCCAACACATCATATATCCCCAGATAGCTCTGGGCACCCAAGTTGGCAAAATAGCGCCGGATGCATGGAGAATAGACAAATCACCACTGGGGTAAAGATCTGACTGGCCGCTAACAAGTTCCATGCCAAAAAGAGTTCCTGAAGACAAACAAGAGAGGGGCTATTCCTGGCTCCTAGGGAATGATCACTTTCAGTCCATAGCACTTCCCCTCCAAATAGTGCACTCCAGGCGGGTCGGGAAGTGCAGTAAAACAGAGGTATAATTTGGCCAGGAAATGTGAGGTATCGAGGTCGATTAGGAATTCCATACATTTACTACCAGGTCCCACTAGGTACTGCGTGGCTCTCAGGAATTCATGGCCCGTCGGGGGGAGAGAGTGTTTATCATGGAGAGGGGAGGAAGGGAGCTGGGGTAGTGAAATAATCTCTTAAAGAACAGATGGGAGAAAATAACACAGGGTTTGCCACAGGTATAAGTTACACTTGACACTATAGAGCTCACTCTGTAGGGTATGTTGGATCCCACTCATAGCATGCTCATCCACATTGAAGGAAAACAGCCAATCACTTTAATCTTCTAAAAAATGCTTTATTTACCAAAACATATATTAAAATAGTAATAAATATGCACTATTTATTGCTGAAATAATATCTCAACTCTAATCATCATCTTTAGGTCAATCCATGTCTCTCAGAGAGGCATAATGTTCCTTTAATGTGTAGGTCCGAAGGAGTAACAAATGGTGGGGCTTTTCTGAACTTCTTCATATGACTAAAGATACACAGTTCAAAAAAGGTACATAAGTACATGTGCGCATAATGTGTCAAGATGCTTGTTTCTCCATATTCTTCTGCATGACCACAGAATATAAAATCTATTATTTTTCACCAACTCAACTGCTGCTTTTTTCACATTTACAGCACCTTTAAAAATTTATTTAATGCTTTATTTGATATTGTATTTGCTAATAAATAAATATGTTCTGCAGAATCTTCTTTAGTTGCCACTCCAAGTTCCTTGAAATAACACAAAAGGGTTGGTTTTACCCATACTTAGCACCTGATTTGTTTACACCAGGAGCAGGTTTAATAAGTATTTTTAACTGGAAAAAAAATCCTGCTCAATTGGTTTTAATTTCCATTTTTTACTTTGAGGTGTTGCTGACATGCAAAGAAGAGGGATTTGTACCACCTGAGAAGTTTAAGGTTTTTTTACACACTTGACAAATCCAATACTACACAATTATGTTTTTATGTTTGTTCGCTTTTGGATCCTAAAACATTTCTGGCAACCCTTCTGCATAAGGGTGATTAATATTTAAGATTTATTTTAATAGCACTCCACTTTGGTTTGCGGTACATTCACCACAGATGTGTCTTACTTTAATGCATCTATGTGAGTGTGATGTGAACCCACATGAGTGTTGTAGCTGCTCATTATATTTTTGTGGATTATCACACAAGATATTTTATTTCACAGATTTACGGTTTTCTGAATTGTTGGGGGGCTTCAGTAACCTAACAATTGAAATTTTCTGATAAAATCAATCTAAACAGATGTATTACTCCTACCTTTCCTGTCCAGATATATACTACCGTGGCACCATACTGAATTGTGAAGACCGGTTTCTACTTCAATGATTTATAGATACTGTTACGGCACCTGCTCCTGTTAACAGTTCTCAACCCACGTTAACTGACTATGCATCATTCCTGTGTCGATTCTGATGTCGATTGGTGCCACCTGATGCTCTCTTATACGTCTCCTGTCCACATCTGCTTTATGGCTTCTGATGCTTGATAGTGCATTCCTTGTGTTACAGTTTTTCTGGTATTTGACTCTGGATTGTTTCTGACTCTACTATCTGGATACCTGACCATGTCTCTCCTTCGTATTGTTGTTCCCATGGAATCCTGACCTTGGATTGTCCTGCCTTTGCTCCACATGCTTGCAGATTTGTTTCACCTATCCTTAGGCATATGCATTAATTCACCTAAAAGGAGCAGTGATACGCTCTGTACTTTATTTCTCAAAAACTGTCTCAGATATTGCATGCTGGGTACACGTGTGGCACTAAGGGGCAGGGCTAGGTCTTTCTCAATCTTGATGATCTCAGCCAATTCAATGCTTTCTCATAAGAAAGCATGGGGAGTTTGTTGCACATGTAAGGCAAAATGCCACGCCAATCAGCATCTCCTTATAGAGATATACTGAATCAATACATCTCTGTGGGGAGAATTCTGCATCTCCACGCAGAGAGTGGAGACACTGAACGTAGGTGCTGCACACTGTTCAACACTAGACTAGGAAAAGCCTCTAGTGGTCATCTGAGTGACTGCCACTGGAGGTGCTCCTAGGCTCTCTGAAAAGGCAGTGTTCAAAGTGCTAAGACTATAGGGACATGTTGTAGTCATCAGAACCATTACATTAAAGGAACACTATAGGGTCAGGAACACAAACATGTAAACCACCATCTAGCCACATTGGCCCCCTCTTGCCTCCCTAAATATAGTAAAATCTTATTTGTATTCAAGTCTGAAGCTGCTGGCTTTGTCCCTATTTCCTTTTGACTTGCCCCACTTCCTGCTGACATCAGCAGAAGTGGTAGCCTGATCCAATGACAATGCCTCCCCATAGGATTGGCTGAGACTGACAAAGAGGCAGATCAGGGGAAGAGCCAGCACAATTCAAACAAAGCCCTGGTCAATAAGAATCTCCTCTTAGAGATGAATTGAATCAATTAATCTCTATGAGGACAGTTCAGTGTCTGCATGCAGAGGGTGGAGACACTGAATGTTTGGATGCATTTTAGGCAGCCATTACACAGGAAGGATCTCTAACAGCCATCTGAGGAGTGGCAGGTGAACCTATCACTAGGCTGTAATGTAAACACTGCATTTTCTCTGAAGCCTGAAGGTAATGATTCTACTCACCAGAACAAATTCAATAAGCTGTAGTTGTTCTGGTGACTATAGTGTCCCTTTAACTACAGATATATTACTAACCAACTCAATTATACTTATTTTGTCAGCCTCAAAAGAATTAAGACTGAGCAGACACTACTGAGATGCTACAAGTTTGAAATTTGAATAAGTTTAACAGATGGTGCATTGCAAACTATGCTATTTTATGGAATCAATTCTACAGCTCAAAAAAACAAAGATTAAAAAAAAATATATTCTAACCAAACCACCAATTATGTGAATGAACTCCAGACACAAAAAAACAACATATTTTAAAATAATAATTCACTTCCAACAGTTGTTTGTAAGATCAGCTGTGATCTAACCAACTTAATTAGTGAAACAAGTCATTTCCAAGCTCTATCTGTGACTGTGAGGGCTTCAAGTATACCAGCTAGCCTCGAGCTAATCAAAATGCTAATTCAGTAGAAATTAAAGTTGTGATTAACATTTCATAGTTGATGCTTGAAGTGCATTGATCACACCAAATGGGTTAAGCACTAATCATTTTATCCAGTCCCACTATGAAAAAAGGTTATCTAGCTATATGTGGGAAAATATTTCTTTATGCTTTAGAAATATTATAAAAATAATAAATTATTATATATATAAATATATATATATACACTCAGTTATACATTTTATATAGGGTGTTTATACATATATATTATACATTTTTATTGTTCTTTTTACTTATTACACAATACCAAAAGGCAAAATAGTTTAACCTAGTGCAGCTATTGTGTATAAGCTGCTGTGGCCCCAACAGCAAGCAAAATATAACTAAGTATTCATCCACAAATTCATCTCTTTTAATGAATTTGGGCTGCACTAGTGGGCCCCTATAACTAAGCTGCACTTTGTGGATGAATACTTTGGACTGCTGTGTTTAAGGCAGGATCTTAAAGGGAAATTTCAAGCTAGGAAGACGACTCTGTCTTTGCTATATGGAAATAAAACAATTAAAGACATGCATTGAAAAGCAAATATAATAAAGATACTTGAACTCTTTATATAATGAACGACCCACTTTTTAGAGTTGGCAAAGAGACCTGCAACCTTTGAATTTCAGGAATCAGGAAGTGGCTGAGAACCTTATTCAATCCAATGGGGATTTAATGTGCATGTATAATGCTGCAAAAATCCTATTCTCTACGCACCTGCATAATGCATTCACGACCCAGCATTCCCATTTCAAGTGAATAATAGCTAGTGTCAGCTTCCATTCATTTTTGTGAGTGTTATTCCTTGATTCATATCATTTAATTAAAATGTCAAGATTATGCTACGCTCAACAGGGGCAATAAAAAGGTAAATTAGAATTTACTGTCCTAGTGGAATTGCTATGAAAATTTAATGTTACATGAACACTTTTTACAGTTTTCAAAAGGGTAAAATAAATGTGGCGGTTGGTTATGGCAAACATTAAATGCAAGGTGACACTTAAAAAACAACAAAAAAAAACAACAAACAAACAAACAAAACCCTATCTGTATTCTGTGGTCGCAAACATTAACGGACGGGCGGACGGACGCACGCAGACTAACTATAGCTTGCGCCATTATTGATCGAGAACAATGGAAAGCCAGGATGTAGACTTTAATAATATACTAAGGTCTTGGTAAACCAGTGCCCCCAAGAAATACTTGCATGGTCAAATATACAGGCTTGGATGGGAAATAGTGAGTACATCTGATGGCCTTTGCTTGGAGCTCCCCCTGTATAAACTTCTACAATTGTAAACAGCCTGTAAACAGTCATACAAGATCATCAGGGGGAGATGTGTTGAGTAAAATTTACTTATATCAACAAAAGGAATCCTGAAAAGAACCAGGTCTGATTTTGACACCCTTTCAATGTTAGCCCCAAGTCCTATGTAATATTGAGAGATATAACCCCTAAGTTACAGAATTTGTGACATTGCCACTCCAGTGCACCATATTTAGAGCTAATTATACAACACAGTGTGGGGATATGGCTGTGGGTGCAGGTTTATTAACGAGTTAATACAGCAGGTATTGTGTTGATAAATATATGTTTATATAATATTCTGAATTAATGCAAAGATTTGGTGCCATTATGCCATTCATATGGTTTAGGCTTAGACATAAGCCATGGCAGGTTGTGGGATTTTGGGAGGAGCCTAAAATCTAGCCTTGTGCTGAAGACTCTGGTCTTTATTTCACCTAGCAAAAACCCCTGATGATCATGCTACTAAATAATCTTCTAAAACACCTACAAATAAGATACATGCGCTTCATGAGTTTTGTCCATTAAGAAAAATGTTAAATGTCATGAAACACATTTCTGCATAGCGTCAGTCTGTGCTGAACCTCATTAAAAACACATACTCTGTGTTATATTATGCATCACTGATACACTGTTTACTATAGAAACAAGGACATTTTGCATACCACTGTATATAACAAAGAAAGGCATTGAAGTTCAATATCTTTCTCCACATCCTCTGGTAAAATAAGAGGGAGTGTGCTTGTTAAAGGATCACTCCAACCTCCATGACCACTTCTGATTTTGGAAGTGGCCATGGAGTAGGCAATCTGTATGTGCAGCGTTTCTGATTGAAATACTGCCAATACAGAGAAAACTCTGTTCCGGACTGCCTCATGTTAGTCCTGTGCAAAAAGGGATATCCTTCGTCAGCATTGCACACTGCCAATGAACATAATTACCTGTGAGCACTCTAGTAAGTAGTAGCCCTTTGGACTGTGTGCGGGCGAGTAGTCCGACATTGTTCTACAAATTGCAATCTTTTGAGTCACTCCTTCTCTAGTGACAGCCCTCTCACTCTTCACACTTCCCTAATTCTGCCTCCCTACCTCATATGTTATGTGACCCTTCCACTCCTATTGTCCATCCTTGAACAAGGTGGTGTTCAATGCTTCAGACAGAAAATCATTGGATTCAATGCTTTTCTATCAGAAGAAGTTGATTTGCACTTTTGTGGTGCTCGTCTTACATGCATCAATGGTCCATCAATGATTGGACTGTGCACAAAGAAAAAATGATGCAGTGACAAGACGACAAAGAATTTATAGAAACAATCAAGTAGAACTTGACCCAGTGCTGTATTCCAGTTAAAGGGACACTACAGGCACCAAAACAACTTAATCTAAATAAAGTTGTTATGGTGCCAGGAGGCACGGTTTAGACCCAAAGTTGCCTCCCACTCCACCCCTGGCGGCTTCTGACAGCTGTAAGCCAATCTGCAGAGCCCCTGCCTGGCGGCACTCTGCGCTTCCTGCATCTAAAAATTTAGAAGCTGGAAGCCGCCAGGGGGGCAGTGGAGACTGGTGCTGGAGGCAACCTTGGTGTTAAATCATTCTAGAACAGTTTAGCCCCTAGAGGTAAAAATACATCTAGGGGCATCCTGGCACCATAACAACTTAATTTAGATGAAGTTGTTTTGGTGTCTGGAGTGTTCTTTTAAGTTTTAACCCTTTAACAACCGCTGACGGTTCAGGACCATCATCTGAAAAATCCCCTTGATGACCGGTGATGGTCCTGAACCGTCATAATGGTATTATTTACTTACCTGATCGCCGGTTGCTCTCGGTGTGGGAAGACTGCCTGACAGCCCAGGCAGTTTCCCCTTGGCGAATTAGGACCCCGCGGCCATGTGATCGCTCTAACAGAGCGGTCACATTGCCGCAATAGGCGTCCAAGTATCTGCCTGCAGGGGGACTTCCTGAACTGACAGGCAGTCTCCCTGCATGTCTAAAATTAAAAAAAATATATATAGTTAATAATTGAAAATGTAATTTATATGTGTGTGTGTGTGTATACACACACACACACACACACATGATATATAGACATATATTATATCTATGTCTAAATATTATATATATATATGTCATACTAAGTGTATTTTTATAATAATATATACATAATAACTATATATATATATATATATATATATATATATATTATAAAATACAAATAAAAAGTAAATTAAAATAAGCAAAAATAAAACATAAAATATATATGTTATAGAATTATTAAAACCTTTATTAAATTTCTCATTAACTCCATTGTCTTCATAATATGACAGATTTTCCTAACAGCATTTAGAATATTAGAATGAGAATGTATTTTCTAGAAGGATATGACTAACACCGGAATTATCAAGTTCCTGTAATATGAAACAAAGTATACCATAGCTAGATCCCGAGAAACTGCTCTAATGAAATGTCCATTCTCTAAAAAGCCTTGAACCTGACCTCGAATATAACATCACTAACCACTCAAAATGGCGCCTAAAGCCCCCCTCCCATCGAGTAAAGCCTCGTGCTAAGCAAGATGGCGCCTGAACCATCGTGTCCACACCCGTGTCCAAGATGACGCCACCTCTCGGTGGAAGGACACTTAGCCAGCCACTTAGTACTTGAGCCAATTAATAATATTGATGGGTGGACATTGACATAGCCACTTAACACTTAACCCAATTAATGATGTTTATTTGTTGTTATCTTGATATTCAATGATGATGTAATATTGCTCTTATAAGGGTCTGCGAGCCCGCTTTTTAACCAGATGCCATTAAATTTTCTCGAAGTTCTTTTAACCTGAACTCCATGTGTCAGTGCGAATTTACTTCTGCGTATACGCAATTTAATCATCTCAGATTTGGACAGGAACAGATAGTCATTCAAACATATTTGTTTGCTTAAAATAATCTATATCATATATATATATATATATGAAATTTTATTCTAACTGTATTTTGACATCTATGTATATATAAATCAAAATACAAAATATATATATCCATATACAAAATGACAAATAATTTCAAAAATATACACATAGACTTCAAATATATAAATATATATATATATATATATATGTACCGTATATACTCGAGTATAAGCCGACCCGAATATAAGCCGAGGCCCCTAATTTTACCCAAAAAAACTGGAAAAACTTATTGACTCGAGTACAAGACTAGGGTGAGAAATGCAGCAGCTACTGGTAAATTTCTAAATAAAATTAGATCCTAAAAAAAATATATTAATTGAATATTTATTTACAGTGTGTGTATAATGAATGCAGTGTGTGTGTATGAATGCAGTGTGAGTGTATGAGTGCAGCGTGTGTATGAGTGCAGCGTGTGTATGAGTGCAGCGTGTGTATGAGTGCAGCGTGTGTATGAGTGCAGCGTGTGTATGAGTGCAGCGTGTGTATGAGTGCAGCGTGTGTATGAGTGCAGCGTGTGTATGAGTGCAGCGTGTGTGTATGAGTGCAGCGTGTGTGTATGAGTGCAGCGTGTGTGTATGAGTGCAGCGTGTGTGTATGAGTGCAGCGTGTGTGTATGAGTGCAGCGTGTGTGTATGAGTGCAGCGTGTGTGTATGAGTGCAGCGTGTGTGTATGAGTGCAGCGTGTGTGTATGAGTGCAGCGTGTGTGTATGAGTGCAGCGTGTGTGTATGAGTGCAGCGTGTGTGTATGAGTGCAGCGTGTGTGTATGAGTGCAGCGTGTGTGTATGAGTGCAGCGTGTGTGTATGAGTGCAGCGTGTGTGTATGAGTGCAGCGTGTGTGTATGAGTGCAGCGTGTGTGTGTATGAGTGCAGTGTGTGTATGAATGCAGTGTGTGTGTATGAATGCAGTGTGAGTGTATGAATGCAGTGTGAGTGTATGAGTGCAGTGTGAGTGTATGAGTGCAGCGTGTGAGTGTGTGAGAGTGTGAGAGTTGCAGAGCCTTGGTGGGGGGTGGGTGTTTTTTTTTATTATTTAAATTTTTTATTTAAATTTTTTTATTATTATTAATTATTATTTTTATTTATTTAATTATTATTATTTTTGTATTCTTATTTATTATTTAATTATTATTATTTTTTTATTATGACTAATTATTATTTTTTCGGCCCCCCTCCCTGCTTGATATATGGCAGGGAGGGGGGCTCTCCTTCCCTGGTGGTCCAGTGGCATTGGCAGTTCAGTGGGCTCTCGCGAGATTTACACTGGGAGCTGACCGAGGTGCTGAACGGACGGCGCGGAGGAGGAGAGAGCTGACAGGAGCTGCAGGACAGGTAAGTTACAGCTCTGCCAGCCCCCTCTCCCCCGGTCTGTATTATGGCAATGCAAATTGCCATAATACAGACTATTGACTAGAGTATAAGCCGAGTTGGGGGTTTTTAGCACAAAAAATGTGCTAAAAAACTCGGCTTATACTCGAGTATATACGGTATGTAGAAAATGTATCCAAGATAGCACTCCAAGGACTTGTATAAAAATTAACTTTTATTACCTTATAGTAAAAACAGCAAAAATCAACGTTTCAGCTTGATCCCCTCAAGCTTTCGTCAGGATAAAGCTTGAGGGGATCAAGCTGAAACTTTGATTTTCGCTGTTTTTACTATAAGGTAATAAAAGTTAATTTTTATACAAGTCCTTGGAGTGCTATCTTGGATACATGTTCTATTTTTGGGCTGACAAGCACCGGGCACTTAACATTTACATAGGATGAGTGCAAGATTACTTTTTTGTTGTTTTGTATATATGTATGTATATATATATATATATATATATATATATATATATATAAAATGTTTTACTGTTTTGAAACACTAATATTTGTGTGCAGAAAAGTCTCCAGAGTATAACAGTACCCCCCATGTACAGGCTTCATAGTGTTTTTGAAAGTTACAGGGTCAAATATAAGGGTCACATTTTTTTTTACATTGAAAATTGCCAGGTGGTTATGATGCCTTTGAGAGTGTATGGTAGCCCAGGAATGAGAATTACCCCCTTGATGGATTACCATTTGCAAATGAATGCAACCCAAGTTATTACAAATGGGGTATGTTCAGTCTTTTTTAGTAGCCCTTAGTCAAAAACACTGGACAAAGTTAGCGTTCATAATAGTTTTTTTGCATTTTTAACACAAAAACAAATATAAATGCTAACTTTGGCCAGTGTTTGTGATAATATGGCTACTAAAAAAGACTGGACATACCCCATATTGAATACCCCGGGTTGTCTACTGTAAAATAAATATGTACATGTGAGGTGTGATTCAGAGATTTATGACAGATAACAGTGTTACAATGTCACTATTGATACATTTTAAAAATATATATTTTGAAACATCAATTTTGTCCTGAAAAAAACTAAATATAATTTGTATAGGAACAGTAAATGAGAGAGATGGAAATTACAGCTAAACACAAATACCACAAAAGTGTTAAAACAGCTCTGGTCCTTAACGTACAACATGGCCAAAACAGTCCGGTCCTGAAGGGGTAAATAATTTTTATAGGGTATGCAGACAAAAATGGGAGGGGGGTGACATACAGATATACACATAATAAGATTATTACAAGAAAAGAATAGGAAATTAGGAAGCTAGTTGGAGTAACTTAAAATGTAACATGATAAATTGCATTGCTTGGCAAGCTGTGGATGCTTTTTCAAATGTTACTAAGCTTTCCTGGATTGTGTGCAATGCTTACACGTTTACAACACTAAGGACCCTGACAGCTTTTAACAAGATACAGGTGCAGTTGTAGTTATTTTTATTTACCAATAATGCTTTCTCTAGTGGCATTGGAGAGGTTTTGCTAATGTCTTTTACCTTTCCAATTTTCATTTCATACAGGAAAAAAAACTATTTGCTTCAGATAATGTAAATAGAAGTCTAAAGTGGGGTGTCTGTTTTAGTTGTTTAAGGAATTATTGGGTATTTTTGGTCAAATTTACAAACGCAAACCCTTATAGATATGTCAATAAAGCCTTAGAGGGCTTAAAGGGGCACTATAGTCACCAGAACAACTACAGCTTAATGCCTTTTCTGAGAAAAGGCAGTGTTTTCATTAACCCTAGGGACACCTCCAAGTGCCACTCCTTAGATGGCAACTGGAGAGGCTTCTTGGCACAGGGCTGCACAATAGGCAGCCCTGCCGTTCAGCGCCCCCACGCTCTGCTCTGAATTTTCCTCACAGAGATGCATTAATTCAATGCATCTCTATGAGGAGGTGCTGATTAGCCAAAATGGTGTTTGGCCCTGCCCACTTGCCAATTTTAGCCAATCCAATGCTTTCCCCATGGGAAAGCATTGAATTGTCTAAAATTTTTTAATTTTGATGATGTCACCAAGGGGCTGGGGCCTGCGCCAGCGGACCGTTGAGAGCTGGAAATAATGTGAGTTTTAACCCATTCTCAGGGGATTAAGGGGGAGGGGGCAAGACACCTAAATGGTCGGTTTTCACTATAGGGTCAGGAAAACATGTTTGTGTTTCTGACCCTATAGTAATCCTTTAATGTAGGGTTAATTAGGAACTCTTTACTGCAAAGACAGCTGTAGCTTTTATTTCTTCAACTGTGACATAAGGCTGGCATCCTAAATTAAAAATTAGGTATGATGAGATTAAAATAAAAAATATAACTTTTTAAGACTATATATATCATGAAAAATGTCATGCTTACTGGTAGTTGGCAAATGAAAAGGGTGGAATTACAACTTAAAAATAGATTAGTGGTGCAGTTTCTAATGACTTATTTTTATAAAGAATCTCATTAATTTACTAAATTATATGATACATTCACTTTTCTATGAAATGATGTAGGCCAGTGGTTCCCAAACTTTTTAGGTTCAAGGCGCCCTTAATATTTCAGTATTTTCCCAAGGCAAAATTTCTAGGTTGTATATCTGTACAGCGCTGCCGCATTAATGGAGCTATAGTGTAATGTACAGTGTTGGTGTTTGAAGCAGGGGCGTATCAGCCGCGAGGCAAACAAGGCATTTGCCTTGGGCGGCATTTCCCAGGGGGCGGCAAAAAACGCCGCCCCCAAATGCCCAAGGCAAATGTCTTGTTAGCCTTGCGGCTAAGAGACATGCTGGGGTGGTTGCTGGGCGGGCGGGCGGCCGGCGAGGGAGCTCTTCCCCTGAGCTCTCTGCTCAGCTCCCTCGCGCGCCGCCCGCAGAGTGAGACTGGGAGCCGGAATATGACGTCATATTCCGGCTCCGCCTCCCAGCCTCACTCTGCGGGCGGCGCGCGAGGGAGCTGAGCAGAGAGCTCAGGGGAAGAGCTCCCTCGCCGGCCGCCCAGCCTGCCCGCCAGTGCCGCCCTGCAGCCACTGGACCACCAGGGAATGGGAGAACCCCCCCACCCCCAGCATTCCCAAAGGTAAGGAGGCTGGGGGGGGGGGAGTAAATAAAAAATAAAAAAAAGTGTTAATGTGAGTGTGTGTGTGTGTGTCTCTGACTGTGTGTGTCTGTTAGTGTGTGTCTGTTAGTGTGTGTCTGTGTGTGTGTGTGTTAGTGTGTCTGTTAGTGTGTGTCTGTGACTGTGTGTGTGTGTGTGTCTATTAGTGTGTGTGTCTGACTGGTGTGTGTCTGTTAGTGTGTGTGTGTGCCCGACTGTGTGTGTCTGTTAGTGTGTGTGTGTCCGACTGTGTGTATTTGTTAGTGTGTGTGTCTCACTGTGTATGTCTGTTAGTGTGTGTGTCTCACTGTGTGTGTCTGTTAGTGTGTGTGTCCGACTGTGTGTGTTTGTTAGTGTGTGTGTCCGACTGTGTGTGTTTGTTAGTGTGTGTGTGTCCGACTGTGTGTGTTTGTTAGTGTGTGTGTCCGACTGTGTGTGTTTGTTAGTGTGTGTTTGTTAGTGTGTGTCTCACTGTGTGTGTCTGTTAGTGTGTGTGTCCGACTGTGTGTGTTTGTTAGTGTGTGTGTTTGTTAGTGTGTGTGTCTCACTGTGTGTGTCTGTGTCCGACTGTGTGTGTCTGTTAGTGTGTGTCCGACTGTGTGTGTTTGTTAGTGTGTGTGTCTCACTGTGTGTGTCTGTTAGTGTGTGTGTGTCCGACTGTGTGTGTCTGTTAGTGTGTGTCCGACTGTGTGTGTTTGTTAGTGTGTGTGTCCGACTGTGTGTGTTTGTTAGTGTGTGTGTGTCCGACTGTGTGTGTTTGTTACTGTGTGTGTCTCACTGTGTGTGTTTGTTAGTGTGTGTGTCTCACTGTGTGTGTCTGTTAGTGTGTGTGTCTCACTGTGTGTGTCTGTTAGTGTGTGTGTCCGACTGTGTGTTTGTTAGTGTGTGTGTCCGACTGTGTGTGTTTGTTAGTGTGTGTGTCTCACTGTGTGTGTCTGTTAGTGTGTGTGTCTCACTGTGTGTGTCTGTTAGTGTGTGTGTCTCACTGTGTGTGTCTGTTAGTGTGTGTGTCCGACTGTGTGTGTTTGTTAGTGTGTGTGTCCGACTGTGTTTGTCTGTTAGCTAGTGTATGCGTATCTGTCAGTGAATATGTGGTGGTCAGTGAATAGGTGGCGCGGGCGTGCGCGGGGGGGGGTGTCTGAGTTTTGTCCTGCCTAGGGCAGCACAAAACCAAGATACACCACTGGTTTGAAGGGGTGCTTGTATAAATTTGGGTTTTAATACAGGGGTGTCTTTGTATGTGATGTTTGCATTTGATTGCAGGGGTGTGTTTGTAAATTTATATATTTATTTTTGAATGCAGGGGTGTGTTTGTATATACTATTTGTGTTAGATTTCAGAAGTGTGTGCTTGTTGTGCTGGTGTTTGACTGCTTGGATGTATGCACATACATATATACTTACACAGATATTCATGCACATTAATGCACAGATGCATATAAATACACCGACACACACACACACAAATTCATATAGACACCGACATACACACACACACACACAGATACACACCGACATATACACACATGCACCCTGAAACACACAAACATTGATACATGCCCACACCATGACACAGATATACACTGACATAAAAACACATAACCTGACACACAGATGCACATACACAGATACAGAAGCACCCCCTGACACATACAAACACTCATACTCACACTTATACACACACACATACTCACACACATACACAGACAAGTGATTTTTTTTTTATATCTCCAGCCACCCTCCTGTTAGCTTACCTTATGTGCCAGGAGGGTGGTTTGGAGTCCTGCTGCTGTGGGAGTGAACTGCAAGTGTTGCTGGGACATTGAATCTCCTTCAATAAAGACAGTTATATTTACCTGAAATGTGGTTTCTTTCATTTGTTTATATAAATAATAGACAGATAGATATTCCTTATTATAATTCCAAATAATTATATTTCAAAAGTTACTTTTGCACAAAAGCACATCATGTTTAGACTTCCTATTCAAGAAGTAAAAGCCAATTTAAAGGCTGACATAGGAAACAGCATTCCCATTTTGCCTGCGGGGTATTTCAACAACTTGGATTAAATACAACACTAGTTTGATTTCACATGAATTAACCTTTTCAGTAATGAGACGCAATGGAAAGCATCAAGGAACAACATGGTTAAGAATCTAGCAGCACTTACAGGCCTAAGTACACACTTTATGTGTATTACACCAAATAAAAACTCAATATACAAATTAGTTACACCTGGGTATTTATTAAGGATATATGTCATCATCCTCTATGTTGCCATAGTGACATAACAACAAGCTTTGCTCTATAAGAAAAGTAATAAATAACTGATATAATAATAAAAAGTGTTTATTAGGACATATTATGTACTTTTTGTCAATCTTTCTTTTATTAGAGGCATGTAAGATGGGTTACAGAAGAGAGATTGGAGGAAACGTTAAGTGATTTACAGTATAGGGTTGGTATAACAATACGCAAACTTTAGATTACATTTCCAGAGCTGCGATGCCTCATTTTTTTTTTTTTTTATCGTTAAACTTTCGTTTGGTAATACAAGCTAAGGACCTTAAGGTCCGGATGGTAACTCACTAAATCATGTTAGACAGGCATCTGGTGACACATGGGTAAGTAGTAAGCTCACCATTTAAAGAAACAGAAAATTCAAGACATATGCAAGCATAAGACGAGTAACAGTACTGACCTCTTAGGATCGTGTTAGTGTGGCATCAAGATGTACCTATGTTAGGTGGCTAGAGTCATATCGGTGGTTGTAGCAAGTTTCTATTCTCTCCTAAAGCAGATTATTATAGTGGGATTATCTAACATATGAGTTGACGTTTAGTTATCTGTTTTAACTTCTCCGTGCTGTTGTTGCCCTAATGCAGGGGTAGGCAACCTACGGCACTAGTGCCATGTACGGCACTCGAGGTGTCTTTGCACGGCACTCAAGGCTGCTAGAGCCAAACAGGCTCTTTCCTATCAGGAGTCCCAGTAAAACTTCAGATATCTGCTAATACGAAGAGGTGGTGAAGGACAATCCTCAATTTATGCATTGCAGCATGTAGAGGAAGTGATCTCAGATCACTTCCTCCCAGCACTTGTAAATGGGAATCCACACTGTAGCAGAGCAGCTTGCAGCTGCTGTTGCAGCTACTATACTTGAGCTATACCTGGTCGGCCCGGTCCCCACTGGAACCTAGGGAAGCTACCCACACTGCTAGATATACACAGAAATGCAGAATAACCCTCCACTCATACAAATAATACGAACAGCCCACACACAAACATACACACAATCCCCACAAACGCAACACCACTAACTATCCACATGCAGCCTCTCACATGCAATACCCCAAACAGCCCCCACACACTACCAACACACAATGTGACATATCCATCCACACACAATTCCAAAAGCAGCCCTCATACACAACCCACATTCATATGTATCATACACAATACCACAAACTACTCCTGAGCATATACAATATAATAGCTCATATACGCACAAATACAACGATACAAAGCAATTACAGTAAAAAGTAAAAATAACACAAGCAGAATACGCAAGCATACACACCTCAATTTAAAAAAATAGGATCGGCACTCTACGAGACATCACAATCCTATATCGGCACAGTGCTGCTAAAAGGTTGCCTACCCCTGCCCTAATGCATAATCACGGTTTGCAGTATAGCGGTGGCTAGGTGAGATGACACATAGAGAGGCTAGACTAGCATAGAAATAGAAATAGAGGGCCTAACAAACTTCAATCACCTTGCTAGAAAGAAGCATCAGTAAAAATTAAAACAAACTAAAATAGCAATACATGTATGAGACTGCTGAAGTGGTTCAGCGATTAGACTAAAATGCTTGTAAATAACTTGTCAAGTCCGTTCCGGGAGTATCCGGAGCTGTCTGCTAGGGACGAGAAAGTTCTCTGTTTATCAGTAAAGTCAGCCGATTCCCCGTTGGGGCCAGACTGAGGTTTGCCATGTGAGTCCCGCACTGGTGTCCCTTGTCCCCCTCTTGCTGGCCTGTGTCAGGTACCTTTTGTGCAGTCGGGTCCAGTATGATCAGGTGAGGCATCGTTGGGCTGAGGCTCCCCTGTATGCTCGGACCATGTGGATGGTTGGCCGTGCAGATGCCGTGGTCGGTAGGATGCCCCCCTCCGGTATGCCTCCGGAGTGCTGTGCTGCGGGCCTGGTTCTCGTTGAGTGTCGGGTACAGTTTGGACTCCCGTCTGGCGCCTGGGGTTTGTCTCCGCTGGGTAGAGCCCTGCCGTTCCAGGGACGGGGGTCCACCCTTGCCCCGGAACCGTGTGGGAGCTGGTGCTCGTGAGCCTGGGATCCTGTGTGGCCCAGGGTCGCCCCTTTTGGGGTGGTACGGAGGTGTGTAGCCGGTTGCTTGCGTAGTCGCTTCATCGCTCTCCGCCAGTATGGCTGGCACCTCTGGGATATACCCAGTGTTGCTCCCGGTCCGGGAGGGGCCTTGACGCGGGGGTTTAGAGTAGGGGCCATCGAATTGCCCTGGTGAGTATCCCCTGTCCCCCCACCGCCGACGGCTCTGACCTTCGCGGGTGGGTTCCGGTTCGGTGTATCGGGCTGTAAGTATGCCTCTAACTTGGCCCAGAAGTGGTTGAAGATTAATGCGATAGAGTCTTTTGTGTGATCTGCAGTTCCTGCTTTAGCATGCTGTTGCCATCGCTTGTCCGACACTCTCGTGTCAGAGTGATCCGCCATCTTGGCGGTCCCTTGCTCCGCTTCATGTTGGGAGTCTATTGTGCCTGTCGCTTGATGCGGTGCTCGGGGTACCCCGTCCGGCGGAGACCGTGATAACCCCCATCGGTCCTCAGGGGGGGGGTGAGTGCATATCGCTTGTTCAGTGCGGGAAGCGTCTGGCGGGAAGGTGGCCATCCTACCCCTATGCCTCCGCTAGGCCTCACGTAGCTGCTGCGGTACCCGGTTGAGTTGGGTGTCATGATTAATGTCGGCAGGTCCGTGGTTGTTTCATCCGTTCAAATATCTTACTTGTGGGTAGTTTCCAGCAGGCAGTTTCTTGTTAATTGTCGATTTTGGGCCCTACAGCACAGGAGCTCCTGCAGTGTGCGACCGTTCAGATTGCTGGTTGGCTCCGCCCCCCATTATGTACTTTTTGGATCAAGATAAATAAATAAAACTTTTCAAAATCATTTTACTTCTTGATCTACTGCCCAGCTGAGTAGCATAGCTATATTAGAATGCCTTAATTCCTCTAGTACGGCAGTATTCACTCACTCTGCACACCTCCCAAATATTCTATGCAGCTGACAATTCCATACAGTGGGTCACTAAAACACTCATTTTACCCTGTGCTTATCTGGCACAGATCTTGGCTATGATGTGCAAAGCATCAATGTCTCCATGGCAACCCATTATTAATCAGTGGCACTAAGCAATAAGCAGATATTTTAAATTGTTTGGATGAAAACATTTAGCAAATATCTCAAAACGCAAGAAAATTAAGAAAAAATAAACAAAGAAGGAAAATGTTTCTTGGTAAAACCAAATGTCTAAATTTGTTCTTTTGTATTCTTAATATTACTTTTGTCGAAATTTGTAATGTTCACATTAAAAATCCACAATATTACTTGGCTAAATAAAGAAATCTAGACACCCAACTGAAATTTATTACTAGGTTTCAGTCTCTACAACAGCTTAACCTCAAGAGGGCCATTGATATTTGTTCCCTTGCTGCATAGCATTGTTAAACATGCAGATTCTATATAAATAAAAGTTTTTAATGCGTATGCTAACATTTGTTTACATTTAACTATTATAACTATTTTTTCCAAGGTTAATGCAACACTATGGTGTTAGGCATACAAACCTCTTTGTTCCTGATGCTATAATGGTCTCCTCACCAATAAAATTCAGGACCACCCCATAACAAAAGAAAGGGATAAAAAAAGGGTATAACTTATTATTCAAGTGTCAAGAACCCGTATCTGCAGATGGCCGATACGCATGCCGTGACACTGACTTTTCATCTTCATGTCCAATCCAATGCTCCTCAAGATGGAGCATTGGGATCAAGATGCGCTCCTCCTGTCATATGGCAGGCAATAAGCCATTTAATAGTTCGGATCAATTCAATAACCGCTGTTAAAGGCTTATTGGGGGCTGATAATTATCCTTTTCTAATTTTAAAACCGAAAGCTTTACTTTACATTGAAAATGTAAAGTAAAGCTTACGGTTTCAAAATGTAAAAGTTTATCGGGCAGAAACTCTCAATAAATAGCCTCATCAAATTCAACAGCTAAAAGTAGTAATAAATGTCATTTTTGATTACTCACCCACTAGCATCCAAAGGGAAAATAATTTAAAAGTTTATGGGGGGTCAATATTAAAGGGGAAACCTGTAGTGCACCCCTGGCCCAACCATGGGTGGCGGATGGGGCCTATTAAACACAGAAGGGTAGGTGGACATACCAAAATTGAAGCTAGTCCCTCCTCACTACATTGGGCACATCCCCCCCCCATATCATCGGACATTTATTTTTTTATGGAATCGTATCTTCAGCTCCATAAACGGCCAAAATACAAACAATGCTACTATTTTTGAAATAAGAAAAAAAAAAAAGCAACGCATTAAGGAGGTAGTGCCCCACACAAAGAACTTGCCCACGCTTTGCAAGGTTAGAGTACTTTGATTGATTGGCTTGTAAGTCAGACTGCTCAGGAAGGCAAGTATCATTTCAAGAGTGCTCAATGTTTAGTAGACATGCCCACTTGCATCATCGCAAAATGTATACTAAATATGGGGATCATATTGAGGTAATTTATTATTATTTTAAACTTTTTCTAAAATGATCAATAGGTTTAATCAATAAAAAAAGCAGATTCATCTCAACATGCCAACCCTTTTATCAGTTTGACTGCTAGAATTTTGGCTCACATGAAATCCTGTAGAAATTTGGAAAAATATACCAAATTGACCGAAAACACTAGATAATTATCAACTGTGTTTTGCTAATATAATTCAAAGCCATACTTTGTTTAATATATGTAAATTGTTTTATCAATGTATTTACCTTTTTTGGTGGACAAATGTTTGGTTTTCTGAAAATCATTTAGCAATGTTTAGTTAATTTTTTTAGTACAGTAAGGCTTTCAATTAGACTATCTGCATTTACAAATGATAAAAAGAGGTGGTTCTCTTCACTGATATTCTTGAATTGTATGTAAATCATAATTGTGCACATGTGTTTATTGTCTATTTGTTTACAACAAATTTGAAAATCATCAATATAAAAATAACTTGGACTTTACTTTTCTTTGTATTTCCAAAGTTTCTGACTGATTTGAGGGGATTTCAGTTACCTATTTTATACAATTTTAAATGTAATGTATACCATTAACAAATCAATATGAGCCAGGAGCAAAAACCTCCCTCCCTGGCCTGCCCATTCTCATTGTGAGCAATACAAGTGGTTGGCACACCAGAAGATGCACTCAATGAAACTCATGGGATCTGTACTCTCCAACTTTGGTCCAAGGTATGCAAGAGGGAGGGTGGAATACACTTAACTATCTATTTAATATATATATATATATATATATATATATTTTTTTTTTTTTACCTCCCCCTCAATGGAACAGCCTCTATCCCCCTTAATACACACAATAACCCCTGCCTTCCTATAGTCCTATATATATCCTATCCTTTCTCCCACAACGCACACAGCAGCCACTATCTCCCCCTCAACACACACAACAGGCTCTGTCTCCAGCCCCTATGCCCTCCAAAAACAGTCTGCAAACCCTATCCCCCTAAAAACATAATAATGCACCTATGTATTTTAATAGAATACATAATAGAATATTATAATACAAAAGTATAAATACCTGACATATTCTGATGGCTTGATCCAACACGGTTTTGGTATCCGTACCATAATCAGGACAGGGTAACACAGCCCTAGAAAAGTGGGCTTGCAGTAGTAGATGTGCCTTTGTGTGTGCACTGTCCATTGAATGAGGATTGACTTCAATAGGAAGGTTTTTGGCCAACTCACTGTTCATCTGGTCCTCATTGTGCCGGACTGGGAGTTCTGCGTATTCTTCAGCATCCTTAAAAAGAGTAGATTATAAATGATCGTTCTCAATAAACATTTACATACTTACACACCCTTAAATATGTATCATCGTGAACTGCTATCCCATCTCACAGAAAAGAGTAAGGCAAATATGGTTTGGTCATCTAAAAAAGTACATTTAACATGATCACACAAGCTTTGGGCAGTGTAGAACATTGAATATTTCACCTGTCTTACCCATAACCTCTCGCAAATGTTACAAATCAAAATTATACACGACTGCACACTTTATGGTACATATCAGAAAAAATACACTGATAGCATTAATAAATTAAACTTTGTGTGACAGAATTATGTACTGATGGTGTAGACTTCACTTGGTATTTACAAGTCAATTTACTTTGTGGGCTACACAGAAAATAGCTCAGAACCTTGGTTTTAAGAATTACCTCTGCTGGATCAAAATATTAAATCAAAGACAAAGACATACACCTTTTTAAATGAAAGACAAAGACATTCAAGGCTATGAATGTCCTTAACATAAAACAAAAATACAAATATATTGTTCTATAGATCAAACCTACGGTATTTTTCTTTTCTATTTCATGTACCTATAAATACAGGTTAAACGTGTTGCAAAACGTCTTGTATCAATATAAAAGTCATTTGGAATGGAAAGGGCATGCAATTGACTGAAATAGTAAATTTTTCTACAGTTACTCATTAATCAATGCTTCTTAAAACAGAGAATAAAGGAAAAAAACATATTTTGTCACCACTTTCTTCTGCTCTTTTCCATGCGGCTTATAACTTTGTTTTTCTATATTGTCAGTATAGCCCAATTTAAATGGAAAAGACTCGGTTTAGAACATTAATGATGCAATAGCAGGCAAAGTAGAGCTAATCATTTTTCCCAAATCCCAAAATGATTGTTTTAGGAGTGGAAATACAGCCAACAATTCTATAATTGCTTTGAAAATACATTCTGACACTTTCCCCTGCCACCTTTAAATTCATTAACATTATGTGACTAAAATGAAACAAGTCACTGGCTTAATTTCCTGTTTGTTAAGTGTACATTTTTAAACGTCTTATCTTCATCTAGGCAGTAATTAAAGGAAATAGAGAATGGCATGGAGGCTTTGATTCAGCTATAAGAGGAGATGAATGGAGGGTTGGAAGGTCACCAGAGTCCATTATGTTCTTATGTGAGATGTTAGTGTGAGAAGCCCTCTCCCTGTTTGTTTAGTGCAGGCTGGACAGACTACTAACTACAAATCTGTTCCTCTGAATTGACCGGCCAGCCTAGCATAAAGATGCCACCCGTTGCAAATGTTAAATGACAGTGATTGACAGTCATACGATGAAGTCTGCTTGTAACCCCCTGCTACTGTTTTCAGATTGCAGCAGAAAAGACTGAATAAAGAAACATTCTTCATAATCACATCAAATAGGCCCTGCTGTTCATTCAATATTTTTTCCATTTTCATTTCCCTTTTCATTACAGACCACAATCTGTTCAGACCAGCGACAAAAAGAATGGATTTATCTGTGCACATTTTGCCCGTGTGTCTATTTTATAGTGTTAATAAAAATGTCTGCAATATGTTGCTCTTGTATGAATAGAATGTTCTAAAATGGCTACTTACATTAAAAAATTATTACACTGCTGCGTACCGCTTGTCCATCGAATAATGAACACAATAAGAGCCAACACAGTGGAAAAAAAAAAAAAAAGCTAAATTCTTCTTCATTGATGAGACCAAAAATATTGTACAGTACTGACTATTGCACTGCAGCCCCCAAGAAGTGCAATGTAAAATACTTACTAAAAAAAACAAAACAAAAAAAACTAAAAAAAATGTATTCATGTAATCACAGCTTAGAGAAAGTAATTCACACACATCTGTTGCATTTTAAAGGAAAAAACTAAAAGTATGTTGATAAAAAAAAGTACGCAGTACATCACAACAAAATAATTGTGAGTCTTCAATGATGGAGACGCAATCAAATATCCCAGTCCCTTTAATAGTCATGTACCTCCACAGACAGTGGGCATGAACAATTGGGCAGGAGACAGATCCATGCATAAATAAAAGCATTGGGTATTCATTAGAATTAATATTCTGAGTATATTTACCCAGCGCACCCAGTAGCTTGTAAATTCATAATTTTGCTGTGTTTTTATCTTCAGCGCTATCTATACAGCGATATCTCCACAATTAAGGTTTGGGGACTGCCAACTGGGATACAACTCCAAACGAATAGTAATGCAAAATAATAAAGGCACACTCTAAACCACTACAGGGCTTTAGTTTGCTGAAGCATTTTAGGGGTTAATAGAATGCCTCATTTGTCATACTTCATAAACTTATCTGAGTTGTGCCCTTCCAGCTGGTAATCAGAAAGCCAAGAAAGTGCTAAATCATTGACCCTAACCCTTTAACTCACTTCAGAGCAAGGAGACATTCTTACAACAAACCAGCAATCAACAGGTTTCAAACTACGGTACATGTACTTTGTAAATATATTCACAAAACACTTTTTTTTTGTGTTCTCCTTTAAGTGTTATGATCACATTCTTTGTTCTATGAGTCATCTAATACGTGAAACACGTGCACAGTGTACAGTATACAGTGTCAATAATCACCCTTTGTGTCACTTTTCCGAACAGTATATACCTTAAAGAAATTTTAGAATAACAATCCATCATCAATGAGCTTCATAGCTTGTTAACTCGTGCCTTTCACACTATGTGGCTGTGTCCTGTGTAAAGCACATACACAGTTGTTGGACTCAAATTAATAAACGTGCAGCAGAATATTGTCAGCTTGGGTTTCAACTTCTGCAAAAATCAAAAGAAAGCCAACACTTTCACAGATGGCTGCGTGGCGTGAGCAAAGAGTTTACGCAAGCTTAGATTTATGTGGGGAAAACAAATAGGAGAATTAGGAAAGATTTCTCCCACTCACAAAGAAACTGTCCACATGGTGAACAGCTGGTTCTAGTAGTCCTTAAATAAGAGTACTTTGCTACAATTCTTCAATGGTAATAAAACTGAAGAATGGAAGGAGCTGGCAGTGACTTAGGCTTTGTAAATCACAACATGCGAATCAGAATAAATACACAGAAAATAAACGACAAAAAAATGTCATGGCTTCCCGATCTCTGTGAAATGATGCTAGCCACTTAACTCATGTGCCAGTTGGGTGATGTTCAATATAATATACACATGGAGAGGGCTTTGACCCTGCTAGAAGAATGATGTCATGTTATAAGGTCTATGGGGTATGCAGGAAAGCAGGGGTCATATAAATGTTATCGAGTGCCACAGATCTGGCTTAAGAGCCTGAGTTGGCAGCCTTGCATTATGTAATGGAACCGCAAATGTTTAATCACTGAATATATCCTTTCTGCTTTTTAAGCTAGTGTGAGCAAATTTAGCCATTTTTCGAATTCTTTATTTGTGTCGATACATAGGGGTATTCTATTTAGGACAATAACCCACATTAACCTTATTGGGATCCAGGGATGGACTGACAGTGGCCTGGGCACCCTCGCAAAATTATGACTTGGGCCCCCTGCAGCCAGATATATATGCTGGTGTAGATGTACCATGTATTTGATTGTATGTGCATGTAAATATTATGTATATTTCTGTGTGTATCTTTACTGTGAGCCCTAGTGTAAGTGGTGTATGTATGTCTGTGTGCAGTGTCAGGATATGTGGATTCAGAGTATATTTAAATGCATGTTTTTTTTGTTTTTGTTTTTTAAATAGGGTAGTATTTATACGTGTGTTTGTTTAGCATGGCAGTATGAATAAGGGTGTGTGTGTGTGTGTGTGAATTGTGGCAATGTGTTTGTATGAGGTATGTAGGCCTCCAAATTTTGCCTCTTAAATTACAAACAAGGTGTTAAAAACTACAATAAAGAAAGAAAAAATATTAGATAATAGAAACAATCTAATATAGATTCAGGAGTGGTATATACCTTTAAATTTTAAATCTTGTTTGTTGCAATGCTAAAAAGACATCATATAGCTTATTTTCAATGGCTAAAACATATCACTGTATTTTGCTCAGATTTGCTTAAATCCAATGTAAAAAAAGTCTCTGAATAGATACAATTGTATCAATCAAATATAAGTTCACAACAATCAGTTACTTTGTTAGCTATTTCAGTTATTTCCAGTTATGATCAAGCTGGGGTTTGTATACTGGATTAGCTGAATTTATATAGTACAAAATGATAGTGTTCTTGCACGTGCAGCAATGTGATAAATAATAATAGTGTACTTTTCTTGAAAGTTAATATAATGACTAACAGATCATGATAAGTGACCTGTAGTTAGATGAAGATCGCTCCGTTCTGGAAGAGACAGAGTTCAAGATCCATAGTGCGTACTGTATTAAAATATATTTATTGTACACAAAACTAAAAATTGCACTCACAATTCGGTAAAAACTATTTGTGCTGACCTGGAGTCAGGAAAGTATGGTGTAAGCAGCTGGTTCTGTGTTATCGTCCTGCCGGCAGATGTATGGACTAGCTGAGAGCCGCGTGCGTATCACCGATCTTAAGGCGGTCCAAGTAGAGCCCGGTTGTGTTTACGGTAGGTGCCAGAAAGTGAAAAAACATCCTTACCCGTTTCGTGAGTCTGTTGTTCACTTCATCAGAGGATGCTGAGAAAGTAAATCTCACGGGTTTAAATAGCCAAAACTGCTCTGGCTTATATTAACCCTTTAAAGTTTAGTCCATACTTGATCAAACTCTTAGTTCATTTTCACAATAAATTATACAACATTAATTTTGTAAGCACTGTGGGGATATTTATGGGATGATAATATTAAACAGTCGAGAATTGCCCACTATTTCAATTCTCTCAGATCTTAGAGATCGTTATCATGTAAGTGAAATGTATTCCATACAAATAAAATCACAATTTGTTATACAAATAGATATAATTTATTGTGACAAATAAAATAATAATATTAGGCAGCATGCATGATAATAATCAGTGAATATTTAGTATAACATGAGTATGCAATACAATGGAATGGCTATACACGTTCAATGGCTACCAGCATCAATTGTCAAGACAAGATTTATGAGGTACTTCAGACAGAAAAAGCAAAACTTCACACAGTGCAGGGAAGAGTCGTAAAACCTTGGCTAACAGTTAACTGAACAACCCTTTCAATGCTGGCTAGATCCTCCTACGCATATAATATCCTATTCTCATGTAATTTTCAATTAGAATAACATTCAAACCAGCTCATTAAAGGGAAACTCCAGTGCCAGAAAAACGATCCGTTTTTCTGGCACTGGAGGGTGCCTCTCCCTCCCACCCACCAATCCCCGGTTACTGAAGGGGTGAAAACCCCTTCAGTGACTTACCTGGGACAGCGGCGATGTCCCTCGCCGCTGTCTCCGCCTCCGCGACGCTCCTCCTAGTGATTACGTCGGCCGGTGGGCGAGACTAATCTCGCTCACCGGCCGAGGAGACCTAATGCGCATGCGCGGAAATTCCGCGCATGCGCATTACGTCTCCCCATAGGAAAGCATTGAAAAATCATTTCAATGCTTTCCTATGGGGTTTTGAGCGACGCTGGAGGTCCTCACACAGCGTGAGGACGTCCAGCGACGCTCTAGCACAGGAAACCTGTGCTAGAACCCAGGAAGTGACCTCTAGTGGCTGTCTAATAGACAGCCACTAGAGGTGGAGTTAACCCTGCAATGTAAATATTGCAGTTTATGAAAAACTGCAATAATTACACTTGCAGGGTTAAGGGTAGTGGGAGTTGGCACCCAGACCACTCCAATGAGCAGAAGTGGTCTGGGTGCCTGGAGTGTCCCTTTAATCATTTCCTGGAACCATCCAATAAGAATAATCTACCAGATTCTATAAGCCGAATTTTAATTTGCCTAAAAAGATATCTTATCTTATTTTAGAGTAGATCAATACATCTGGATAAAAACATCGGTATGCTAACACGCGATAATATCACATCAATATATAATTATTTTTAATTCCACCTGCAGAATGGAATGTTTATAACTATATATTCTTTAGTTAACTAAGATTTCTAAATATTGAAATCTGACTGTGATTTATCCAGTCATTTTTATTTTATTTATTTATTATTGCCATTTATATAGCGCCAACAGATTCCGTAGCGCTTTACAATATTATGAGAGGGGGATTTAACTATAAATAGGACAATTACAAATAAACTTACAGGAACAATAGGTTGAAGAGGACCCTGCTCAAACGAGCTTACATTCTATAGGAGGTGGGGTGTAAAACACATTAGGACAGGAATTTACAATCAAATAAGGTGGGCTGCCCTTTAGGAGAGGGCAAGAGACAGGTATGTGAGGTAAGGGTTAGTCTTGGAGGCCATAAGCTTTCCTAAAGAGATGGGTTTTAAGGCACTTCTTAAAAGATGCAAGACTAGGGGAGAGTCTGATGGCTATTAGATTTTTAATTAATTTATTTTAATTACATAAAACCAGCATAATTACCAGTTATGTAGATGTTCTCATCAGATGAGTAGGTAGTCCCAGGATTGGTTGTATGGAGGTGTGCATGTAATAGTAAAATAGTGTTGCTTAGAATGTAAGAGTAAAATTATAAGTGTTTCTTGAGTTGGGTCCAAGAGTGAATATCTGTCATGGATCTTTCTGCATGTCCGAATCTGAAAGCCCAAATTCCTCCTCTAACTTCCACCTTTTCCAACTCTTCCAACTACTCTCTCTTCCCTTTGTCCTAACTTTTAAAGGGATAGATTCTCTGTACGTCATCAGTTGATAAGGCCAATAGGAAACTGAAGGTGTGGTCAACCTGCAGATTGCAATTTAGGTATTTGATCCATAGAGGGCAGTCTCGCCTCACTAAACCTTCCTATCCAGGAAACTGTTAACTTTCCCTGATGACGATTTTGACGTCATTTGGCTTATCTATATGACTATCTATAACTTACATTTTCTGTCAGTTCAAAGCGTTTCTTTGGATTTTCTCCAGTGTGTCGACAATTCCTGTTGTAATTTCTAAAATTGACAGTTCTAAACTAAGTTTCACCTTTACTTTACAATGGGACCTTGTAAAATGTAGAAAGTAAAATTAATTACTAATCTTCTCTGTCACTAATGTCTGTGTTTAGAATTATTTCTATTCCATTAACATTTAGACAGAGCATTCCATCCCCTTGCCTCATTGCTTATCACTTGGCTTGTTTATATAATGCATTCCTTAGCTCAGGCTAGTGTTTAGTTACAAAAGGCAATTATGTGTCTCTTTGTTAGCCTGAAAATAGCAAAATGGAGTCTGCTCTGTTCTGAGTGACTCTGACAATATACACTTTTAATTTCTATTTTAGCACAAAATGTCTGCCGATAAAAATATCCTGACAGCACTAATGGAAATATATACAATTGAGAGAATAAGATATCTTACATAAAAAAACTTGTTACATGAAAGACTTACTTAAAAAACTCACTTAAAATGTAATTCCTATACATATAAATTAAATGAATTGCTAAATGGCAACATACTGACAGAATACTGGTGTTATAATATATAACACATATTTAAATGATGGTATTATAACTATTGCAGAGATTTAATTGTCATTTGCTAGTTCCAGCTCTGTAATATTGACTTTATACATAGAATACTAATTAAATACAATTCATGAGACTTTGCAGCAAATACATATATACTATAAAAATACATAGTAAAACTAGAGAAGAACTTGATTTTAAAAAATGTAATTAACTATTTGGGGGCAGATTAGAATGAATTGATGACCCATCATTTCAAATTGTTAAAAATATGAATAAAAATATAATGAATATTAATAAAGATAAAATTTAAAAGCAATAGATTCTATAGAAATGCTCGCAACTCAAAATCCACATGGAGTCCTTTTTGTTCCAATGTTTCTAGTTTAATATCCAACTTGCCTCTGCTTTGTCTAATTATTTTTTCAAGTCACCTCCTCTCCATGGAATATTAACTTTTTGTATTGCCATGAAGCTAAGGCCTTCAGGGTTCCTTGCATGTGTGACATCAAAATGCTTGGAAAGATTATGTGAATGGAGTCCTTTTTTAATGTTCCTAATATGTTCTCCCATTCTTGTTTGAAATGCTCTTTTTGTGCGCCCTATGTACAATTTTTCACACGGACACTATAATAAATAAATTACACCAGTGGTGTCACATGTTAATTGTGATTTAAATTTAAAAAGATCTTTTGTTTGGGGATGAGCAAATTGTGTGATTTCTGTTGGCTGTTCTGGATTATTCTTACAGGCTTTACATCTTCCACACTTCCAGAAACCTATGGTTTTCTTTGAGGTGATGTTTGTTCTTTCTTGTATTTTCTCTTGTTTGGTTGTAGGAGCTAATAACAGACTTAGATTTGGAGCTTTAGAATATATTATTCTGGGTTTGTTTTCTAATATTTGATCTAATTGAGGATCACCTTTTAGGATGCTCCAATGCTCCAATTTTTATGCAAAAGGCTATCCAATATGCATTGGCAACCTAGTCGGAATTAAAAAATGATCAAATTGAATATATTGTTAAATGTGTAGCCTTTATACTAAGCAACAACTATTTTCGGGGTAACAACAATCACTACATCCAAATTGAAGGCACAGCCATGGGGACCAGATTTGCGCCTAGTTATGCCAACTTATTTATGGGTAAATGGGAGGATGAACATATTTGGTCCAACAACCCATATGGCGCAAAACTTCCCTTTTAACTAGAGAACAAATTTTAGCAACTAAACCAAAAACCAATTATATAAATTCGGAGGCCCCAGCGTTTATAACTAGATATAATAATCATACTCATGAAATAAAAAAAAATTTGCATAAAAATTTGAGCATCCTAAAAGGTGATCCTCAATTAGATCAAATATTAGAAAACAAATCCAGAATAATATATTCAAAGCTCCAAATCTAAGTCTGTTATTAGCTCCTACAACCAAACAAGAGAAAATACAAGAAAGAACAAACATCACCTCAAAGAAAACCATAGGTTTCTGGAAGTGTGGAAGATGTAAAGCCTGTAAGAATAATCCAGAACAGCCAACCAAAATCACACAGTTTGCTCATCCCCAAACAAAAGATCTTTTTAAAATTAAATCACAATTAACATGTGACACCACTGGTGTAATTTATTTATTAAAATGTCTGTGTGAAAAATTGTACATAGGGCGCACAAAAAGAGCATTTAAAACAAGAATGGGAGAACATATTAGGAACATTAAAAAAGGACTCCATTCACATAATCTTTCCAAGCATTTTGATGTCACACATGCAAGGAACCCTGAAGGCCTTAGCTTCATGGCAATACAAAAAGTTAATATTCCATGGAGAGGTGGTGACTTGGAAAAAGAATTAGACAAAGCAGAGGCAAGTTGGATATTAAACTAGAAACATTGGAACAAAAAGGACTCAATGTGGATTTTGAGTTGCAAGCATTTCTATAGAATCTATTGCTTTTAAATTTTATCTTTATTCATATTCATTATATTTTTATTCATATTTTTAACAATTTGAAATGATGGGTCATCTATCCATTCTAATCTGCCCCCAAATAGTTAATTACATTTTTTAAAATCAAGTTCTTCTCTAGTTTTACTATGTATTTTTATAGTATATATGTATTTGCTGCAAAGTCTCATGAATTGTATTTAATTAGTATTCTATGTATAAAGTCAATATTACAGAGCTGGAACTAGCAAATGACAATTAAATCTCTGCAATAGTTATAATACCATCATTTAAATATGTATTATATATTATAACACCAGTATTCTGTCAGTATGTTGCCATTTAGCAATTCATTTAATTTATATGTATAGGAATTACATTTTAAGTGAGTATTTTAAGTAAGTCTTCCATGTAACAAGTTTTTTTTAAGTAAGAGATCTTATTTTCTCAATTGTATATATTTCCATTAGTGCTTACAAAATTAATGTTGTATAATTTATTGTGAAAATGAATTAAGAGTTTGATCAAGTATGGACTAAACTTTAAACGGTTAATATAAGCCAGAGCGGTTTTGGCTATTTAAACCCGTGAGATTTACTTGCTCAGCATCCTGTGATGAAGTGAGCAACAGACTCACGAAACGCGTAAGGACGTTTTTCCACTTTCTGTCACCTACCGTAAACACAACTGGGCTCTACTTGGAACGCAGGAAGATCGGTGACACGCACGCGGCTCTCAGCTAGTCCATACATCTGCCGGCAGGACGATAACACAGAACCAGCTGCTTACACCATTCTTTCCTGACTCCAGTTCAGCACTAATCGTGTTTACCAAATTGTGAGTGCAATTTTTAATTTTGTGTACAATAAATATATTTTAATACAGTAAGCACTATGGATCTTGAACAATGTCTCTTCCAGAACGGAGCGATCTTCATCTTACTACAGGTCACGGATCATGATCTGTTAGTCATTATATTAAAGGGACACTATAGTCACCTGAACAACGTTAGCTTAATGAAGCAGTTTTGGTGTATAGAACATGCCCCTGCAGCCTCACTGCTCAATCCTCTGCCATTTAGGAGTTAAATCCCTTTATGAACCCTAGTCACACCTCCCTGTATGTGACTTGCACAGCCTTCCATAAACACTTCCTGTAAAGAGAGCCCAATTTAGGCTTTCTTTATTGCAAGTTCTGTTTAATTAAGATTTTCTTATCCCCTGCTATGTTAATAGCTTACTAGACCCTGCAGGAGCCTCCTGTATGTGATTAAAGTTCAATTTAGAGATTGAGATATAATTATTTAAGGTAAATTACATCTGTTTGAAAGTGAAACCAGTTTTTTTTTCATGCATGCTCTGTCAATCCTAGCCAGGGGAGGTGTGGCTAGGGCTGCATAAACAGAAACAAAGTGATTTAACTCCTAAATGACAGTGAATTGAGCAGTGAGATTGCAGGGGAATGATTTATACACTAAAACTGCTTTATTTAGCTAAAGTAATTTAGGTGACTATAGTGTTCCTTTAACTTTCAAGAAAAGTACACTATTATTATTTATCACATTGCTGCACGTGCAAGAACACTATAATATTGTACTATATAAATTCAGCTAATCCAGTATACAAACCCCAGTTTGATCATAACTGGAAAATAACTGAAATAGCTAACAAAGTAACTGATTGTTGTGAACTTATATTTGATTGATACAATTGTATCTATTCAGGGACTTTTACATTGGACTTAAGCAAATCTGAGCAAAATACAGTGAAATGTTTTAACCATTGAATATAAACTATATGATGTATTTTTAGCATTGCAACAAACAAGATTTAAAATTTAAAGGTATATACCACTCCTGAATCTATATTAGATTGTTTCTATTATCTAATCTTTTCTTTCTTTATTGCACTAATAGGGATATTTAGTGGAGTCCATTTCTATTTTTCAGTTGAGGGTTTACCTTTAGCTGTATTATATACTCTAAAATCAAGGTCTATTTTAGACGTTATTTTTTGATTCTTGGTAAAAAAATACAAGCCACCTTAAAAGAACACTATAGTGTCTGTAATACAAATGTATATTCCTGACACTATAGGTTTAAAATAGCCGTAATTACGTCCTCGGCCCCCCTTACATGCCATGTTGAAAAGGTGGGATACCTTTTTATCCAACACCGCCTGGGTCTCCTCATGGCTAACCCCGTACCCACTCTGCCTTCTTGGCTGAGATCATAAAATTAGATGCTCTCAGACAATCCAATGCTTTTCTATAAGAAAGCACTGGAAGGCTATTGCACATGCGTGGCAAAACGCCATCCTGCACCAATCAGCATCTCCTCAAAGAGATGCATTGAATCAATGGTTCAATGAGGAGCATTCCCAATGGGCAGCACTGACCCGGAAAGATCCTCTAGAGACCATCTGAGTGACTGCCACTAGAAGTGTTCCTGCACAGTGTTCAGATTATAAAGCCTGCAGGGACAGGCAGTAGACACCAGAATAACCGGAACAACATTAAGTGTTAGTTGTTCTGGTAACTATAGTGTCCCTTTAACTGCTTTTTTTTTTTTTTTTTAATCCAAGTAGTGGGGGGCAGGGGGAAGGGGATGTAGTGGTTGCAGGGGTGTAATAAGGGTTGTAGTGGTTGCAGGGGCTGTAATGGATGCAGGAGCTACAGCGGGTTCAGGGGTTATAGGGGCTCTAGTGGGTGCCTGTGGGTAGCGGCTCTAGTTGGTGCAGGGAGTATAGGGGCTCTAGAGGGTGACTAGGGATAGAGGCTGTAGTTGTTGCACAGTGTATAGGGGCTCTACAGGGTGCCTGTGGGTCGGGACTTTAGTGGGTGCAGGAGTAGGTAGGGACTTTAGTAGGTGGGGGAGGGGCTGTAGTGGGTGTAGAAGGGGGAGGGGCTGTAGTGGGTAGAGGATGTTGCGGGTGCAGGGGGGTATGGACTGTAGTGGGTGCAAGAGTTGTAGGTGCTGTAGTGGGTGCAGGGGGGTAGAGGATGTTGTGGGTTCAGAGCTTTAGTGGTTGCAGGGGGAAGGGGCTGTAGTGAGTGCAAGGGGTAGGGGCTGTATTGCAAGCAGTGGGGTAGAGGATGTTGTGGGTGCAGAGGGATGAGGAAGTTGTGGGTTCAGTGGGGTAAGTGCTGTAGTGGGTGCAGGAGAGGTAGGGGCTTAAGTGGGTGCCGGGGCTGTAGTGGGTGCAAGGGGGTAGGAGCTGTAGTGGGTAGTAATGGGTAGGGGCTTTAGTGGTTGCAAGGGGTAGAGCAGGGGTCCTCAAACTCTGGCCCCCCAGATGTTGCTGAACTACAACTCCCATGATTCTTTGAATTACATAGATAGCTAGAGAATCATGGGAGTTGTAGTTCAGCAACATCTGGGGGGCCGGAGTTTGAGGACCCCTGGGGTGAGGATGTAGTGGGTGTAGGGAGGTAGGGGCTTTAGTGGGTGTAGGGGCTGCAGTTGGTACAGGGGGTTAGGAGCTTTAGTGGGTGCAGTGGGTAGGAGCTTTAGTGGGTGAGTGGGGATAGAGGCTTTAGTGGGTTACTGGGGGATAGGGGGTTGTAGTGGATGCCTGGGAGTAATAGGAGTTGTATTAAGGACAGGGGTATAGGGCATGAAGGGGATTATAGGGGCTTTTGTTAAGGGGTTGGAGAGATAGGAGCTGTTAAGCTGTTAAGAGCAGCTCTGCAGGCATGATTACTGTGTTACTTCCTGTAGAACCAGACACACGGAGCTGCCCTGATCATTGTTACAGGCAGCTTGCTCTGTGTGGCTGTGCTGATCTGTTGGCAGAGGCTCTGCTCTTGGAGCCTCTGCAGATTTCCTTCAGCCACACAGACAGGCATACTGAGGGGCAGCCTAGTGGGGTCTTTTGAAAGGTCCATTAGCTGTTCCTCAGTGTGCCCAGCAAGGGGAAGCAGATTTTAAGCAGCAGGGGCCAGTAGAAGGCTGTACGGGCCCCTTACGGGCCCCTTACCGAGTGCAGGCTGGCTGGGGAGATTGTCCGCAGCTCAGCCATTACTACACTGCAGTAGGGGTGGGCCCCCCAGAGCGAGCATCGGACCCTCGGCTCATGACCGATTTGCCCTAGTGCTTAGTCCGCCCCTGTTTGGATCCATGCCAAGTGGTGACTATCATGATAACAAAGGTTCCAATTTGCAAGACCTCAGTAGTTAACAATGGATGACCTTAAACAGGTTGGAGGTTTAGTTTGACTGCTAATTAAATGATTCTGCCAGAAGCCACTTTTTTTTGTAACTACCTTTAATTTATTATACATTTTGTGCAAGCCAATCTGCAGACATACAGAATACAAGTTATTTTAGCCAATGTAATGATCAATACATTTCAGCTTTTGAACACATGCAGCAGACACAGATATATACTACAAACAGATAATCTACAAAAATGGCCACCATAAATTGATTGAAATGGCTTCACACTTTGCTGCCAGCCTCCTAATATCGTGTCCCACATCACACTATACACTGTACTAGAGGGCAAGCAATATCGTGTGCAGCTGCTTGCATTCCCATATGGGAAATAACAAATAAAACTAAAGTGACAAGGTTTGAGATCAACACACAATCTCTGTGGGTATGTTCTGTTGTGCAGGTTTTATCATAGTGGACTTGACATAAATGTATTTCTGTTGTTGAAGCAGGCAAGCAGTTCTGAAACAATTAAAGGGACACTCCAAACACCTCAAGTACTTTAGTTTCTCAAGTGCTTTACGTGTGAAGAATGTGTCCTTTTCGTTTTACAAAAAGTGCAGATTTCAATCGAAATTGGTATATTTATAAACAACTTTGTTATACCCCCTGGCTGACAATCAGATAATTGGTCTTGTTACTTCCTTATAGCTTAGCTCAGTGGAGCTAAACTCAAGAAGCAGGCAATTGCCCATAGCACCTGCCTTGCAAGAACCTTTCATTGAGGTATGCAACCTTTGCAAGCTGTTTTTTATTTGCATGTATGTTTTCAGATGAGGTATACCTGCTTAATTATTTCAATGGAAAAAAAAGACATTGGAAAGTGTTCCAATAAGAAATGCATGTGATTTAGCCAAAAACTATTGGCAGAAACAAAAAAAATAAAACAAATTAAAAAGACCCAAACAGTGCAAAACTGAATAAAAAAAAAAAAAAACTGTACCTTTAAGTTAAAATCCCATCTGGGACCATGGTAATCATGATAACACATTTTGTGCCTTGGGCACTTCATCACTTTTGTGATAAAGTCCCACTTAACACATTATTGTGGAGTCTTTCCCCCTACTGATGGTCCCAGCAATAATTTTAACTATGAAGCCATAAATGCACTGTTTAAAAAAAACAAACAAGCGTAATTACATTTTGCACTCGTAATTCTTTAAAGGACCACTCTAGGCACCCAGACGACTTCAGCTTAATGAAGTGGTCTGGGTGCCAGGTACCTCTAGGATTAACCCTTTTTTTTTATAAACATAGCAGTTTCAGAGAAACTGCTATGTTTATAATGAGGGTTAATCCAGCCTCCAAATCCTCTAGTGGCTGTCTCATTGACAGCCGCTAGAGGCGCTTGCGTGCTTCTCACTGTGAAAATCACAGTGAGAGCACGCAAGCGTCCATAGGAAAGCATTGTAAATGCTTTCCTATGCGACCGGCTGAATGCGAGCGCGGCTCCTGCCGCACATGCGCATTCAGCCGATGACGTCGCGATCAAGATGGAGAGGAGGAGGAAAGCTCCCCGCCCGGCGCTGGAAAAAGAGGTAAGTTTAACCCCTTCCTCTCTCCAGAGCCCGGCGGGAGGGGGTCCCTGAGGGTGGGGGCACCCTCAGGGTACTCTAGTGCCAGGAAAACGAGTATGTTTTCCTGGCACTAGAGTGGTCCTTTAAATGTGATACCAGAGTATCTATAATCTTGTAGTAACTTTTCTGTATTGTATGACACTCTATATCTATTGCCATACACTGTGTATCTATAATCTTATAGTAACTATGTAATATTTAGTAGAGGTTGGCAGTTAAATGGTTAAATGGCTACATAATATGTGTCAAGTTACACGTAAGTAACCGTTTTCTGCGGCAAAGGTACCAAATTCTAAAATTGCTACACATTTCATTTTTATTTTCACTTTTGTATTTGGTGACCTGTAAATACCAAAAATAAACTGAAATCCTAGATTTCCTTTTGAAATACTTTTCATAAGCTGCACTAATTATGCACACATTATTATTGACAAAACTGTAAATTTGTTGTTGTCGCATTTTTGTAGAAGCTACGTATGTATGTGTCAATAAAATGAAAGCCCTTTCTTCTGTCCTTCAACAAAGAATATATAATATGTATGGGGGCACTTGAAGAGAAACAATTATATTACGGTGGAAAAAAACGAAATCTCAAATTCAAGGTTCAGAACGTGGACAATTACCTCTGATTCTAAGATAATCTATGTAACAAATACCCCTTACTATTTTATTACACTATATTTTGCACGTTTTCAAGAATGGTGTAATTATTCCCCTAATTTCTAAACAACTTTAAAGGGATCCTATTGGCTCCTGCAGTGCCCCCCTCCCCTCAGAGCTGAAGGGGTTAAAACCCCTTGAGCCACTTACCTGAATCCAGCGCCGAGGTCCCTCGGGGCTAGGTCAAGCTCTGCCCACACTCCTCCTGACGTCACCCGGTGGGGGAGACCTAATGCGCATGCGCGGCAATGGCCGTGTGCGCATTAGACCTCCCCATAGGAAGGAAATATTCAATCTGACAACGTCCAGCGTCAGATAACAGACCAAAAGTCAGTTTGGATTCCGGAATCCAAACAGACTTTTGGTCTGTTACCTGACGCTGGACATCGTCACGGACCTCCAGCGTCAGATTTTACACTGCAGCACTAAGTGCTAAAGGGTCACAGCACCCAGACCACTTCAATTAGCTGAAGTGGTCTGGGTGCCTACAGTATCCCTTTTAACCCCTTAAGGACCAAACTTCTGGAATAAAAGGGAATCATGACATGTCACACACGTCATGTGTCCTTAAGGGGTTAAATACCTACAGTATCCCATTCTCCATAGCAATTCTCTGTTGATTATAATTAGATTAATTGTTTAAATGATCCACCAGATGGAAGTCTTCACTTCTATAAGGCAGCTATTTCAAAAGATCGCAAATACTGTTCCATATAGTTAATCCTCCATTGTTATTCTGACAGGTAACTTAAACTCATTTAACCATAGTTAGATGATATTGAGAAATCCAGTATGTCAATTCATTGTGAACATTTGCTTTGACAAAGTATAGGGATGTGACAGAAGTACTACTTAATATAGAATTCAGATACGAAGAAGAATAGAATATGACATATGATAAACTATATATGCACATTTGTTTACAGGATAGCATGGTTAAATTAATGAAGAACTGGACATTTGCTATCAATATATTTAACCAAACTTTAATGTAAGATATATATAAAAAAAAATTTATTTATATATATACAGATATACATGCACATTCTTGTATGAAGCTATTTTTAAATAAGAACACATTGTTACAGGGTTTTTCTGTATTACCCTTATGAGTCATTTTAATACAATTATAACAAAGACTTATATAAACAGCTTTTAAAAAAATAAAGTCAGAACATTTACAATACGTCTCTGCAGTGTGAAAATTGTTCAACTCAGTACAAAAAAAAATACGGTGAACGGATGTTAAACCAGTGCATGCCCTTAATGAACTTATTCAGACAGCAATGTCTCTTTAAACTTACCATGCTGTGAAGACAACAAAACCACATGGGGTCCAGTTCCCACATACACATGCAGCACATTATTGGGGCTTGGAATTGAGAAAACTATTTTTGATAACCCATGTGAAACGTAGGTCAGGAGCAGTCAAGCAGGTCGGTGATCATTTAAACTGCTGAAGGGCGTATGTTTCACCAATTCACCTCTTTACTTAAATCACTAAGGTACACACACAGCAGATAGCATTCCTGATCATCACAGGTCAAGAGCCTGGAGACCTTTGCCACTGTCTGCAGAGCAGCATGAGGTCAGTGGCTGCTACCGATACTGGGAAAAGAGCCAGAAATTCAGTACATCTACATGAACAAGTCAGATGTGGAAAGTGATTCAATTTAGAGGCATTTAGTGGGACAAGGCAGAATGCGGAGCATTTATATTATATGACGTGCTGAATGAGAAAAGGCATTTGGAAGCCCTCTGATTTGAATTGGTTCATAAACCAAAAAGTAAGCTCTTTGTTATCGTCAACTCTTAACTAGCAAACATTCTATCTAACTGCACAATATTATCTAAATGGCACAACAGTAGCAGGTGACCACACAATTTAACATTTTACTTTTACACATTTTACTTTGATAGGTTTTATTCTAAAAACTATTATTTTTTCTCTTCCCTGCCTATAGAGTTGCCTACTCTACCCATGATATTCCCCCTAACATCTATTGGGGGGAGGGTGGGGGGCTAGTAAGAACTATGATCTAGGTTAGTGGTACTAGCATAGTTCTTACATAGACAGCAGTAGGCTGATTTATAGAAAAATTATGAAGTGGGCAAGATTTAGGTTAGTGGGCCTTGCCTCCTCTTTCTTCTCTCCGTCTAGTCTATTTCTCCACCTCTCATCAAATCAAACTTAAAGGACCACTAAAGTCAACCAGACCTCATCTGAATGAAGTGTTATGGATGCAGTGGTTCTGCACATTAAACCCTTTAATAAAACACTGCCGTTTTTCGGAAATGGCAATATTTACCTTGACAGGTTAAACATGCCTTTAGTCGCTTTGTTCTAGATAACCACTAGAGGTGCTTTTGCTACAATGACTGAGTAAAACTCAGTCACGTGACACTGCAGCTCATAGGAAAGCATTGGAATGGAGTGGGGGTACTAAACTATGCCGTTAGGAACTTCAGAACATGTTTCCTAATCATTTCTGCAATCTATTTGAGGGAGCAAGCCTCTGCCTCAAATGTCTTCTATTGGAACTCCCAGACAGATGATCTGTGATTGACATGAATCAGAACAATGTAATCATACATCAGATCTTTGCATTTTGATTCTAGAAAGCACAAAAATTCAAGACAACGATACAGGTGGAGAAAACGTCTCATATGCAGTTTTACAATTTGACAAATCTGCCCACTAAAATATCAGCTTGAATGGCTTGTCTGTAGAATAAAATATTAGCACTTTTTTAAAATATTTATTTTTTATTTTTAGAAAAAGCAACCATTTTTTATTTACATATGTAATACAAGTTAATGCCTCAGGCTGCAAAATACTTAAAGAATCACTAAAGTCACCCAGAACATTTCATGTCAGTGAAGTGGGCTGGCTGTGGTCATCCTGTACTTTTAACCCTTTAATGTAAACTATTGCTGCTTGCCTTTAGTGTCTGTCTTCCTAATAGCCACTCCATAACTAAGCAAAATGCAGTCCTATGATATAATGCTATCGATAGCAGCATTTGATTGGAGGAGCACAGCTTTTTGTTGAGCACCTGCTCTCCAATTAAATGCTTCTCTACGAGAAGCACTAGACTGGACAAGATTGCATGTGACATCCACATGCTTTCTGACATTACTAGAGGGAGAACCAGAGGCCGCAGCAGAGGAGTCCCAGTGCTTTAAACGAGGTAATTAGTATTTAGATTACTTTTTACAGGGCACTTTTTACAGTGTGCACTTTGCAAGAAGGGAGCCTATAGTCCTGAAATAATGTTTATTTTCAGCACTATAAGTTCCTTTTTAACCTCTTAATTCATGATGATCTAGCACGTCTCTATATTATCACATCTACATAGTATTGGTGTTCTAAATAGATGTGTGTTTCATTTTGGTAGACAGTCTTACAGGACTAAATTATTATGATGCAGTAATAATGCCATTGGTTCCTAAGAGGTTATCCTAATGAATAATGGTGCACCGTCTGTTTATGCCTATTTGGACAAAACGTTAAGTACCATGTCAGTAAATAAATAAATAACCACAGTTCAAAAGGAAATTTGAAGGCAGGAAATGAAGGCAACATCAGAAACTGAGCATGGTGTAACCCTATCCTGCTTAAATTGTTGTGCAAGCTTCACCCAGATTAATCAGTAGGTCAAGAGGTAGGCCACACTGCATGGTCACATCCCAGAGAGATATATAGCTGGGATTCTAGCACAGTATTCACGTTGCTAGACAAAATGTAAAAATATTTGATGAGGTAATGCAATTACCAAACCCAATCTTTTTAATGGAGAAAACTCACTTTCCAGATTTTGTTAACAGTATGTTTGTATATCTGTACATTTAACAAACATGTGTTTGTGAGGTCTGGAAATAAAATTAAATGTAGAAATTGCATCTCTATATCCTGCAACTGGCAGGGCCGGTGCAAGGATTCTTGCCGCCCTAGGCAACAATCCATTTTGCCGCCCCCTTATGAATGCAACTACATTCCCTCAGAGGTTTATTCACTAAATTCTGAATTGCAGTAAAGAGATGTTTAGGGAAAGCGACACACTGAGTAAACAAACTTGTTTTCCTGGCACTATAGTTTAACCCTCTGTCAAGCTTCATGTTGCAAAAGAGCTAAAAAAAAAAAACCCTTGCGTCACTTACCCGGGTCCAGCGCTGATGTCCCTCGGCGCTGGCTCGGTTCCACCTTCACTCCTAAATGGCCGCATTAGGATTTCCCCATACAATGCTTTCCTATGGGGTTTTGCTTGACGCTGGACGTCCCCATGAATAGCCACTAGAGGTGGAGTTAACCCTGAACGGTAATTATTGAAGTTTGCAGGAATTACTTTTGCAGGGTTAAGGGTCCTGGGATAGTGCATCCAGATAATTTCAATCAGCTGAAGTGGTCTGGGTGCCTATAGTGTCCCTTTAATTGAAAGCAGACGCACAGTGAGAAAGAATGGAAACAGCCTGGGGAGACATTTAGGGAAAGGATAGAGAGACTGTTGAGATATTTAGGAAACAGAGACTGGAAGACATTAAGGAGAGAGACATAGTAAGCACACATTTAGAGAAAAAAGAGACACATTCTCACTAACATACACACACAGTGCCACCTACACACTCTCACTAACACACACATGGTGTCACTTACACAGTCTAACTTGCACACTCTCACTAACACACACACAGTCTAACTTGCACACTCTCACTAACACACAGTCACTTGCACACTCTCACTAACACGCACACAGAGTCCCTTGCACTCTCACTAACACAGTGTCACTTGCACTCTCACTAACACAGTGTCACTTGCACTCTCACTAACACAGTGTCACTTGCACTCTCACTAACACAGTGTCACTTGCACTCTCACTAACACACAGTTGTCACTTGCACTCTCACTAACACACAGTTGTCACTTGCACTCTCACTAACACACAGTTGTCACTTGCACACTCACTAACACACAGTGTCACTTGCACTCTCACTAACACACAGTGTCACTTGCACTCTCACTAACACACAGTGTCACTTGCACTCTCACTAACACAGTGTCACTTGCACTCTCACTAACACACAGTGTCACTTGCACTCTCACTAACACACAGTGTCACTTGCACACTATCACTAACACACACACACACTGTCACTCAAACACAAACTCACACCACTTTACATAAAGTCACACTTTACACACAGCATTACAGCAATTTAGTACAAACTCACACACACACACACACCAATTCACAACCATTCATGCAATAAACAATCCCCCTGAGCCAACCTGGGTGCTGGAGAATAGTAGAGGAGAGTAGAGGAGAATAGGTCCAGGCTGCAGGAAGTTGTTCTTCTTTCTGCTAGGGGGGCAGGAGAGCCGTGCACTGTGAGCACAGGCTGCTTCCTGTTCCACTCAGAGTGGTTCCGATGTTCACAGGCAGGGGGCGGCTGGGATACCAGGGCATGTCACTGCTTCCCTTGCCTGCAGGAAGCAGAATGCTCTGCTCGGGTGCTGGGGTTACAGCATACCCGTTCCCTGAGCTGGCAAACGGTGGAGGGAGCCCAGCAGGTTAATGGCTGCGCTGGGGGGTGGCTAAGGAGCCGGTCGCTCAGCACACCAGCCCCAAACAACAGCAGGGCAACCCACCGGGAAACCTCCCAGTGGGAGCCCTCTGCAGGTCGGGCCTCAGGCTAATGCCTTATTCGCCTGGAAACTGGGCACCTCCATCTTGGCTCCCTGTCCATCCCTGTTACAGTATTAGTCGGCTCTAATCCGTATAGACAAGAGAAATTATACAGAGATGAGGAGAATTAAAACAACGGGGATTAAGTAGAAAATGATTTGTTTTAATAAAATAATCGTGCAAGGAAAAGGAGTGGAGTCATCAATGCACCATGCCTGCTGGCTTGACTGATTTCTATGGTGACTGCTCCACTTTTAGTACTTAGACCACTTTTCAAAACACATAATTTTCTTATACATAAGCCACAATTTTTCAATGTTTTCTAACTTAACTGCAAAGTTTACCCTGGCTTTGCCTTGTCTGACCTAGATAAAGATTTAGCAAATTACATCATAGAAATTTAAAAGAAAATAGTGTGTCTCATGAAAAAAGTCCTGTGAGGACTGAAACGTCGACCTGTATGTCTTTGAAATTTGGCACAATAAAATCGTTTATATCTTTACGAAGACCTCTCGAGTGCACTCTTTCCATTTGCATATATTGAAGGCTGAGGCAGCACCGAGGCAAGTACAAGACCGGTACATTGAGTGCGGGATAATTGCAGTTTGTATTCATAAAAAAGATTAACATAACTTATATGTTATGTTAAATGTTTCACTAATTAAACTAAATTCCAGAGAAGTGACTGTTCCTCTTTAAATTCTGGTCACATCAATTTTAAAATCTAAGCCAAACTCTCTTTTTTTAGCCATTTTTTTTGTTAAATGCACTGCAATATACTGCTCACTGAATATACATGTAGGTGACCTTGTGAATAAAAATGTTAATTCTTCTCTGCTATGTATGACAGAAATAAGGAAACTGTTTGACCTTTGAAGCGCCAGTGGGGGTACACAGAGTATCCTATGATACTTGTGAATCAAACTATTAAAATGCTTGACTGAACTTACATTTCGCTCAATTATGCACCCACAAAACAGCTGTAGTGTTTCGGGTTCAGCGGTAAGGAAATCAAATCTTGGAAGAATAATGTATATATTTCACACTTGGATTTTCTAGGGATGAATGTGTAGTAGTGGATGCAATATTTATACGTCACAGTCTTTAAACTCTGAAGCTTCATGAAATTATAGGAGGCAATTTTGTCAAAAACAAACAAATACCTAGTGCTATGCATTCAGTAACCATTTACAGGTCAACGGCCCTAAACATACAAAAATAGCCTGCTTAATATTTCCTACTCAGTTAATTTAGGAGAAAATATTGTACATCGCTTAATTATATATAACAAACATGCACATTTAGAAACATGCATATTTTTTTAAATTAAATGTTTATTAATGAGCTATAATTACAAGTACTGGATCGACACGAATACACATTAAACCTATAAGTATTTCAAGATACCTTAAAATGACTTGAACAACTTGCAAACAACGGAAGCCGAAATATAGAGAAGGAATGTGAACAAAAAGGGAGAAACTAGAGGAAACAAAATCTCAAGACTTGCCAAACTTGCAATTGATTAATACATTTAAAAAATTTCAAAGACAATTTATCTAAGGTTACAAAATCAAATACCTTATTATTACCGGAATATATGTAAATTTACTAGAAAAAAACAAACATATATACATATAGTTTTACCGGTACTTAACGAGAGGAAAGAGAAAATAAAATTCTGTACGTTAATGTACCTAGATAAGTTGGAGGCAGTTGGTAGGCAATTATTTGGCACATGGACAAACTTTCAAGGACTTTTTGAAAGAAAGCAAGTGAAAGATTTTTGGTGCCAGATGTTTCCAAAGATCCCACTTGGATTTTCGCCACTTAGATTTGCAATCATGTTTTTTTATACATCTAACTGAGCTTCTGTTTCCTCTAGAATTGGAAAATTAACTAGCTTTGTAGCATCTTCCTTGATCTGCCACCCGTGCCCTGAGGATTAGAGACTCCACCTGAGCTTGTAATACAAGCATAACAGAAAAAAATTAATCTCTACTGGCAGCGGTCCCATTGGGATCCTAATGAATAATGATATCCCTCTCTAGCTGCCCTCTCAGTCCGAGAGAAAAGCCACTCTAACCTAGCAATATAGGGGCTGCTGAAACCATTCCAGCTGTGGATTAGCAGTCACTCAAGCATCCATCTGCTCTTTAGAAGAGAAAGCAAAACAGTTCTGTCCGTATCTACAATACTCCTCCCATCACAGAGCATTTAATGTGATGTCATAAGTAAGATCATTATACTTGCTATCTGTGTATACTCAAAGGGGTGTTTAACGATTCATTTTCCTATATTTTAACAGTGGGAAGATTCGGAAGTTGCAAGCAAAGAGAATTTCAGTGAAAAAGTCTAAAAGGGAAGATGAGAACAGAAACACTTTATTCGGTTCTATGTTGATTGCTCTCCTTTTAGAACACTGACTCAGATACATTTTATGCATGACAGACAAAAAAAAAAGGAAGTATTAAAGTGGGACATTCCAAAGTGGAGTATTACATAAAAAATGCATATAAAAAAATAATAATTAATAATTCCTCCTTCTTTTGCAACTACACCAAATGCAAGACACCTCCTGTAATTCTCAGAACCCGGTCTTTACTGCAAAGAGTCTACGCCTGACCAGTAGAGCCTTACTGAAGAGCAATTTGAAAGCTAAACTTGTGCGATTCACCTGTGGCATGGCATTTTTTAAGTCATTGAATTAGATCAAAATGCAATACTTGTGAGGATGAATGTAGCAAACCAAATCCTCTAGTTAGTCTTTCGAGTGTCATTTATCAATTAGTTTTAATGATTTCAGGTAATGGGTGCAGAGGTTGTGCTACCACATAAGCATTTATTATGAGAACTCATAGAAAGCAGTTTTTCTCACTTCACTTAGACTAAGGTTAAATCTGTAAGATGTGAAGAACTTTTAACAAACACTTTAAGCCAGTCACGTTCTTTTACTATGAGCTTTTGCAAGCATCCGAGTCGTTCAGGTACCTGAAACGTCCGTTTAAACTGTATATTTGTCATGGTTCACAAAATGTACTTGTATTTCAACCATACATTAAAAATATCAAAATGTATTTGGAGAGCAGAGATAAGAAAGACAGTCATATTAATAAAACAGGGCAAGAAAAAAAAGAAATAATAATAATAAAAAAGCGTAATACGAAATAGCAGTTGCACATCCATCACACATGGACCGGACCAGTTATTTTCAACCAACAAAAAGCACATTTCTGAGTAAATATAAAAGACGTTATTAAACAGAGCAGTTACAGAAACCTCACTCATTCCTGACACTATTCAACAGGTAGTGTTGGAAACAATTAACATTAAATCATCTAATCTAGATCCTGCTTTATCAAATTTTAAGAGAATCCACCCCATACACACACAAATGAAAGACAAATTGCCATTCTAGTACATCAGCCATGGATGCTGCATCTTATCGACGATAATTTCTTCAGCAGCATGCAATGATATCACGGGGAATTAAGTTCTCAATTTGACAGAGGATCTTTTGTGAAATAATTAGTCGACAAGTTTGCAGTCTGTCATCATCAGAGGTTAAATATTGGGTTGTTATAGCCTTAACTTTGCTTTGAATGTTCTGGTGCTGGGAAGACAGGCTAGCATCAGGTGGTGTTAATTTAAACATGGCTTCAGAATTGAATGTTACACAAAGACTGGCTTGCCTGCATTACAGAAGGTCTGTGAGAGGACAAAACAACTGCAGTGTGTGTGCAATTAAGAATTCACAATAGCGTTCAAGAACAACTGCAGCATGTGCCAATCCAACTGAAAGAATTAGGATCCGAGCTGTCCCATCCATGGGGAGTGCTCCAAAGCAATGTAAATCTTTCATGTGGTTTTACATTATGAGGAATGGCAACCTTTCGGCTTCTTTCAAATCTGCAATTAGGGCACAGGGAGATTAGCAATCTATTGGTGATACTTCACGCCTCTTTGATTTTTCTTGTCCTCCTGCCTGTTACAAATTATGACTCTTTGCGGATTTGTTCTAGGAGAAAGAGATATGCTTACACCCCCAGGGATAGCTATATATCAGTTATGTCATTCCTATGTCAGCTGCAGAGATCGGAAATTAGCTTTTAATGCAGTTAAAAACAACAATAATAAACAAGCATAGTATATATATATATATATATATATAAAAACTATTATGAAAAACTATAGCAAACAGCATTGAGCTGCTCGATATTCCATGATATTTTTAGGCTAAGGTTGGTAAATTAGGGTTAGTATGGGGCTTGTATTAATGTAGTTTATAGGTTAACCAGGAGGATTGTATTGAAGTTGTTTATAGAAAAAGAAAAAAAACCATCTGAGATACAACTGGGTAATGCCCAAGTCCCGCACTGGTAGGGGTGCTTTGAGGACTGGTTTGGGTTAACCATTAAGGGTGAATGCCTATTCTTAGTGCCAAGTTATAATTAAAGGGAGGTCGTTATTGTTAGGACAGCACTGGGCCATACATGTGCCTGTGTTGCTAGAGATTAGTTATAGCTGCAGTCCCAGGAGAGTAGCTCACCACGAAGGCGATCCATTTGTTATTCTCAGTTCGCCATCCACAGAGTATGATGATCTAACACAAGATCTTCACATAAAAAAACAGGCAGAGCATGACTTTGTGACCACTAAAGGGTTACTCTAAGCACCATTTCAGAGATTAACCACTTAGCTGCAGGCGGTGTAACTCCACCTTTGGCAGTGTCATTAGCCAGCCAAGAAGACATTTTCTGGGCTGGCTAATGTAAATTCTGTGCAAAATTGGCATTTGTGGCCTGCACACATAGCGTGCTTTGTCAGACAGCCAATGGTGGCTCACCCATACCAGTCCATCTACACTGACTTCCTAACCCCTCGTGGGAGTAAAAGACCTAACTCAAGAAAGGTCAGGCTGAGGGGAGAACTTGCATTCGGCAATGGAATGGAGGTAACTTTATGCTTTTTTCTTTAGTTACATTGCATCAGGGCATGGAGTTGGTTGACCACCTCAGAAACGTCTAACTAAACCCAGTACTTCATGAAAACACTAGTTTTTGTTAGAGTAACAATTTAATCTCAATGTGATGAGGGGTTACGCAAATGCTTTTGTAACAGTCTTGATATGAATGAGTCACTAATGTTCTTTTATAAAGAAAAATATGATTATATAGCTCAAATAAGCATGTGCCAGAAGGGACCATCAAGAAAATGTTTATATGTAGACACGTACAATGCATTGCATACCAATGTCACCCATTAACACCTAGCAAAATGAAAAGAGGAAAACAATCACAAGGTTTTCTGTAGTGATCATTAGTATGCTAGGTGAAAAGGAAAAATAACGATGCATGTGTCACAAGCTGCCCGTGGGTACAGCTAAATGTGAAAGGTAAATAAGTCAAGTGATCTCTGTACATAGGTGTGGTTCATGGGTATCGTTCAAATAAGTAATTATGTTCTTTGTTCTGCTTCCATAAAAAAAATAATTCAATTTTTATCAAGTAGAGCAAGGAGCTACTGACATTTTCCTACCCCACTGCACTATTGAAAAATAGAATTACAAATTATATAATTGAAAAAAACTTATATTAATCCTTAATTTGACTAGAGATAATATATTGTTTATGGATTTCTTCCATACCTGGTTTCACTGTGGTATATTAAAGGTCAAAGTATGAATGATCTTTCCTAGAATGTTGAACTAATGAGACGGTGGACAAAATGGCAGATTCAGCAAAGATACAATATATGAGCTTCATTATACTTCCCCTTTAAAGCAGATATACTATGAATATCCGTATAAAACTGGGTGAACTTGAGAAAACTTTGAGGATGCAGAACAATGCGCACATTGGTGGATACCAAGCTACCACAGGGTTTTCCTTTTGGAGTGCAGAAGCCAAAATGGTAGCAAGATGCAGGCATATGAGGATTGTGTTATAGATGTCTTAGATGTTTTTTCCACTTGTGGGGATCTTTACATCAATGAATGCAAAAAATGCAATCATGAAAATAAATATTATAGAGCTCTGGAGTGACTATATAGTAAAGCAATATCATTGCTGGGTTAATTCCCATACTTCCTTGAGGCACAGAGAATGCTCTTTCTTCAAGACCTTTGCTACAACTTGCAGACTAAAACTGCATGTGATATGCAGATGTCAGGAGTTTGTTCCCACTAAGGGTCTTGGTGATCACTACTTGTAGAGAAGTATGACCCAACTTACAGCAACCTTATTTATTCTGACTCCTAGATTTACCTTCCTGGCAACTAATTCACACAGGACATATCATTTTCAGTACATATGGGCTCTGGGTGACTGAGCCACACTTGAGGACAGTTTTGCACAATGAACCTTGGAACATTAACATGTATGCCCAACATTGCTGACCATTAGCATTTTCAATATACCCATAGCTTTATTAACCTTTCTGAACCCCTCTGCCTCCTCATAGTCACTGATTTGCGAATACACATCTGGGGCTGAAGGTATGGAAGCCTTGTTATGCAATCTTGAAGTATAACTGCTGTAGTCTCCTCTTTTTGTTAATGTCAGAGTTTTAATTTTCATTTATGTCATACTTCAATAAATTGTGTTCCCTGTATTTCTACTAAATACACACACAGTAGTAGAGATGGTCATTTAGTTTTGGTGAAGCATATATTAAACTCCAAATAATATTTAAATATGCAAAGTACTTAAACATAACCTGGAAAGTCCTCCATAATTTAGGCCTTCTATATATTTTGGCTCTTCTCATGGTCTGTGGCTGTCCTCTTAATACTCACTCTTGCAGAAATTCTTTAAAGCTACCCTATTTATGTAACCAGGCACATATCCTTCTGTTACCTCCCAGTCCCCACCAATATCCAAAAAAACATTCAGAACTAACTCTACTAAGAAATTATTTAAGAGATTAGAAACAACAGCATTTCTACTAGTAGAAGTCAAATGGAGGTTGAGCACCCACCTAGCACTGCCCTCAGCCAAACCATGTATCCGTCCGTGAACTTTTCCATGATTAGGGATCTACTGATAAGAAATTTATTTGAAAGCTTGCTCCAGTGTAGGACACCAACACACATGAGATGCAAATATTTTATTTTTTATTTCCTTGACTGGTTACATTGTCCCATTTTAATTAACGACCAATAGTTACTTTTTAATAGCCTATGAAAACTTGGAGTCAGCATTCGATTTGTCTACAAAACAAAGAAGAAGTGTGAACAAACCCCAGTGTATAAAGTGCTTGATAGATAATTAGCAGAAAGGAACTTCCCTGGTTGAGGTAAAGTATCCAAAGAAATCCCCAAAGACTTCCTCTGGTCTTCAGCAAAGTGTATACAAACAAAATAGGGGATGATCTGCTAAATTGGAAGTAAATAAAGCAACATAGCGTATAACTGTGTTTATATGAATATCAAATAATATTCAGCTGGATTTTTCCATCACTGTTCCCCCACTGTTAGACTGGAACTGGGATATATGGAATCATAGTTAAAAACAGCCTTGTTTGATACAGTTCACCCAGTCCCTGAGGAAGACCAAGCTGTGGACGAAACGCGTAGGATGTTCAGTGGTGATACGGATTGTTTTTAACTATGATTCCATATATCCCAGTTACAGTCTAACAGTTGGGGAACAGTGATGGAAAAATCCAGCTGAATCCAAGAAGGATTTTATGCTTACAACTATTTTACATCTGTGAATTTGTGAGTGGCCATTTGTTAACACAATTATTTGATAAACACAGTTATACGCTATGTTGCTTTATTTACTTCCAGTTAAGCAGATCATACCCTATTTTGTTTGTATTCGATTTGTCTACTCTACGGTTAATTTAGATTTACGTGGATTGAAAGAACTAATACGACAAGGAGTCAAGCATTTAGGAATACTGTTTACAGGTGTTCATTCCAGTATCTGGGTTTACCCCTTATCTTCTGGGTCCTCTCTGTACCAGCCTCATTCCTCATAAACATGTAAATTGAAGACATCATCAGAAACCCTGCTATGTAACTCTAGGTCATGTAAAGGCAACAACATGGGCTGCATTGAATGGAGATTCTGGGGGAGCGGGTTAAAAAGAGGTAGAACTGTAAATCTTCACATTGCCAGAAGGTATTAGCCCACACTGTCTTCAGAAGAGTACTTCATTTAGAACTGCTCTAAGTTGGACAATCCTTTGATAGTACGCTATATTCACTCATGCTGACTGTCAACGTAGGTACTGTTTTACATAATTCATGATGATTTTATCAGAAAGTGACATTATCCATTAAAATTCAATTTGCTTCCCCAAGAATTTATAGATAAAACTCAGAAAAAATTATTATGTACAGTAATGACAGATCATGTGTAGCTTCTCTTTTGCATCTGAAACGTGATTTTTTTTTAAATATACATTATTTTTTAGCAATGCAACGTAGGTATGTGATTTCCATCTGAAAAGTGTTGACTTTTCTCTTTTTCCCACCACCCTAAATGTGGTGGTCTGCTGAAATTAAACTTAAAAAACTTACTATAAAGAAAACTTCAACAAATATAAATGTAACAGTAATGTTTCAGAACACTTTGTTAATATCTGCTATTGAGGCATTTAAATGAAACTATGCTTATGTGAGCAGTCAATCATTCTACAGCTAGAACACAGTGTGTGCATAGCATATTTGTAATTTGTTTAAAATGTAACAAATTAAAATTTTGTTTAGTTTGAACAACTCACAATAAAATAACAAGTGCTATATAAAAAATGTTTAATGGAGAGAAACAAGTGGAAATATTAAGATTTATGGATATGCTTTTTTTTACACTTGGAAAATTACTAGAAGTTTTTCATGTAAGACAACAAGGAACTATTGGAACTATAATGTGGTGGTCAAGATTTATAGCCTTACAATGGTTTTAACGGCAATCAGGGACAGACTGGGACAAAAAATCAGCCCAGGCAATTAAAGGCAGAGCAGCCCACTAGGAGGGGCGGAGTCAGAAAGGGGGCATATTATAATTTTTGACAAGCACATCCCCCGCCCCTATTTTTTGGGGGGGCGGCGAGTTCTGCAACTTAAGCATGCGCTGTGTTTACTAGTGACTTGTCTCTGGTGTCCTTAATAGTGGGACACCAGAGAACAAAAGTGGAACATGGCTGTTAAAGTGTGTTGTGCATGTGTGGGGATGCTCCCTGTGGTGTTGTATGTGTTTGTTGGTTGCTTGTGAGATTGCATGTGTGTACAGCAGACTATTTGTGTTGTATTGTGTGTAAAAGGGTTGGCTTGTGGTGTACTAGGTGTTGCCAGGCACTGTAGTGTGTGTGTGTGTTTCTGGCCTGTAAAGATGTGTGTGTGTGCTTATAAGACCTGTAGAGTGTGTGGGCCTAGGGGGTGTTAGGGTGTTATGTGTGCATGTATGGGCTGTACTGTGTGTGCGGGCATTAGTGTGTGTGTATGCATATAGGGGTTGTAGTGGACATGTGAGTAATGTGTGAAGGGGGTGTAGACTGTGTATAGGGGTATGTGTAATTATAGGAGATATAGAATAGTGTGTATATAGTATGTGTGTGTAAATGCATATGGGGTATTGAGTGTGTGTGTGTGAGTGCAGGAGGTGTAATGTGTGTATTTATAGGGGTATAACATGTGAGAGTGCAGGGAGTGTAGTGTATATTTTGTGTGTATAGAGTGTGTTTACTGTGTGTGTGTTTGAGTGCTGAGGGTTTAGTGTGTATGTAAGGGGTATAGAGTGTGTGTAGTGTTTTTGTGTGTAAGTGCAAGAGGTGTAGTGTGCATATAGAGGTACAGACCAGGTCTCTGCTTCTCGTGAGTGCCAGTATTTGAGAGCATTGCCACGGGTTACCATGACAACTCTCTGATATTATCTGCGCTTGTGAGAAGACTACCTGCCATGCATGCACGGAACACCAACTCACTGCCCAATCGCCCCTCCGGACCATGAGGTGACAGAATTCCCTCTTAGGGCCAATGCTGCACTGCATGGATCCACTGATCTCTCCTGCCGGTCTCTGCCCATGGCCATCGCGGGCATTTGCCCGGTGTGCCCGAAGGCTGACTGCGCTGTTACTTTAACTGCACAGAAAAGAATTGTCACTCCCAGAAATTAAATTGACAATTTAAGTAAAGAAAGTCTACTTGCTACAGCTTTGTATTTTTTTTTTTTTTTTTTTTATAACTGCTAAATAATAAAATTACTTTAATCGCAATTAGAGCCTCCATTACCTGAGTTTGTGTGAACTGTTCTAAGTGGTACCAGTGTATAATGTAGATTGATAACCAGCATCCTAGAATAAGCTAAATGAAAATTGGCAGAAAATAAAACACTGAGCAACCATTAGGTCACAAAATCCATTGTTGCGATTAGAAGTACATAGTGAAAAAGCATGAACCTCAAATTGCGTGTATGCAGTAATGCAGATTCTTTTATATAGTCTATTCTCAGAAAAGATTAAATGATATTTGTAATAAAAAAGTGATCAGATCAGGTCCTAGGAAAACATGCCCTCTAGTGGACGTAGTTGGGCAGTACCGATCCGATAAATTGGCAAAAACAAAAATCAGTTACACTTATTATATGAACAAATTATGAGATTAACCCCTTCAATACCAAGTGGTCTGCAAAAAGAAAACCACAGTATTTTGGGTGTCCTGGATAGTAATGTTTGGATGGAATTTTTTTTAACCCCTTAAGGACACATGACATGTGTAACATGTCATGATTCCATTTTATTCCAGAAGTTTGGTCCTTAAGGGGTTAAATCATGTACCAAATATTGAAGTTACATATAAGAAACCAGTGTTGTAAATAACATTTCTCATTATGTAACAGACATTTTTACCCAAATACTCAATATTCCTCTCACATATACATTATCCCATATGCACTCAGCTCTCAGTTGTGCATATACTGCACACACAGACGCACTAATGCATGGAGACACGACACACAGACAAACAAACAGACACACAACCATTATGTGTGTTTGGCCATGTGTATTGGTACTTGTGTCTGGCAATGTGTACCTGTCTATGTACCTGAGAATGTGTGTCCAGCAGTGAGTATCCTGTGGGTCTGTGAATGCAAATCCATGTGTATGTGTATCGTGACTGAGTCTGGAATGCATTTCGGTCTCTGAGTCTGTCTGTATCTCAGTGTCTAGAAGCGTATACGAGTAGGAGAGCTGCTTGCAGTGTGGCTTGTGTATGCGGAGGGCAGCTTATGGTCTTGATGTGCACATTATATTTTTGGCAAGGCTTTTACTGTGGCAATGTGAATGTGACAGAGTGACAGTGTGTGTTTGGTGGGGTGATGTAAGTTGGGGTGGGGGGGGTTGATTGTGTGTATGGAAACCATATATATCTCTGCCCTGCCTCCCCAGCTTATGCTTTCTGCAGTGATCTGGGTTCTAATCTTTATTCCCTGGTGGTCCATCAGTTTCCCCGGTGATCAGGTGGGCTGTCAGGCAGATCGATCTGCACCACTGTCTCGGTGCAGACTTCTCTGCATGTCTCCTTCCCATCTCTGACCGGGAGGAAGCATCTGCAGAGAGAGCTTTAAGATGGAGGTGGTGGGGGGAAGGTTGTGCCTTTATTGCAAACAAAATTTTTTGCATGAAACTATTTTCAATTGCAATAGTTAAAATTGCGAATACATGATTGCGGGGTAAGGCTGTACACCTTGGTGGTTGTGCATACACAATTGGTGGCATGAAGGGTTTAAAGAATGACTAGGAGCTTAACACTTATTGTGCTAAAGAGAAAAAACAATATTAGTAAATGTGGTATTCAGAAGATCGAAGATTTTTTTTGTTAAAAAAAATATTTAGAAAAACAATATAGTGAAGAAGAGAAAATGAGTACTCAAGCATCTTGTTTTCTAGATCATTATGTTATATAAAATGTATATTAAAAGATGCGTTTTGGAAAACAAATCTCATCGAGATGAATTGTTTTAGATCTGCTTCCTCTAGAGAACTGCTAGTCCAATAAAATAAAGCAAACTGCAATGCATTATTATTTTGCAATAGCTTTATTTTAAAATTAATTATAAAACCATAGCATTTTAAAGTCTGTGATCCTTAATGATGATTGCAAATAATGTGTAACTAGTAAAGGATAAAGTTTATAAGCATCAAAAGTGAGTTTTCTTGTATTTTCTGCCATTTACATTGTTAAAATGCGCTGTCCAGACTTATAACTTATATTCATAGCATCGTAATGGACTATTACTTTTTATTCAAAATTATGTTTCCCTAGACAATCTCATTAAGAGCTAATTAGTCTACTTACCCCATGCCATGTTATTCCCTGTTGCCAAAATTGTTAAACGCTCCCATGAGTAAGAACAGGGCATCAAGGCAAGGCAGATGTAATGTCACTGATTCACAATAGAGGTGTGAAGCAATTGGTCTAATTAGTGGTCTCATTAATTCACAGAAAAAAAAAAAGTAGTCTTGGAAAGGCATCTCCTAAAACGCTGCATGAGCCCAGCAAAAAATTTCAATTTATACCTTTAATATGAAAAGCTAGAAAAGCAAGTCAATTGCTAATTACAGCCAAATTAACATCTGCATAAAAATACACTTGTCTGAAAAAGGTCAGTTACCAATCAAATGACAAGTCTGTAGTTTGGGCCACTCATTTAAATGCATGCCTTCCACAGTCTTATCAGCTAATTAGGGTGCAGGTAGTTGTATTTGGAAACGCTGTAATTTCGACAGTACATGTTATGCCAGGTGAAAGGTAGTCTACACTGTAAGACACACCTTAGAATAGTAAAAAGGAAACAGAAAGGTTAAACTGCATATAATTGGTCCGAACTCTTAATGACCAACACTTAAATAAAACTATAAACATATCCATCTTATAAGACTTGTGTCAAACTGACTACACTTACACTATAAATGAACCGCTTAAACTACCTTAAAATGTATAGGGCTATTTACTAAAGTGATAATTCAAAGTAAATTTCAGATTTAAAGCCACAGTAGCCAAAATGGAAGATTAGCTGATTTATAGAATATTTCCAGGTCAGCTAGTTAGATCTTCAATTTGAAAGTCACTTTAAATTCTCACTAAACCCTATAAACTAACACTAAATATCAAGTAATCTAAAAGATATACAACGGTGAAACATTTGTTTATGAGAATATCATGCCATTCTCAGAGACCTGCATAAAACATTTGACCTTCGTTTTCCTGAGTTACTATGATATCTCCAGAACCATCGACTGTGTTGGTAGCAAAAATACCAAGGGTACATTTTATGGCCACTCCCACACATTTACTTACGCCCTTCACAAAAATCCTCTGTATACTTCACCAAACCTAAACTCCTATGAATCACAGTGTGGCACCGTATCATTGAATGAATTAACCTCACAAAAACAACATTCCCTCTAAATTTGCAGCATTAATAACCCTAAATGCACATTAATACTTCCATATTGTGCTGCATCATTAACTCCAAATGTACAAGAAAAGAGTTCTAATATCAGACACAGGACTTTTTTGGACCCACTGTAGGGTCCAGCCCAGATCACCCCCAGCACTGGCCCTGAATATAAATATATTTATATATAAATATATCTATAAAGATTGTTTTGTATATAGATATTTATGGTACAATGTATCATATAAGTTAAATGCTGTTTAAAGACATACTTTTCAAACTTTTTTTTTTTTTTTTTAAATGATCCGACTACAAAAACACACCTGGCTATTTCTTCCAATTTTTTTTTAGAGAGAGAATAATGATGCAACAATGTGCAGTGACTGTGTTGCAATTGAGGTACATTTACCATAGTCAATATCCAGAATGATGTATGATTAAAGTCTCTTGGAGGCTAAAATCTGCCTCAGATGTGCTTATAAAGTGCATTTTACTTGGTTATTCTATGTTTGTACGCCTTTGTTTTTACATTTATCACAGTGAAACCTAACACTGTGCTCCTGCTGAGGTGATAAACTAATCCCGAAACAAATTTACTTACAGTCAGAACTGATAGCAAGTCTTCCACGCTGCAATCCGGTTTCAACCGCTCCTTAAACATCCGAACTGTTTGGTGCTTCAGATAATAATAGGAAGCGATACGCCCATAGGTTTGAGGCTGTATCGTACGGTTATCCTAAAGAGAAAATACCAAATTTTAATATTATACAATAAAACAATAGTCATTCCTTTACATATTTACATATAAAGCATTCTGTATTATTATTATTATTATTGTATTATCACTTTCATGGTTACTGTATCCTTAGTTTGGCGTAATTTTTTTCTTCTTTCTGATTTATATTGTGCATTCAATTTTTTTCTGTTTACTGCTTATACCAAATCTTTGGCTTGCCTTAAATCTTCCAGATGTCTGTTACCCTGACTTTGGCCTGATATCCAGAACAAGACAAAAACAAAGCCTAATCATTAACTACAAAACTGGCTCAAAATTCTTTCAAATATCTTCAACATTTTAGTGAATGCTTCTTTTGGAAGCTTCTCAAAATCGTCTTGAAATTCCTCTAAAACGTGCCCATATATATGCCATAAGCAAAAAGTACATTGATTCAGAGCATTTCAATAAGAATTGTACCACCAATGACGGAGTAGAGCTGATTGAAAAATCAGAAAACATATCTACCTGCAGGCTTGCTATCTATTTGCTTGTGGTCCTCATTTCCAAGTATTTGTGCAAGACATGCCTCCCAGAAATCGCGCTTTTGTTCCCTGGTGTCCTGCATCCACGGACAACAGGAAACTGTCTTAGGGCAGTACAGTGGAAGAATCATTAGATGCACTCAAGCTGTGTAGCAGGCACTAGAGCACTCCAGCAGAGTTCCCTGCATGCTCTTATCGGTATGGGGCCAGCCCAATAAACTGTAATGTCGTTCAGTGTGAGGGCCTTCTCCTTTCACAGTTGAAACTGCCCCTTTGGGGATCACAAGTTGGCCGTCTGATACCTGATGAATCTGAATTCCTATAATGTGTGGAAATTCTGATGTATACAGTGGTACCTCGGTTTACAAATTTAATGCGTTCTCCGGGACGTTACTTATTGTGAAAAATTTGTAAACGGAAACAAGGTTTCCAATAAGAATGCATTGAAAACCAATTAATTCGTTCTGGAGGTCAGAAAAAAAGTCAAAATGAGCTGGCATGGAAACCAACCCCTTCCTTCTAGATTGCAAGTTTTTGGGGGTTTTTTTAGGGCTTCTTCACCTTTGTTAATATTTATTTGCATGTCGAATACTTACTTACATATATTCCAAGCCTATAATTGTAAAGCGCTGTAGAAGATGTTGGTGCTATATATATATATGCTAACATTTAATAATGTGTAAAGTGTACTTTTAATTTTCTTTTACATAAAATATCCTTACATTTAAAAGAACGAGTCCAAATTTAAAAAGAAAAGCACATCTATTAGGTGCACTGTTTCATATTATTAAATTGCCAACAATATGAGCTTGTATGCAGAATCAGACCAAACTCAACAATTATTAATCAAAATATTAGATTTTTCTTGAGTGAGCATCAGTTTCAGTTCCTGCTCTATAGACTTTTCTGCTCATTCACATGTTGCAACATTAATTGCTATTTTATTTATAAGAACTGAACAGTCTAAAGATCTCACACATGCACTCTACACGTACTTTTGTCGGTATTGTACTATGCATTGTGATGCCTTTAGATTTCCCCAATTAGGTGCTGGCTACCACTTGTTCCATCGCACTCAGAGCAACATGCACATGCTTTCAAATCACTAGTTAGAGTGAGATATCAACCAGTAATGGTTTACAATACCAAAGGATGTGTCACCTTAGTTCTAAAGAGCGACACAAAGAAGTGTGAAGTGCTTAATAACCAAAATTTCATCACCCTCACATCATACAGGAAGCTCTTTTCACCATCAATTTATATCCTATAAAAAATGAGATGATTTTATTAATCAAAAAAGAGTTATCACGTTGATCTACATTCCCACATATGCAGGGAATTTCCAATACTTTTAATTTTCTCATTTCTCCCATACTTCCTCTGAAAAATATAAGCCTACATTGTAAAGTAATGTCTAAAACCAGCTATGGAGTATATTTCCCATACTGCTTAGCTAGATATTCTACCTGGCTGTGAAACACATGAAGGGATAGTGTAAGATGTTTTTTTTGTCCAACATGTGTTCTAACCTGATATTCAATTTGTCTCACTCAGAGATCGTCTCCTACCTCGTCAGTTTCCTTTTTCTTTTGGCTTCTAGCTAGTCTTCCTTTAACTCTACTGTTCTTTCCTGAACCCACATCACTGTACCACATCACATGCTCTGTGTAGGACAACTTGGCTGGACTTAAAGCGTTACTGCAAACACCTGCTTTAACCCCTTATGGACCACATTTCTTGAATAAAAGGGAATCATGACATGTCATGTGTCCTTAAGGGGTTAAGAAGTGAACGTGGTGATAGCAGTCTGCTTGAACCCTGCACATAGTGAGATATTTGCACTTTTGGGGGCTAGCTACACTCCCGACACACGTGACTTTAGCTGTTCTGGACTGCCTAATACCAATTCTGTGCCTACATAAGAGTTTTTTTTAACGTCATGCAAGCTCAGTCTATGTGAGGGAGAAACCACTTGTGTGTCAAGGTTGGGGGACTGTACATTAGGTCTCCTGCATTATTAATAAAATTAGAGCCTCCGCCCCACAGCCAACATGTGGTGGGGTAGACACTAAGTCCCCTGTTAATTATTTAATTAATTGGTCTGACTGTGTGGCAGGGGGAAGAGACACTAGGATGCCTCTTCCCTTATTTGAATATAAAAGCCACCATCTCCTGGCCACATTCTTTAATTTGAAGCTCCGACCCCATGCCCACAAGTGGAAGCATGGAGGGACCTGTCACCTGTGCCAGATCCTCTCTGTATGTTAATAGCAACTGGGCAACAATAGCGGACATGCCCTAACTCTAGGAAGATTCTCCCTTGTACTAATATGGGGGTCACATTGTTTACCGTAGGATTTTTTAAAAACTATTTCCCTGCTTGCTGCCATTGGACAGAATAATAAAAGCATTTATCAACAGCTTTTTGCTGCTTGTTCCGATAAGCCCATTGACATGCCACCGATAAATGGAATTAAATTACTCACGTCTACATTTTCATTGTAAAATAAATCTAGGCTTCGGATTTGTTATTCAGAACGTTATTCATTGGCTTATGGTAAGCCTTTAAGGGTGGGAATTAAATAGATCTGAATCGATAAATGGCTAATCAGGAGATGGGTGCATAGATGCAGTAAAAAATGCAGATTAGGAGAGATGTCGACTACATAGATGCACCTTTGCAAACTCTCTCCTGATTGCAGGGTGGTTTTCAGATGCAGTAGAAAATTTCGATTTGGGGTGGGAGGGGGGGGGGGGGGGTGGGGGTTTATAGCTTAAACCCAGAAGAGAGGAAAGAAAGGGAACAAAATAAATAAATAAATAAAGCATGCTGTTAAAAGTCTTTTTTATGGTTCATAATGTGGGTCATATAGAAAGAACTGGGTACTGATATACATTTCCACAAAAAATAAAAAAAATAGTTAAGCTTTTGCCTGAAGTTTCTCTGAAGCAACATCTATATTCCAAGATGGTATATTACAATGCTCAGCAGAAACGTTGTGGTTTGTCAGGGTCTCATTTATGACAGTATAATTAACCTAATGAAGAACTTACTGGATGATGGGCTGCTTGTTTACAGTTAACATACGTGTTTACATTCTGATATATGAAAAAAAATGGAAAAAAAGGAACCTTTTTTAAAAACGGTTAAATATAAATCAGCTTTGAGCATCAGATATATAATAATGTTCAGTAGTCAAGTTACTGCTACTTCTGGAAACATTTTCATATATGACAAAACCATCTTTAAATGAGTTTATACATTTTAGCATTTTAACAATCCTCTCAATTTAGCATATTGTTATGGAGGGTTTTCAATCCAGATGTTTTACATTTTGAAGTAAAATGAGTTAGAAATATATTGATTTTCAAAGCTCTAGAGATCATATTTAGTCTAAAACACTTCTCCAAACTACAGAAGTTTATCTTGCTTTGAAGTGACCTTTCTGTTCCTTTAGATTCTGAGTAATGATTAAATATTGAACTGCTCACTCAATTTCAGTCATCAGTTTCTCTACCAATTTAAGCACGTTCCACTGCAGTATTAACAAAAAAAAACAAAAAAAACTTACTAAAAGTATAAAGCTAAAGTTACGTTTTGTAAATGAACATTGACATGTTTGTGGCCTTTCACACATTTCTTATACACTCTTCTTCCATTATATACATTATGTGTATTGTCATTAGTAGATTGCCAACATATTCTGCAGTAGCTTACAATCATACGGCCGGCATAGCAAAAAATAATTGAAAAACAATATAAAGTTGCCAGACAAAACAAGTAAAGACCCTGCTTAAGTTTACTATCTAGTAGGACAGGGTAAAGGAACGCAAAAGGAAAGACAATGTGTCAGAGGATAGATGAGATTTAAAAGACTTCTAAAAGGACTGGAGGCTGGGGAGAGTCTCATAGGGCAAGGTGGGGTATTCCACAGGAGGAAAAGAGAAATCCAATTACTGAGCAAGGGAAACGTGAAGGGGTGTAAGGACTGGCAAAGATGTGAAGTGTGAGAAAATCAGTGGGTGAGGAATATAAGCCTGGCGGCAGCATTTATAACAGATTGTAGTTGGTCAATGTGGGTAGTGAAAAAGACATTGAGGAATGAGTTGCTGTAGTCAAAGTGTAAAATGGGAAGTTCATTAAAGGTTTACTCGGAGCATCATGATCATTTCAGTGATTTGAAGTGGTCATGGTGCTTGGAGTCTGTACATGCAGCTTTTCATAGCAAAACGCTGCACACACAGATTTTAACCTTTAAGAATGGATGGTGGGACCAGCATCGGGCATCTGAAGCTCTGCAGAAGCTGGATGCACATCAGCTCTCATAAAGGACATTCTGCGTCTGGCACAGGGCCGGACTGGGATAAAAATTCGGCCCGGGCATTTTTCTATCACAGTGGCCCACTAAGAAGGGGGCGGGGCAGAGAGGGTGTGTTTTGTCATCACCAATGACAAGCACGCCCCCTCTCAAAGTGAGCATGTTGGTTCAATGCTCTTCCAGGGCAGACCATGCGCAGAGCTCTGCTAAAGAGCTCTAGCATGAGAAAAAAGCCCTGTATTAGTTCTGCACAGTGCAAGCAAATTTAATAACATGCTTGCACTGTGTTTCCTTGCAACTTGTCTCTGGTGTCTCTATAAATGGATACCAGGAGACAAAAATGTCAGGAAAGAGTATTGTGCATGTGTTTGGAACCTGCTTGTGGTATTGTGTGTGGGTATAGAGTGAGCTGATTCTGGTGTGGTATTGTGTAATAAGGTCGGTTTTAGTCGTATTGTGTTTGTGGTGTAATGTAATGCATATGCGGCTAGGGGCTGTAGAGAATGTGTGTATAGGGGATGTAGCAAGTGTGTGCATACAGGCTATAGTGTGTGTGTGTGTGTGTGTGTGTATAGGTGATGTAGTGTTTGTAGAGTGTGTGTGTTTAGGGGTGTAGTATGTGTTTGCTTACAAGGAATCTAGTGTGTGTATAGGGGATCCAGAGTGTGTATGTCAGGAATGTAGTGTGTGTGTGTGTGTGTATAAATATATATACACACACACACACACACACATATATTATATATATATATATATATATATATATAAACATACATACATATGTTTGGAAGTATTGTTTATGTGTGTGTATATATATATATATATATATATATATATATATACATATATACAAACACATACATATATTATATATATACATATGTTTGGAAGTATTGTGAATGTGTGTGGTGCAGTGTGTTGGGGAGGTTCTGTGTGTATGTTAGGGGTGCAGTATGTGTGTATGATGGGTAATGTGTGTGAGGGTGCTGTGTGTGAGGGTGCTGTGTATGATGTGTTTTGTGATAGTGCGGAGTGTGATGTGTGTGAGAGAGTGCTGAGTGTGATAGTGCTGTGGATGATGTGTGTGAGAGTGCTGTGTGTGATGTGTGTGAGAGTGCTGTGTATGATGTGTTTTGTGATAGTGCTGAGTGTGATAGTGCTGTGGATGATGTGTGTGAGAGTGCTGAGTGTGATAGTGCTGTGGATGATATGTGTGATAGTGCTGTGGATAATGTGTATGTGATAGTGCTGTGGATGATGTGTGTGAGAGTGCTGAGGGTGATGTATGTTATAGTGCTGTGGATGGTGTGTATGTGATAGTGCTGAGGGTGATGTGTGTGAGAGTGCTGTGTGTAAATGTTAGGGATTGTGTGTTGGGGTAAATAAACAAATGAAAAAATCTAAGTAGGCATTATATCCCCCCCTCCCGTCTTACCTTTAGTCTGGGAGGGGGGGGGCAGGCACGGTAGTACTTGAGAGGTGGGGGGAGAGGCACTCGCACTATCACACGATCCCTGGTGGTCCGGTGGTGAGTGAACTCTAGCCTGCGGGCTAGAGTTCACTCTCGCGAGATCCGGTCGTTGCCATGGCAACGCTCCGGATCTCGCGAGAGGAGCCCGGCGGAGCTGCAAGTTAGAGCTCCACCGGGTCCTCTCCCTCTCTCCCCAGCCGCAGGTCTATTTAAGGTCTCGGATAGTGCCGGCCCTGCATAGACCGGCAGGGGAGATCATGGGACCTCCCCTGCTGGCCCCGGCCCCTGGCCACCGCGGCCCACTGGGCATTTGCCCGGGGTGCCCGATGGCCAGTCCGGGCCTGGTCTGGCAGGACCTCAGGTAAGAGGCAAACCGTTGGGTTGCCCCCTTGCTGGTAAATGGTGCCAGAGTACTCCTTGCATCATAAACACTACAGTGGGCTGCAGAAGTTATGAGGCTTGGGATAACACTTTAACAAGTACCTTAATAGAATCTTGCGTCAAATAGGCACAAAAAAGTGAAATGTTTTTAAGGTGAAAGCTATGTGACTTGGAGACAGACTAGATATGAGGAGAAAAGGAGAGCACAGAATCAGAACTTATCCAAAGGCTGGGGGGTTGGTGTCATATGTGTTCCATGGGGACATGCAGGGAGATGCATTACAGGTTGACTGTACGGAGGAGGGAAAATAAAAAGTTCAATTTTGGAAGACTTTTAGACAACGGGAAGTCATCCAGTTGGTAAAGTTTCTGGATTACAATAATTGCGTATTTCAGTAAAGTATTTGTTTTGTCTTGGACTAACAGTGCATATCAATCAATTCAAACACATTAATGTAGCGCAATGTAACCGAAAACATGTGTAAAGGTACCTCTGCTATCTCTATGCAGTATGAGCACTCCAGATCAATAAGGGACTTCTCCACAAGATTTGAAAGGAACTTGTTCATCGTTTCATGGCCAACATCTTCCAAGTTGTAATAGCTGTCAAAAGAAAAACACATATTATTCAAATGATAAACAAACACATTTAAACAATTCTGAAAAGAAAAACTGTAATCTAAAAATTGGTAATGAAGAACAGCTGGCAGATATAATACGCCGTGCACTCTACTCGCCACCAGTTGAAACGCATTAGAATCACTGATTTCTTTTATGATTTAACAACTTCAGCTTCATTCTACATATATTACTCTACTCCCCCAACTGCATCAATCTAATTCGCCAAGAAAAGGAAATAAAGGATAGTTTCCCTCTGTGCTGTACGTATTATACTTTCTCTCTGAATTTTTTTTTCTCGTGAAATTTCTAGTCATTTTGCTAATCAGAATCTTTCTTACTCTGTAGAAGTTTTGCAATTTAAAGTTAAAAAAAAACAACACATCTGAATTCAAGAACATTATCCATGAATTTAAATCTAAGCAGGAATAACATGAAAACAAATAATTTCAGTAGTGGCAGCGATCTGGGAAGGAACAATATGAAGAAAGCATGGAAAGCAAAAAAAGTGACAATCAACAAAGGTATTGGTCAATTATTTGTTTTCAGAGACTGAGGACCTGAGTGGTCTCTGCATAATACATTTGTATGTCAACGCCTACAGAGCAAGCCTACTAGCCATGCCCTATCCTAGTTTCAAAGCCATGATGACTTATATGCAAATTGCACTAAACATAAAAAAAATCCAAATTTCAGGGCTGTAATTTTTGTTTTAAATCTAAGCATTCCTACAAATGATTTAAATGATGATAAATTATAGCTTGCTATTTAACATAATAGCACCGAGAGCAGTTACAATTCCAACTGAAAGGGACAAGAACCAACACGTTGAGGTTGCAAGCAAGCTTATATTGGCCAAATGTAGAAATTAAATATGGAATTAAATTTCAACTATTCTTAAAGATAACTAAATTTGGATTTGACTTTCACTAATTTTAAATTAAACAGCAAAGTAATAATACTGTAACGCTAATAGAAATATTTCAAAATTACTCTTTATTCCACCATCACAAGTGGATGTGTTGAAATTTAGCGATGACCCTTTTACTCTGCAACTAGCCTATGCACCAATGAATAGGTGTTGAGTTTGTGACTCTACTTGGTTCCCCAAGCTAATTGTAGCTTGGGGATAAGGAAACTGTGATTCCAGTCTAAAAGAAAAGTACGGACAGAAGTCCAAAGGAGAGGATAACAGAAAGGAGGAAGCCCTACCTTTAATAGTACTAAGGATAAAAAATAATAATTATAAAAGAAGCATATACCAAAAAGTGGAAGGGAACAGCCCCAAAAGGCTGCAATTAGTCAGTAAATTTTAACTGCTAATAAGGCTACAGAGGTACTGCAATAATGTCAGCCTGCTCACACATAATGCTCCTGATGACGGCGTGCTGACACACCGAAACGCGCATCGAGCTATTTGTTTATTTTTTTCACCTTATTCACTAGGTAGCACTATGCACGACTTTTAGTTAGTTAAGTGTGTGTTTTTTCTTAGTGGAGGAAGGGATAGTGGCTTTGGTAGGCATTAGTGGATGTTCCACTGTGCCAAGGTAATTCAGGGTCAGCCTGGCTTCTCTGCTTATATTTGGCTTTGTGGATTCTTGCAGGAGGGGAGAGAAGGGGGCTCTCTCCCATTTTTGCTTGTGAGACTTTTTTCTCTACATCACCCCATCTAGCCTTACTTACCAGTGTGAGCAGGCTGACATTATTGCAGTACCTCTGTAGTCTTATTAGCAGTTTAAATTTACTGACTAATTGCAGCCTTTTTGGGCTGTTCCCTTCCACTTTTTGGTATATGCTTCTTTTATAATTATTATTTTTTTATCCTTACTACTATTAAAGGTAGGGCTTCCTCCTTTCTGTTATCCTCTCCTTTGGACTTCTGTCCGTACTTTTCTTTTACTTGTGTTCTTATAGTGGGTTATTCCCACATTAGAGGATAAGTGGGTTTTCTGTGGAATTACCCGATCTATCCCTTATTTTTAGGGATTGATTGGTATTCTTCCCTCTGTTTTCTTTATTAGCTCCTTTGTGATTCCAGTCTAGCCAATTATTAATTTAGTGGAACTGGAATTCCACTATATCTTATTTTAAGGATAAAAGAAATTGAGGTTATCTGTCAACTCCTTTTAAGTATGTGGTTTGTGGTCGTGCTGTTTCCTTACCACATATGCATCTATATTTGGATACAATCTAGAAATACTCAGAATAAAAATAATCATTCGGTCATGACCTTGCCCGGCCGGACACTTCCCTCCACCATTCCAAGCTGCCAAAATGCAGGACCATGCTGCACCAAACCAAAAGAAGTTGGAGCCGCATCCAGTCATTGAGGCCTGACCTAAAGATCCTGCACAATCATCAAACTAGATGCGCACCTGCCGATCATGTGGATTCTTAAGGGGAAGTACCAAGGAGATGTGTCCATTTTCTCATATTTAAACCTGCTCACACCTGATACCTGTGCTTAGTATTCTGTGCTCCTTGTTCCTTTTAAGTTGTTTCCTGTCTGCTATTTGATATCCAACCTTTGGCTTGATACTGTGCTGCCTGACTTCGTCTTTGCCTTATCCTTGTCTGTACCTCGCTCTGGACATTCTTAGTTTGTTTTTTTTGTATATTGGGCTTAAACCGTGCAACTAGCAACTTCAGACAATTTATTATTTTGAAATAATTTAGATGTTAAGGACTGAGAAAGAAAAGTAGTGATCTGAATTAAGTCAATAACTTGCCATTTAAGAGTTAAATAATTTTGCTTATGCAGCCCTTGCCACATCACCCTTTGGCTGATACCTCCTACAATCTTCCTGAATAATCACGATTTTTTTAGTTTCCCTTATTGCAAATTAAGTAAAAATTTCCTTTTATAAAAATGAAACTTTTTTTTTTATGGAGGCTGTGTAAGTCACATGCAAGGAGATGTTCATGGTGGCAAAAAGTGACTAAACTCCTAAATGGCACATACATAAGCAGAGAGACTGCAGGGGCATGGTCTATTATAATTATTACCGTTAATAGTATTTATATAGCATTAACTTATTCCGCAGCACGTTATCTATAAACCCAAACTGCTTCTTTGAGCTAAAGTTGGTTTAATGCTTAAAGTCTTTCAACAAAAAAAAAGAACATTTTATCTATGAGAAATAATATATCAATTGCATATGGAAATATTCACCCTAGCCTCAGCAGCGTTTATGTTAAATATGGATATTTATATACAAACTTTCTGCACAAATGTACATTTTAAAGAAGAAATGGACATCATCTTGTATAGAATATATATTTTAAATAAAGCATAAAATATAATTATAGTGTTGCAGGACATGATGGTATAAATAATACCAATAATCATATGAGAGTCTCATATTAGTCTCTATATGTTAACAATATACTTGACAAATTACAAATACAGTTTTATAAAATATACATTTTAATTTGTGGCAAGCTCATGCTTAAGGTCCACTTATACCACCTCTTCAGACTGCAGTATGTAAATTATTACATAAATTGCTGGTGTTATAAATACAATACAGGTGTGGTTGAGTTAGCAAATGTGCCCTGAGGATCTGAATCGTTCGTCCAGAAAACCTTTAGGTCACATTTTTTTTTTTCTCTTAAACTAACATTTAAAAAAAAAAAAAAAAAAAAAAGCCATTCAGATTTGGAAATCCTAACCTCAATTACCATGCATTGCGAAAAAATGTGTCACATAAACAGTTTAGCCTCCTAAATCCGAGTGTGGTCTAGACGGGTTAAAGTATGAAACCTGGCACAGGTGTTTTGCTTCCTATCCTACATGTTCTTACTCTTCAATTTTATTTACCTCTCTCCCACCTCTAAGCTTTACTTTCTCAACCAGTTAAATGTCTGTATGTTTGATAACTACATTCTATAACGCCTGCTATACTGTGCAGAATGTGTTTCTCAATGATAATTGTTATAGAGGCAATGGAGGTTGTGTATAAAGGTGTCGTGTTCAAAAAAAGTCGTCTACAAATATGCAGCAATGGAATGCGCCTGTTGGTTCTAGTGGATTCTATGGCGATTGCCCCATATTTAATATTTTAGACCACTTGGCAGAATTCAAGGCTTTTATATTTAACCCCCATTGTGTGCAGTTCCAAAACAATATACTCATATGTTCAATAGACCTGTTAAAATTAACCCTTATTGTTTAAAAACAAAAACAAAAAAAAACCATAATACTAATATAGGTCTTAAATTACAAAAGTATCACGAAGAGAAAAAAATAAAATAAAAACTGATAAAATATTCCTGAAATTTTAAATAGGCTTTCACAAAATATACTGAACTAAATTTTGAAACCGATTAATTGCAGCTAAAGAATGACGACAATGCAGGCTCGCTACATTCAATCAGTCGGTCATTATTCTGCCCTTGCTGTAAACAGACAGCCTACCATTTTTATCAGGATGTTATTTCATTTAATTCACAGTGAAACCCAGTTTTACAATAATTGACTTGTCAGAGTCTCTAATTTATGAAGCTGGGCTCTGCCAGCCTTCTCTATATTGGTCTCTACTAGCATACAAGCAGGGTTGAATATTTACAATGTTGTTAACAGGTGCTGAGTTGTTTAATGATTCTAATAGCCAGAAGCGTACTGAGAAAGCCAGCAGGATCACAATTACAGGCTGTTTGAACACAACAATTACTCGTCCCCTGAGAGGTGTGAAAGTCAAAGGCAGTTTTATACTAACAGCCTGTAGCACATGGGCGAGACTGTCTAACTTATATCACTAGTCCAGTGGGATTTGAATAACAAGCTTCGCTGTATCATAAAAATTACAGAAGTATATAACATGTAAACAACTTCAAAAACTGCAAGACAATTATACTGTTATTATCATCTGTAGCACGAGGGTAAATGGTGTGGATAAAATTATTTTATTGTTTTTTCGTACGTGCTAATATAGCCATCAAAATTTCATAAGAGTAAGGCTTGCAGTAATTGTACACATAAGATATTTGATAACTTAAGGGGAAGCAGAGCACACCCCAATCACCTGAAAATAAACTACTGGTAATAAATAATCGAGTTAACTGGAGATATTTAAGTTAATTTAGAAACATGTAGTGCACATACAGAGAACACATTTAGAAACATGTAGTGCACATACAGAGAACACAAAACATATTTGAAGATAAAATGCATATATAAGTGGTGTACATCGGTTATTTGGCACCTACTGATTTAATTTGTGTGTTGCTCCTTCATTTACATCTGTCGGCATTCCCTTGTGTATCTCTTCTGACTCTCCACTTCAACTAATGCATCTTTTCTTTCCCACTTACCTCCTTGTGTGTTACTCCTTTCTCTCCCAATACTTGTGTGCATGCCATGACACTGCTCTTTATATATTTATCCCTTACCCCATTGTAAGACTCTCCTGACCTCCTAAGCGTCTATTCAAACCCCATAACCTCCCACCCCCAGTGATGACCCTCCACTCACACTGAGTGGCTCCAAACTCCAAGGAATGACAGTTTAATGACACACTTGTTCAGCATATATCTAATTGCTAAAATCTCTTATTTAGGAATTCAAACACTTTGTTTATGCAGCACTAGTCACACCTCCCTGCATGTGACTTGCACAGCCTTCCTAAACACTTCCTGTAAAGAGTCATCTAATGTTTACACTTCCTTTATTGCACATTTTGTTTAGACAGTTTCAGCAGGTATTGAACACGCCTAATATTCTTTAAGAAGGAATAGAAGGGAGGGGGCGTGGCCTGGACGCCGAGGAAGATGGCGGCGTAGACCTTGAGCTCCCTTGAAAGGCTCCACACTATTCCTCGCCTAAAGCACCCCGAAAATGGGAAAGACACACCGATCATCGCAACATACTAAACCAGCAGACACCCCCAGGAGGATTGCGCACCCCTCCATGAAGCAATATCTACTTGCCCTGGCAAACACCGACCCGCAGGCCTCCAACGACTGGATGGCCTCGGAGGGCCTGTTCACCCCCTCCCCGCGTGGCGAAGAGACCCAGACGGAAGCCCTCACAGCAACCCCCGCGACGGCACACCCAGATTGGGTTGAAATGTTGCGCAACTTACCCACAAAAGCCGACCTGAAGGCGGCCAACACCGAGCTCCGTGCCTCCATCTCCTCGGAGCTCCAGGCGATTAGGGAAGACTTCCGCGGCCTTCATCAGAGGGTCTCTCAAATCGAGGCGGACTGCGACCACATGTCTGTGGTGCAGACCGCAAACACAGACGCACTGACACTCCGAACCCTCCAACTACAACAGATGGCCTATCACATGGAGGATCTTGATAATCGGAGCAGAAGACAAAACATCAAAATTTGCGGAGTGCCGGAGGAGATAGACAACGCCACCCCAGTTCAGGCCACTCTGACCGGCCTATTCAACAACATACTAGGCCGCTCCCCACAGGACCCAATTGAATTTGTGCAAGCCCACAGAGCAGTGCGGCCCAAAGGCCCAGAAGGGAGCCCACCTCGAGATATAGTGTGCTGCTTACTGAGCTTCCAACTTAAGGAAGAAATACTCAGGAGGGCCAGAGATTCGGACTCTAGGGTGTACCTAGAGAACACAGAGGTACAACTCTACCCCGACCTATCACTAGCATACCGGCGGGCTTTACGCCCCTTCACCAAACAACTGCAGGCGAATAAATGAAGGTACCGCTGGTGCTTCCCAACTGGGCTGCAGGTCCATACCCCTAAAGGCACCTTCCTCGTCAGGGACAGGAAAGACCTAGATGACCTAGCGGAGGAGCTCCAACTGACCCCCGCTCACATGCAATGGCTAGACCCACTGGCACTATTTACACCGGCCACGGGAACCCAGAACCCACCTACCAGACCACAGATCCAGAGGACCACCTGTCAGCAGGCGACAAGGCCCTCGGGGGCACAAGTCTAAGGGGGACTACCAACCCAGACCTGGCACGCGGACGACACACACAAGCAATAACACCCTGATACAGAGAAGCACACCCGGGAAGCGAGGGGCCCACACCAAGCACGACCGGGACATTCCACATTATAAAGTTGCAGCCCCCATCCGACGGACCCTACCCTTGCCACCAGACCATGCTCTGGGAACTCACTCCCTGCAGCACTCACAAGACCGGAGCCTCCGTAGAGACAAGACGACCCGAGCAAAACCCCTAGTCGCAACGCTCGCATACCACCTTAGAACTGACGACCTCTGCCAAGGCGGGACCTATGCCACAGGCGGGGGTAGCCGCCGAGACAGGGTCGGGTCAGGCCAGACCCAGGGACTATCGGACTTATACCTTCCGAGCAAATCGCAAGTATCTACCACACACGTCTGATAGGCGCCATGGACAAAACCACACACATCTCACATAGCCAGCATACCTGCTCAAGGGGAAATAGGGGAAGGGGCCAGGAACACATTGACAGGAGGCTTGCTCTCATGCTCGGGAGGGGGAGGACGACGTAAAAAGGCCGACTGACACGTGCAACCGCTTCCCCTAACACAGACCCCGTGATGAGTCCAGGGAGCGGGCAGGGGAGGCGTGGGCCCGGCTCACTCGGGGACCTAAAGGGCACCTTGCAGACAGGGCACAGGGGCGGGGGGGAGGGGAGGAGATGGGAGCCAGGCGAGGCCCAGCAGGGCGGAACAGCTTACATGCGGGGGAGGCAGGGGAACCTGGGCTGACCCCAGAGATCCACATCCCACACTAACACCAGCAAACGGAGAGCCCATCTTAGCAACCACATCCAGAGTAGCAAGAACGGGACACGATACGCTCACCCCGCCCCCCCCCCCCGCATTTATGAAAGGCAACTCACAGTGGGGGCTTCACAGATACTGTGCTTACTGAATTTATTGATTTTACTATATTCTTATTCTCTTTTTAATGTTATTGTTGAAAACATTGCTGGTCATGCCGGCCGAGCCGCAACATTGTCTATCCTTAGTTCGAATATAAACGTTAAAGTTTAAGTACTAACTTGTATTTTATAATGTTATACACCCAGGGTGACGACCAACCATACACACGTCCTTTGGCGAGGACAGCTGACACCCCACCACGACAAGAGCCGCAAAAGGGGAGACATGGGAGACTGACCGAACCAGACCGTACAGAACAGGCGGAGACCGCAGGACGTACCACCCGGGAGCGGCCATCCACACACGGCCACAACCCGCCAGGAGACCTCGGCCCTCCTCCTACTCCCCCACGGGACAGGCGTCAAAACCAGGTGAGTGGGTCCTTGGGCCCACGGTAAGGCTCAGGACCACACAAACACCCTGATGCAAAAACCCTAATGCCACCTAGGCGGCGGACACCTCAATTACCCTCACACCTTACCCCCGACTCATCCCTCACCTTCCCCCCCCACTCCCTGCCACCTGGCGACAGAAAACCACGAATCACAACCAGTTACTGAACATGACACTCACACCAGCCAACCTCACAATAGTATCCATCAACGCAAAGGGGCTCAACAAACCTGAAAAGAGGTCGACAGACCTACGCGAGTTCCACGCTCTCAAGGCATCCATAGTCTACTTACAAGAGACCCACTTCAAAGACGGGGCTCGTCCTAGACTGCACGATCACAGATTCCCCAAGGGGTACTACAGCGACTACCACAAGGGCAAAGCCCGAGGGGTCGCGATCCTCATGCATAAGAGGGTCCCCTTCGTAGACAGGGAGACACAAACAGACTGGGAGGGAAGATACATATTCGTGAAAGGGACAATCGCAGGTCAAACATACACATTTGCCAACATATATGCCCCCAACCAGAGACACTACAGATTCCTCTCCCGAATGCTACGCCTACTGGGGAAATTCACGGAGGGCATCCTAGTACTAGGGGGAGATTTCAACCTGGCTTTGGACCCGAGATGGGACACATCCACAGGCGCCACACACATCCCAGCCCAACACCTAGCCGCTCTCAAATCACCGCTTTCTAAACAACAACTAGTGGATTTCTGGAGGGCCCATCACCCCGATGAAAGAGATTACACGTTCTTCTCCCACCCTCACAACACATACACCAGAATTGACTATTTTTTCATGTCACACTAGTCCTGCACGCGGAACACGGCACGACGACGTGGTCTGACCACGCCCCAGTGTCGATCACAATAACATCCCCCCTACACAGACCCACGATGACCAAATGGCGCCTAAACGAACACCTACTCACGCTACCTGATATAAATCCGACATCAGCACAACCCTTAGCGAGTATTTCACCATCAACACACCCGAACACACGACACCAACAATCCTATGTTCAGGCACACAAGAGCGTGGTACGGGGTCACTTCCTGCAAAAAGGCGCCCTCCTGAAAAAACGAAGGGAGGCAGAGATGAACGCGCTACTCACAGAAATACAGACGATAACCTGAACAAGGGCAAACAGATTCACACGCTACAGGACAAGCTCCTTACACTACGTAGGGACCTGACTCGAATCCTCCAGAGGAGACACCACAGAGACGCGCTGAGACACAAAGCGGTTTTCACCCTACATGGCAACAAAAGCGGCAAACTGCTTGCGTGGATGTTAGCCAAACGCAGACAGCAGACATACATAGACCGCATCAGAGAAGACAAAGACACGCTACACCGACTACCTACGAAGATCCAGGACATAATCCGTACATACTACGCGAACCTGTACACCCTACCCCGACCTCAGTCACAAGCCGCGGAAAAACGCCTACTGGACACCATAAACAATTACCTAGCCACACAAACCCTACCCACTTTAGACGGAGACACAGCGAACCTTCTCGATGAGGCGATCACACCCGAAGAGCTGGCCTTGGCGATAAAACAGACAAAACCAGGCAAAAGTCAAGGCCCTGACGGCCTGCCGCTGTGCTACTACAAAACCTTCGCGGACATACTCTATGCCCCACTCGTGCCCACTTACAACGCCATCAGTGAGGGCCACCACTTCCCCAAACAATCCCTTGCGGCACACATCACCATCCTCCCAAGGAGGGCAAGGACGGGGAGCACTGCGGGAGCTACCGACCCATTTCCCTCTTCAACTGCGACCTCAAACTACTGGCCAAAATCCTAGCCACCAGACTACAGACCCACGTACCCAAACTGGTACATCCTGACCAGGTGGGGTTCGTGATGGGAAGGGAGGCACGTGACAACACCATGCGCACCTTCACGCAGGGGCGACCACGGGGGCATTCTCCTGCTGTCGACGGACACAGAGAAGGCCTTCGACAGAGTCAGCTGGAAGTATATGTTCAGAACACTAGCACACACAGGCTTGGGCCCCAAGGTCATAGGATGGATAGAGGCTCTATACACACAGCCCTCCGCCCAGGTAGTGGTTAACGGAGCTTTGTCGGCGGCATTCGACATACAGAACGGCACCCGCCAGGGATGCCCCTTTTCCCCGCTGCTCTTCGTCCTTGCCCTGGAACCACTCTTGCTAGCCATAAGAAATAACCCGGACATCAGGGGAGTGACAGTGGGGGCGACCCAACACAAAATTGCGGCATACGCAGGCGATCAGCTCTTCTACGTGACTAACCCAGAAGTATCCCACCCCAAAATACTCAAAGAGTTTCACGACTTTGGTACCATATCTAACCTGAAAATCAATTTCTCAAAATCATACATTCTCAACGTCAGTGTACCAGAACACAGGGCGTCTCCCATGCGCCAACACTACACCTTCCAATGGGCAACACACAAAATTAGATATCTGGGTATTTGGCTAACAAGGAAAGAGGGCGACCTATTCAGGGAAAACTTCACCCCGATACACACACAATTCCGCTCAGAGATGAGAGATTGGGCGTATCCACACATCTCCTGGCTGGGCAGGATACAGGTGGTCAAGATGAATTTCCTCCCCCGCACATTTTTCACCACGCTCCGCACAGCACTAGGCCGATACGTATGGAACGGGAAACAACCCAGGATACGCCACACCACCTTAACCCAACCGAAAGATAGGGGCGGCCTAGCACTACCAGACTTCTCTTTATACTACAGGGCCTGTCGCCTCCTGAGGATCATGGAATGGTCCAAGGAAGGGGTGCATAAACTGTGGAAACAGGCTGAGGAGAGCGAGGCGGGAGTCCCTGTGGCGGTATTACCATGGCTGCCGCCAGAGACTTGGAGGGTGACACAAACACACTCCCCCTACACGAGGGCCACCCTACAAGAGTGGCACCGCATGAAAGGGTGCACAACCTCTCGTCATACCCATCGCCTCTGCTCCCACTGACTAATCACTGACTGAGCACTAATACACGACCCAGTACCCAGACTCAGACACATTTATAAGCCAGAGGGCATCAAAACGCTGAGCGACCTTCGAGGAGATGCAGACAGCACCTTCCTGACAACTAAAATACAGGCAGATACGCCACTACATCGCAACCCTCCCCCAGGGCGCGATACTAACAAGAGCCCCACAACATTTGAGGAAGAATGCCTAGACCCACAACCACTGGCCCACAGGGTATCCTTCCTATACACTTTGCTCCTGACACACACGCCAACCACACAACCAAGCTTCATGGGCAAGTGGGAGGGGGCCCTGGGACACACACTTACCAGGGCAGACTGGGAGACAATCTGCTACCTTACACATCACTGCTCCAGCTACAGCAAGACTCAGGAAACAGCGTACAACATTTTTACCTTCTGGTACCGCACACCCACGACATTACATGCGATCACACCAGACCACTCTCCGCTGTGCTGGAGATGCGGAGTGGAGAATGGCACACTTCTGCACATTTGGTGGGGATGCAGTAAGATCACCCCGTTCTGGAAGGAGATTCACACAATACTACAACTCTTCTCAGATGACCCACCCCCCTTTAGACCTGCGGAAATGTTGCTACACCATACCAAGTTACCTAGGTTCATATACAAAAAATCCCTGACAATACGCATACTGAACACAGCCAAATCGACTGTACCATAATACTGGAAGCAACCTATTACCCCACCACTGAGAATCTGGTTCTCCCACATGGAGGAACTACAATCCCTAGAAGAACTACAACACACAGCAGCTGGCACACAACAAACATACCTCAACACATGGACCCACTGGCTATTGAAGACGACAAAACCAGACTTCACCGACAGACTACGACTCGAAGACGGAGACTGATCACAGTCCCCAACGCAACCCAGGCACCAGACAATGACAAAGACTCGACCCCCCTAACACCCACCCCAATCCCCTATACCATCCCAACACCTCCACACCCCTACCCACATGCTACGACTCAAACGGGACAGCTGGAACCATGCAGGAAATCGCCCAGTACGGGGAAACACGGGAGACCACAACCACAGGAACCCCACAAGCGACTGTGTTCCCAACACACAGGACAAACCACCAAGAGACACGAGGGGAACACCACAAGCCCCTCCCGTGACCGACCCGGGCAAACTTATCATAACACAGGCCACACAGCAGGGACTAACCTGCACCACACTGGTTCCACCCACTAGAACACAGCCAGAACACGACCAACCAAACGAGACATATTGAACAGAGGATCCAGAGACCCTAATAAGACAGCTACCAAGTGGTTCATGCCCATGGGACCTGCGTGTCCTTCAACCACAGAGGGCCTGCGAGCCCACCTGGAAATGCACATACCAGAACTTGTTAATCTCCTATTGCCTTGATATGCGGTGGACCTGCGAGTCCAGAAACCACATGCATCTACCTTATTTCTCTTGTCAATTTGAAACCAATAAAAATTACATTTACAAAAGAAGAAAAAAGAAGAAATAGAAGGAATTTAAGGAATTTCCATTGAGTTTCCATTAGGGCAGTACACACAGGTGCCCATGAGTGGAGGAATGCTATTGGCCTCTCTATTCAGGGTGAGGCATGAGTGGTTCATAGCGCCAGTGGGTGGAATTACAGTGCCCACAGGAGAGAGAAGCAAGACGCCATCTTGGAATTAAGACAGAAAGAGAACAGCAGCAGCAGCTCCAGACCACTGCTAAATGTGAGTGAATAATACCTATTTATTTTCCCCAATACCCCCAGTGACTGCCTGAGGGCTGATTAAGCAAGGGAATGTATGCAAATATATAATTTATATGTATAAAGCCAGGGAAGTCCCGGGGTGAAAAGGGTATGGGGGCATTTCTGACACAGAGCATTGGGATCTCTGTCACTAATAGTTTTAATAATTCCTATTGCACATAGCCACCATTTTCTTTAAAGTGCTCAGTCACTCTACAGCTGAAACCTGAAATACTCATGATGTGGCAAGTTGAAAAGTTGCGAAGCTTCAAACTGGAGGACCGGGGCTGTGACTCTGAGGACTCTTCTGATTCTTATTTCAATCTGTTTTAATCTGTAATGATTATTAATTCTGTTAACCAAGTCAGCTGCTTCTTGGCTCCATTTTACCACTGCAGATTAATATTATTGACAGCTGAAAAGGTAATAAGACATCTATCAATATCCTGCTGATTTAACCATGAGAGCACTGACAGAAAATATGAATATTATGCGTCAGGAGTAGGTGACATGGTAAGAGTCTATCAGTATCTTGATGCTTGAACCATGGAGTATTTGACATGTGACATCACTACAGCAATATTTAATGGGAAGCTGGAGTTATTAAAGCAGAAGCCCTACTGAAGCTCATGTTGGGAGAGCTTAGATAACATAGACAGAGAGCTGCAGCATTATACATAGACATGTACTGTGTGGAGACTTCTGCATTGCAGCTCTGTGTAATCCATCATAGTTATCCTGGCTGTGTGGCATAGTTATAAGTATCTCTGCCCAGCTCTATATGTTATTTCTCTGTATTTTACTCAGATCTACCTGTTGTACGGGTATCTTTGTAGTCTGCCCAGCTCTGTGTATTATATCTCTACTTTTTTTTCTCAGCTATGTTTGTGGTATGGTGTATTGTATTAATATCTCTGTATTGTACTCACCTCTATGTATTTTTTTTAGATATCTTTATGTTGTGCCCAGCTTGTTTTATTGAATGAGCATCTCTGTTTTATGCTCAGCTCTCTGTATTGTATGAGTATCTCTGTAGTGTATGAGAGTAAAATTCTGGGAATTTACGATGGTGGCGCACCACTATCCTAAAACTACATCAGCCGCCACTGAAAAATAACCAAGATCTAAACTTCTGTCAGGATTTCTTTCCAGTGAATAACAAACCTTTTTTCCCCAGACATATTGCATCCACAGCAGTTGGGCTTCAATAGGGATAAACAATCTATCAACCTTATTGGGGAGTGTTATCCCAAGAAATTGGCACACTGCTGATCATCTTTAGAGCCAGGAACTGAAGGCTCTTAAAAAGGTAAGAGTAATACTTACCATAAGTATATCAACTGCAATTTTGCACAGTACTTCATCTGGTCTTTTTCTTCTCTTTTCTGTATCTTTGGAGGAACATCATTGAGGAAGTGGTGTGTTGCTGCCCAAAGGGCAAAAAGGTTTATTTTACGGAGCCAATACTACATAGGCTCCAGACCATGTGAGTGGTTCTAGGTATTCACTTTACCATCCATCACTGTCCAAGACCATCTGCACTATATATCTGTTTTTTTTCTTCTTTTTATATGTACCGTATATACTCGAGTATAAGCCGACCCGAATATAAGCCGAGGCCCCTAATTTTACCCCAAAAAACTGGGAAAACTTATTGACTCGTTTATAAGACTAGGGTGGGAAATGCAGCATCTCCTGGTAAATTTCTAAATAAAATTAGATCCTAAAAAAATTATATTAGTTGAATATTTATTTACAGTGTGTGTATATAATGAATGCAGTGTGTGTATGAGTGCAGCGTGTGTATGAGTGCAGCGTGTGTGTATATGAGTGCAGCGTGTGTGTGTGTGTATGTGTGCAGTGTGTGTGTGTATGAGTCCAGTGTGTGTGTGTGTGTATGAGTGCAGTGTGTGTGTATGAGTGCAGTGTGTGTGTATGAGTGCAGTGTGTGTGTGTGTGTGTATGAGTGCAGTGTGTGTGTGTATGAATGCAGTGTGTGTGTATGAGTGCAGTGTGTGTGTATGAGTGCAGTGTGTGTGTGTATGAGTGCAGTGTGTGTGTGTATGAGTGCAGTGTGTGTGTATGAATGCAGTGTGTGTGTGTATGAATGCAGTGTGTGTGTGTATATGAGTGCAGTGTGTGTGTGTGTGATGCAGAGCCTTGGTGGGGGGTGGGCAATTTTATTATTATTTTTTTTTAATTATTTTAATAAATTTTTGTTATTATTTTTTATTATTATTTTTTATTTTATTTAGATATAATTTTTTATTTTATTTTATTATTATTAAAAAAAAAATCGTCCCCCCTCCCTGCTTGATACATGGCAGGGAGGGGGGCTCTCACTCCCTGGTGGTCCAGTGGATGGGCACTGTGTAGGAGGGGGGCTGGTAGAGCTCTTACTTACCTCTCCTGCAGCTCCTGTCAGCTCCCTCCGCGCCGGTCCGGTCAGCTCCCTCTGCCAGCTCACAGTGTAAGTCTATGACCCCGCGGCTCTCGCGAGACTTACACTGGGAGCTGACAGAGGTGCTGAACGGACCGGCGCGGAGGCGGAGGGGGCTGACAGGAGCTGCTGGAGAGGTAAGTAAACTCTCTGCAGCCCCCACAGCCCCCTGTCTGTATTATGGCAATGCAAATTGCCATAATACAGACAATTGACTCGAGTATAAGCCGAGTTGGGGTTTTTCAGCACAAAAAATGTGCTGAAAAACTCGGCTTATACTCGAGTATATACGGTACCTCCAAATGTATATTCCTAAGTGTGTTATTACACTCAATTGATGGGGTAAGTGGACCCCTCCATTATTTTATATTTATATAGCACTCATTGGTATATATTTTATACCATATATTCTTTGGGTATATAAATTAGTTTGGGGTGACAATATTCCCCAATACATCAACGCTGAGAAACATCTCGATAAACTGTTGGGGGCAAAATCCTGCGACATCCACTTGATGCCAAGATATGCGGTGAAGGGTGGGATATCTGGCCTCTGGCGATGAGGAGCTACCCACTCCTAAGCAGCACTGCCAACTGGTGCAGCGTATCTGCTTCTGGTAGGGGGCCTAGCAGTCACAGATACATTCCTGACCCTATAGTGTTAAAACCACCATTTTGGCCCCCTGAGCCCCTCATGCCTCCATAAATATAGCAAAATCTTACTGTATTCAAGCCTGAAGCTGTAACTCTGCATGCTGTTTGTCTCAGAAAAACAAGCAGTCTGCTGACATCATCAAAAGTGGTGACCTGATCAGATCACAGTGCTTCCCCATAGGATTGGCTGAGACTGAGGCACATCAGGGGCACAATTTTAGGCAGCCATGACCCAGGAAGGATTTCTAACAGCTATCTGATGAGTGGCCAGTGAAGTTATCACTAGGCTGTAATGTAAACACTGCATTTTCACCAGAACAAATTCAATAAGCTGTAGTTGTTCTGGTGACTATAGTGTCCCTTTAATAAAGCACTGAAAGAAGATTCAAATGTATCTGATCTTCCATCCCTAGCACTAGCAGTTTACTTTGACACAATAAAGTCAGCATTTTCACAAATTAAATCCAAATGCTAAAATAGCTGATCTGGAAAAAATTTCCAGCTCAGCCGTATCTACAACTTTACCATTCTGTTGTTTTCACAAAAATTGGAATTTAGTGAATAACCCTGTAAGTGTGTTTGTGCCTTGTGTGTTGAAACATGATCAGGTCAATTTAGTTGGAGGTTTGTTTGAGCAAAGCTGAGCTTTTTCAGCTTTATATGTGCATGGACAAATGTCTTTTTAATTCACCCCAAAGAGAAGGTAAGAAAGAACACTGTAATCTCTGCTGCACAAACTAGGTAGTAAGAATTAACTAAAAACTAGGTAGTAAGAATTAAAGCTGTATTGCTGGCACTACCGATCCCTCTGCCTCGTGCCCCCTCCCTCCTCCCTGGGAAATAAAGGGTCGAAAACCCTTTATTTACTTACCGTATCCTAGCGCCGATGTCCCTCGGCACTGGGTCAAAGCTCTGACAACTCCTACTTCCCACAGAGAGCGGGGTCTAATTTGCATGCGTGGCAAATGCCGCGTGTGCATTAGACCTCCCCATAGGAAAGCATTGTATCAAAGCTTTCCTATAGGAAAAAATCTGACGCCGGAGGTCCTCATGCAGAGCGTGAGGACGTCCAGCGTTAGATAACAGACCAAAAGTCTGTTACTATTCCGGAAGAGCCCCCAGTGGCTGTCTGGTAGACAGCCACTAAGGGCAGACTTAGTACTGCAATGTACTAAGACTTAGTACTGCAATACAGTAAGTTTTAATTTGCCATTTGCAATGTGGAGGAGAGGCACTGTTTTCTCTGTAAAGGACCTGTTGTGGTTCATAGTCAATCATGCAGACTGCTTGTGTTACAGGGGGTTAATATTACTTGTAGTGAGTGACTTGTTTTTGATGGGATAGTGACTAGGCTTCCTATACCATATTTGCACACGTCTCATTGCAGTAATGTTGGTGCTGACCGACCTCATCACCATGTGTTTCACATGTAAATTTAATGTGTGTGTGTTTGCTCTGATTTGCTGTGACTACAAAGCGAAGACATCTGAAAAAATATGTCGTCCCACTTTTATAATGGGCAAGTCGCAATATGCTTTTACAGGCCTCCCAACCATCCTCCTTTTAGTGGGATAAGCCTGACCTGCTTTACTGACTTGTTGGTGGCACCAGGGGAATTGTCTCCAACTAGCATAGCGTGAATGCATCAGGAGATTGACAGCTGGGGAGGTGTTCAGTAAAGTTTTATAGAAGGGCTGAGTACTACTGAAATATGTATATGAAATACATAAATACGACAGACTCCAGATATATAAAGCACTTGAGGAATTTGAAATGCTTTAACGTTATGCATTTCCATTCTCTCTCTCAAAAAGAGAGACTGAACTGGTCTTCCTCCTCTCGGCTATTACGTAACATCAATCCCTATACTATAGTAACTCCATCACTAACCCCAAACCCAAGAATATAATAAAAAATAAATTAAAAAAAACATGTAACAGTGAAGTGTGTATTCCGGCAATAAACATACTATCTCAGGGTACTGCAGACATGCACAAACCCTTCCACCTTCAGTCTCCTGAGCAGTGTCACAATACGCAGTAACTGGCTGTTATCACCCATGCTCTTCCGTTCCCCTTACTCCTATGCCAAGCAAATGCATTGAGAAGAGAGAGACATATTTCAACACTCTTCCCAGCCTCATCTTCCATATGAGTAAGGAGGGAAAGACAGAATAAATTGAGGCAGCTGTAGCTAGGAGGGAACTTCGGCTGCAACCTGGAAGGTGCATGATGTCTTCAAATTGTCTGAAGAGCATTATTTCCTCAGAATACTTCACTGTTATTTATCTTTCAAATACTGTGATTTACATACATTTATTTTAAAGTTGCTGAGACAGAGATTTCCTTACACACAGACTTGAATGCATGCTATTGACTATTTGCATTTATTACATAAATTAAAGGTGGTTGTGAAGATGATGGTTTTCCATTACAAAATGAACTGACAATATGTGTATACAAATCTATTCACTGCGTATCATTAGCAGCCTATTCAGTGCTTGAAACATTCCTGTGCATTATACCACCTGCCAGCAATCCCACTCTCCTAATCACAAGCTCACTTACTCCGTGTAACCCCAGCGGCTAAGACTGCATTTCACGTACAATAGTGCACAGATATTCAACATTTTGGAAAACGTTCAACAAAGCAGCTAAAGCAAATAAGAATATGGCCCTCACACATTCTGAAGCATGGTACGTATTAAAGGCAAACATTCCAGTACTAGACTTTTAACAACCTCTACAAATACTTTGTATAACTTTGTTCATGGTTCAGAGTATGCATGTGTGATACTTATTTGAAACATGATCTACAAGGTATTTCAAGTCATTTGTTTTGTGTGTCCTCAGTTGTTTCAGTGGGTAGATCATGTACTAAAACCCGTAACAGGGAAAACAAAACAACCCCCCACCCCCAGCCTCCAAAACATACTGCACACTGTGACAAAACACTGATGCAATAAAGGGTTAGTTAAAGGGACACTCTAAGCACCAAAACAACTTTAGATTAAAGCAGCACACCTCCCCACAAATTTATATTTCATACAGATAGATTCTTTAGGAAATACTCATTTTGACTGTATTGGAATTTCACTGAAAACCAACCCAGTCAAGAGATATACAAAATAAGAAGTATGTTGTCTCTGTATTTCTCCTCTGGCTCATGACGATACCTTTATTTTTTAAGACACAGGGTGGAGGCTAAGTGTCAATCCCAACAGCCGTCACCAGTGACAGCTACAGCAGAAAATTGGTGGGGTCCATAGACCTCAATGCTGTACTATTTCTACATGTCTAGAAAAAAACAACATTTCTTTAGGCATGCAGTCTTAATGTGATTAATGTTAATGTTTTTTGATGGCAGGCCCACATGAAAAATGTGGTATATACCACTGACCCCAGTTCTAAAGTTTGAACCAGAAATTAGGTTTACTTAAAGACAACTCACGTTGGGTTCATCATAAGTCGACGGAAGAAGTATGTCCATGTAATGTAGTCCATGGCATCTTGCTTTGATGTAATGGTTCCAGCTGCAATCTCTGCATTTAAATGATCTGACAGTACCTCCAACAAGCTGCAGGAAGGTAGCAATACACAAAGTTAATGGGTGCAGTTTTGTTTAACCCCTTAAGGACCAAACTTCTGGAATAAAAGGGAATCATGACATGTCACACATGTCATGTGTCCTTAAGGGGTTAAATTATTTTCACACAAATATATATATATGTATGTACATATTTAAAAGGTTGGTAATAATACCAGTGAATAATTTATAAATATTAAAGATTTTAAATCTACATTATATTAAAGACGAATCATCAAGGTGACATTTTTTTTCAACATCTGAACTAATTTTGTTCTGATTAAATTTTTTTTATTTAAAAATAATAAAGAAAAAATTAGTTTGAGCTTTCTGCCTCATACATTGTGTAATTCTACAGGAAATCTAGACAATTTTATGCATCTGTGTGACTATTACCGACATGCTAAGAAACCTATTTGTATAAACATACCTGGATTCAACAGGGAATGGTTCGTAGAGAAACTTCTTGTAAAAATCTTTCTTTGTGTCATGGACTAGAATGACTGCTTTCCCTTGGTCATCAAACTGAGGTCTACCTGCACGCCCCATCATCTGAAGTACATCTAAGTAAGAAGAAAACTTTAACAACCTTTAACTCAAGCAGGAGGACTCCATTGTAAATTTCACAAATAAGGCTAACACTTGTTTAAGCATATGCATGTATTATTGTATGTAACTCCACAATTGTTTGGCTACATGTCCCTATGATGCAGAAGACTGTGGGATCTGCAGTCTATCTGATGGGCTAGAATTTGAAACTTGTAATCTACATAGCACTGTGGTGAGTTTCCAAATATCAATTCCGCTCTGAGAGTCAGAATGTTCTTTAGAAGCCTAACAATGAAACCCATAGCATATTATATGTCAGTCAACCAACATCAACATAGGAACTAAAGAACCTATGGGAAGGGGATGCCTTTCGTCATTGTATTAATATCCATAAGACAGCATACATAAAACAGAGCAAATTTCTATAGGCAAAATTATAACTATTCACTGGGACTAGTAGTAGACTAGAATATTGCATGAAGTCAACATTTGACATATATAAATATGCAATTTCTCACACACTTAAAAACATAAAAAAAATCATAAAAAGATAAAGTGTTACATAGTTCTGTGTTTTTTTACATTCTGTTGTAACAATGTAATGGTTTTAAAAGTTAAGTGTAGAAGATAACCAAAATAGAATTTGTTTGTATCATCTTTCTCAAACACAAATAATATAAAATCTTAATAGCTACACCATTAAATTTGGGGAAAGGGGAGGAAGAATTACCCCTCGTATTCCCCACTAGATTAATAGGGGGGATTCACCACTCCATTCCACCCTTACACCAATGACAGTCAAACATTGTTTTTTTCAGGCTTTTCCCAAATGTGTTTGTGTGAGTCAATCAATGCCTATGACATTTTAATAGCACTATTTATGCTAATGAAAAAGACAACTGCATTAATGAGAACGCTTCATAACCTGCACTATTGTTAGGGTCCCGGAGAGACTGTATGCAGCCACAGCGGAGAGACCAACGCAGACAGATGTCTAAATGTAATGTGGTTTACAAAGCAAGTGTAGTCGCTGATAATAGAAGTAGTAAAATACCTGTAATAGGATAATCCACGTAGCGCCTTGTTTTTCCGTCATAATATTCAGTACCTTTAACGATTACTAAGTGAGCAGGAAAATTCACACCCCAGGCCAACGTGCTGGTTGCAATAAGAACCTGAAAAAAAATCAGAGCAAAGGAAAACACTGTAATTTTATTTTATAGGAAGAAAAATAGACATCCAAGTGAATCACATATAATAGGATATCACTATGTTACGAGTAAACATACTTGGATTTTGCAATTGACGAAGAGTTCCTCCACTGTTCTGCGATCTCTCTCATGTAATCCTGCATGGTGCATGCCGATTCCAAAGGCAAGTGTCAACTTTAGATTGGAATCTTTTACTGTCCCAATAATGGCATTCATCTACATTGAGAAACAAGAAAAAAAAAAAAAAAGAGCAAATGTCAAACTCCTATATGTCAATCTGCTTTTCTCCACAGTACAATATGGAGAAAAAAAAAGTAAAAATGTATACATAAGTTATTTTATGAATTACAATATAGAACGCATTTGATTCCTTTTAGCATCAAACTACCATTACGTGGTGGTGGTATGCTACCCTTTAACAGCCGCCACGAGGAATACATTCAAACTAATCAAAAATGATTTATATTTACAATGCCAACATATTCTGTAGAGCTGTACACAAAGAGGTCCCTACCCAAACAAGCTCTTTAGTGGTTCCTAATTTTGATCCATCCTATAGAAAGAAGTCAGAGTCCAGTTTTATTTTATTTATAATCTATAATTTGTTTGTGTGCACACCAACACACAAATTGACGAGAACATCAAGGCAGCAAGCCAGTTGCAAGGTGCAGAGATAATAGAAGCAGGATTAACCTACAGGGAGACTGACACGAGTTTAGTAGTGTTTGCAGGAGGAAAGACTAGAAGTTCTGTTATGGACAGAATGAGTTTAAGGAAGTGGGTTGTCATTCAATGTGGAGGGTTCTTTTCATTTAGGTTAGAGGCTGTTCTGAGCAAGGATCCAACAGGGTTCACAGCACTGTAACGCCAATGCTGAGTTACGTCCCCATGTGGAAATCTGTAATATGATCAACACTTATCAGTGTGCAAATACTGAACAGCAGAATATTTTTCGCTGCTGAGCAGATAACTACTGTCCCCAATCATGTTTTCTTTGTGTGCTATAAGTACCCACTACTCCGTTTTAAAATGATTTAATATCTTTGGATAAACTTTTAAAATTGTTTAATATTATGAAAAATACTTTAATTTTGGATTTTTTGATAGTATTTAATATATATATATATATATATATATATATATTGCTATTGTAATATTTTGAACAAATAAAGGTTTATCCAAAAATATAAAATAAATTGAATAGCTTATACAACTATATTAAATCGAGGCCTAAATCTGCAGTTGTGGAAAACTGACAAGGTCATTCCATTTTTAGGAGCAAAATAGTTGAGCCAAGTTGAAGAACTTCTCAAATTCTGAAACTTTGACCAATGCTTTTCCCACAATTACTGGTCTAGTGACAAACCTTGATCCAATAGGCAACACAACGCGTTTTGCAATGCATAATATATCAAGCACAAAAATCAGAAACAGAATTGGTGAAAAATAGCTATTTTGTTCCAGTGGCAAGTAGCACAATGCAGACACGTGACTACTAAATACAAATGAGTTTATCAATGCAGATGCTCCCATTATGTTTCAATGTTCCAGTAGAATGGAAAGCAAATTAGTGTGACTAACGTTTCCTCTCCCAGCAGTCTTTAAGGCACGTTGCATTGCAAATTATCAAAGAGGCTGAATGCACCCGTGCTTGCTTTTGTTAAGCAGTTACAGATTTGTGCTGTACAGTAATCAAGAACATAGCTGCAAATGTACTGATGACTTTCTAGTATAATAAACACTAGATTTGAGACTGAAAGGAGTGACAGGGGAATCAGTCTGCCAGTTGCGAATTGAAAGGAATTGTTGATAAGGCCAAAATAGACAAGCTGGAAAACTAACTGAATATTTTTTTTTTAAACTTGACTATCTACACACATTTTCATATCAGTTTGTGAATCTTGGCTATTTTGGTCCAATTCCAGAACATTAAGCTTGCATATATATTACCTTTAGTAAAAAATGTTTTACAAACCCTATTTCTAAAGTATTCTTGTATTGCTCAAGGAAACCGATTCACTATAGGCTGTCTAAATTCAGCTGCTGAAATCAAAAAGATTGAAAGAAGACTGACATAAAAATCAATGGATATGGAACCCCTATGGATATCCCCAAGAGGAAAATGTTATTTCATGCTTACTTCTGCTTTAAAGGAAAAAAAGCACATTCCCTATTAAAGGGGTGGTGTTACCCGGTAGATGAAAAGAACCCTCTAGGTATTAATAGAGACCAATAAATAGAAGAAAACCAGAATCAAACCAAATACACAGAATGACCAAATTGCTCAGTGAGTCTCACACCTATCCTGTTAATATCCCCATATCGGATCATATTGGAGATCTTATAAGTGATGGATAATACAAGGCTTTATTCAATTGAAGCCGTTGTACCCCATCACTAATCCAAAACAGTAAACAATCTATTGTGCAATATGGGGTTTTATAATCCAATAAGTAAAAGATTTAGAAGGATTGTAACTGTAAATAACAGTAATGGTCTCCTGTTCTGACAATCTTGTCAAAGATACAAATGATCTAATATTGCATCTAATCTCTATAGCACCTATGTATACAGTATATATACCTACAGTATACATCTAAGGAGTGCTTTAAGAGTGCTAGGACAAACACACTCCATAATATTTACAGAAAAGTACCGGAAATTTAAACTTTCATTTTATCTGGAATATGCCATTTGGTTAGTTGTTAAAATCAGATGAATATGTGTGTTCAATTATTTCAGCATTTCACAAACAACCAAGCTGCAATCAAAATCCCTTCATTCATGGAACTCATTTTAAGGAACTCTTTCACCTGACTTGGAAAAAAAAACCTAAATGAATATTGTGATTGCAAATTTGGAGAGACCTCAAAACTAAATTGGCAAAATCCAAATGGGGCATGCAAGCAAAACTTTATAAATATCTTTTTCTAGGGCAACATATACAGCTATGCATTGAAAACAACTAAATTCAAACTATCTGACACTGTCAAATACAGATAGATGTACAGAGCAGTCCATGACATGTTTATGAAAAAAACAAACTATATCACTATACCAAACCTAAGTTCAAAGCAATAACTAGAATGAAAATGCATGAATACGATTTTGAACTCCAACTCATCTGGTAAGAAACAGAGTTTTCTAACAACGGAACCAAAAAGGGTCCTCAGCGGGCATATATGAAATGTTGTTCTTAGTAGTTATGGTGCCATAAGTACTCTGGAACATTTAAGAATGGTTTGACAACTTATCTGAGTTAGCTGGGTGCTCATTGCCACCTCTTCTGCTGCCAGAAGCTCCAACAAGGAGCTGCTGTTAACTTCAACTAACTAAGACCTATGGCACAAGGCTGGTTCATTGCCTGAGAGCATTAGCTCATCCAATGAGTCTGGTTCTGCTTGGTGGCAGGAGCTTCTGGTGGCAGGTGAGCTGGTGGTCGGTGTCTGGTGGGACCTGGGTAAAACCATTGTTAAATGATTGATTTCTAACTCTGGGAGGGCATCAGGACACTCTTGGTACCATAACCATTACATTGCCCAAATGCCTGATTGCTAATTCTTCTATATAGAAGTTTAGTACTGAGCCTTACCACATCAACCACCAGCAATTATGAAACCCCTATATACACTAGCACAGATGCACATATACTACAGGGTTAAGTAACATCTTTAAAAGTTTGCTGTGTAAAAACACTAAGAGGGATCAAGCAGTTGTAACAGCATGGTGCTAAAGATGGACATTTTCAAGGGTCAGTTGTAATATTTTCCAACAAAAGAAACAATTCAATCTACATTTGGTGTGGCTAGATTTAGGTTATAGTTTACATGACATCTAAACAAATGCTCTTCTTTAAGCTGAAGATGCTACATATTCATCTTAAGGCATTTATCTGTGTCGAGAGGTACTATGGTGGCAGATAAGAAATAACATTTCCAATTCTCATTATAGTGATAAATGCTCAGGCAAGACCGTACATCACTAATGATCTGTCAAGCTATCAAACTATTTTCTCACGCTGAAGAAAAAGTAAATCTACATCAATAAGAAGAACAGCATGGTGGACAGAATTCCTGGTAGAGCATTGCTTATCTTGAATTTGCAGTAATTTACCAAAACTTTCCTATGTATACACCACTTCTCTACAGTTATTATCATGATATGAATACAGTTTCAGCAGTTAACTAATTTTCGTTTGCAAACATGCACATCAGAATAATTTGCTAAAGTAAGAATTGCAGGGAACTCAAAAATGCCCAAAACAGCTTAATTGGATACATTTTCTAAGTAAGTTATACTTACACTTCATCTATTTTGGTCTAAAATTTTAAATTCATGTTGAATTCCAAACAATAGTACAGTGCTGCGGAATTCGATAGCACTTTATAAATAATAATAACTTTCACATTATTACGACACATTATTAATTGTCAACCATACTTTCTTTAGAGTATGCCTAATGTTCTTGAAATTATTAGTGCCTTCTCTCAGGGCAAATAATTTAATTACCATATTTTCTTACTAAAAATAAATTTTACATGTATTACAATGTATATTCATTTGGAAAGCATGTAAGGAATTTATTTTAGTGGATGATCTCCAGGCTTACGCTAGCTTTCTGAAGGTGAGCACTCTCAGCGTCATCACATGGTAAGGTTTTGAAAACTTTCACACTTACCTGGGACCCTCCAGCTCCTGTGATCCTTCTGCTCATCTGTGACATTGCTAAATTTGTTCAATCTTGTTAGGCAATATGGATGTTTTTCTCATTCGTGTAGAATTCATGGGTTTGTCAACTAACAGTGTCAGCCAATGCGTGATGTACAAATATGTACAAAAATCGGTACTGCTAAATTGTAATGCAAAAAATTGGGATGATTTTGCCATATCATATACGACTGCTGGAAAGACCACAGGTGCCCAAGGGACTCTGGTAAGTGTCAAACTGTTCAAAAATAGTTTGAACCCTTACCATGGAATGGCACGAAGGGGCTTCAGGTGTCATGACCAACACAGTACACAGAAAGCCCCTTTAGTACAGTCGACCCCACAAAGCCAGAATAATCCAAAATATGCATATATTAACATATGTGTATAGATGGAAAAAAAAATAAGAATACATGGACTAAAGAAATATTTTTATAGATAAAACAGAAAAAAGTACAAAAAAAGAACAAAAGAAGAAAACGCAGTAAAAAAAGTTTTTTATGTAACTAGTGAATTTCCCCCCATAAAGGAAAACTGTAATATTGTTCCCTGGATATCCGTGTGATTTTATACTCTGCCTTACAGCTGTCTATGCACACGTAAAGTATAGGAACTGGGTTGAATGAAATGAACAAACACAATTCTGTATTTTAATGAAGTTGGTCTATGTGTAAGAAGTCATTTTTGGGTCACTTCTTGAACAATTTTTTTTTTTTTTTTTTTAAAGAGAAATAAAGATTGCTACTATTGCTGGGTATATATCCCAAAGCAGTGCTGCTATAACAAATGAGCTGTGAATATCGTTTCTTCCTTGCCCTGCTGCCAGTGGGTGAGTACAGTCCTTGCGGAGTAGTTAGTCATGTCCTGCTAAGCAAAGTCATTTAGCTAAGAGAAAAGAAAGAACCTTTACAGGAGAATGTACTAATATACTGTCAAGCTAGCAGCTGGGGGCCCTGGTGAGTTCTTGCTGACCTCCCTCTAACTTTCACATAAATCAATTCAGCAAACAACACTATCTTATTTAGCAGCACAAATCTTGGGGCTTACAATGCTCAGGATCAGTTTTTACCCTTATTGTGATGCTGTAGCCAGTGCCCTGACAGCTATCGTTTACTTACAATACTTTGTAGCAAATACAAATGCAATTCTCTAATTAAAAAAAGATATAAATAAGATGAACACACACATCATTCCAAAAATATATATATATATATTTATTTATTACTGGCATTTATAAAGGGCCAACATATTCCGCAGCGCTGTACAATTTGGAAAGACAACACAATAAGAACAGACTGATTCAACAGGTAGAGGGCCCTGCCCGTAAGCTTACAATCTAAAGGTTAAACTGAGGAGATGAGACAAGAGGTAGCAGAGGGATTGTATCTGATGGCAGAGAGAGTTAATAGTATAACTGATAGCATGCAAAGGTTAGAACGAACCACGGTTGGTGAGTGGGTAGAGCCGAGTAAAATTAAAAGGCCTTGATGCAGGGATGAAGAGAGATAAAACAGTTATTTAAAAGGAATTTACAGCTTGGAGTGGCAAGGGGGAGGGGAAAGGGGGCAATGGAGCAGGCTAGCCATTTGTTATAAACCAGTGGTAGTCAACCTTTTTCTACCTACCGCCCACCAGTTTTCGGAGAAGGGTGTTTAAAAAAATTAAATAAATGTGATATAATCACAGGGGGCCCGGTAGCGCTGTTAAAGTGCCCAGCGCTGACCAGGCCCCGTTACAAACCACATCCATCGGGTGGCCCTGACAGCATAGGCCACCCGATGGACCCCCTTGGACGGCGGCCCCGGCAGTTTGCCGTGCGGGCTACGGCCGCAAATGGTGATGGCAGTACCCGGTCGCAGGGGTACCGCTGGCTCACACCCGCCCGCCCAATCTCTCAAGATGAGGAAATCCCTACCGCCTACCTGGAATCCTGAAACGTCCACTAGTGGGCGGTAGGGACCAGGTTGACGACCCATGTTATAAACAATTAAGTACTTGCCAACCGAAATTCTAACAACAAGATTATTAATAACTATATGTAATATCAAGTACCAAATATTACAGTAGTAAACTATATGTAACAATGGTTGCATCATTATAGTAAAGTAATAATCTAGTAACAAAATAAAAGAAATCTGGATGAATATCTTCTCCATCTCAGTCCGTACCTTACAGTCGCAGTGTTCAGAATTAAAAGGCATTGATGCAGGGATGGGTAATGATTTGGGGCTTACAGCTGCAGTGTTCAAAATGAAAAGGTATATATACCCAACATCTCGGAGGTGCATATGAAACTGCTTTCCCCGGAAAAACGGATGTAACAACACTATCTGAGCCTCTAATGAATCTAAGGAAAGGATGAATACATTGACCAAGTCATGTAATGAAAATGGAAACAGAACGGATTAACCAAGACAATACCATCACCCCAGAAGGAGGTGTGGAACTCAAAGAAAAGATATAGGGGAATACGAAAAAGGGCAAATTAGACGGAGCTCCAGGTGAGAGTGTCCGGCGGTTGTAATTACACGTCATCATATGGAGGCTTGAACCACAAACGTATTACCCAAAAATGGTAATTATGCTGCGGAGAAGAAACACCAGATATTCATCCCCTCATTAAGAGGGCATATAAACAGTCAGCGGAGAACCAGGGATTATTAGACAACATATCCGGCTAAGGAAGCTACACATCGTAGTGCAATGCGTTCCGGTTTATATTATGGACACTGTTCCTTCTTTTACTTATTATTTTTTGTTTTAATAGTGTATTAATAAACTTAGTTTTAATACTTCCTGGTTCTCAATATTAAGAAATACTTACCACCAAGGGGGAGTGCAGTCCTTAACTGCACAACATGCTACTGTTGAGCCATACGGGCTCTATGTTTGTAAGTACCCATTTGGCATTTGAATTTACAGCGATATCCTGTACTACGCTACTGTATTTTTTAATTTTATACATTTCCCCTAGGGCAGAACATATATTTCCTATAGGGGTAGGTCGCCTTTACGGATCCAGACACTATCCACACCGGAGCTAGGTTTATAGCTCCATATATTTATCTGTGAGCGAGTGCTCCATATATAATATCTGTTTATACAATTTTTGTTGTGTATGATCTGCACTATATTTTATTAATATCTATAGGTACCTGAGGTGTAATCCATGGTACCTGGATCATTATTTCGAAAGGTGATTATTACCTTTTTTTTTATATAAGCGCTACACTCTTTTACCTATTTTACTATCTGTTTGTGTGATTTGGAAAAGTTACATATTTGGTGTTTAGCTATTTCTTTATATTGTCCTTGAAATATTATATTTACTGTGTTCATTTTTACCAAAAGCGCTCGTACCTATCTACCTATCTGTTGATTTTTCTAATATGTCATTGTCATCAAAAAGTTTAAATTTCCTTTGTCCACTCACCACAAATCACTACTTAAGGAATACCCCATACAAAATCAAGTGTATAAATGTAACAGAAAAGACAGGATGGCACAACTCCACCATGCTCCTGGGGTCTTCGAAATCTTTTGAGGCCACAGAAGAGCAGAATGCAAGATTTGGATTCATGGACACCTGTTATACACTGGCATTTTGGGCTGTAAGAATTGACACAGCACTGGTAGCATCTAGAGTGTAGCTTCGACCACATTAAAGTATAAACTCAGAGACACACGGAGGTTGGGAAGCAGCATGACATATAATTCAACTGAGCTGAAAATATGGTACAGCTATCTCCATTGCTTAGGCAACATTTAACAGCTAAGAGGTTTACAAACACCCGTCAGGAATTATGACATATTCCTGGAGAGAAAGCAAAGTGTATACGCTTTGAAAGAAGAAATATAAGATGGTCCCAACGTGAGAACTATCAGTTTGTGGTTTTGTAAAATAAAAAGGATCTATCGTCCATTGACAGTGCACTAAATCACTTAAATTGAAAAAATAAAAAAAATAAAAAATAAAACGCAATGATTTCAAAATGTTCTTAAACGCACACAGACTTTTGATGGCTGTCAAATGTGTATCTAGACAAAGTAAAGACTACAAAGAGGATTTCCCTTTCTCCTTAGGATATTAAGAAATAAGCCTACTTATTTTTATGACAAATCCAATCTCCATCAAAGCACGGTAGTTGTAATTCCGCCTTCCCTTGTCCATGTGTAAAACATTGAACCATGTTTGTATGGCTGAGATGCTTACTTTTGGTGGGTTAAATTTATTGGTGTTAAAAATCTTTTGTAGAACGATGGGATTCCATCTCGGTAGATACATTAGTGTGTGTCTGAAACCCATTTGAGTCAGGGTATAACTCAGAGAATTGATGACAATACTGGCTCCATAAGAAAAGACGAGGCCAGATTGGACAAGAATGAGCTAACAGATTGTGCTGCACTGTTCTGTCCCTTTGAGTGTGATATATTGTTTCAAGATGCTAAAAGCCCATGCATTTTGGAGCATATTTGCAGTTTTTCTTTTTTTTTCTTCTCTCTTCTTCCTCCTGTTCTATCCGCAGGACCCTCATTATTTGTGTTTTTTATTTCGAGGCACATCAGACCGACCATATGCTACTAAATAATGCCCCTCGACTGTCTGCGATGCCCGGTGAATGAAAGCTGTGCCAAGAAACACAACCATAAAAGTTATGAAGTCTTTTAGGAAGACCTTTACTAACATAACATCTGCTACAGACGTTAAATAAAGTAAAAGCTTCTTCCTGATAAGTGATTTTTTTTTCCACAATGCATTTTGTACTGTAAAAAATGTATCTCTTGAGGGCAGATATGTTGGCTTACTATAGAAACATATAAAAAAACACAACAACAAAAAGAGCCCATAAAACCAAATGAATCCAGCAAGCAAGCTGCTGTCATATATCAGTGATGTAAAGGATGTCGTTACATGTCCTAATCGTGTCATTTGTAAGGCTAATGTTCATACATAAAAAAACAATTAACGCTAGTACATTTAATTGATGCTATATAAACAATAGCAAACAAATCATGTTGATTTGTTTGTGAAAAATATTATTGAAAAGGTAAAAAGCAAGAGTACTATCCCTTGAAAAGTAAAGGTGCGAAAGTAGTAAAAAAATATATATATTTATAGACGATTTTTCTGTCTCATGAGGTGCATTCAAATTCTGAAATATTGAGTACAAAAAAAAAAAAAAAAAAGAACACGCGCAGTCCCATCCCTTTGTTTGTATGTAAAACATTGCAGTTTTTTTCTTTACTTAGAAAGATGTTTCCATTGCAGGGTTAAATACTTATTTACAGTGTGTGTATATAATGAATGCAGTGTGTGTGCATGAGTGCAGTGCGTGTGCATGAGTGCAGTGCGTGTGCATGAGTGCAGTGCGTGTGCATGAGTGCAGTGCGTGTGCATGAGTGCAGTGCGTGTGCATGAGTGCAGTGTGTGTGTAGTGGCTGTCTTCCTGAAACCCAAGTGACACTTGGTCCTGGAATTTAATGCTGCTGGTAGAGTTGGGTCGTGCATGCATGGTTCCAATTCATTGTTTCAATCAAGATGCTGCACATATGGAGGGCCAGGTCCCCACAAAAATCCAACCGTTGTAGATACATATATCCAGGCACACCTGATGGTTTCTTGTAAAAAGCAGTCGTTTGGAACACCGAAATGGAGACAAAGTGTCGGCTCTTACAGGAGCTGAAACGTTGTCTCCATTTATGTGTTCCAAATAAAGACTTGTATCTACTATCATCGTTTGAAACAGGAACATTGTTTGATGCAGGAACTGTCAATACATTTTAAACTGTGTCTTTTCCACTATTCATTACTTTTGTAACTTTTCGGCTCTCCATTTTTTTTATTTTTATGTAGTACAATCTATTTATTAAAAATTCCTTCTGTTTTTGCACGAGAAATAGTTTTTTTCTATTTTAGATATTCTTTTACATCATTTGCCAAATATTCCTAGTTAAAGGTAGACAACAGTGGAGTTGCAAAAAGAGGAGTTTTTACCCACCGTAAATTATTTTTTTCTTAATATGGTGGCAGTACTTATGGGTTATGCTTCCTAATTGAGACAAGCATCTGCAAGATAGGTGATTAAGAAAAGTCCCTCCCCTTTACTCTATAAAGGGCTTCCCTGGCAAACCCACCTCAGTCGTAGCAAGAATTAGATACCTAAGCCACACACTGTAAGCAAAATTGTAATTTAGAGGGAGGGAGATTTGTACTGCCACCATATTAAGAAAAAAATAATCTATGGCGAGTAAAAATTTCATTTTTTTCTGACATATAGTGGCAGTACATATGGGATATAGCAAGATTCCCAATCGGTTGGGCCTTATGCCTAAACAGCTTGAAGTACCTACGCTCTAATGCAATTTTAGAGGCCGAGAGTACATTTAGCCTGAAAATGCCCGACGTTCTGTAAGGTGCTAAAAGCTGACCAAGAAGCAACCATGCTGATTTCTTCGGGTGAAGCAAAAGCTTTTCTCTGCCCACAAAGTGGTCATTGCCTTTGTGGAATGCGCTGTGAAAGACGCTGGTGAATCAAAAGTACTGAAGCATAGGCCATATGATTGACAAAATAACGAGAAACAGAATTACGAGAGGCTTTATTCCCCATAAAACTTTCCTAGAAGTTGACAACAGGTGATCTGATCTTCTGAATTCGGCTGATATTGATGGGTACACATGCTTCCTACTACCAGATTGAACAGCACAGCAATCTGCACTTGTCAGTTTCCAGGAAGTTCCGGTTTGCGCATGCGCAATAGCGCACCAGGAACTTCGGTGGAACACAACACCACCCGGGCGCGCATTCCACCGCTGTGCACAGGCGCACGGCCTGCAACATAACAAAGGCCTGCCCACACTCACCAAGCCGGAACATATTCGCCACAAAGTTAAACAGAAAGGGCTGCGGAACCATGCCGCTTAGCATACCAGCCGGGCGGCTATCGGGTTTCCTCCCCCAGACAGCAACCTGTGTGCCTCATCTCAACAGTCGCTTGATCTGTCAAGGACAAGGAAGAACTGAGGTGGGTTGGCCGGGAAGTCCTTAATATGGTAAAGGGGAGGGACTTTTCTTAATCACCTATCTTGCAGATGCTTGTCCCAATATGGAAGCACAACCCATACGTACTGCCACCATATGTCATAAAAAAAAAAGAAGAAAGGTGACACTTTCCAGACTACTTTTGAAACACCCTAACGCATTGGAGCACAGGTATTGCAAAATCCAGGATTTATTACACTTCTAACATTCTGTTGTAGATTGACTTGTTTTAAGGACCATTTTTATGCTTCATAACCTGTATTCTGTTATGCTTCAGCTCACCAGTGGAAATCCTGATTCTCCCAATAATGTTACTTATGTATCTGCATTCTGAACGATGTCTAGGTTCTGAGGCTAAATGTACCCCTAAACAAGGCAATAGTACCAACATGCTTCACTGCTGAGATGACTTTTCTTTGCAATGGTCAGTTAAAGGACCACTATAGTGCCAGGAAAACATACTCGTTTTCCTGGCACTATAGTGCCCTGAGGGTGCCCCCACCCTCAGGGATCCCCTCCCGCCCAGCTCTGGGGAGAGGAAAGGGTAAAACTTACCTTTATTCCAGCGCCGGGCGGGGAGCTCTCTTCCTCCTCTCCGCCTCCGATCCTCCCTTTCGTCTGAATGCGCATGCGCGGCAAGGACTGCGCGCGCATTCAGCCGGTCGCATAGGACAGCTTTTACAATGCTTTCCTATGGACGCTTGCGTGCTCTCACTGTGATTTTCACAGTGAGATTCACGCAAGCGCCTCTAGCGGCTGTCAGTGAGACAGCCACTAGAGGATTTAGAGGCTGGCTTAACCCTTATATAAACATAGCAGTTTCTCTGAAACTGCTTTGGGTATATAAAAAAGGGTTAAACCTAGCTGGACCTGGCACCCAGACCACTTAATTAAGCTGAAGTGGTCTGGTTGCCTAGAGTGGTCCTTTAACATTAAACCATACCTCCAATAGTTATCGATTTTCTTTTTGACATATGAGACAGGTGTTGGGAGATTAGTTACCATGTGCACCACTCAAATCTTTTATTCACTGGTTTCCTTTCAGTGCAATCATGCTTTGTGGTATTAATGTTAGATATAATGCCTGCAGCCTTCCGATTCTTAGCATTTATCCTGTGATTCCTTGTACACTTAGATGAAGTAAATTTAATTAGATGAAGGGTAACAAGTTGATGTTGCATTTCCCCTGTGCATACATTATCTGCTTGACAGCAGATATTTGGATGCAAACGTTTTCATTAATTGTTCTGTGCATCTATAACTCCTTTTTTGTGATATTTCATAGAGAAGGCCCAATTATTTTCACAAATGTGTGTCATGTAAAGCAGAGGATGATCACAGCTAATGTTTGGTTGTATTTTACAAGGAAGGAACCCTGGAACGCAAATCTAAAGGTCAACTAATTGTCATGAACCGATTCAGATTCAAATATTATTTCAACAGAGATGACCATCATTGAAGTTCAAATACTTTTTTCGACAAAGGTAGTTAATGTTGGATCGGTGTTATTTATTTATTTTTTTATATCAATATATAATAGATGTCTGTGCACAGAAATATACAGATATTTTGTATTTTATTTCCTAAACACGGTGTAAAGCACAATTTTTTAATGGAATCATGCATTGTTAGTCTCACTTAAATATTAGATTCTAAAGGTTTTCTTGAAATAATGGTATGGTAAAGGAATGGAGAGAAAGTCTGTATTTGATGTTAAAAAGTTAAAAAGAGCTTAATTTTTTCTCTTTAGCTACCCTAATCACACAGTATATTTCATTTAGAATTTCTTATCTCTTTCTAGATACTGCAACAGACTTTTGTGTGTGATTAAAGAGACATTGTAGACAACAAAACAACTTTAACTTAATGAAGCAGCTATTGTATAGAAACTATAGATCATACACCTGTGGTGTCAATGCTCAATTTTCTGGCATTTAGGAGTTAAAGGGACACTGTAGTGACCAGAACAACTACTGCTTAATGTAGTTGTACTGGTGAGAATAATAGTTCCCTTCAGGCATTTTCATGTAAACACTGCCTTTTCAGAAAAAAGGCAGTGTTTACATTGCCCCTAGGGACACCTCCAAGTGGCCACTCCTCAGATGGCCACTGGAGGGGCTTCCTGGCTCAAGGCTGCACAGTAAGCAGCCTCGCCGTTCAGCGTCCCCACGCTCTGCATGGAGACGCTGAATTTTTCAATGCATCTATATGAGGAGGTCCTGATTGGCCTGATTGGTTTTGTTGATGTCACAAGGGGGTGGAGCCAGAGCCGCCAGGCCCACGCGGCGCTGAAAATAAGGTGAGTTTTAAACTGCATGGGACTCACGCAGCCTACCTAAGCACTTCTTGTAAAGAGAGACCAAATGTTTAACTTCTGTTTTTGCACAGTCTGTTTAATTTAGAATTTCCCATCTCCTGCTCTGTTCATAGACTACTAGACCCAGCTGGAGTCTTTTATGTGTGATTGAAGTTTAATTTACAGAATAAAGAGTAAAGTAAAGACCTGAGTGAAAATCAAGCCCTTTTTTCATGCAGGCTTCGATTTAATAAGCTTTTCAAATGATTCAATACTGTTAGACAAACTTTCCAAATGTTTTATCTAAAAAAAAAAAATCCCATAGATATTAATGGTGACTTCTACAGATAAATATTTTTAAAGTATTTATAAGAGTATTGAATCATTTTGAAAGATTATTAAATAAAGGTAAAACTTTCAAAAAAAAATGAGCCCATTATAGCTATTACTGCTTGCATTACATCTGTAATACATCTTGTATATACATCATTAGAACCTGATTACATGGACATTAATTTGGTGCTTCCACTAATAGACTATGGTATTTTTTATGTAAAAGAACAAACCGTACGGGTAAACAAAACTTCACATTCTCATAACATTTGAAAAATATGAAAACATTTATTCAGTCAGTTAATAAAGCGCTCCATGGAATACAAAACCCATCATTTATGAGCAGAAAACCATAAATATTATAAAGCACCAATGCAAATGATTGCACATACACAGCTATAGGTAGTAAAATATTCCCTTTTCGTAATCTGCTGTCCCAACAGCTCACATCTATGATGTGATACAAAATACATTTGTTATTCTCTCAATGTTTACAATCAAAGGAAATCCCTCTATTAAAAAGGATAACAGGTAACTTTGGCGAGTGTGAGAACATTCATATATGGATTTGAGAGGGTTTATAAACAGCAGCTCTTAAAATTGGAAAATTAGTTGAGATATTTTTCTGATGTTCATGATGATTAATCAAATGTGAACAATATTTTTTGAACATATCTATCTATGTACACAAACACTTTGCGTGTAGATAGCATTGTGCTACTTTAGCCATCGCTGTGCTGCTCTCCTCACAGCAGATCTGCTTCCTTGGTTGAGATCATCAATCTTAATTATCTCAGCCAATCCAATGCTCCCCCATTGGGAAGCAGTGTGATACTAGTAAGCATGCACAGCAAATCACTGCAATGCGCCAATCAAATGCTGCTCACAGAGCACCACGCGATTGAGAACAGTGTTTGACTCGGTTCTTACAGGTAAGAAGACAGCCACTAGCAGAGTTTTTAACCCTGCAATGGAAACACTGCAATGATTGACATTAAAGGGTTAAAACTAAAAAGGGCACTGTAGATATCCTTTAAAAGTAGTCTATGCACCATAGCCACTTCTTATTCACACTTACCAGTATGATAGCACCTTGATAACTTTAACAAGATTAATGCATTAGTGTGTATGAATAATGTGTATAGTGTATGTAGGGACTTATTTATAAGGCATGTTAGTGTGTGTGAATTCAGGGTTGCTTTTTAAATGGACTATACTATGTGACCTTTAACTCATCATTACCAGCATTCTCATCTCATCACCCACCTCTCCCTATGTATTCCATCTCCCCACAGGTGTCTCTCTACTTTCATCTCACCCCACACTCATCTAGTTGCCTCTACCCTGTTCTGCACTTTTCTCTCCCTCCTCACTTCTGTTTCTCCTTCTAACCCTCTCGCCCTCCTCCTTTCCTGTCTTCTACTTTAACCCTTTTTCATCCCACGATTCAAGGACCTGACTACTCTGGCCTTTGGTTTGTAAACATATATATATATATATATATATATTCAGAGGGGAAACATTAACGATGACCAATGGATAATGATAGTCATTGGAATGAACAGAATCACTTATTAAGCAATAGATGTTTGTGCTCTGAATATTAAAGGGGTTAACGTCTGGCTATTAACCCAAGTAGTAGAATGATAACGAGGAAATGCACAAGAGTTTAATGCAAAATTCAGTATCAGATTTCAGGTATTTTGTGAGTCACAGTTTGAGTAATATTTGAGATTTGTTTGGTAAAAGGCAATCACACTGCATAGCATTTTAACCGTTTGAAAAATAAAACTGACTTTACCTCTCTTTCATCCATATTGAGCCATTGTTTAGGATCATTTTCGGTTGCTAAGAATGCAATTAATTCCAAGGCAGTGAGCCGAGTCTGTCGTCTGGATGATACAAAGATAAGCACAGGTTTGGCAGGTGAATGGCTTCTTATAGCTGTGGGAAAAACAATGAAAGCTCAACTAAATATGTTTAGAGCAAGAATCAAATTTATGTTTGGACTGTGTTTATACCATGTACACAACCTGTATGTTTAAGGGACAGTCAAATAACCAGAACAACCACATGTAATAGCTGTAGATGTACTATATGTTGGAATAAAACACATTTCCCCAGCACATCATGTTCCTGACTTACTTGTGTGTGACCCAGCTAGATTTTTCTTTCTTTTTTTTCAGTGTAGTATATGTCATTGTATTAGCAGTTAGCAGCTAATAGGATGCAAGCGCCACCCTCTGAATCAAGCCATTTCTCAAGGCAAAAAAATAAGCATGAATTACAAATGTTTGAATGCGCGCGTGGCTCTTGCTGGGCATGCGCATTCCGCTCCACTCGGGAGCCCGGCGCTGGATTAAAATAAGCCCCAAGGGAGGGGGACCCTGAAGGTGGGGGTTCGTTAATAGTGATCCGTTAAGGAGAACTAGACGAGGTGAACAGGGTTCCTTGGGGACTCCCAGTTTTGGTCAAACCACTTGAAAACAGTTTCACCCACAACCAGTGGATGTTGCCTGCACCCTAATAGTACCACCTGTAGTGGTTAAGGTGGTTAGGCTGCCTATTTACAGGGTTATTAAATGTCAAATTTGAGTCCAGAGTAGCCAAATTGAAAGAATAGTTGCCATAGAGAATATTTCCAGTTTGGCTGTTTTGATCTTACTTTTGAAATTTACTTTGAATTCTCACTATAGTGAATAACCTTAATAGTAACAAACTATTTGAAAAGCTATAAAGACTAAACTACTACATTTCCTGATAGGAAGCTCATCGCTAGCCAATTCTTTACACACGGGGGTGGACAAAGTCATGGAAACACATTAAAAGAAAAAGCAGTTTAAGATGAAATAACGCCCATTTTAACATGTAGCTTAAAATGTGAGCTATATTAGATAGGTTACAATCAGCTTGTCACTTAGAAAACATCTCCAACAATTAACATAACATTGCTGCATGATGACAGAATACCTACATTTTTACAGGAGAAAGATGACTTTATGCATGCAGCCTTACTACATTTCAGTTTATTTGTGTGCGTGTGTGTATTTAATATGAAATGAGTTTATTTCAGCAGCACCACAAATAAACGCATGTTCCGAGTGTGCGGCTCAAGTCCCTAATTTTATGTCTTCTAGTTCCATTCAGATTGTAAGCCTTACGGAACAGCGTTTCCTGACTAAACCCATAAGGACCAATGGTGCAATAATTACATCTTAATCCATTCCTTAGAGATTATACATAATCTTGCAATGTCCCATGCACTAACAATTGCAAACTTACCCAGTATTTTCCTTCCCTATATTGTTATGGATTTTTATATTTACACGTGGGCTGGCATTGCTATGTTATATTCTACTGCTACTCCATACTGTACTGATGCCTTGTCTTTAACAAAGAGCATTTCAAATTAAATAAAATAAATTTTATGCTTGCATAAGGGCTATAAAGACCACAGTGTTGTGATAGGATGAAATATCACTGGTCCTTAAGGGATTTATGAATATACATTGTACACCCTACTATATTGCCTTTATAACAACTGCATATCCAACCTTCGTATCCAGCAAAATAATTGAAATGTCTGAAAAGCTCTAAACTCATGCAAGATCAGGCTATTGCTGGATACCTCATGAATGCGACATCTCTGCAATAGCCCCCAAGAGAGAATGACCCAGCCATTTTACTTTGACATTCTGTCACAGTTGCCTTAGCCCACTCTGCAAGTCTGGAGGCATTCTCTGCACACAGTGCATTCTGGGACCGGGCAAACTTTAAATGTTGTCATTGCTGTAAGTTGCAGCTAAACACAAATGGAGAGAATTATCAATCACTGTTTTCTAAAACGTGGTGCAAAGATATAAAGGTGGAGGAGTGAATGTGCCTGCTGTCACACTGGTTTACATGGTGATTGCTCGACATATTGCAAAGGATGGGGAATTCCTATCACTCAACGTCCGGTGTATGCAGGTACAGGTGCCGGACTGGCACTTTTCTTTTCTGACTTTAGCATTGTAGCAGTCAAGAAGCTGAGCCAAACAGTGAGGGCATGATCGGGGCAGGGAGTGTATGGACTTCGCCTTGAGCAGAGGCTGAGACACTCAGGGTTATTTACTAAACTAAAATTACATCTGAATAGAAAAAATGAGGCTACAGGTTGTGACTATAGCCTAGCTGGAGAATGTTTTTTCAAGTCAGCTTTTTTTCTTTTTTGCCTCAGTTTATTCATTTGGATTCAATCCACAAAAAATCAGAGTTCATTTTATAACCCTATAGCTCTAGGCAGGTTCCCCAATCTACGGTAACATTTTTTCTGTGCATCAGGACAAGCGTGAAAAGCATCCAAATAACCTAGATAAATAACTTATTGCATATATTCTACAGATATATAGTTTTGTAAATACTTAATTAAAAGAAAAATTGTGAGTAAAAGCTTTTTTGTTATGTTGTGCTTTTTAGACATTTTGTTCACATATAGTTTATTGTTTTGTTACTTAAAAATATAACAGATATACCAAACACAGCCCTATTTTCCTTTCAAAAACTATATACAATATGTAATATGTATGAATGCACTTGACATGAATGTGTAAAATTATTGTGAAACACATGCAAAACAAATATCACTCAATTGCTATGTCACAGGCACGCGGAAAAAAAAGCAGTCATCAAGGAGTTAAGAAATGTTTCAGCTATTTTAAGTTATAATAATTATATACAGTACACCGTACAGGAGTTAATAAATACCCTATCCGGGGGGGTTATGGTTGCAGAACGCAAATAATTAATTGACTTAACCTGTTCCCTTGTTTACAGTTTAATAATGATTATGTGTGTTCATTGGGATATGCGTACAGGATGGTATTCTGGATAAACATGCACACACATTGCAATATAAATGGGATTTTTGCAGCTAATATATTTTTCTCCGTTATACAGGTTAAAGCACATTTAGCATGATGGTATTATATTGAGCCCGAGGGAAATATCCCTAATAGATCACTCTTCTGATAAAAGCACCACTATGCTAATATATCAGAAGGTATATTTAATACAAATAACCCAGCTCCACTAGCATAGCTGTTGAAATATAGGCAATCGCAGCTTTAAACTGCAAATTAGTCTGTAGAAATAGCTGAAATACATCATCATTATATACACACAAAGCCTGGTAGTATCCAAAAACAGAAGATCTAATGGGTTCTTGTTCCTTCTAAAACAGGTGTGATTAAATAGTGAGCTTCTGATTTATTGTTCATTAGTGGGTTTTTTACATAGCATTTCTGTTGCCTATAAATAATTGCAATAGTCAAGACTAGTCTAAAATTCCCATCAATATTTTTGTTCTGTCACAAGGCTAATTAGAAAAGCTCAATAGCCATTTCTGTAGGCACAACAAGCCATAATGTAAATCCATTCCAGCACTATTCCGGTGATGTTATAAATATGGTTTTAATATCTCCTCTAAAAAATCTCCATTTCTCATGTAGAAAATATGCTCACTTAAATAAAATGCGTTAAACACACATATACCAATCTCCATCCAATCCATTTAATGTTTTCTATCCATCTATCCTTCAGTTCCAACCATTCATCTAGAAGCCTATATGGAGACATCTTCACTAGATAACTATAAATAGTGCTTTCTTTGCATTTTAAGAATAAGAGCATTAAATGAAAACAGCTTAATCTGTTATCAAAGATTGCTAAAGGGTCACAAATAGTCTAGTGTTACCATTCTATGGTCCCCGGATAGTACTGACATAAGCAGGCATTTTTAAGACTTTAGAAAAGTCTTATTTGTTTCCAAAACTGTAATTTTAGATTTCCTTTTTAATTTAGGGTTACCCAGCGACTGCTACATAGTATTTACCTGGTATTATGTAACATTTTTCATATATTCAAACTTACCCTGAAAGGCAGGTTTGTTCATACTGGCCATTCGAGGACAGTAGTGTTGGCCTGGGAAGCCCTGAATGTGCACCTCCAATGGAACTGGGCGCACAGATGGACGGAAATTAAAGAGACCCATCTGCAATAAGAAAAAAAAAATAGGCATTATGCTCACTGAAAGGTCCAGGTCAACTAAGCATTTCTTTCAATACCCCTCCAGGAAGGAACACAATAAAAGTAGATTGCATACATTTGGCCAATACAGAATACCCACCAAGACACCACCAATGTGATAGTCAGGCACAGCACATCCATGCATGAGGTAACAAAGACCATTAAGAGGTAGGCAATATAGAAAGTATTATTTATTGTAAACTATGTCCTCAGACATGCCTACTGCATAGAGCACTAAGACAGTTGGGAGTTCAGTTTTGGAATATTATTATTATTTATAAAGTATCAACAGATTCCGAAACGCTGTAAAATGGGAATATTCAAATAGTTATAGCAAAAAGGCATGTGGTTATTTAATGATGTTTACCATATGCAGAGGTAGGGCTGCCATCTTTTTCCAAACCTTTCAACATGCTGTAGAGCAGTGCGTGAAACATGCTGCAAACAAGGATCCTAAATAAACTGCTGCAATAATCCAACTGAATTCCCGTCTTGCACTATATGAACTCTATGATTATAGGGCATGTTCTGCACATGAAAAAGGGATACGTGTCCAAAAAATACGATAGACATCGTAAACCTATTTACAGAAGATCTCCATATTAACCCTAAAATAGGACAACGCAGGTGCATATACATATATGTCAGGCAATCTGAGGAACGGGTTGTTCAAGCTGTGATAAGATAACATGTAGTACCAAGACTGGTCTCAAAAACACCTTTGTTTTTTCAGTTCATTCATATACAAAAATGACAGTACTTCTTGAGCCACGAACACAAGTAACGAGTTTTTCAAAAAGCAATAGAAAGAGCAATCCGTTCCTAAATTGTAATGACCATCAATAAGAATCAACCAACCTGCTTAATGCCCAGCCAATCTGCTAAATCTCTAGCATTAGCAAGTGCTGTTGACAGACCGACCACTCTCACAGTTCTCTCGGTGTGCGAAGAAATAAAATTAGTCCGTGACACAATGACTTCTAGTACAGGACCTCTCTCTTCCCCTAATCAACACAGAAACATAAACAGTTAACAATTAACAATCTAAATAAAACAATACAAAGTAAATTAGCTTTTCAAACGACGGAACAGCAAGATTTACCAAGTAGATGGATTTCATCAATTATCAGGATGGCAACTTTCTGTACATAGCTCCTGTTTTGCCAACTCCTGCTTATGCCGTCCCATTTCTCAGGTGTAGTAACGATGAGGTCAGCCTCTGCAATTGCTCTCATATCTGGAGTGACATCTCCTGTCAGTTCTACAACTCTGTCATTTAGAGAAAAAAAATCCAGATTAGTATAACTACAACCAACTGCATAAACCAAAACAGGCGATGGAAATTGTGCAAAATAGATTTTATCAGTCATAGTTAAACATAATATTACTTTTGCTATATACATAACAAAACCTGCCTGGATAATGCTGGTTTTAATAAACAATATATATATATACATGACTATGCAAAACTTTTAGACAGGTGTGAAAAAAACGCTGTAAAGTAGAAAATCATTCAAAATTAGAAATGTTAATAGTTTAATTTTATCAAAAAAACAAAATGCAAAGTGAGTGAACAGACGTAAAATAGCAACTAAATCAATATTTGGTGTGACCACCTTTTGCCTTCAGAACAACATCGATTCTTTTAGTTCCATTTGCACATAGTTTTGTAATTATCTCGGCAAGTAGGTTGTTCTGAACATCTTGGAGAACTAACCACAGTTATTCTCTGGGTTTTAAGCAGCCTTTAGTTGCTTCTGTTTCCTAACATAATCCCAGACAGACTGTGTGAGGACCATTTCATCACTTTCAGGACTCCAGATAATTGTTTGTGACTTTACATGTACGTTTGAGGTCATTGTCATGCTGCAGAACACATTTGGGGCACTATCCTCACTATAGGAAAGCAATGCTTCAATGCTTTCCTATGGGGAATTCACAGTCGCTGAATGTCCTCATGCAGAGCTTGAGGACATCCAGCGTCAGGCGACCAAAAGTCGTTTAGATAAATTTGTGTCCCTTTAATGCCAATACACATTCCATTCTCAAATTAACTGTACAAGTACAATTATTTATCTTTCCATGCTACCTCTTTTATGGACGAATCTCACTGATTGTATTGTTATGGACAAAATATTAGAATTAGTAAAATGTCTATTTACTCTGTATATCTGTGCTCATTATTCACTGTGTTAACCTGGCTGCTAGAGGAACTGCTTCCCCTCTAACCCCTCCCCTCCTTTGTTCAGTAACTGTTCCCATCGACTACTGCCTCGTGTAACAAGATGGTGCTGGAATGTGTAGGAGAGTTCAATGTTAGTAATGACATCACGCCCAGTAGGGTGGAATTAGATGAGACACCTTAAAGTGTAACCAATTGTTGGTGTATTTTCTCTGTTATCCAGAATTATACATGTGACGCATTTCTGTCTTCATAAGGGGCTCCCGCCTCCTAATTAAACATTCCTCAAGTTCTTCATCAACCTGAAACTTGTGTCTGGTGTGAATTACTTAGGAGCGTGCACGCATACATTTTAAACAATCTGGACAGGGGTAGATATTCAAATAATCAAACACTTGGTTTGATATCCAAAACAGTATGAGAACACTTACTTCTTCCCAAGTTTTTCTTCAATTCTTACTTTCCAGTCCTCCATCCTCTCACGTACCAGTGCCTTCAGTGGCGCTATATACACTGCCTGTAGGATAGAAAAAATAAATAAATATATATATATATATATATATGGATAGTTTGTGTTTATACAGATAATTGAATAGCTTTGTATTTCAATTATGTTTCTTCATAAGTGTATGAGGTCCTCCATGCACACCTAAATATGTTATCCTAGGATCATGTAATGATATTACTGCATATGCAATGCAGTTTAAAGAGGCATCTCATTTATAAAAAAAAAAAAGAAAAAGAAAAAAAAAAAAGACATATCTGTGAAAACTGCTAGTGCACGCACCAGCTACAGCATTCTGATTTCTGTCAACCAAATGACTGCTGATCAGGTTTCTAGCAAAGCTATACTGCATTACCTTCCTTTGGGTGGGAAGTTACCAATGAGTGGGTTGCAGCTAAGGTCACACCTTCCCCTACACTTGCAAAAAATGTGGACTACTCTTGATATTCAAGCTGTATTATAATAGATTTTGATATGCACCCATTATACTTCCCATATACAATTTTAATTTTGAAAACATAATTTACCAAATTTAAACATGAACCAAGATTTAATGTCATACCTTAGAAGTTGGATATCTGTTGAAAATTCTGAAGATGGCCAATTCAGCGGCAACCGTTTTTCCAGATCCTGTAGGGGCACCAAGTAGAACGTTGGTGTCTGTATGATAGAGTGTGTGAAAAATCTGTGTCTGAACTGGGTTGAAGTGTGTAAATTTATACAACGATTCATATTCTCTACATCCAAGGGCTGTGATGGGCAGAGGCTGCAGATCCAGCAATTCTATAAAAACAAAAACAGTTTACTCAAATTACACAATGTTTCGATATTTTTTGTGTCAATTAAAATCCCAGACTAAATCAAAATAAATTATAAATAAAAAGAAATATGTTTCCCATATGCTATTAGCTGTGCATTTAGACACCTGCAGATTTTCCCATAGAGGCGGATGCTGCTTGTGTTTGCTCGTTAAGTTATTTTTTAAGCTGTATCTGAAAATGCCTTCCTTGTGGTTATTGAAATTATAACGCATAACTGAATATGTTTATGACAACAGCATGGATATACAATGTGAAAATAATTTTCAAACGCATCATAAAATCCTTTCTAAAACTACATTGCAATATATATATGCATTTAATATGTCTAAAACAGAGGAATGAAATTATAATTTGTAAATTACTAGTTAACATGAATTTTTGTCTACCCCTTTGATAGCGAAGTGGACATCATAACATCCAAAATAATGAGAATCATTATTTTTCAAAGCATTTTATCAGAAGCGATGGGGGTTACAGATACATATTGTTGTGTTGTGAAAAGTGGGACAATCACCTTGAAAACAAGCACATTTAATTGATGAGTATGCCTTTTATATCTTTGCGCCACTTTTCATAACACAACACTTTTTATACATAACCCTCATTGTACATGTTCTAAAGCAAATCAATATTTCTTTGTATTAAAGAAACACTATAGGGTCAGGAACACAAACATGTATTCCTGACCCTAAAGTGTTAAACCCACCATTTAGGGGGCTTGCCCAACCCCAATCCGCCTCCTTGATGACATCAGAATTTGTAGCCAATCCAATGCTTTCCCATTGGTGGGATGGGGTTGGGGCCAAACGCCGTTTTGGCCAATCAGCACTTCTTAATAGATATGCATTGAATCAATGCATCTCTATGAAGAAAATTCAGCGTCCCCATGCAGAGCGTGGAGACGCTGAACGGCAGTGCTGCTTACTGTGCAGCACTACCCCAGGAAGCATCTCCAGTGACCATCTGAGGAGTGGTCACTTGTAGGTGTCCCTAGGGGAAATGTAAACAAAAAAGGCAGTGTTTGCATGAAAATGCCTGGAGACAATGATTATACTCACAAGAACAACTACATTAACGCCTTAAGGACCAAACTTCTAGACTAAAAGGGAATCATGACATGTCACACATGTCATGTGTCTTTAAGGGGTTAAGCTATAGTTATTGTGGTGACTATAGTGTCCCTTTAAACATAGTTTTGTGGAAATGAATTATTTCTGCATACCTTTCACCACATAATAAATTATTAAAAATGAAGAAGATAGTTTATTTTAGTTAAACTGAAACTAAATGTTAAATTTGTATTTTTATTATGTTGTGCCAAGACCCAAGTAATAAATGATGTGCCATGGGCCAGGAAAAATGAGTTTAGGCTTCCTATAAACTTGATGGATGCATATTATTTAACTTGATGCAAGCTGACAAAGTGATTAATGGAAATCTCTAGGCCAATTTCCTTCATTGTCACTAATTGTTCCAAAAAAAACGATGTATTGTGTAGGGCCTTCACCAAATTTTTCAAATAATCCAACTCATGTCATCATAAGGCCTTTGAAGTTATTCTAACATGTCTATAAACTGAATGTCAAGTTGGCCACAGTGCTGCCTGTTTTCAGATAAATGTCTAAGAATAACCCATCTGCAAACCTGGTAGTGGTGAGTTACACGCATGTTCTCCTGTTGGGAGTTCTACATTCAATCAGGGTGTACTTACTTGAGCAGTATAAAAGCCTAAATGAAACCCAACTAAATGAAGTCCCGCAGCAATATAACTAAAGAGCAGTGAGAAAATGCGTGATTTACTTACGGGACAAAATGTTTCCCCAACTAATTTTCTCATTTCCATCACTGTCCACTTTACTATGTTCTTTCCCACCTGTGTCCCGAATATATTTTTCATTTCATGTCTTTGTTGTATATTTAATTTAAAACTTCAATTAACAGATGTGTTGAAAATAAATGTGTACCTGTGTGCGGAGGATGTCTTTCTGGCAAAATTAGATGTTGAAAATTTATGATGCAAACAGATTCTGCTCCCAACCACCGATCTGACACAGCTTGGATGTAGTATTGAGAAGGCAATGGCTCAAAGATTGGTATTGTAAACACCAAGAGCTGCTGTTCTTTGGTGACCACCTAAAAAAATAAATACGAATTACGTTAATATTTATCTTAGAGAGTGTTTCATTTTACTACTGCAAGGTCTATCAAGCTATTAACAGGAACATAAGACATTCTAAATTAAACAGAATGTGCAATAAAGGACGTGCAAACATTAGATGACTCTTTACAGGAAGTGTTGAGGAAGGCTGTGCACATGCAGGGGAATGTGACTAGGGCTGCATAAACAAAATGATTTAACTGCTAAATGGCAGAGAATTGAGCAGTGAGACTGCAGGGCATGAAAATCACAGTGAGAGCACGCAAGCGTCCATAGGAAAGCATTGATAATGCTTTCCTATGCGACCGGCTGAATGCGCTCCCAGCTCTTGCCGCGCGTGCGCATTCAGCCGACGGGGCGGAACGGAGGAGGATCGGAGGCAGAGAGCTCCCCGCCCAGCGCTGGAAAAAGGTAAGTTTTACCCCTTTTCCCCTTTCCAGAGCCGGGCGGGAGGGGGACCCTGAGGGTGGGGACACCCTCAGGGCACTATAGTATGTTTTCCTGGCACTATAGTGGTCCTTTATAGGGAATCTCCAGTGCCAGGAAAACAATCCGTTTTCCTGGCACTGGAGGTTCCCTCTCCCTCCCACCCCCCAATCCCCAGTTGCTGAAGGGGTGAAAACCCTTTCAGTAACTTACCTGAGGCAGCGACGATGCCCCTCGCCGCTGTCTCCTCCTCCGCGCCGCTCCTCCTACTGATTTCTTCGGCCGGTGGGCGAGACTGATCCCGCCCACCGGCCAAGGAGACCTAATGCGCATTTCAATGCTTTCCTATGGGGAAATGAGCGACGCTGGAGGTCCTCACACAGCGTGATGACGTCCAGCGACGCTCTAGCACAGATAATCTGTGCTATGAAGGAAGAAGTGACCTCTAGTGGCTGTCTAGTAGACAGCCACTAGAGGTGGAGTTAACCCTGCAATGTAATTATTGCAGTTTATAGAAAACTGTATTAATTACACTTGTAGGGTTAGGAGTAGTGGGAGTTGGCACCCAGACCACTCCAATGGGCAGAAGTGGTCTGGGTGCCTGGAGTGTCCCTTTAACTGAACCTATATTAATTATATTTTACTTTGAAAAATAAATGTAAACAGTGGTGAACATTTTATGCTGGTTTCCATTTACCCACAAATTATTTAATATTTTTTTTTCCTGGAATGGCATTCCCTTTCTAATGACATTTGATGTTTTTATCTTGTTGAGTAAATATACATTTTTAGGTGGAGGGTTGTGAAATAATGTCATACTTTACATTCTATTAACCTAGCAATTGTGAAGTTCATATCTACCTTTTTAAGAAACACAGAGCAATGAGGAATGACACAAATCAGAATGTGTCCAGTAATCCAGTAAGTATATGTATTTTGACAAGAAACCAGAATGTAGTCTTTTTATGCAAAATGTTAAAATGCAAAAGATTTATACCTGTTTCTTTTGAAGCAAAAAATATTCTGAATGATAGATATGGTCATTAGTTGGGTCTTCAACCCAAATCCACCACGGCTCACCGACGCTTCCATGTACCTAATAGAGAAAATGTAAAATTTTAGGAAGCAGTAGGTGAAAAATGTGTCGCCAACTCTTACACCTATGAACTGGATGTTAGTAATAGTTCATGTGTACGCATTCCTTCAAATGCCAGACTTTAACATAGCAAATGTCCAACCTCCCTTATCTTTCTCTACACTCATACAATGCTTCTAATAGACAATTATAACTTATGACAGTCTTATTCATATAGCACTTTACTTTTTTGACGTGCCTGAATTTGGGCATTGAAAAAATCTGATATAATTAATAATAATTAATACGTAGTGACGTTGCAGAAGTCAGCACCATTTATATGATAATTAAAAATGTATTAAAAATACACAAATTTGCATTGATCTAATTGCAAGAGACAAGTAAACCAGAATATTAACATATAAACATCAACAATAATAGGACATTAATACCTAGATAGACCTAAATCATTCTTCTCCCTCTGTCTGTGACACAAAGTATTCTGTCTTTTTAAATCCCTATTCCTGTTTTTCACTTGAATACGTTCACTCTCTTCTTAAAATGACTAATGCTCTGTCTGATATCTGCGAAACGTTACTTTACAGAAATAGTAAACTGTAGCTGGTGTTTTGACATTCGATGCAAGTGGTAGACCACAGACAGTAGTCCTATTTCTTTGTATTGCAAATTTAAATGCACAAATCATGTGACTGTTTCTACTGTGCAAATATCGTTTATAAAAATGCTATCAATAAAAATAATATAATACTAAGATTTATTTATTCATGTGCTCAGTGTTAAAATATGGGGTGAAAGCAATGTTTAAGATGATAAATGGAATGCGTTTTATAGTATATACTAACGTAATTACATAGTCTGTTCAAATGTTTAAGAGCATGCCTTAATAATATAATGCTATCATTAAATTACAAGTTAAGATTTCTTATTTTTTTGACATATCACACCAAGTAAAAAAAAAATCAATCTATAATCAGAAAACAAATGTTACGAAAAAAATTATTAAAGCATCGCTGTTAAATGGTTTTCCTAAACCTCGATAAGATAAATAGATGCACAAGCAGGTCCAGTTATATATTAGATTAACTATGATCTAGATGCAATTCAACAAAGTTTATTACGCCCATTAATTCTGTAGCTCGAGTGATGCACTACATTAGGAAATAAATGAATATTACTTACCGTATATTAAAATGTATAGTATTTCTCACTTAACAAGACAATGGTGAAACACACTTACTTGAAGAGAACAATCAGTTTATGTTTTTAAACAACCAGCAAGCATAGAAACAGTAGAAATATGACCAGCCCTGCAGGCTTGGGAGATCTTTCAGATTTATTGCACTGAAAGGTAATTGAAACCATTAAAAAGTTACTGCAATTAAGAACTACAGTATGCCGACCTGACTGGGTCACCACCTACTGAGTGATCACTTACCTCTCACCGTGCTCAGGGTAGTTATGACAAAAGACTGTCACATCAATCAGCAGCCAATAATGAGGTTTTGTTTTTGCTGCTTATGTTTTTGTTTTTTTACTTTTAATGCTTGCTGAACTAGATATTAGATTTAGAAATAAAACTGCATAATTATTTCTAGTAAAGGTTTTTATTTTTTATAAACGTCAGCAACAAGCTGCCATTTATTTGGCCTATGCCAGTGAGCAGGCATAAGCCTAAAGGCGGTATCATAGCAAAATGCTCCATGTTAGTCAATTTCTACCGCCTGTTTGCGATAGTGCACCTGCTTATACTGTATACATACTGTACTTGTCTATACACACAGAATGTAAGCTTGTTTGTGCACAGCTCTCACCCGCCCTCTGTTTCTGTGTCCAATGTGTCTCGCTGCAAATACTTCTCTGTTAGTCCACCTATTGTACAGCGCTGCAGAATTTGTTGGTGTTGTATAAATAATAATATGCCATTTAGCATGAGTGTGTGACAATGGAAGCTAAGAGAGCTTATTTATTATCAAACCACTCTGTATGTGAAAAATGTGTAAAACGTCACACAGAAAGACACAAAGAAAATAAAAAGCACTTTGTGTTTGTATCGCTTTTTAATTAAGAAAATAATAAAAATGTGTTAACTATTGATCAGAGAAATATAGACATTTAATGAAAAAAAAAAAAGGAAAAGGAATATTTAAGGAAAAATAGCCAAGCTGGCACAGGTACTGAGCTGAAAAGACGTTTCAAACTCAGACAGTTTGTCATGACAATTAAATCCCCTTTGCAAATCTGTGTAATTGCTTGTTTAGTAAATACACCTCAATTTATTTAGCACAATAAAAACCTGCTAAGGGAACTCTAAATAATTCACCAGGTTGGTATGTGATAAGCAGTTCCCTTCCTACACGTGGAAAGTAAAATTAAAGTGTTTTATCATGCATGTGTAAGGAGTGGTTGTCTCCCTACATGTCTTTGAATAACCATTTGTGATGTCCTATATTTTATGTCCTCTGCTTGTGAAATATAAATACAGAAATCACTTTGTTGCAAGCAGGAGAGCACTTTCTGATTTTTAGCATGAGTGTAATAAAGACGGACTTTTCGCACTATGGCAGCATCCCTGTAGATGCGGGCTACATTGTGATTATGGTTTTCTACAAGCAGTCATTGTAGGAACGAAGACATTTCATTGAATCTACAAAGCTTTCCTTTCCGACTTGGAATAATCTCCATATATATTCCAAGTGAACTCACTGTTGAATATAAATGGTTTAAAATCCATGCTGAGTGTCTTAAACTGGTATTCTGATCAATCAATTAATATCCTATTCATATGCAAATCACACCTAATCACAAGTGATTAACAACCAATTCATTAATTGGAAAACCTGTTAGAACTGGCAGTCTCTAGGGAACATCCACTAAACTAGCGAATATTATTCAAAACTGAAGAAGCTATGTATCAGCTCTGTTTATGTTTTACGGTGTAGCCCAAAAGGCAGAGTGTGTCTGAGATATTAATTCTGCAATTAAAAATATGATACGGTGCAAACATTAAAGGCACACTATAGTCAACAGAACCAAAACAGCTTAATCTTCTGTTGTCTATAGCATGTCCCTGCAGACTTTGTAATGTAAACACTGCCTTTTCAGTTTACATTGTTACCCAGTAATACACTCAGAAGGCCACTAGAGGTGCTTCTTGTGCCTGTGCTGTCTTTTAGTGCCTCCACACGGTGCATGGAGATGTTGAATGTTCCTCATAAAGATGCATTGATTCAATGCATCTCTATGAGGAGATGCTGACTGGCACAGCGTGGCGTTTTACCGCACATGAGTAATAGCCCCCCCCCCCCCCCCTCCCATTGCTTTCCTATGGGGAAGCATTGGCTTGGCTGTGATCATCAAGACCGCTGATCTCAGCCATGGAGATGGAGCCGCCGTGGCGACAGAAGCAAAGGAGAAAATGTGAGTAAAATCACCTTTCATCGGCGATCTTTGGGGTGCTGTGGACCTAAACTGTTAAACACTATATTGTCAGGAATACATGCTTGTATTCCGGACACTACAGTGTTACTGTAAATGGCTTTGTGGGAGCATCTTCACATTAACAAAGTGCTTAAAAAACTGTAAGACAAGAAAAATACATTTCTCAAACCTAACTTTTGTTCCTCTTTGTTACAATAGATGGCCTAGATATAAAACATTTTTCTAATTCTATAGCTATAAAATAATGTTACTTTTACCAAGTATAAAAAAAAGCAACAACTAAAATTCATTAAAAAAAGTTTGTATTATTTGTCCTGAAAATATTTGTTGATATTTAAAATATCAAAACAGACAGAATCACACAAAGAAGACCATTTTGTTGTCTTCTTTCTAATTTTCCACAGTTGTGCTATTTTTATTGGACATACAGTTGACTTAATTTTATAATTACATATTTTTCTTTTTGTAAACAGTGGTAACTGCTTGTTATACTAGGGATTTGTTACAAATCGGACACTGTGCCTCTTATGATGCCTTTTTATAAATAAAAGATACAATAAAGCAAACAAAACAAGATACATGCAAATTTATATTTTCTTAAAATAAATGAATCAAAAGAAAAAGAGAGTTTTATTGTACACATGTTCAAAGTTCGATAAACCAGATGTTTAACATTTCACAGTTCAGACAGCGGAAACCTTGCCTATCCATTAGCTGGCTTGCTAGTTCAGTGAAATGCCCATACCTGATCATTCCATTTGAAGTCAGGATTGATACTCAGTCGAACTCTCAGGACTGTGCGTGTAATTGGCTGGATGGTGGCTTCCATTGTGATGGATGGAATTTGATGGACGCACTGTTTCACCTTTAACCCGATGTTCACATGATGTAGCATGTGACCTAGCATAAGGTGCATTAGGTTAAAAACGTTTGCATATACAGGAACAATAATGCAATCAGACTTGTAAATCGGCTTTCAGATGAGAATATTACAGTTTGCTTGTTTTGCAGCGTGCTGGATAAATGACTGACTCTCTTGACCTAGCATGCACTAATGTTTTGTAATACTTAACTTGAATTAGTACAGTGCAGTTTTTACATTAGCAGCTATGAATAATAAGTATTAACCCATTCATTGGTATCAACATGATGTTAGCACTAATTATTGGTACTGAATACTGTATATCTCTCTGTTATAATCCCCGTGAGCAATGTTATTAATCATATTTATCACACACCATGCATACGCCCATTTATATGTCACAACTAAACATATGACCGATGAAAACATTTCTTATAATATTGTGGTTTATCTTCTGTTTGTTAATTTTGTAAAGGAAAAACAATTCTTGTGTTTTAAAATTAAGTGCAATATTGCTTACAAATTAATCCCCAACCAATAATAAGCCTAACCACCTGTCCTTTATTGGTCAACGAGATAATATATGATTACCTAGTTAAGACAAATCTTAAATAAGTAAAAGCAAGAAGATGGAAAGTTGTGTTAAGTAGAAAGAAAGCGATACGATACAGCATTTTTATTTTATAATTAGGCAGCTATAATGCAATCAAAACACATTTGAATTGTTAGAAAATAATGCTATTAAAGCTGCTCGTGTTTAAACAGGATAATAGTTTATTCCATGGGAACATGTTCACAAATAGTCATGGACTGCCAGATGGGAATATAGTTAGATAATTACTCATTAAGATAATCTATCATGAAACAAAAGCTCTTAAAAAAAATAGTAGCACACATTTGTCCTTCAACAAATGTTTTTTTTTATTTGGAATACAAATGTTTTTAAATTTTTAGGAAATGTATACCATAAAGGCGATAAATAATGGGACAACACATTTTGCAGTTTCAGACACTTTGTCCCCAAGAATAAAATCCCAAATAAGTCATTCCGCACCTAGGGTTCAGTTAAGTATTTTATTAAACCAAGCGACAACATGTACTTCCCATGTCTCCTGCACCAGATCAATCATGTCAGTGCCTTTTCTACATTTACTATTACTTTTCTCCAACGGTAGCTGATATTTAAGGAGACTGACGTTCTTGTAGCCAAGCACTGATTTGATACGAGTATCCGACTGTATATACAGCATGTCATCATAAGCTCTATTTCTACATTTGGTTTTGCCAGTAAAGGTCTAAATTAACATGTCTTTTGGCATTTATGTAGCAAAAAACAAAAAGGTTATGGTGGGGAAAGAATTGTGATTGAAAACCCCTTCCACCTGAAGTCTGTGGATAGTTAATACAATGTTAAACTAAAGTCCTCACACCACTTGCTTTTCCCACAGAAATCACAAATTTGCAGTGATGTTACTACCGCAAAGGATTCTGGGTAGGCACAGGCAAATTAGTTTAACAAAGAATCACATTTTTATCTCATTCCATTTTAAACAGGGATTCCTTTGAATCTGTTGTAAACTAATTTGCATATGCCCATCCAAAATCCTTTGCGGTAGTAACATCACTGCAAATTTGTGATTTCTGTGGGAAAAGCAAGTCTTATGGCTTGACTGGTGTGCAGATTTTCGTTTAACATTGTATTAACTATCCACAGACTTCAGGTGGAAGGGGTTTTCAATCACATTTTTTCCCCACTATAACCTTTTTGGTTTTTGCTTCCCAAGCACTGCCAAGCCTCAATAGCAAACCAGTAACCAACCTCATCTGATGATTTGCATTAACAATGAAACAGCTGTCCATGAGTGGTAAACAGGCTTTGCATCTTTTCCGAAGTTGTGTTTCAAATGAGGCAAAAATGTGATTCTTTGTTAAACTAATTTGCATATGCCCACCCAGAATACTTTGCAGAAGTAACATCACTGCAAATTTGTGATTTATGTGGGAAAAGCAAGTCTTATGGCTTGACTGGCGTGCAGATTATTGCTTAACATGGCATTTATGTATTTATTTATTTATAATTTGTGCATATAGGAATGCAATGGCTAGCTTGGTCACCCCAGATGTTTGTGAAATCCATCTCCTAACATAGGGAGAATTAAAATCTGAATGAGTGTGGCTTAATAGGGGGTGTCAGTGACACTGTGTGAATCACTGATATGTGATTGCTAGAGTTGTAGCATGGCATCCATGTGCACCAGACTGCAGCAACCACTTAATTAACATGCAATTAACACTTTGTTTGCCAAACTGGTGGCACCCAGGGGTCAGACACTTAATCAAGATACAAGCAGGACTCTTTACTACAGATCTGCAATCTCTCTGATTCTCTGTACATAGGACATCCCACAGGGTTATTTATGAAAGTGTGCATTGTCTAGAACATAAAGTGAATGCTAAATACTTTTCATATTGTAGACCACAATAGCCAAAATGGAAAAATTCCCCATCTCAGCCATGTTTACAGTTATTGTGGTGTAAAACTTGAAATGCACTGGCAATCCACCTAGCACTATGTAATATATGTTCTGATAAATTAGAAATTAGGATATGAATGTATATTAATGCAAAGGGGTTGCAAAGGTATCTGCATCGTAACAAGTATGCAAAGGCTGAAGATTTCACGATTAATCACTTTTCACACATTTCCAAGATGCTGACATAGTTATTCACTAAAATTGCTAAGATTTAAAAATTAACTTTTAAATTTGAGCCAAATTAAGACAAACTGGAAACAAAGCCAACATGGAGAATTAATAAAAAAAAATCTATTTTGGCATTACATTTTATATTAAGTATAAAAACATTCACACTTTAAAAATAGGCTTGTGAGATATACGGCAGATGGCCGATAGTATAAAGGGCACACCTTTTTTTTTTTTTTTTTTGCCAAAGTGACCTGCTATTGACAATAAATACTTTTAAGAACATATTTAGATGGAAACTATTTTTTAGTTTTTTTTAAACATACTTAGTCAGCTTCTCCCTGTGTAAAATAATGTAGTTATTGTGGGATACAGCTAGAAACTGCTACACTGCTGTTGTTGGTTAGATTCAAAGGTCCAAGGAGAGGAATAAACACATTTTAGCAAGAAAACACAAACAAGGAATATTAATGTTTACTGTAAAATTTAACAGGTTACCGGTATTCAGAACCAATAATATAGAAAATAGCTTTGTTTCATTGTTCAGCTGCAGTTATTTGACAAGATGAGCTGATCTTCTGTACCAATACACTAGATTCAGCTGCTCGCCTCAAAGAGTTAATTATTTAACCCCTTAAGGACCAAACTTCTGGAATAAAAGGGAATCATGACATGTCACACATGGCATGTGTCCTTAAGGGGTTAAGCTTTAAAAAAAAAAAAAATCCCTTTTCAGGCAAACTGAGAATTACACCTTGTTTTATAGGCTTTTAAAAGTGGAACATCTGAGTTTCATTTTAAGAGCGTTACTAGCCAGAAATCATCATACGTTCATACAGAATAGAAGGGGGAGTGGAACCCTTTACTATGATCCCACCCAGTAAGAAAATGTTTGCATTGCATAATGTTTGAGAACCTCGGGAAATGAAAATAAGCAAGACATAATATAAGAGAATGGACCATAACATTAACAAGGCACTCTAAACACTAAAACCACTACAGCTCAATGTAATGATTTTGGAGCATAGGTGCTGTCCCTTTAGGTTTGCAAGTAACAGTTCTGTTTAGATTTGTCAGAGAAAATACCTCTAGTAGTCTAGTGGCTGTCAAATAGTGTTCCACTGGAAGCACTTCTTTATGTTCACCAAACACTACTAATGCTTCTTGGATTGAGTACTTCTCTATGAGAAGCATTGAACTGGCAGATTGTGGCAATTGCCATGCATGTACTGTAGGCTTGCAATGCTTCTCTATCATAAGTATTGTATTTTGGCCAGATATAAACAAATACATTTGTAAATGCAGCCCTAACCACACACTCCCGTGCCTTTGTCTTGCACAGCCTCTATACACACATCCTGTAAAAAGAGATAACATTTGTATACTTCCTTTATTGCACAGAGTTTGTTATAATATTGCATTGAGTCTGTAGTACAGTTTAGACCCTTTGCTGCAAGAGGTGTAACTCCCGGTCTAGAAGAATCATTAGGGTGTCATAAGCCAGTTCAGGGCGAGAGTTCTAAACTGGATAATGTTGCTTCAATGTATATTCACAGAGGGTCATTCAGTGGCTGAGCACGATTAGCTGACACTCTTAAATGAGTAGCAAGAACAGAGTATGGTTTCTACAGCTCTGCAGAAGCCTGGTGTTGTAAACCTGCTTACCAGGGTACGCCTATATTTCTAACTACTACAGTGGACTGTAGTGGTTTTAATAGTTGGAGTAACCTTTCATTTAGAAATCTGTATCACCTGCTATGTTAAAATCCTGCTTGAATATCATATGTTTGGTTAAAGTTTAATTAACAGAGCAGCCAACAATAACTTCTAAAGTAAACACACAGTGCTGTAAGATCTGATCGAAAATAACACATTTTTCCCTATGTTTGCATTGTGAGTACCAGCCAGGGGAGGTGTGACTAGGGCAGCATTAACAGAAACAAAACTAATTTAATCCCTAAATGGCTTTATATTCTAACTTAAAATATAGCTATATCTATGTAACTAAGAAATTGCTTAACAAAAACAATAGTTGGAGATGTGTGTTCAGAAGGAATTAAATCAATCACAGCTTGATAACCTTGCCATACAATAAATACCGAGGCCTCGTTAAAATGCTTTTATCTATTTCATTCCTTACCAATTTCATCTTTTCTCATGTCCTTCATTTTATCAATTGTAAGCTTCTTCTCCTCTAGTTTTGATAGAACAGATGGTGGCAGAATTGAGAACTGCCGCAAAGGGCTAGCCCACCCCCACAGACGCTTATCAATGACTTTGCTGAGATTTAGAAGTCGGTAGGTCATAGCAGGCCATCTTTTTCTCAGGGCTATTTCAAAAAGGGCTCTCACTATTCGAGCCGCATTCTGTAAATAAGAAAAAAAAGTGCACAGATTTTACATGAATAATAATCTAAAATGTACCAGTTCTAACACACGCACACATACAAATACACACAAACATATATTAAAACATATGGAGCAGTCTAAGAATCATATATATGCATGGCAGGGATAGTTTGGTATCATCAGCTGATGTGGTTAGCCTATAATTACTGAACAGAACTGGGGATGGTGCCCACAGCCCACTAGGAACACAACCAGTACACCTGGTTAATTCAAACTACCATTTTCATATACTAAATTAATTTATTTTCATTGAACACAATGTCAGTGCTGACTGATCTGCAAAATTAAATAAAGTTCTGGTAGCACAATCTGAATGAAGTATGTAATGATATAGAACAAGTTAGAGGATGTAGCATGCTTATTCATTTTTGTTAGACTGCGTGATGATATTGAAATACATATATGGGTTTGAAGCTTTTATTAAAATGAAACATGCATGTATATTACACAAATGTATGCGAAATGTTTACCTGTGCAACATATCCTGAATCAGAAATGAGAGAGAAATTGTCAATTTCTCCTCTACCAATGTAGGTCTGAAGAAGAATATTTATCTTTCCGTATCCATTCTCCACTCCACCAGCCACCGGCAACTCACAGTAATTGTCAATTAGGTGCTCTAATTCTTCGCTCTCTTCATCACGCACCTAAAACGCAAGAGAAGTTAATGTACTTAACTATATGTACACGAGATTGCACGCCAAGCGTGGAAAGAATCATATTTTTTTATTTAATTTTTCCTGGAAGGGTGCAAAGTACTGTGTGAAACACCATGAACAGGACAAAAGCACCATTATAAAACAATGAGTAGTTTTGAAAAAAAGAACACAACATAAAAGGAGTATGGAGCAGTACATGGGACAAGTTAATGCTAATTCTCAAGTAAATACCTAATACGTATATTTTAACAAAACGTAAGAATCAACATGAACATGCAGAGGTTATATTTGGATCGGGGATCACAACACAATGCGTACAGAGACCAGATAAGCATCGATTGTTTGAAAGAAGTATATCATATAACCTTTTACTGGTAACATGTTTCAAAAAATTCAAAATGAAAGGAACACTATATTCCTAATGTTGCAATGCCCCTGTTCCTACTATGCAGTACAATTCAGACCTTGTGCATTAAAATGTAAAAAAAAATGTAAAAATATTTTACTCCAACGCCAAGGCTCTCGCATTCACAAAATGTTTGGTTAATGACTTCTTAAAGGAATACTGTAGCATTAAGGATACATATTGGTATTCCTAACGCTGCAGCCCTGATGCCCCTTATCAATTAGGCCACCCCCACTTTATAAAAAAAAAACAACAACAAAAAAAACCTAAATAAATGAAAATTAAACAAATTACTCCCCTTTTCTCTAGCACCCAGTCTCCCTCAGAGATGCTGTGTCGTCCTCCTCGGCACGCTTACAGGATGATGGAGAGGAGGATTGGAAAACAGATGCAGTGCTCACCGCAAGGTGCATCCAATTCCTCCATAGAGAATCATTAAATACAATAATTCTCTGCACGCCTGACGTCACGGTATCTTATGGTATGAGAGCAGGGAAGTAAGATTCCTAGCTCCTATACCCAGAGGGCTTGGAGGCATGACATGAAGTCACACTTCCAAGCCTTCCATTTAGTTTAATATTGGGTTTTGGTGGGGTAGGTTCAGAAGGGAGAAGGCTTGCAGGTACTATACAATTAGATGAAGTTGTTCAAGTGCTCTTGTGCCTGAGTATCCCTTTAAATGTAGCTAGCGGCATTGTGTTAAGATGGAGCAATATGAATGTGGGTTTGGATGGGGTTCTTGGGTCTGCAATTTCTTGGACAATCCCATGCACACTGAGGTGTCTAGTAAAGTTTGTTTTGCATTTACTAGTACAATAAAAGTGCCTTTAGTCAAAAGCATCATATAACTGTAATAACGGCTCTGCAAACCATAACAATCAGTCTCCGAAATTATGAGGTTTGAGGCAAAACCCTTAGCCTCAGGGCTCTCTTGACTTGCAGCTTTTCTGTTCTATCATTGTCACTACATCACTGTAGTTTTGGTCCCTACTCCACTCTACCAATTTCAGCAATGTGTGGTTGCATTTATGAATATATGGTTATTAGTAAGTATTTTGGAACTGATAAAGAATCTTATTCACACAGTATATTTCCTTATAGGGACTGGTAATGGTAAAGTACTGCATGATGTGTGTTGGTACAGTACACAGACAGTTTTTTATATATATATATATATATATATATATATATATATATATATATATATATATATATATATATATATATATATATATATTTTTTTTTTAACTCATTTGGAACATTCTGAACTTTATCTCTCATTCAGAGGTGACATGGCAAAATTTTGCTTTTGGATTGCTCTTGTGGATTGTATGAGCCCAGTAAGCAAATGATAAAGTTTAACTCTGTAGTGACACAAGTGTGATAACACTTGTTTGAAACTTGAGTAGGGACTATACGAAGGCCAATATATTCGAGTTTTGCTTGTTCTCCGTGTTTTCATATATTCGGCAGCTAGAAAAGTGATGCTCAGAGTGTGATTATACTTGGAGGTCTGTTTCAGTAACAACATTGTTCTTAAGTATATTCTCTCATAAGATTGGAGAAAAAATGTGTTCTTCTGTAACTAATGGGGAATAATTGAATGTATCTTAATAATCACACAAATACAATTTTACTATTCATCAGTATTATTAAGGCTTTCATTGACACAGAAAAAAAGCTAAACAAATTGGCCTTCCAACCTCCACAGCTCGCAAATGATGAGATTTCATTTTCATTTGACCAAAGAAAAACCCATTTCCATGAATACTAGAACAATCTTGAATTAACATTGAATGAATTCATTATAGCTGAACTACTTATGCTTATCACAAAGTATATATCTATATTTAATGATGTAAAGGCTGGAATACAAATATATTTTATTGCTAAAATATTGACATTCATTCAACCCTGTAATTAGCACACCCCGCAAAACATATCAGTGTTAACAGCAATATAGTCTATTTATATGTAGTAGCTTCTTTATGGAAGAGCTAGAGAACTCATTTTTCATTTATTGGGTTAAACATCATTTCTTTGGAGCAACATTCTTACCAGTCACTGTGTCTACAATATATTAAAATCAATTAATGACAATGGTAAATAATTTCAATAAAACAAAGACTCTGTAAATATCATTTGAGAGATATTACATGGAAACTATAGTGCTAGGAAAACAAAGTTGTTGTCCATTGCATAATGCTTTCCTAGGGGGTTTAGGGTGACGCTGGATGTCCTCATGCAGAGCGAGAGGATGTCCTGTGTCAGACGCCTAACCACCCGGAAGTCCCACTAGTTGATGCCAACAGGGTATAGGAAAAAAATGTAAGGATCGACTGAAGGGCAATGTGTGAGAGGTGCAACAGGAGACAAAAATCAGCTGATGAGGGTACCATCAACTTGCAGGGAAAACGAAAGAGGAGGATTAATATTATGGCGAGGAACACTAAGAAGCTTTAGAGAGCGCAGGAGAACATCCAATCAGAGATGGGAGAAAGGCAAACAGTGATGCTTTCAAGGACAGCAGGGGAGAGGTAAGGTGGAGTGGTAGATCTGTGTTTCATCGGCATACAGGTGGTAGAGCAATTCAAAGGAATTAATACGTTTACCAACACGGGCAGTTTACATGGAAGTAATGTGACAATCCGTTTAGTTTCAGTTGCAAATCAAATGTTTTAGACAAAAAATAAAATGAAAAAATTAGCAAAATAAATTCCCAGCGGAAATATTCATGTCTAGGCCAACTGAGATATCTTTGTAGATTTAATTCAGATTGGAAGCTTCAGTGAGCATCAATCACCCATCTCAAATCTGCTTGCAAATTATAAGCCAAAAATAATGTTTGTACAACTACTGCAAGCACTCAATGTTATACACAATCAGAAACCTTTATGGGTTATGTTATGTGACTGTTAATGGATGGGTAGACTTAGGGAGCTCACTATACATATTATATATATATATATATATATATATATATATATATACACACATATATAAACAAAGTCAGGAGGTCTGCACTCACCTAAACATGCATACATTACAGGGTGCTACTGGGACCAAAATACACAAACCAGTGCACTCGCTTATTAACTAAACAGTGATTTCACATCCTAAATAGTACTATTTAAAAACACCTCACCTAGATAGAAAATAATGGGGGTTTGGTTACATTATATGATCATACATTGCATACGCCTGCCAACTGCATCAAAGTACCCCCATTATATATATAAATAAATAAAATACATATATAAAATACATAAATAAACAGCCAATAACATTTTAGAGGTGAAGGCTTTCTATAAAACAATATTTGTCAAATACAAGAATATCTTACCTTTATCTGCTCAAATTCTTCAGCTTTGGACACGATGGCCAAAATGTCCCCTTCTGTTTTGTGGGCATCAAATAATTCATTAAATGTCTACCAAATAAGAAGAAGAACAATTTAATTATAAAACAAAAAAACAAACAGCCAGTTTGCTCAAAGAAGCATATTATTCATCCAGAAACATTCATTATCCTTTGATCAATATAAATTTGTACAATATACCACAGACACTTTCAGGGTTATTTACTAAAGTGAGAATTTGAAGTGAATTTCAAATTTACAGACAGAACTGACAGCATTGCAGACTTAGAGAATGTTTCTAGTTTGAGTTTAAATTTGAAATTCACTTTGAATTCACGTTTCATTCTCACTATACTGAATAATTCTGTTTGTGATTTCAAGGGTCAAACTCCAAGAAAGAAACCGAACAATACACGATTACGTTGACTATTACTATTGTGGCTTAATGGGACGCTCTAAACACTTAAAGCACTTTAGCTTGTTTCAGTGCTGTGTGTGTGAAGAGTGTGTCTTCTTTTTTTCATTTTCTATAGTGCAAATTTCATTAGAAATTAATAATTTTATACATTAACCTTATTAAACCCCACCCCACCACAGGGCTGTCAATCAGACAGTCAGTCCTGTTACTTATGCCCGGTGGAGCGGAACTCATAAGGCAGCAATTACATATAGGGCATCTGCCTCACAAAGACTTGTTAATGAGTTGCTTTGGGAAGTCGGTGATTGGACCACCACAAAAAAGAATGGGCTGGGAAGAAAGGAGCGGACAAGTGATCTACAGCTTTTGATTTTAGATATACCTCAAATTTTAAAAATGCACAATTAAATACATGTATCATTAATGGCATATATACTAAATATGTTTTTTTTATATTTTTGTATCTGGGTAGTGGAGAGTTCCTTTCAGATTAGATGATAAAGCTTATATCGATATAACTGACACTACACTTTTGTGGTGGCCTGGATCTCCCTTTGTCCTTTGTTTGAGCTGAATTCCTGATTCCAGAGCCACCTAAATCGTGGTTTTAACACTATTGGATCATTACATGTTTGTCTTCCTGATCCTATAGTGTTCCTTTAAAATTGGAATGCCCATCTGAAAATTAATTAAAACCTCAAAAAGTCCAGTTTGCTTCGGAATATTTATATCTCTACAGTAAGACTGAGTAAATGTGTTGTTGAAGGTAAAAAAGAAAAAAGTATGAGAGACTTGGAGATGTTTCTCTTAAAGGACCACTATAGTGCCAGGAAAACATACTCGTTTTCCTGGCTCTATAGGGTCCTTGGGTCCCCCTTACCGTCAGGGCCCCCCTCCCGCTGGGCTCTAGGGTGAGGAAGGGGTAATCCCTTACCTTGTTTCCAGCGCCGGGTTCCCTCTGAGCTGGGGACTCTACTCCTCCTTTTCCAGTCATCGGCTGAATGCGCATGCGCGGCACAAGCCGCATGCATTCAGCCAGTCCATAGGAAAGCATTCTCAATGCTTTCCTATGGACGCTGGTGTCTTCTCACTGTGAAAATCACAGTGAGAAGTGCGGAAGCGCCTCTAGTGGCTGTCAATGAGACAGCCACTAGAGTCTGTATTAAGCCATTTGTAAACATAGCAGTTTCTCTGAAACTGCTATGTTTACAGCAGAAAGTTTTAATCCTAGATGGACCTGGCACCCAGACCACTTCATTAAGCTGAAGTGGTCTGAGTGCCTATAGTGGTCCTTAAATGAAGTGCACCTTAGTCCCGAATAGGTCAGGAACCACTAATTTAGACCTGGGATTCCCAAGTTAAACATATTTAGGGTGACATATTTTAGCATGTCTATACGACACATAAGAGACAGATGTCATCTGACTGAGCCTACTATTAGAATTCTGAGTTACACGGAACATCCGTAGCCAACACAAGGAACTCTTAATGCTTTTAAATAAACTCTTTATAAAGGGAAAATGCAAGAAAATGAGATAAACTTCCAGTTTATATTACAGTAGCAAACACAATTTTCTCAATCGCATGCTTACAAAAAACAATGTATGCTCTGGAATTAGTCCAGTCATTTCTGGCATTGCACTATTGAGCATAAGCCAAGGCACTTCATTGGCATTATTTGTCCCCTTACCTCAAAGCTCCACTTCTCAGTGAGCATTAGGACTACTGCCAGTGTGTCTGGCAGCACACTAGCACCACAGCTCAGCTACGCTAAAATTAATGCATGCCTTTGAGCACCAAATAGCTATCCGATTCTCACATCTGAAAACATTGGCGTTTCAAAAAAAGCACAGCCACTTGTTCTGTTAAAATGCCGTGTGAGCCATTAACTACATAACATCAGTTCTAACATTTTCTATTGCCATGTTATGGACCAGGCACAGAGTGTATGGTCTTGTGCAGTCATAAAAAAAGGAAAGAAATGTAAATGTGCACAGATTATATAAAATATAAGTTTAAAGGTGAACAGTGTATATTTTTAACCTGTTTTTCTAGCTTGTGACACAGAGCGTGGTACGATGGTGCTCTATGAAATATAATTTGATTTGCACAGCAACAGGGGTAAAATTATTTATTTTAATAACAATTAGGACGAGGTCATTTTATAATAAAAATAATATATATATATATTGTATGTATTTCAAAGATGCAGCAAATATGTTTACAATGTTTTTAAGACAAAGGTTTTCCGCTATATTTCTGTACACTTGATTTTTTTAATTGTGTGAAAATATACAGAGTGTAGAGAGAGCAGGCTGCTACCTCTATGGTGTTATATTTAATGTAGAAGTGGCTTGACGTTCTGCCCAAGTCTGTGGAGGAAAAGAATCCAGTTCTTTCTTCAAAGCGAATCATGCGGGCTTTGTCCAGCTTACGCCCCACTTCTATAACCAACTGCTCCCTGTGCTTCTCCAGTGCAGGATCCATCTGTGAACAGTCCACACAAAAGACAAACACATGAGACAAGGGGGATCTATGCATGTTAATATATGTTGACATCCTTTAGAATATTACTTTAACACCAAATCTATACATGCAAAGATGCACACACACATCAGAAAGACATCCCACATTAGTCACTGCTTAAACACGAATCTGGGATGCCTTTTTAATGTATGCATATATCTACATCTATCTCTAAACATATATATGTATGTACATATATAAAACACAAACACACACACAAACTTAAATAAAAATTTCAACATTTGAACTCACAATTAGATCTTTATCAAAACACACACACATATCTCATACGAACAAACAAAACAAAACAAACAGAAAATTAATGGCAAAAATTTGGGGTACATAAATTTACACACATAAGTACAGTCATCGAAACACTCCTGTTTCTTCACTTATGGAGAAATAAAGCACGCGGATATGTGCAAACATTAATAATTTTGTATACAATATTAAACTATACTAAATCCAAACATTTTTGTGTGCAAACAAAGCGCATTTTTGCCTATATGTGAACATTTAGAAATATATGCCATACCAGAGCATTCTTAATTTAAACTATTCTGCAATATTTCAGATGTACATAGGCATTAAACTAATGAGCTTATTTTAAATGTATTGTATCTCTAAATGTAAGCAGCAACACAGTATTACATTTGTTACTTAGTAAATGCTGTGGTGTCAGAAATGCATATTGCGGTGCAACAGCATACACAGAGTTAATATTAAGTGCATACATGCCAGGGACATTTGAGTTTGCACAGCCAACACAAATCACAAAGACCTTTACAGCTTTAACTAAACATCATGAATTGAATGCAGAGCTATAATCAACCAGGAGGCACATTATGATCTAGCAAAGACAAGTATGCAAAAGTGAGATTTTTTCTAAAAAAAATATTTTATACCTGCAACATCTTGTAACTGATGCCATAAACCAATGGATTTGTTCTCATGCGCACAAAGAGATACGTGTAACTCAGCCACTTCACTGCTTCCTCCACATTAGTGACCGTTCCAAGAGCAATCTGTAACATAGAAAGAACATATTTATTTAAACTTTATACCAGGGTTAAATACGATGTCTGCTACAAACTCTAGTATCCTCAGTCAGCCTTTGATTAATAGCCATCAAGAATATAACACACACAAAAAAAAGGATAATTTCACTAAATGCTGAAATGTAGTGGATTAAAAATAAAATTGCAAAATTTAGGCAAAATATGCTGATTTGGAATATGAACCAACAAAGTTGTAAACACATATTTAAAAAAAAAAATTTTTTTTAGATTTTCAATTTGGCAAAAAAATCCATATTTAGTTAATAAAATATACATAAAAAAACATATATTTAAAAATTCCATACACATTGCTGCTGTAATTAAGCAGAACAATTTACTTTTCTACAATATGAGTGAAAAACATACCAGTAGTTCACAAATTAATTGATAAAAAACAGATAAAAAAAGCAGAAAAATACAAACAAAAGCTCCCCCACACTTCCTCTTGTAAATATACGGTACATCCAAATCTTTATGATTAATGTGATAAACTTTTACAAAGTGCGAAAACAAAAGCACATATTTAAGCATATTCCATCATAAATGTATGAATGTATTGTATTTGCTATATTCCACGTTAACTGGAGTGCAAAATCGAAAATGTTACAATGATATATTAGCTGGTCACTAAACTAACACAGTAATTGAAAGTGTAATTTGGTCCCTCAACAGCTACAAACAAGGTAAAAAAAAAAAAAAAGAACATTATGTACAATATAAGTAATTCTTTGTTGTACTTAACTCTATAAAAACATAGCAAAAGATGAATTTGGAGTTTTAAAGAATTTTAGGAAATCTGGAAACACGTTAACTTCTTGCCATCATATGTGTTTAGCTCACCTTAAATTGTTTTTATAAGCCGGGTAAGTGCAAAATGCATTGAATGATGCTCACAGCCAACACTGGTCATATAGTTTGTTTGGCTAGAATTGACTGCATTGGTTTAAGAAAAATAAACTTGATCTGTAAGTAACAGAGAACTCTGAACATTTCTTACAGAAAGCAAAAAATGTCGGGATCCTTGTGTTCACGAGAACACAAAAACACAAACATATTTAGAAATCTTTCCAACCAAGTATGCATTCCTGTACCACATGCAGTTATTTTATTTTTTTATTTTGTTTTAAAAAGCTAATGTGTATACTGTTCTTACAGCAAAGCCATTTGCTTTTGAATTTGTGCATTCCAGCAAAATGTATTTTTATTCTGTAGTTTTGTGGTATGAAGCCAAGGACACAAAGTGGTTCCAATAGAAGCGGTATGTTTTCCATTTATCGTTCCTAAGACACCAACTTTAAATAGAAGGCATCATATATCAGAAGACAGGCTTATTTACTCTTCCAGAACACTTTTTAAGCCTTCCAACATTATCCACAACTGTTATACATAAAACTAAAGTAAGGCCTTCGGTTAATGGTATCTCCAGAAAGAGCCAGAGCAATAATGAGGTAACGGAAACGGCTACTAATGGTTTATTGCTCAAAAAAGCCACCAAAGGTTTTTGGGGAAAAGCATATAAAGTAGGATTATGCAACTTAAATCCTCCAAATGTTATTGGACTACATTTCCCATAATTACCTGCCAGCTGTTTGCATAGATTCCCGGTACTTGCAATACAACAGCAGATGTGGTGGAGGTGGGAGACTTCATTCTCCTGACTTTTTATTGAATATGTTGCGTTTTTAAGCAAATTGTTATTTGTGAGTTGTTGAAATACCAGTAACAGAAATCATTTATATAAATTATATATATATATATATATATATATATATATATACACACATATATATATATATATACACACACTTTTAATTTTTTGTAATATGTCTGTGCCCATTGTCTCCACATTTGTGTACATATAAGACTTGCACATATAAGAATTCTCCAGTAATCATGTGGCTGAGATGAATGTTTAGTTAATAACCTGTAAATGTACTACACAGACAGTACTACTGACATTCTGATTGGGCATGACTAGCTACAGGCCAATCTGCCAAATAAATACCATGCAAATATCAAACCGCAGTTTAAAAAAAAAAAAAAAAAAAAGTGTGTAATAACACTTGGGGAAAATGTATTAATGTATTGCAAACATAAAAGTGCACTTAGAAGTGAAGCAATTGAATCAACAGCTATGGTTTAAAAATTGTTAAAGGGACACTATAGGCACCAAAACAACTTTAGATTATGCCTTTGCAGTCTCTCTGCTCAATTATCTGACATTTTTAAGTTAGATCACTTTTTTTTTTATATAGCTCTAGTCACATTTCCCTGCATGTGACTTGCAAAGCCTTTCTAAATACTTCCTGTAAAGAGAGCTCAAATGTTTAAATTTCCTTTAATGCACATTATGTTTCATTTAGAATTTTGTATCTCCTGCTCTGTTAATAGTCTTCTAGTACCTGGCTAGGGAGCATTGATAGAAACAAACGTGATTTAACTCCTAAATGGCAGAGAATTGAGCAGTGAGACTGCAGGGCAATGATCTATACACTAAAATTAAGTTAAAGTTGTTTTGTTGCATATAGTGTCTCTTTAAGGTTACCTGCAGGAATGCAAACTGATGTCTGAAACACAATACCTGTCCGTGCTCATTTGCTTATCAAGTTGTAGAGCTGAATTTCTCGAGTTTCTGTGCTCAAAGGGGGACTTTTCACAGCCCCACTTGAAATATGGAGGTGCTGCACAACAGTAGTTTTTCTATTTACACCGCGGGGCGTTTTATTGTGTTTGCCTCACCGCAATCTTTTTTGACACACATTATATACATATATATATATATATATATATATATATATATATAACGGAGTTCTCTGTGGGTTATTATCTCTGTGGTAATGCTTCACTACGATAAAGATAAGGTATATTATCACATGGTTATTGCCAGCTATCCAATGTGATGTAAACATTTTAGGCCACAATAGTAAGGCACAGATGTGTTATCATCAAATTACATGGTATGCTCTGTATGTTGTTGGAAGCCAATGGTAAAATGTAAATAAAAATAAAATAAAAAATAATAAAACATTTTTTTCTTAAATAGCTCTGTGCAATAACAACATTTTTGGGAAAAACAAACACATGTTCGTGTAAATAACAAAGCGCTATATAAGTCTACAAATCCATCTTTCTGTAATAATCAATATGTTTTCGTATGCTGTTGCAGGATTTCGTCTCACTCTCTCCATTAATCTCTTTTACTCATTCTGTGACAGTACAAATGAATGTGGAATTAAGTACCACCCAGATTGGGCAGAACAAAAGCTTCAAAGGAACAGTGTCCCAAGTGTGACTTGTAAAATCCCAGCTCTCCGCCTAGTCAGTTAACTAGGGCTTGCCAGGAATTGGATTAACAAAGGAAAACACCAGAGTAACAGATCTGTGACAAATAGAGAGCACAAATGGGTTTAAGCAAAGTGAGTTCCTCTATCTGAATGGAAAGAACCACGATGAGAACAGCCTGAACAGAAATGAACATACACAAATAATCTGTAAACTCTACAGTAACTACTAAAAATGCAAAACATTGCAAAAGCTAGATTTAATTTGTAGACTAACGGACAATTTTTTTTTAATTTAATTTTTTATTTAAATGATGTAAATCACAGTACTTTAAATATAATGTATGTAGAGAATGTGCAAAAATCAGGTAAGTATTGTAGTAGAAAATCATCCTGGATTTTAATTTTAAGGTCCAGGCAATCATGTAAGGCCATATGGCTGAAGCAAATGGGTTTTATTCAACCGATGAACTCTAGAAGAGATGATTGATTTGCCCTTAAACCTTCCTTTTACATCTGCATGCTGGCCCTCTCTGGTCACACAGGAACAGCATAAATCTATAGAAGCAAAGCCTCTTTCAAATAAACCAGAAGACACATATGAATAATACAATGGCAGGTTTGCCATTAGAAATGACAGAAGGAAGATCCTTGCTCGAGACAATTCACCCAGTTATTTACACCGGCAATAGAGTGGAAGCGAGTTTTTATTTAATTATTTGACAGATGCATTAAATTCTATTCTTGTTTGTTTATTGTCTGTCTTATGTGACATTTTGTAGAGCAGATCTTTCCAACTATTCTCACAATAGCTATTTCCCATTATGCACCATTAAAGAAATCTCATAGGATCAGAAATATCCATTTCCTTCATCTGCAGTAAAAACCTATGAACATGATGGTGTGTGTATATCTTTGTATCGAGCGAGAGAGAGAGAGAGAGAGAGAGAGAGAGACACAGACATGCGCGTACACACACACACACACACACTTTATCTCCTGCGCATGTCAAGTATGGGGGTAAACATTTAGTCATATCAAAGCTATTACTTACAGAAAGTTATTACTTAACTTAGCAAGCTGTAAGGCACAAAGCAATACAAAGAAATAAAAACAAATATGTAATATCCCCCCCCATCCTCTTTTCAACTTTTAAAGATAATATAATGTCCCAAAAAAACAATTATCAACTTTAAAAAAAACAAAAAAAAAACAAAAAAAAAAACACACCAACATTACATTTGCTCAATTCTGAAAGGTACACATTAAAAAAAATGTATGCACAAATACAATGTACAGAGAAACTTATGAGCTTATTTCTCCAGTTACAACATATTTTCAGTAATGAAAGCATGACTGGTTCTTGAATTAGTGATAAAAATGTAGTCTAAGAGCACCATCTGGTGGGCAAATAGAACAACAAAATCCTATGTATTTGCTGCCATCTAGTGGGCAAACTGAATTTACAAACAAAATACAATGTGCAATTTGGCAATAAATGTACATGCTGTGTATATGGGATGTTTTATAATAGAGACATCATAACAACTTTTTAAATGAGATGTATTTAATCATTGTACTCTCATCATTAATATGCAACATCTATTCCACAGCATACTCTTAACAAAATGCAATGTTAGCAAGAGCCTAAGTATTTGCCGGGGCTTACAATTTGTAGTTCCATGCTAGTAGCCAGGCCTTAAAGGGCACTATAGGCACCCAGACCACATCAGCTCATTGAAGTGGCCTGGAAGCAGTGTCCCAGGTCCCTTAACCCTGCAATGATTATTATTGCAGTTTTTGATAAACTGCAATACATACCAGCAAGGGTTAACTCTACCTCTAGACAGCCATTAGAGGGACTTCCACCAAGCATGAGGACATCCAGTGTCACCCAAAACCCTATAGGAAAGCGTTATACAATGCTTTCCTATGGGGGAAGCATTTCCAATAGCTCTCGCAGTGGATGCACGTTTGGACCCCCACAGGCATTAGCAGGGGAGCCTGAACCAGTGCCAAGGGACATCGGCCAAGGGACATTGGCGCTGGAATCAGGTAAATGACAGAATAGTTTTTTAATCCCTTCTGCAACACGGGGGAGAGGGAGAGGGAGAGAGGCACTATAAAGAGCTATACTGTCAGGAAAGAACTTTGTTTTTGTGGCACTATTGTTTCCCTTTAAAAGTTACAATCGTGCAGATTGTGCCTTGATGAGCCAAAATGTGTATTTTTTCCTATTGTGGGTCAGTCAATGTGAAACCTATAACCTGTTCCCAGCGGGACATATATTTCAGTGGTGTGCATGGTGTAGAGTACGTAGTAGGGAGTGCAGACGTTCTCTCAAACAAGGTCAAAACCTTGTGGACCTGATGCTTGCCTGCTGTGGGCTCATTGTAGTGACTGAATTGGAACCTCCCAAGGTCCATGGTAGGTCCTTCAGGAGCCAGCTCTGACAAGGTTTTGAGGCCTGTCATCGAAGCCACCAGCACAAATAAAGGGGTTTTGACGTACTCAGGGGGCTCGACATCCAGATCAGGGAGGGTAGCTTCAAACTCACCAGAGAGTTTTCCAGGTCAAGACGAAGTTTATTTGTTCCCCCACTGTGCAGTCTAATATATAAGTAACAAATGGGAAGCTCTGTAGTAGAAGAGGATAGATGGGAGACCTACTTCCCCCATCCGCTTGGGAAGAGACAGCAGCTCTCTGTTTACCCTGTTCAGAGATCCACACAAATGTGGTCATGGTGGAGTTTAGGGAATTAAAGAACTTTTTAGGGACAAAGCTCGGAATGGTTTGGAAGAGATATAGGAGTCTTGGGAGTATGTTTAGTTTCAAAGCATTCATCTGACCAAACCAGGAGATAAAAAGGTCATGTCATCTCTCAAAGTGCAAAGAATTGGCATAAAATTTTCCTAGTATAATTGGGTCTCTGGTCAGAGATAAAAATATATTAAATCAGATTCTCGCACCATTTGAAAGGGAATTAAGCACGCAACTGAATTGTGCGTGAGAGGGTAATCGATAAAGCCTCTGATTTGTTTGTTTTAAGCTTTAGGGTGGATAAAGGCCATATTCTCACAATCTGGTAAGTAGGTTCGGCAGCAACATTATTAGAGTATCCAGGAAGAAAAGCAGGTCATCTGCATAGGCAGCTACTTAGTGTTCCCTAGAACCAGAGGTGAACCCGGTTATACCCCTGCCCCATCTGACTGCCTCTAGAAAGAGGGCAAACAGGAGGGGGGCAGGGGGCAACTTTGCCTTGTCCTGTTCTGAATATGGAAAGGTGGGAATAGGACTACATTGATTCTCAATCTGGCACTAGGTAGCATGTACAGGAAGGAGATACAGGCAAACATATTATGTCAAAAACCCATTGCTTTTATTGTGGCAAACATGAATCACCAGTCCACCCGGTCAAACGCCTTTTCGGCATCCACAGAGAGGAGAAGGACCCGCCGGCAAGTAAACCGAATCACATTTATAATGTTAAGATCCCTTATAGTGTTGTCCCTTGCCTCCCTACCAGGTGTAAAACCCACCTGATCCACATAGACCAGCTCTGGGAGCACCCTAACCATGCGCAGTGCCAGAACCTATGTAAACAACTTTAAGTCAGCATTGAGAAGGGAGATCGGCCTGTAGCTCACACCTTCCTTGGGAATAAGTGTTATGGTAGCAGCTAACGTATCAGCCGGGAATTGACTGCCTTCCAATCGTGAGTTAAGGCCTGCTCCAATGCTGAATTGCTGTGCACCCTATCCTTCCATTTTCTCAAAATCTTTGTAAAGGAAGGCATGCGAAGCATTGGGGACTGGCGCCGTTGATTGCTTTAGACAGGCCAGCTGATGCTGTAAGCCAAATCAGTACCTTCCCATTCATAAAAATGGCTTTAAAAAGGTATTTACCATTTTACCATTCATGAATGGGTTAAACCCTAAATATATGCCAATGAAGTTATGATGCTGAAGTGTTCCTTTAAATATATATATATATATATATATATATATATATATATATATATATATATATCAAGGATTTAACTGTGTAGGCACCAGGCAGGATAATTAAGATGGCTGCTGGCAGGTTGTGCCGTCAGAAGCCAAAATTATTCCTCTACAAAAACATACAAGCAAACATGAAAAAATCCCCAGGTGTCCATAAGACAAAGATGTTCTCTTTTCAATCCCAAAAAGTAAGTAGATGTTTATTTGGCTTGTCCACATCTCTTTGGTTTATGATGGATGATAACAAATATATTGAGCTAAAATCCTAGGCTCAGTGTCATTAACAGGGTACTATAAAGAATCCCACTACAGATGTCAGTAGTGGTTGTGTTGTATAGAGTACCCTGTTTTAAGAACCTGGACAATGTTGACTGACACATAGTGCTTGCCATAGTATCCAAGTATCTCAGCTAGGTTGGAGAAAATAAATAAAGATAATGAGAAAGTGCCAATTCTGCATTGTTAAACACCTCTGCTTTCACCAAACTGTTTGTATTTATTTTTTTTAATACTGAGGAAGGTTACCAGAGGGATCCAGAAGCATAACAAGTATAGCAAGCTGTGGTGGCTGTATTGCTTAGTGTCCCTTTAAAATGTAAGACCGTTCTTTTGACTATGAAGATTCTCACATAGATAATACTTCCAATAAGGACTGATGTTGATTCAAAGGGAAAAATCTGTATCTTTCTGGTTGTAAGGGGAAACTAAATGACTATTTCTTTACTTTAAGCATGTCTTTGCAGCAGATATCATAGATGAACGATAGGAAAACAATCTTGGCTATGTTATACCCCTCCACCAACAGTCACCACTGGTTCCAAAAAAGCCTTACTAGCAAGCATATCAGTCCTAGAATTTTGATTACTTCACATTCTGTACATGTTTTTTCCTACTGAGTTAATGTTATATCTCCTGTTCTTTCTGCTTCATGTTTAGGGACTATGTACTTCTGAGTGTTTTTTTTCCAGAAAAATGTAGGGCACTGTTTTTCAATAGATTAACATCCCTGCATGCATCTAGGAAAAGCTATTTGAACACTAAAAATATATATAAATAAAGATTATAAGTCCTATATTACTCCCCCATTTTTTCAATACCAGATGATGGCTAATTAGTGATCCTCAAGAATAAACAAAAAACATCCCACTAATATACAACAGCAAAAAATGATCCTTTTGTAAACTGTTTAGATCCCCTGCTGATTTTTAATGTTTGTCCACTGACAAAGAGATGATCAGTCTATAATTTTAATGGTAGGTGTATTTTAACAGTGACAGAATAACAAAAAAAAATAAAAAATCCAGAAAAATGCATGTCAAAAATGTTATAAATTGATTTGCACTTCCCTGACACAATGATCATCCAACACACCAGAACTTTCAAAGTGGCATGTGTGATTTAAAGCAAGGAATAATATGCCTCTCAAAACCTAGAAAAGCATTGGAGTTGAAGGGCAGTAAACTGCACTGGTCCTTGTGCTTCCTTAATTAACATAATCATGCATTATAACTTTCCCAATGGTTCTTATATCCCTTATGTTGGGCATTTTCTATATGTCCGGCCTCAAGGCTTTAGCAGTGACTGTCCTCTCCATACTGTCATTGTATTAACCCTCTCAAACCTTCAAGGGACACTATAGTCACCAGAGCAACTACAGCTTATTGAATTTGTTCTGGTGAGTAGAATCATTACCTTCAGGCTTTTTGCTGTAAACACGGTCTTTTCAAAGAAAATGCTGTGTTTACATTACAGCCTAGTGATAACTTCACTGGCCACAACTCAGATGGCTGTTAGAGATCCTTCCTGGGTAATGGCTGCCTAAAATGCATCCAAACATTCAGTGTCTCCTCCCTCTGCATGCAGACACTGAACTTGATTCAATTCATCTCTATGAGGAGATGCTGATTGGCCAGGGCTGTGTTTGAATTGTGCTGGATCTGCCTCCTTGTCAGTCTCAGTCAATCCTATGGGGAAGCACTGTGATTGGATCAGGCCACCACTTCTGATGAGGTCAGCAGACTACCTTTTTTTTTTTTTTTTTTTGAGGCAAACAACATGCAGATCTACAGTTTCAGGCTTGAATAGAGTAAGATTTTGCTATATTTATGGAGGCATGAGGGGAGGCATGATGGGGCCCAGGGGGGCTAGATGGTGGTTTTAGGATACATGTTTGTGCTCCTCACCCTATAGTGATCCTTTCAGCTATGACCCTCTTTTCCCACTGCTGATTTATGAAGGAAAAACAGAATAAAGATATAGTTTTACAGTATTGGTGTGAATGTGGTATTATTTTAAATGCTAATTTAAATGCACCCACTTACTCATTTTTAAGATAAGACAGCTTTACTTACATGGTTTGTTTTCTTGAATAATTATCATGTTTACTTCTGGTACATTCACATTTCTATTTTTTGTTGTGCTTTTATTTTTTTTCCATGTTATAATTCTGTAAAAATCAATGCTTGGAAAAAAAAAATACCAAAACGATCCCAGCACTCTCCTGGATTAGTTAGCCAGGTTGAGATGAAACAGTAGTTCCCTGTATATCCCTATAGTTACTGTAGAGCAACAGTACAGAATATATGTATTTCCCTTTTCTATTCCAATGGAAACCCTGGACTGTCGCTAGGTCATGAGGACTGATTTGGGAACCACTTCCCTAGAGGGAAAGGCTATGTAGTAACAATATCCCAAAATTACAATCTGTGTGTAATGGTGTCTGACGCAGGTAAAGATCAAACCTGTAAAGCTGCAGACTGGTTCCTTTCCAGTTTGGGTTTGTTTGATCTGCCCAGGCAGTGAAATGTACATGTTGAAGGGACACTTTAGTCACCAAAACAACTTAAGCTTAATGAAGCAGTTTTGGTGTGTAGATCATACCCCTGCAGTCTCACTGCTCATTTCTCTGCCATTTGGGAGTAAAATCCCTTTATTTATGCAGCCCTAGCCACACCTCCCTGCATGCGACTTACACAGCTTTCCAACACTTCCTGACAAGAGTCATCTAATGTTTACACTTCCTGAATTGAAAATACTGTTTAATTTAGAATTTCTTATCTCCTGCTCAGTTAATAGCTTTCTAGCCCCCGCAGGATCCTCTTGTTATGTAATTAAAGTTCAATTTACAGAGCAGGAAATAAAAACTTTTAAAGTAAGTTACATCTGATTGAAAGTGAAACCATTTCTTTTCATGCAGGCTATGTGAGTCACAGTCAGTGGAGGTGTGGATCAGCCTGCATAAATAGAAACAAAAGTGATTTAACTCCTAAATGGTGGAGAATTGAGCGGTGAGACTTCAGGGGCATGAGCTATACACCAAAACTGATTCATTAAGCTTAAGTTGTTTTGATGACTACAGTGTCCCTTTAAGTCAATCTGCCTTTCTTCTGATTTCCAATTCCTTGTGTTGTATTGTTAGCGTTAGATGTTGTTTATTTACTATGCACTGAGATGCCATATGCCTAGACACATAACGGCCACATACATAATTTTTAAATTACAATGTGTTTCATTTTTTATAGACAGACAGCAATACACACATGCCAACTTGACCAGTGTGTTTTACAGATATGATGGACATTATTGTGTGTTTGGAATTCATAAAAGTACGTTGAAACAAAATAAAATTCACAGATTCACAGGATTTATCCACCTGCTTTAAAGTTCAAGTGAAAGTAAAGCACAGTGATGACCTTCACAGCTTCCAGATGGAGTCTGCTGTTTTATGCTGCGAGGACACTAACACTTTGTATTGGCCTTAGGGAGTTTGCCAAAACAAGCAGAGAAAAATAACATTATTTCATGAAACATGAAGTTTAGCTCCAGCAAACCTAGGAAAGTAAAGCTAACATAACGTTTGTAATGCATTTCAAATTGCATCTGATGTTCTCCGGCTAAAGGAAGGGGTCTTTTCTGTGAGCAGTGAAGAGTAGGTGCCACAAATTATTATATTTCTGGTAGCCAAATATACTATGAAACCATTTATGACAAAATATTATGACACAATCCAAATGTCATTTATTAAATACATTTATTCCCTGGAAATTCACTGATGTATACCAGTAATTCTTGATATTAAAATTATTGATTATCCAGTTTAATGTTTAATACATCTGTTTCTTGATGTTCTTAACAAAAAAACAAAAACAAAAGAAGACCCGGAAGGATCATCTATCTTATCTTACTGATAGGACCAGAAGGTGGCTTTAACCAGTCATATCATTATAAATCTTCTATGGTAATTCGGTGATAGTTGGCATACACATGGGAGCTAAATGTAAACCTCACTTCCTTGGCTATTTTCTTGATTTTACCAATATTTCACTGTTTAATAATCTTGAGGTAGAAAATACATCATGTGAATTGTTGAAAAGTATCCGCATCAGGTATGCCAACCTTTAAAGCTATATGTTTTGTTGGCATTGCCAGTAATGTATAAATTAAAATATATATTTACCTGAAAACTATTTCAGCAATAAGCCCCAAGCTCAGAAGTCAAAGTAGGAATTTAAATTGCCTCATGTGGTGTTGGAGATAAATCCAGTCTGTGTGTACGGCACATATAAAGCCACATTCAGACCCTTGCCAGAACGAGAGGTCCCTGACTAGTGGAACTCTTCCTGTGAGTAAGGAATCTAGCAGCTGCTGACATTTCAACAAAAACAAAGACTTCAGAAACTCTTAGAAAAACTCAGTAGCTAGCCCTTTATTTAATCCCTGTCACTTGTGCCATTACAAAGTGCACATTTGAGTGATCCCACCCAAAGGAAAAGCCAGAGCTAAAACACAAGCAAGATCTCTCTGCATGAGAGATACAGCAACCCTGGACTTCTTTGGACCTGGTCAGCAAGATGTCGCTGATACCGCTCTAGGCACACTGAGCAGAGGGTCAATGACTGGATTACACTTTTAGCAGGGAAATCCCAAACAAATGCATTGCAACAAAAACAGAGAATATGAGAACTTGGGAAAAGCATAGAGAAAAACTCAGTAGCTTGCCCTTCAGTTAGTTCCTGCTCTGGTCTCACAAATGTTTTGTTCACTTATGCCATTCCAAATAAAACCTATGCCATTTGCACAGCTGATCCCACCCATAAGGACAGTTCAGAACCCAAATGCCAGAAATTTCTCTCTGCATTAGAGATACAGCAAAGGTACAGAAGATATACAGCAACCTCGGACGATTGTTTTGTTGTAATGCATTTGTTTAAGCTATCCCTAAGCGATATGGGCAATCCAGACGTGGACCCCGTGCTCACTGTGCCTGAAGCTACACATTGCTGACAAGGCCCAATGAAGGTTGGAACGATGGTCCGGGGTTGCTGTACCTCTCGTGCAGAGAGGACTTGCTGGTGTCGGTCCTTATTGGTGAGATAATATATTTTATGATCATGGTCCATTCTAATGTTCTCTGTTCAGTTTTAATGTGTAAAAGTGACCTGTTTTATCTCAATTTTATACACAGTTTTAAGCCTCATCTTTCTTCTGGTGTTCTTTTTTTATCTTTCCGAAATAAAAATGTTTAGTTGAACACTGAAAAACATGGGCGTAGGAACCTGGGGGGATGGCGGAGATGCATCCTCCCCAGCAAATCATGCGGGGTGGACAGGTTACAGGGAAATCCCCCCCAGCTCCGCCGGTCCCCCTCATGCTGCAGCCACCCGAGCGCTCTGTAGAGAGCCTCAGGCGGCTGCAGCTTTGCCCGGGCTGGTGCGTCCATGAGGGCGCACCGCCCGGGCACAGCATGAGGAGAGGGGCTGACAGGAGGTAAGCGCTCAGCGCTCCCTCCTGTCACTCCCTCACTGTAGCGTGGCCGAGCCCTGTATGGTCCGCGGGTACAGGGAGCATCTGTCTCCTGTACCCGGCCGGACTAACAGGAAGTGCACACTGAGTGTGCACTTCCTTTTAGTCCGGCCGGGTACAGGAAACACAAGCTCCCTGTACCCGCAGACCATACAGGGCTCGGGGCTCGGCCACGCTACAACAGAGGTAGGGGAGGGGGGAGGAAGAGAGTAGGGAGGGAGGGAGGGAGGGAGGGGGGGAGAGAGTTACGAGGGGGGGGAGAAAAAATAGAGTGACAAGGGAGGGGGGGGGGGAAGAGAGTGACAAGGAAGGGAGGGGGAAAAAGAGTGACAAGGGAGAAAAAAGAGAGTGACAAGAGAGGGAGAGAGGGAGGGAGGGGGAGAAAGAGTGACAAGGGAGGGAGAGAGGGAGGGAGGGGGAGAAAGAGTGACAAGGGAGGGAGGGGGAGAAAGAGTGACAAGGGAGGGAGGGGGAGAAAGAGTGACAAGGGAGGGAGGGGGAGAAAGAGTGACAAGGGAGGGAGGGAGGGGGAGAAAAAATAGAGTGACGAGGGAGGGAAGGGGAGAAAAAAGAGAGTGACAAGGAAGGGAGGGCGGGGGAGAAAAAAGAGAGTGACAAGGGAGGGAGGGGCAGAAAAAGTGACAAGGGGGGGAGAAAGAGTGACAAGGAAGGGAGGGAGGGGGAGAAAGAGAGTGACAAGGGAGGGAGGGAGGGGGAGAAAGAGAGTGACAAGGGAGGGAGGGAGGGGGAGAAAGAGTGACAAGGGAGGGAGGGGGAGAAAGAGTGACAAGGGAGGGAGGGAGGGGGAGAAAGAGTGACAAGGGAGTGGGAGAAAGAGAGTGACAAGGGAGGGGGAGAAAGAGAGTGACAAGGGAGGGAGGGGGAGAAAGAGAGTGACAAGGGAGGGAGGGGGAGAAAGAGAGTGACAAGGGAGGGAGGGAGGGAGGGGGAGAAAGAGAGTGACAAGGGAGGGAGGGAGGGGGAGAAAGAGAGTGACAAGGGAGGGAGGGAGGGGGAGAAAGAGAGTGACAAGGGAGGGAGGGAGGGGGAGAAAGAGAGTGACAAGGGAGGGAGGGAGGGGGAGAAAGAGAGTGACAAGGGAGGGAGGGAGAGAAAGAGAGTGACAAGGGAGGGAGGGGGAGAAAGAGTGACAAGGGAGGGAGGGGGAGAAAGAGTGACAAGGGAGGGAGGGGGAGAAAGAGTGATGAGGGAGGGAGGGAGAGAGTGACAAGGGAGGGAGAGAGATTGACATCCATCACACACACACACACACACACACACAATCACACAATCATGCAACCCTTACACACACAGAAACACACATTGCATTCCTTACACACACTCAATGCACCCCGTGCACACACACACACACACACACACACAATCACACAATCATGCAACCCTTACACACAGAGAAACACACAATGCATTCCTTACACACACTCAATGCACCCTGTACACACACTCAATGCACCCCTTACAGACGCACACACTGCATCCCGTACATACACAGAAACACACCTTGCAGCCCTTACACATACAAACACAGATTCACACAATGCATTCCTTACACACATATCAGGACATCCCCTACACACTCCACCCCCTGTGAACAAACTCATTGGTGGAACATGAAGGTGGACCCTGGGACCCAGACCTTGAGCTGTGTAAAGGGCCCCCATAAAATGGAGCTGCTTCCCGTTCTCCCAGAACATTGATTTTTGTGACCACAGTTACAAACAGCCTTCAGAGAGCCTGTTCTACACCAGACCAGTGGAGCCAGACTGCAGCTAGAGCCCATCATCATCCTCATCCGGTTGTAAATAGGCAATCTAGCATATTATTCGTGGCACTAATCTCTAATTTACCTCACATTAAAGAAACACTATAGTCCCCAGAAGCACTGCAGCTTAATGTAGTGGTTCTGGTGTCTATAGCCTGTCCCTGCAGGCCTTTTAATGTAAACACGGCGGCACTCCAGCACTGGCGTTAGTTAACATGGCAGAAAAATAATTGGAAAGGGTTAGGGGGGCTACTAATAAAGATAGGGGGAGAAGGGTAGGTAGAAAAATAATTGGAAGGGTTTAGGGGGGCTACTAATATGGATGGGAGGAGGGGGAGGTAGAAAAAATATTGGAAGGGGTTAGGGGAGTACTAATATGAATGGAAGGGGTAGGGTGGGTTCTAATATGCATGGAAGGTGTTAGCGGGTACTAATAAGCATGGAAGGGGTAGGGGGTTAATATTCATGGAAGGGGTAGGTGGGGTTCTTTTGTGCATGGAAGGGGTAGGAGTGGTTCTAATATTCATGGGAAGGGTAGGGGTGGTTCTAATCAGGAGGATCCCGGCGCTGTATCCAGGTAAGTAAAACCCCTTCCCTGTAGTGATCCTTCAATGTTATTATTTAATCATTTATATAGCGACTGCAAATTCCGTAGCGCTGTACAATGGGATAAACAACTCCTAGTTTACGGAAGAAGAATATACCTGGCGAGTAAAAATGCTATGCCCCCCAGATTTTTGGGGGGTTCCTACGCCCATGCGGAAAAATGTTCATTTGAATTTGTCATTATAGTATCTGGGGAAAAAACAAACAAAACTAAACTGACAGTAACAATATCTACTATCTTAACTGCAAAAAACTTGATCAAATCATCCAAAATAAGAGAAGGATGAAGATCCGGCAGGGTACTTTGGCAGGTTACATTTTAAGGGCTGTAAATAGGGCCAAGTACCAAAATACCTTTGTAACTCCTAAACCCTTCTAACCTATGGAATCTAGGAGTACATCGCTGTGTGATTATTCCTGCATTGCGCAAAATAGCCCGTTCTGCCATTAACAAAACAGAATTACACAGCTATCAAAACCCTGCAGAAAATGGTGATGTAATTTTGCAAATTCACCAGAAGATGTCACTGTTTCCACAAAATACAAAGAATGGGTTCTAGCAATTTAAAATAATCTAATTTATTTAATGCAATTTATACAAATGATTCTAACGTTTTATTTATGAATGTTGTATAACGTTTATACAGACTTTGATCAAATAGATATTTCTAAATTATAAGTAAAAGAGATATTCTAAGTCCCAAAACAACTTTAGCTAAGTGAAATGGTTTTGGTGTATCATGTTCCTTCTGTCTCCATGCCACACACACAACACCCTCTTCCAACTGTGTCCCTCTTTTGTCCTCTAGTATTCCACTATGAGTACACTTGAGACAGGTTACCAGTAAACAAAGAACAGGTGTGTCACAGCTTGTGCATTTTCCCTATGCCAGAGAACATCTAAAATGTACTTGAAAAATAACTTAAAGCCATTGGTTTAACTATAAAATGATAGGTGAAATGGAAAACACTATGTAATAACAGTAGACTAACAAAATTAGTGGTGTGCTTTCCCTATCTTTCCTAGTCGATGAGCCTCTACTATAGCTACCTTGTTTATCCCTGGTGATCTAGCACAGCGATTCCAAACATGTGGCATGCGAAATCCCCAGGGTACACAAAAATATAAAAAAAATCTGTAATGGTGGTACTACAACCGGTGCAGCTACACCACGCAGGATGGGAAGTATAGGGTGAGGGAGCCCATTGGACATGTGTCATGTGTAGACGTGTGTTTAACAGCACAAATAGGCCACTGAAATATTGTAGCCAGTGCTGTGAGAGCTGGTCACTTCCTTTCAGCTAACTTGGACCAAGCAGCACAGGAGGCAGAGAGAGGGGGCGGACAAGGAGAGCAAGACCCTAACTCTCAACATCCCCAGCCAGTAGAAGCCTCCCTCCTGTACCCAAAAGGTATGAAACTGGAGGGTGGCTAAAACTGCCATCTGTGTGTGTGTGTGTGTGTGTGTGTGTGTGTGTGTATCTGTGTCTTTGTGCTTATCTGTATTTCGTATGTGTCTCTTTGTTTGTGTCTGTATGTATATAGTTTTTGTATCTGTATGTCTGTTAATCTGCATGTGTGTCAGTGCATCTGCATATGTGTAAGTGTTTGTATCTGTATGTGTGCCTTTGTGTGTCTGTGTATCTGTATGTTCGTCAGTGTTTGTTTCTGTGTATCTGTATGTGTATTGTTGTATCTGTGTGTCGGTACAGCTCTATGTGTATCAATCCGTACATGTGTAAATGTGTGTCTGCATGTTGTCAGTGTATGTATCACATGTTTGCCTCATTACATTTTAAACATGGATTCCTTTGAGTCTGTGTTTGCTGTATACAACAGCTTTGAAATAACTTTTTAGGAAAGTTGCAAAACCAGTTAACCACTCATGGACAGCTTTGCATCTTTTCCTAAGTTGTGTTTCAAAGCTGTTGTATAGAGCAAACACAGACTCAAAGGAATCCATGTTTAAAATGGAATGAGGCAAAAATGTGATTCTTTTTGTTAAACTAATTTGCATATGCCCACCCAGAATCCTTTGTGGTAGTAACATCACTGCAAATTTGTGATTTCTGTGGGAAAAGGAAGTCTTATGGCTCGACTGGTGTGCAGATTTTGGTTTAACATTGTATTATATATATGTGAAACAATTTATAGAAATTGGCAGCCAAGGGTTACACAAGTGAAAAATAAATAAATAAATAAAATGAGGCTCATTCAGTAATATAGCATGCACACACTATATTATTTCAATCTACCGGTATATATCTACATGTATGTCAATATATCATTAAAAAATTTAAGTTGTACCTCTGCATTCATATTGTCTGCCAGGCTTTCGAGAAACTGACTTTCAATTGGATTTTGCTGTGTAAGTAGAGTCAGGTAGTGGCTAAGCTTTTCATGTGTTGTTATGATGGTCCCTTCTCCAAACTTGTCAAACTGTGGACGCCCAGCTCTTCCAAATATCTGCATGACATCCAGAATTCCCAGGTCCACAAATGAGCCTCTCTTCGCATCATATATTTGGGTTCCCTGTAACATAAAATTGGCAGTGTATAGAACATCACATTGAGTTATCAAAACATAAACAAAGAAAAAGGTTGACAAATAATTATCTACTTGATGGATAAAAATATATATCTATTTCATGACGAATGAGTGAGACAAAGAAAAAAAAAAGAAAAAAACCCAGCCCTAAGTCACAGTTTATTCTTCAAATGGTTGTGTTGAAGCCCTTCTCTCTGGTAGGTAAAAAAAAAGCTAAACTTCTGTTTATTGCTTAGAAGCTACATGCAGGTTTTGTTAATAACTGTATTTCCCATGGTCAGATTGTGATCTGGTATATGCGGCTGGGCAGGGTATTTGTATTTTAGAAGTAATAAACCATACTTTAACCTCAGATGTGGGAATGGCACTGCTTGCATGGCATCTACAATATGAGAACCTTTATTACCCTACAGCAATGTATGTTTTTGGGGGGAGGGTGAATGTTTGTTTAGTAATGTCTTAGAAATGTAAATGCTACATGTGTGTCACCAGGGATGTATTTTAGCCTGCTAAAGGGGAAGCTTTCTTTTTTTTTTATTTAACCTTTTTAACCATAATACATTTTGTTTTACTAGCACTTTTTAAAAGAGTAGCTGTTTCTCCATGTGCCATGCCCAGAGAGACTCCTACCACTATCAGGGAGTATGGCTCCCTCACGCGTATCTGTCCAAGACAGGGGCAGTCCAAGCCTTACTGTGGGATTTCTTGATCTAGACTGCCTGAATGTGCAAGCTGGTGGTGTATATCTTTGCACCACCACTGTGCTGGTAATAGGAGTTATCTGTATTGACAATGGAGGGGGTTATTTAGTAGAAGACATGTAGGGACCTATTCTGGGTATAACAGGGATTCATTGGCACATTTATAATGGAGTTGTAAATTGGTGGTAGTGGGTTAACATAAAAGAGACTTAGGTGTAAATTAGGGAGGAGTAGGTAGAAAATTGATAGGGGAAAGTGGGTTTCTGTTTTCCGGAGAAAGGGTGCTAGTTAACAGAAAAAAAATATAGCTAAATAGTTGAGTGACCTATTATATGTATGTGAGAATGATGTGTTATACATGTAATGGTCTTATCAAGTGTGTACGAGTAGCACACAAACTGTGGTTGATGAGCTGGGCTTTAGGCAGCCTAAAACTTGAATACATCAACACAGGCCTTCTGAATTCACCATCCTTCTACCGGCATCCCTTGACATAAGCAGCACTTTTTTCCAGACGACATGTGAGACCACCATGTGAACAGTGGTTTGAGGAACAGCTGAAGTTTATTAATGGGTCATGTACTATGTTCACATTTTGCTGAAAGCATGCAGGTTTATTCACTAAACTCTTTTTTTCGCAAATAAAATCCAAATGACCAAACTGAGGTGAAATAGTGAGAGAATATTCCAGATTCATGCCTCATCTTTAATTTGAATTTACATTTCTCATCACCATTGCTCTAACCATTAGTCTAAAATTTGTGTAAGTTTTGGTGGATTAGGCGCTCACTATATATTTTGGGATAATATGGCAGCAGTAACCAATACAAGGAACCCCAACCTTGTAGTGAATAAATGAGAAAAAGAAAAAGAAGGAAACCGCGCCCTCAATATAAATACGTAAAAAATATGTAAGTATACGTACACAATGGTAATAGTAAGTAGTCTTCTTATACAATTGACCTCAAAGAAAACATAAAACATAAAAACATTAATAGTGTGGTATGTCAGGTATAGTGGGTGGATAAATAGTGGTAAGTGATCCACACTCACATGGCCCAGAGCTAACTCAGAGCTCAACTGTTTGCACGCTTGGACGGAACAATCCCCGTCTAAGGATATGTGGGTTTCTTTCACGATCTCAGATGGACGATATATGAAAAAATAATAAGAGAACTCCAAATAGTGCAGTATGTATAGATAAAAATGTATGAATAAATAATAAAATATCGTACTCACATTTGCTAGAGCAGAACTTGCTCTAGTCTTGATAGCTTGGGTGGTATAATCCCCACCAAGGAACAAGTAGATGATCAATTGACCTAAAAAAAAAGCATAAGACATAAAAACAATAATAGTGTAGTATATTAGATATAGTGGGTGGATAATTAGTTGTAGGTAATCCACACTCACATGGCCCAGAGCTAACTTAGAACTCAGCTGTTAATGCGCCTGGACGGAACAATCCCCGCCTAAGGATATGTAGTTGTCCTCACAGTCTCAGATGGGCGATATATGGAAAGATAAAATAACTCCAAATAGTGCAGTGTGTATAGATAGGAATACGTGAATAAATAATAAAGTATTATACTCACATTCGCTAGAGCAGAACTTGCTCTAGTCTTGATAGCTTGGGTGGTATGGTCCCCACCAAGGAACAAGTTGGTAGCCAGGAATAAAAAGTAATAAAAGTGGCTTCCTCCTATGAGGAAGCCTTTTACAGGTGAAACGCGTCAAGTGGATTACTCGAGACTATATACTTATATTTTACTTACTTTTAATACATTTTTGTTAATAAATTATCCTTTTTATTATATTTGGATTTTTTATCACTTTTATTACTTTTTATTCCTGGCTACCAACTTGTTCCTTGGTGGGGACCATACCACCCAAGCTATCAAGACTAGAGCAAGTTCTGCTCTAGCAAATGTGAGTAGAATATTTTATTATTTATTCACACATTTTTATCTATACATACTGCACTATTTGGAGTTCTCTTATTATTTTTTCATATATCGCCCATCTGAGATCGTGAAAGAAACCCACATATCCTTAGACGGGGATTGTTCCGTCCAAGCATGCAAACAGTTGAGCTCTGAGTTAGCTCTGGGCCATGAGTGTGGATCACTTACCACTATTTATCCACCCACTATACCTGACATACCACACTATTATTGTTTTTATCTTTTATGTTTTCTTTGAGGTCAATTGTATAAGAAGACTACTTACTATTACCATTGTGTACGTATACTTACATATTTTTTACGTATTTATATTGAGGGCGCGGTTTCCTTCTTTTTCTTTTTCACAGTCTAAAATTTGTGTTAGGAAGAGAAATAAAATGATGTCAAAGTGTAGCATGATTCACGCTCCATAAAGTTTTATGCATCAAAAATAGTGACCATATGGCAATGTACCGGTGACACTGAAATGTCCCATTTCATAAATAGTTACATTTCAGACAGTAGCTGTTCTGTCTGTTTGGAATACTAATGGCTTCAAAGATCATCAGTCTGAGCAATTTGCCCATAGCTTCCAGGAAGTAAACACACGCTTTAATGGTCTCTTAATAGGAAAAAAAAAAAGACGTACATTTTACTTACCGTATCCATTTTTGTTTGAAAGGTGTCAGCTGTGAATAAACCTTTGATGCTGTTCAGAAATCCTCAGGCGTTATTTAAACATTTACATGCGCGCAAGCTGTAGTTTCCTCTGACTCACATAAAAGAACAAAAGTTTTAACCCAACAGGTCACCTGCATTATTCACAATCAGAGACAAGCTACATTTTCCAGACTCCAAGCAGCATGTAGGGATTTGAACTGCATAGTCTGCCTTGAGCTGATTTCTATTTTTACAAGAGGGTTCTAGGTCCTGTGTCCTGTTGGTCAATTTAGGAGCAAATCTATACTCCGACAGTTTAACAAACGGAGAGCTACACATTGTACTTGGAAGAACACTGCTATAGCAAACCTTCGTGCATGAAAAAAGTATCATTGCTTCAATTGTTGGAATGCTTTACGGTGGAATTAGTAAAAGACAGTTTTATTCTGCTTAGAAGTATAATCTCTTACCTTAATGATAACAGCATGTGCAGGGAGATTGACACCCCAGGCTAATGTGGCCGTACAAACCAGGACTTTGATATGTCCCTGAGAAAAGAGGTTTTCCACCAAACTCCTATCTTGCCGCAGCATGCCTGCATGATGAATACTAAATCCATCTGGAAACAACTCTCTTAGCTGCTTATTTCTAGACCTTTGCACCTGTAGAAGACAAAAGCGTTTGGTAAATGACTGATTAGTTTATAATGAAAAGACATTCATGTGTAAAGCGGAAATGTGCAATCACGACACTGACTTTGTCCTGTTCTTTTGATATTCTAAATACTGCTATTGTTCTGGCTGCAGCTAAACACAAAATGTAGCAGAACCCAGCCAACAGCTTGTAGAACACGGAGATGATTTTTAAAACACCCTGATTGTATTTTTAGGGTCCACGACTGACAGTATGTCACCTTCCCCTTGTCTGGTTGTCATCCCAAGAGCAAGGATTTCAGGGCTTTATGCTGTCAAATCCTTCAAATCGTGACAAGTTACTTAAGATTCCATATTTTATTTGACGTTATATATTCATACAAATGCTGCAATAATCTGTTATTAGAGTAGCGTGCATTTCAGCCGCATGCCTAAATCAAAATGAATGCTGGACCGATAAAACCTGTCATAAAAAGCGAAACTATAGGAAAATGATTGAAATTCAAACATGGCTCCACACTGGGTTACATTATTATCTTATTAAACCATTTTTTTAAACGCAATTATTCCTTAAAAAGTGAGAAACCCAGATCTAACGGTAGCTAGCCTGTGTTGATATTCATCGCCTACACTGCGCTATAAATGGACATTGTGACTTTTACGCAATTCGATAAATCTGTCACACAGAAATGTTACAAGATTCTCCATCATTCACCAGAAACTGGAAACTGATACATTCACATTTCTTGCTGGTGGCTCAGCTGATGTTCACGGCAGCCGAAGCTTCTCAGCTTTCAGTCTTCCATAATAAAACAGATCCTACCCCAACCTTTACGCGATTGGGTTCTTTCAGTCTACATGAGTATGGTTGAAGTGAGGACGTACATGCTAAATTTTAACCAAAATAACAGAGCTGTAGAAAAAGTATCAAATGTGCTAAATTTAAGATTACTCCCAGGTTGGCAATTGTGTCCTTAATGTTGAGAGTTGGTTCTCACTTCAATATGCTGTTTAGAGAAAATAAACCTCTCTCTCTCTCTCTCTCTCTCTCTCTCTCTCTCTCTCTCTCTCTCTCTCTCTCTATATATATATATATATATATATAAATAATTTACAGGGGTATATAATTTAAATGTTCCTCGATACAGCAAGTGTATGTTTTTCTTGCTTTTTATTTTTATGCAATCCAAATTTTTGTTATCAGATTATCACTTTACATACTTAATAGTTGTCTTTCATTCTTGCCATTAGACCTGTGTCATTTGCCCTCAACCAGCAAGGCTATCACGTACACATGTAGTGAACTGGAACCCAGTACAAACTATCTGAAAATGCAGTGACATTTGTAGAACTGGGATGCTAATCCTTGCACATTCTGCTTCGTGCTTTTTCCAGCATTAGTCTGTGTTGACATTTGTATGTGATAACAGTTTGTGGTTTAGAGACACAGCAATAATTCAAGGCAAGTTTTGTTTATATGAAACAGCATTTTAAAACAAGTCCAAACGCATTTTCAAACATTATCAATAAATGTATGCACATTTTCTGCAGTGCACTGCTCTACCATACGTACAATAAAATAAGGTATGGACTAAAGACAAAGCAATACACAATTAGACAAACTGGTACAAAAGGAAATTAAGTTCCGAGTTTTAGGTGACCCTAAAATCTAGCAAGTATATAACTTTCAACCCCTTAAGGACACATGACGTGTGACACATCATGATTCCCTTTTATTCCAGAAGTTTGGTCCTTAAGGGGTTAAATAAATTGTGAGCTTGCAAACATATGCCTATTGCCTAATACGCCTATTGTTAGTTACTTTTGTCCACTTTTGTGAAAAAAAAGATTGAATTTCATACTATATAGTTTATTATCTGTGTATGTTACTAAAAACATCAACACATACATCTAATGTAACGTTATTGAATTTTAATTTCTGTGCAACTATTCCTGAAATCTCTCAGGCTGATTCCGAAAATATAACGAGTGGAATGATCTTTTAAGCGTATGTAAGTCATTGTTCACCCTTTAGATTTAAATATGATGATATATTGTAAAGTACTGTTTATTAGCTTAAATTAGTGGAGCCTTCTTGACATGTCATGCGCAGATATTAAAGAGAAATAGGCTTGCTCTTTAGAAAAATAGCGAAAACAGACATTTTAGCCTTGAGGACAAGATGTTCTCGAGCTCTCTGCTACAAGCTGTTAGTTCTTTACACATTTTGGTTCAGCTTTTAGAAAGTGCTGGCTATTTGTTTAGAAAAAAGAAAAAAAAAAAAAGCTTAATATTTGTGACTTTAAAGTGTACCACTTGCCATGAAAAAAAGTAGAATAAAGGGCGAAGTAGTCTCAAGATGTACAAAACTAAAGAAATGTCAAACATGCTTAATATTTGTGACTTTAAAGTGTACCACTTGCTATGAAAAAAAGACAATGGCAACTTTTACATTTAAAACAGATGCACAACAGTAACTGGAGTTTACCATGATATAATCATCCATGGATAACAACAGGCTATAATATCAGCCTACTTAGCTTGTTCTATGTTTGGACTATATACTGGTTTACAGAAATACCCCACAAAAAAACGAATGAATGCAAAGGCGCTTATAATAACAGTCTTCTGGTAGAATATTAAAGAAGTGATTAATTGTGGGAAAAAGCAGATACATAACAATATGACATTTTTTTTTATAAATTATATTACACAATTTTATTCCATAAAAAACTACAGAATAATAAGATATACATAAAAATATATGAAAAAAAAAAATATATATATATATATATATATATATATATATAAAAATATATTCAAAAGATAACCTACTATAGGGAGAGAAAGAGAAAAAATATATAAATACTCAACGTACTCAAAAGTCTAATATCAATAACATAAAAAGAAACCCTATAAAAAATTCACAAAAAAATAAATAGATCAAACTATATTTGATCCTTTCGGTTCTAATGCTTTAACCTATAAACCCATTTCATCTCTCTCTCACCTTATCTTTTCTTATATACTGGTTGATATACACAAACTGGTGAACTGTGTTTAGTGACAATAAGTTTTTTTTTAAAAATTGAGATATACATATAAATAGTAGAGATAACTTTTTCAGAGTATATCAGCGGAGAAAAAATAAAAAACTATAATAGTGTAATACAATACAAAAATATATGAAATTCACAGTCCTCGGTTTGTGTACTGTTTTTTTCATTTATTTTTTTACTGTTTTTATATATGCTATTTACTTGTTCTATCCAGTCCCTGAAATTTTATTATATATATATATATATATATATTTTTTAACCACCTTTACCGTTTGGCCCATGGACATAATTTATATCCTTAGGTTGGAATTATTTCACTAAAGTTTATATATACTAGAGCTGATCCATGCTCTGGTTCTTGTAAGTAGGGTACTTCCCCATATATTGCTAATTACTGTTATAATATTACACTATTGTCCCTGTCTTCCATAATAGAGCTATATTAGCTCTAGAAAGTGTGTGTTCCTTTGACACTTTATTTTTAACTAAGATATATGTCCAGTTGCATTGCACTGTTTTTGTTTTTTTTTCTCCGCAAAGATTTACTCTGAAAAAGTTATATCTACTATTTGTATGTAAATATTATTTTTTTTTGAACTTGTAATCATGAAGCACAGTTCATTACCATTTTGAGTATATTTGTTTGTTTTGCACAAGGTTGTCGCAACTCCTTGGTAGGTGGATTGCTGCTGACAATTAGATAGAGCACCCCTTGGCACCCATCCTTTGTTTTTACTATATACTGGTTCCCTGATTTCAAATATGGTTTCTCCTTGCTTGTATGTACGTTTTTCCATTTCTTTGGTGATACATTTAGTACCTCTTCAGTAATAGGTTTACCTTTCAATATCAACATTCCTGACACAATAAAGCAGTCATTATTTTGGAACACAAAAATAACCTTTTGCTCAGATTTAATACAATATACTCACATACATTAGTCTCACGGTTCTAAAGACATTCAAAGACAATTACTTGTGTAAATAATAGCAGCACATCAATATGTTGGGTAATATGGTACGTAATTGAATGATTAAATTGGCACTCTCTCTACATTTATTTACATATTAAGAAACCAAAATGCCTTGCTATTTTTTATGGCTTGTTATCTTCGATTGAAATGTTAGATTGCTAAAATACATGTGTTTTTTCATCAGAAACAGTTCCACAAAATAATCCGTTCATTGCTGAAGAGGCGATAGACAGGATGAAATGCAGGCATACATTCAAAGTAGGAAAAGCTTTCAATATTAATGGATTTCAATTTCTATATCTTAAAAATTCTAGCAGATAAAGGGATGTCAAAAATGTGACAGAAAATGATGCGTGCAATGATCCAAGAATCCAAGGTGTTTAAGAATAAGTTGGAGGTGAGAATTTATTTCAAGAATTTGAGAAAGAAAACAAATGTGCAGGCATCTCACCTAGTCTAGAATTTCTAAAATACCAGTAGAACAGAGAGTGGCTTCTGTTTATAAGTTTGTTAATGACCAAATTTACGAGCCGTGAATTATATATAATAATTATTATAGTATCAATCATTATAGTATTAATAATATCAAACAGTTTGAATAATTTAGTGGCAGGGAGGTTATTTGCATAGCTACTTCATCCAGTCCAGGGCACCATGCTTTGTGTGTTAGCGTACCTTTCAATCCCAGTTTTAATTTGAATAAATTTTGACAGCTTATATTTGATATATTATATCTATAACTAACAGTCTGATTTGATCCAAAATTACTTGTATTCCTTCAAGTTAAGTTTTTTCTATTCTTCCACGTTATGCCATTGTCCAGGACAGGCATAGGCAACCTTCGGCACTACAGATGTTTTTGACTACACCTCCCATGATGCTTTGACAACATTATGGGTGTAAGAGCATTATTGGGGATGTAGTCCACAACATCTGGAGTGCTGAAGGTTGCCTATCCCTGGTCTAGGAAATAATATCTATTTCTGGCTCAGGACAACAATTTCTTGTACCTTAGCACCTATTACAAGCAATGGGCCTAGAATGGTGACCACTATTAACAATTATGGATGATGGCTATCCTCTAAAACAGGTCCTACATCCAGCGCTACCATCATAACTCTTAACATGCCTGTCTTTCCGGCAAAAACGATGGACATTACAGTACAGTAACATGTAACTATCTGCATTTATTCTTAAACTGCTGCACAATGGTTTGCAAAACCAACTGAACGGCAGACTTTTCTAATCACATCAAATGTTCAACAGTCATGGGGACAACCAATTTTTAAGTTCACAATGTCAAATGTGCTTAATATGCCCTTTCCATACAATTTGAAAGGGTCAAAATTAGCTGTCATTTATTTGATAATACAGCGCTTCTTCCTTTTTAAAGATTCCCATGAGCGAAGCATTCTCTTATCTCACAATGGTTAGGTCACCCTGAACTTATTACGTTTTTTTTTTTTTTTTTTTTTTTTCATTAGAATAAAGTCTTTGATATTTAAATATAAACTAATCTCCTTCTTAAAGAACAGATACATCATTTTATCGAACCACAACACAGTACTAATGGTTCACATTAATTTTACTTAAATTAAAATGATTTCAAATATTTTAGAATCACAAAATACATATTTAAAGGTGAATTTAGATACACAAGCTACCATTATATTAGAGGCAGGTTAACGAGAATAAGATAAGTTGGCATCTCTGTTTAATCACTATCTCAACACATTTGAGTTAAAATCCATTGTCTAGTACAGATGAAACACTGTCCAAATTCAACAATGCTGTTGCTTTTCTGGGACAAAGTACTAATGAAATCTATTACATTTATATTCAAAATGTAGAACATCACATTATAATCCAGTTCTTTACAGGCATAGCCTTGGCACACACTGCAAATGTGTTAACTGCCAGATGCAAAGGACAGGATTTATACCAATGATTGTCAGGGAGCTAAAATGATTGGCCCCAGTTAAAGGCTAAAGCATTGTGGATTAATTTTTCATTTTCACACCTCATAAATACATATTAGTTAAACAAAGAGATTAGTAAACATTGTATTACAATTCTAGGAAGTGAAGGTTCCCCCCTTTAATATATCACATAGGTCCGTGAGCAGATGTTACAGTTAAGGCCTCTTAGTAGTGAAAGTGAATTATAACAGGAAAGTTTTCAAATAAATATCCAGTGTCAAGGGGTTTGTTTACTTGTGAATTGTGGATTCCCTTCCAGTCCCCCGGTTTGCAGCAACATCTAGGCTCTACTTTCCAGCCTCTCCGCTGCAGTTTGGCTAAGGACCAGTGGTCTTCCACATAAACATGTCAAACTTTGAACCAATGGCAGGCTGAAGATGGCAGCACTGAATATGGGCTAGCCCCGTATTGCCTTAAGTCTATTATTATTGACCAATGGCATTGCATTAGACAAGATGCAGCAGAAGGCCTCAACTGCAGATGCCAGGAGTTTGACATAAACTGGGAGAACAAAATGGGAATTAGGGGCACACAAGGAACATACGTTTTTCAGGAATGGTTCTGCCGTAGAGACTAAAACGTATACATAAAACATATTAAGGAACATCACACACATAAAAATATGTTTCTAAAGTCTATAAGGTTACTTAAAATTACCTAGCTCAGCAAACAAATATGGGGATTCAGTTCCACCATGTGGCCATATTGTGTTAATCCCACAACTACTTCCCAGTATCCCAGTATCAGTGGGTACTACACTAGTTCCAACGTGGAAGACAAATTAAATTGTGCTAGTGCTAAACGAGCTAAAGTGTATTTTAGTAATCTAAACGCTAACTCTATTTTAAGTAGCCTTATAAAATGTAAAACTATTATTTGCATGTGTGCACTGTTCCTTAATCTGTATAAACTGGGAGAATGGCATGTGCAGACACTACAAAAAGCTGTGTAGCTTACAAAATGTCACGTAAAGTTTAGGAAACAATTAATTAAGATTATCAGGCTCATCTTTTCAATACTCGTGGCTTTTTGGCTGAAAAAGACAAAACACCTTAAAGGGACACTATAGTCACCAGAACAACTACAGCTTTTTGAATTTGTTCTGGTGAGTAGACTCATTACCTTCAGGCTTTTTGCTGTAAACACTGTCTTTTCAGAGAAAATGCAGTGTTTACATTCCAGCATAGTGATAACTTCACTGGCCACTCCTCAGATGGCTGTTAGAGATCCTTCCTGGGTCATGGCTGCCTAAAATGCATCCAAACATTCAGTGTCTCCTCCCTCTGCATGCAGACACGGTACTTTCCTCATAGAGATTCAGTGATTCAATTCATCTCTATGAGGAGATGCTGATTGGCCAGGGCTGTGTTTGAATCATGCTGGCTCTGCCCCTGATCTGCCTCCTTGACAGTCTCAGCCAATCCTATGGGGAAGCTACCACTTCTGCTGATGTCAGCAGGCAGGGGGCAGGTCTAAACGAAATAGGGACAAAGTAAGCAGCTGCAG